>NW_026652276.1:118052977-118652977 GCF_009828535.3 Hylobates moloch
AACCATCTACTGGGTAGCTTATTAACAGAAAGTTGATAAGCCATTTGCCTTTGGAGGTCAAACACATTGGGGAGATTTTGACCTCCACAATGTCAGCAGTGGCCTTTGGACTAACAATCTTCCTGGCTGGCTGGAGTCTGTAGTTCTGTAGCAAATGCCAGCCCCCAGCTCTATAGGACTGCTCAGACGGTGCTCCCAGAGCCTGGAGCCTGTTCCTCCAGCCCTTCCTACAGTTTCATAAGCACTCCTTCACTGTCTTCATGTCTGTTCTGCTCAAAAGCTAGACTTGTTCAGAGAAGAAACACATTCGTTCAGCAAGAATTCGGCTGGCTCTCTCTCTCAACATCCATTTCAAAAATGTTGGCTTTATTCTGAATAGAAAGAGTCCTTGAAAGGCTTGGAGGAGAAAAGAGACACTACTGGTCTTATATTTTATTTTAATTTTTGCTTTCATTTTATTTTATTTTTATTATTATTATTTTTCTTTGAGACTGAGTTTCACTCTTGTTGCCCAGGCTGGAGTGCAATGACACCATCTTGGCTCACTGCAACCTCTGCCACTGGGGTTCAAGCGACTCTCCTGCTTCAGCCTCCTGAGTAGCTGGGATTACAGGAGTGTGCCTTCATGCCTGGCTAATTTTTGAATTTTCAGTAGAGACGGGATTTCACCATGTTGGTCAGGCTGATCTCGAACTCCTGACCTCAGGTGATCCGCCCGTCTGGGCCTTCCAAAGTGCTAGGGTTACAGGCGTGAGCCACTGTGCCCGGCCTTGGACTTATATTTTAAATGAATCATTCTGCAGCCATGTGAATAGGCTTATGTTTCATAAGGCTGGAATCAGGGAAGCCAGTAAGGAGGCTGTGGCCAGGATTTAGGCAAGAGATGACCGTGTCTGGGATAGGCAGGATAGAATCAGTGCCTTGACAAAAGCCCAAATTCTCATGTGTTTGTTTTGAAAGGACCAGAGGCAGGGAGGACTCAAAGGTGACTTCAAGGCTTTGGGTCTGAGGCACAGGTAAAAGGGGAAGATGAGGGCAGTACTGGCGGAGTAGGTTCAGGACGAGCTAAAGCTGGAGGTGTCTAATGGGGACCCACGCAGACTTGCAGAGTAGTTGTCTGGATAAAGGCACCTGAATATCAGAAGAGAGGTCCAGATATGCTTTACATTCCCAACACAAGTGTGCATTACTTTTATATGCAGAATAAAACAATGGGATTTTTAATACAATCGAATATCAGTAAATGTTTTGGTAGTTAAATGTTTGTAATCATTAATCACTAGAGGGCAATATACATTAATTTTCTGCTATCTAACAGTCTCAAAAAGAGGGAATTGCTGGGAATAGTGGCTCACGACTGTCATCCGAGCACTTTGGGCGGCCAAAGTAGGGAGGGATCACAAGGTCAGGAGTTCGAGACCAGCCTGGACAACATGGTAAAACACCATCTCTACTAAAAAAAAAATCAAAAATTAGCCACGCATGGGGGCACAAGCCTATAATCCCAACTACTTGGGAGGCTGAGGCAGGAGAATTGTTTGAACCCGGGAGGCGGAGGTTGCAGTGAGTCAAGATTGTGCCGCTGCACTCCAGCCTGGGCAAGAGAGCAAGACTCAGTCTCAGAAAAATAATTAATTAATTAATTAATTAATTTAAAAAGAGGGAATTAAAGCAAGTCTGATAAAATAATGAAGAAAACCAGGGTAAAGAGTCGAGTGTTCCAGCCCAGAATGGCATTAGCTGCTTAGAGGCTGACTTTGATTGTGTTGGCGTCTCCACAATAGCACTGCACTTAGGGAGGCTGAAAGCTGGCACATTCAAAATGAGTGAGCAGGTCATGCTTTACTCAAGTTGGACCCACTCTTTTCTTACTATATTTGCCCAAATGGCAGGCAAACTGTTCCCTCTCACTTCCACATGAGGTAACATGCATATTAGTTAACACTAAGGGAACTTGGCCAAGCATAGCTCTTTTGTCTTTGGGAAAAGGCGGGGTAAGGTCACGGCGTTCCTAAGGGACCCTGGCTCCCTTTGGTTCTCTCTTCACCTAGTTACAATTTGCTAAAGAAAACAAGCAGAGCATATGAAGGGCAGCACATTTCCAAAGAGAGTTTCCACCCTAGAGGTCACCATGCCCAGGGCACATTAAGGGGCAGGTTCCACCTGAGTTAGCACAGGCGGCAAAGGGGAGAAGCCTCACCATCACAATGTGATTTGGTATGCATGGGGGCGGGAAGGGATGAGATCGATTTATGCAAGCCCCAGGTGGGAGCAGCATCCTGAGTAGAGAGATTGTCCAGCCTGGCCACTCAGCCCTGAGACACTGCCCTCCAGCTGTGAGTAGCAGCCTGCTCAGCCCTGCTCACCCATCTCTGTTAAGAACTACACGTCCCATGGTGGTTACAAACCACCAATACCTTACAGAGGTCACAAAACCACCAATACCTTTAGACACCTTTGAAATGGAGGGAAAAGGGCAAATGCAGTCTCTGAGCCTCACAGGACACCCATGCCCTATCTCATGCCCTCTCTCAGTAATCCGGAGGAAAGTTACCTTCATGAACAAGGAAGAGGACTGAGGCATGATGCATTTCATCCAGCACGTGGCTCTGTGTGCCCGGATGCAGCACCTATGCTTACATACTGAGAAAAGGTGTGAGAGGAACTTTTGTTTCATGGAGCATTGCCCAGCCCACACCACAGTCCTGTAAGTGCCCATCCTGTTTACCTAGCTATTGCCTCACTGATGGACAGCCATCTACGGAGACAAAGCCAGAGCAAGGGGATGGAAAGCTGGGCTGGACTAGGAGAAGGGTTGCCTCAGCCATCTGGAGATGGGGAGGGGACATAAATCTCTGAATCATTCTCTAGGGGGCTAAGGTCACTGATGGGAAGAGGACACAATGAGCCACATCCAAGGGGTGGGAGGGAAATAGAAGAAGGGGTGAAGGCAGAGGCTGGGAGAGTCAAAGTGGATAGATCAGGGTGGGGTGAAGAGCCCACAGAGGGGAGAGGTTTAGGACGGAGCTACACCTCTAAAAGTGTGGGGTCAGGCTGGTCTAAGAATAGAAACAAAGCAGCTAAATAGAATCCAGCCGCTAGTGGGAACAGACATGATCCAAGGACTGAGATCTGGGAGCTTCATGGTAAAGAACTACTATGTGAATTGAATAAAGAAAATAAAGGAGTGGTCAGAGAGTGGGAAGATCAGGAAAACCTAGCTTCATAGAAGGAGATGGAGGAGACTGTTTCAGTGAGTGGACCATTGACAATGGCCAATGCCAAAGAGAGATGAAGGACATTGAGAATTTAAACAAAAGTCCACTGGGCTTCATCTCATTCAAGTTTTTGTTTCACATATGAAGTTTTGGTAGAATATAGGGGCCTACATGATAGGGCTCTGAGGAGGGAAAGATCCACAGAAGAATAAGTCAGTATCTATGATATGAAAATGGTGCAGGAAAGTGCTGGGTAGAGAAGGGCAGGTCCCTGGCTAGTGCTCCACCCCTGGGCCTATGCCCATTGACATAAGTGAGGACAGGTATTTCTGTTTTCATGCCCAAATGTTGCATTTTCCAAGACCATCCTGGCCCACCATGCCCCCAATCCTATGCCTATAAAAACCCTGAGACCCTAGTGGGCAGAGACACAAGCAGCTGGACATCTAGAGGAACACACTGGCAAAACAGCACACCGAGAGGCACCGGCAGATGCCAGCAGGTTACTGACCACCGGGATGACACAGAGTTTGGCTGGTATGGTCGGAGCAGAGCCCAGCCGCTGGGCAGCCTGAATCTAGGGGAAAACCACCACCTTCCCATTCCATCCCCCTTCTGGCCTCCACATCCACCTCACCGAGAGCTACCACCACTCAACGAAAAATCTTGCACTCATCCTCCAAGCCCACGTGTGATCTGATTTTTCCGGTACACTAAGGCAAGAACCTGGGATACAGAAAGCCCTCTGTCCTTTCAATAAGGCAGAGGCTCTAATTGAGCTGATTAACAGAAGTCCCCTATGGATGGCTAAACTGAAATAGCGCCCTGTATCACACGCCCACTGGGGCCTCAGGAGCTGTAAACCTTCAACCCTAGAAGCTGCCATGGGGTCGATGCTCTGCACTACCTGCCTGTCTGCATGCTCCCCCTAGGGGTTTGAGCAACAGGGCGCAGAAGAAGTGAGCCACACCCCTACATTGCAAGTTCTGCGAGGGGGATAAGGGAACTTTTCCCATTTCATCTAGACCACAAGTTGAAGCAGTTGAATAACAAAAGGAAGGAACTAAGAAGGCAGATATCCAGTTGACCGAGCACAGCTCTGGTAAAAATAAAGAATTGTGTCTGGAGTGGAGGTGCATGGACATTTGTGTGTGGCTTCTCAAGGTTACTTTGCCATCATCATATCATCTCAGGGTCTTAGCTTTTCAAGTAGAAATTCAGCTCTTTCTGTGACAGACAATGATTCACATTAACTAAATTCACACAATCCAGATGTAGAAACCGAAATATCGATTATGATGAACATGAGTCATCAGGGAAGTGCAATTCCCATATAAACACATCAGAATGGGGAAAATGTAAAGGACTGACAATACCAAGTGTTGACAAGAATGTGGATCAAATTGATCTCTTATACTCTGCTGGTAGGAATGTAAATTGGCACATCCTCTTTGGAAAACTGTCACCAGCTTCTAAAGCTAAGCATATACCTGCTCTATAATTCAGTCATTGTATTCCAAGATGTAGCACTAAAAACAACAAATGTTCACATTCACCAAACATACATAATAGAATGGGCATAGCAGCTTTATTCATAATGGCCAAAACTAGAATCATCCCAAATATCAGTCGAGAGTACTAGATAAATTGTAATGCATTCATACAGTGGAATACTGCAGGGCAGTATTCCAAACAAACAGCCACTACCTGCAATACAAGTACATGGAGGAACTCACAGCAAAAATAGGCTGGGCGCAGTGGCTCATGCCTGTAATCCCAGCACTCTGGGAGACCAAGGCCGGTGGATCATCTGAGGCCAGGAGTTCAAGACCAGCCTGGCTAACGTGGTGAAACCCCGTTTCTACTAAAAATGCAAAAAATTGGCCGGGCGTGGTGGCATGTGCCTGTAATCCCAGCTACTCGGGAGGCTGAGGCAGGAGAATCGCTTGAACCCAGGAGGCGGAGGTTGCAGTGAGCTGAGATCATACCATTGCACTCTGGCTTGGGCAACAAGAGCAAAACACCATCTAAAAAAAAAAAAGAAAGAAAAAAAGCCACACACAAAAGAATAAAGTGTTTCCTCTGCTGTATATGGGGATGGGGCACCAAGGGACCTTCCAGAGTGCTGAAGATGTTCTGTGTTCAGTATCTCGCCCTACAGTGTGGTAATGCAGGTATACACATTTCTGAAAACTCCAGCAGCTGACTTGACAATATGTATAACATAATAATAAAAATTAAAAGAAAAAAGAGCTTAACTACATGGTAAATGGAAGTTGTAGAGTAAAACAAAAATTTTATTAGATGATAAAAGCTGGTTTTAATCTAATAAATCTTTGTTTTATTCGACAACTGTGCTAGATTAGAAACAGCTTCTGCCAGCGAGGGTTTCTGATGTAGTGGGAAAATTCCATGATTTATCTCCATGAGGTTCTGTTGTTCTGTTCTGTTCCTGGTACCTAGAAGAGCTCCTGGAACATACTAGGCACTCAATAAATGTGTTGGTAATCAATAAACAGGATTAATACACCAGAGCTGTCCTAAAGGAGTATCTCAGAGGAGCAAAACTTTGATATTAAGACTTAAGTTTAGGCCAGGTGCGGTGGCTCACACCTGTAATCCCAGAACTTTGGGAGGCCGAGGTGGCAGATTACCTGAGGTCAGGAGTTCGAGACGAGCCTGGCCAACAAGGTAAAGCCCCCGTCTCTACTAAAAATACAAAAATTAGCTGGGCATAGTGGTGCATGCCTGTAATCTCAGCTACTACGGAGGCTGAGGCAGGAGAATCTCTTGAACCTGGGAGGCAGAAGTTGCAGTGAGCTGAGATTGTACCACTGCACTCCAGCCTGGGTGACAAAGTGAGACTCTATCTAAAAAAAAAAAAAAAAGACTTGAGTTTAAACAACAGTAGAAACAATAGCAAAACAGCACTTTTATGGCTCTCTCTCTGTATATTTCTTTATTGTTTAGTGACTATATCCTTTGTGGTAAAGTTGAGGCTCACATGTGTGCCTCAAATACAACTTATTTCAATTTTTATAAACCTGATACATTTATAAAACTTTATATACGAAGTTTTAATTCAATTAGGAAATCCTGGATTTTTGCCAAAAATCAAGATACCAAAAGGAACAACAGAAAATTGAAACTACTCTAAGTAATGGATAAAGGCTGCCATTGTTACGCTTCTCCAACTTAGTGAAACTTGCCTAGCAGGAAATGTGTGGAAACTTGGATAGCAAATCCTCTCAAGTTGCCAATTTCTGTTTGTTACAGAAAATGTTTATTGAACACACAGTATAGGTGGAATAAAATCCAAAGTAAGTTGCTGCTTGGAAAAATATCTCATCCAATGGCACAGCACCATCCAATAGGCTGTGAAATGTTGCTTCATGAACTTTACTAGCGTACTGTCACATCATAGGCAAAAGCCACTTCTACATGTTATCTTTACTTGTCTATCTTCTCGGGCTACACCATTCAAACTGTAAACACCCAACATCCACACCTCTGCCGTCAGCTCAGGAACATCAGGGACACTGTCATCTGCAGCAGGGATGTAGGGTTGGCAAATAGGTCTCATCTCATGGGACCCTTACAATGAGGAGCGTGAGCATCCCACTGGCAGTGGCTCCGGAAGCAGGCCACATCCAAGTTCCATAGGAAGCACTGCATGATGAGTTAGTGCTGCCTGCAAGAGACATGGGAGAGAGGAGTGGGTCTAAGAACACCACTGCTGGTACTCCCTAGTAGTGCAAAGAGGACTGCACTGGAATCAGATGAGGTAGCCACCGAGGAGGTGGATGGTTAGTTGTGGGTGGCCCCTTTATCATTTTAGAGTCCTCTCAGTTCAAGATCTTTTCACCAGCCTTCAAGTGGAAGTTGTCATGTGTGTGTGTGAGCCCAACAGTTATTTATTTAAGGAAACTAACTCCCATTAATCAAATTCACAAGAGGCCAATGTAAAAACCAGATATCAACTTCTTAAATTATGTTGAGATATATCAATATTCAGAGAGATATAAATCATATCCAAGAAGATGTGTCTTTCCTTCTGTTGGAAAATTTATACGGAAAACAAATTATAACCAGAAAAAAAAAATAAGATCAGAGGCAGCTGATCAGTCTGAAGGCAAAGCCCATGGAGTTGGCGCAGCCTGAAACCACCATTTCCCCTGGGGAGGCTGAGCTTGCTGGTTGGAACGCTGTCTCCTCTGCACAGAGCTGGAGAGATCTTACCAAGTCTGATCCCGTGGCATCGCTTTGTAGACTCTATGAAAACACTCTAGTTGCTTCTAATAACCCTCTCTGCACAGAAGTTAATAGGCCCAAGATTTTTGTACATTCAGACATGTCCATCCATCAGGGCGATTTCTGTAGACACACAGGTTCATACATTACGTGCCGATTTTACTTGCCACACTATCAGGATATCACTTGCAAGTTCTTAGGAGCACCTCACAATAGCAACATCTTATACTGCCCACAATTTCTGGTTTAATCTGACACTAATTAGCTTTGTGACTTTGAGTAAGTCAATTTACCTTTTTGGACCAAAGCTATGGAATCCATAAAATTTTAGCATATAGGGCAGGACATAGATAAGATGGCTTCTTGAGGTTACTTCCAACCTGAGATCAATGATTTCAAGGAGAAAAGAGCCTAGAACTCGTGCATTTAGTTATTGGCTCCACTAGGGTTGTGGCTACTCCTCTTCTTGGAACAATTCTTTACGAGTTTTCTGTTCAAACTGTCTTAGGAGTCAGTTAAGTCACACATGAGGAAGTACACTTCTTGTCATACAATGGACAATGGATTCTTTTTCTTTCTTTCTTTTTTTTTTTTTTTTGGAGACAGAGTCTTGCTCTGTCACCCAGGCTGGAGTTCAGTGGTGCGATCTAGGCTCACTGCAACCTCCGCCTCCTGGGTTCGAGCAATTCTCCTGCCTCAGCCTCCCAAGTAGCTGAGAGTACAGGCATGTGCCACCACGCCAGACTAATTTTTGTATTTTTAGTAGAGACGGGGCTTCACCATGTTGGTCAGGCTGGTCTCGAACTCCTAACCTCATGATCTGCCCGCCTCGGCCTCCCAAAGTACTGGGATTACAGACGTGAGCCACTGTGCCTTGCCCCATACAATGGTTTCTAAGATCAGTTTGGCAACTTATAGTCTATAAAATTTGCTGCTTCATAACAATTATATAAGGTATTCATTATTGTTTATCCCTACTTTATAATTAAGAAAAATCACATCAGAAGTTTTAAGCAAGTGCCTTAGTTTCCATTCCTGAAAATTACAAGCTGTGTGTCAAACCATTCTGACCTCAACTCCTTTGCTTCTGCCAGTAAACAAGGTCCACACCCTTCAGTTCTATTTGCCTTTTCACAATTTACAGGCCATTGCAGCTCAATTTGTTCATGTAATACTCTTTTAATTCAGTATGGTCCATACGTACAGCAAGCAAGATTTAAACACAAAAAGATGTAAACAAGAGTTCAGTATACATTCCACACGTGTCGCTCAGAAGTGGGGGTCTCCATGCTAGGAAAACATTCGCTAATGGAACATGAAATGGCTGCATGGGCCCTGTGTATCTGGAGTTTCTGGAAGGGAAGGATGCCAAGGCAAACTTGACACCAGGGATCCCAAAAGTTCTTCCTTATGGATTGAAACTCAACACCTGCCTTCACAACGCACAGCCTGCCTATCCTTTTCCTTATTTGGAAGGTGCTATCACAGCTCATACTTGAAATATGAGCAGCCCTGCTACTGGACAAACAGTATTGTGTGTCATGGGAACATCAGATCCAGAGACACTGGGAGTGCTTATGTGCTCATTATGCTGTAAGGCTAAACTTAAGAATCTCCAACTTGGAGACCACTGGTTGTTTCAGTGCACATACTTAGGGTCAAAGAAAAGCCAAGCAGGAAGTGTTGCCCAGCAGTTATAGCTGAATCAAGAAGCACAATAGGAAATATTTCCTCTTCTTCACATTTCATGAATGCAAACTGATTGGTTCATTAATAACTACTCCATCCAATCAAATCTATTTCTCTTTTCTTTGGAAATGTGCCTAAATTGCATCTGAGGAAGAGGAATGGAGTTTAATTACTATATCTTGAATGAAAGAAGTCAGACATCCTATGCCCTGTTATCTTCTCAAATTTTCTTCCACCGAAAGGAAAAGAGAAAGAATTTATAACATGTGCCCATTTACAAATACAAGTGAAAAATAAAATGGAATTTGAAAATGCATAATGGAGTGTCTTTTATAGTGATATGACCACCAGTGATGTGAATACCAGATTTGCTTAACTCTCTACATTTGATAAGAATTGGGAAAGTACCCCACTGGTAACAATCCTAGCATATAATTTCTTGTTACATAACAGGCAATAGTTGCCCAAACCAGGATTGGTCTGGGAATGAGCAAGGTCTGAGATCATAAAACCTTTCCCTGGGCCCAACGCAGTGGCTCACGCCTGTAATCCCAGCACTTTGGGAGGCCGAGGCAGGCGGATCACAAGGTCAGGAAATCGAGACCATCCTGGCTAACACGGTGAAACCCCGTCTCTACTAAAAATACAAAAAAAAAAAAAATAGCCGGGCATGGTGGCAGGCACCTGTAGTCCCAGCTACTTGAGAGGCTGATGCAGAATGGTGTGAACCCAAGAGGCGGAGCTTGCAGTGAGCTGAGATCGCGCCACTGCACTCTAGCCTGGGCAACAGAGCAAGACTCCATCTCAAAAACAAAACAAAACAAACAACAAAAAAACCTTCCCCTATACTATGAGGAGCTGAGGACAGAGCTGTGGAAAGGAGGTGGAGGCCAGCAACAATCATTTGCATGATTTTTTTTAATCTTTTGCTTTCAAAGTAAAAAATCTAATTTTTCAATTATTAATATCTCAGAGAATATTTATTCATGTGAAAGATAATTTATCTAAAGGAGTATAAAGAAAACAAATATTATAACCAATATACCATAATCTTATTTTCAAATTATCTTGGACATTCAGAGTCTTTAACATAGGCTGTAAGAAATAAGCCAAACTATCTGTCTCAGATATATTTAGCATAAAACAAAGGTTTTAAAATTTTTTGTGGCTTTTCTTTTCTGACAGAGTCTTGCGCTGCCACCCAGGCTGGAGTGCAGTGGCATGATAGCTCACTGCAACCTCTGCCTCCTGGGTTCAAGCGATTCTCATGCCTCAGCCTCCCAAGTAGCTGCGATTACAGGTGTCCACCACTACGCTCGGCTAATTTTTGTATTTTTAGTAGAGACGGAGTTTCACCATGTTGGCCATGCTGGTCTTGAACTCTTGGCCTCAAGTGATCCACCTGCCTCAGCCTCCCGAAGTGCTGTGATTACAGGCATCAGCCACCATGCCCAGCCTTAATTGCTGATTATTTCATATAC
The DNA here is from genome assembly GCF_009828535.3 of Hylobates moloch. Taxonomy (NCBI): domain Eukaryota; kingdom Metazoa; phylum Chordata; class Mammalia; order Primates; family Hylobatidae; genus Hylobates; species Hylobates moloch. The sequence continues at coordinate 118,063,617 of NW_026652276.1, forward strand.
CAACATAACCTTCAATATGAACAATTCATGCAATCCTTAGGATGGGTCCATGACGCCAACATTTTTGTTGTCCTATTTTATAGATGGGAATTGTGGCTCCAATGGGGGCCTTTAGCACACACCCCCAGCCTGCACTAAGGGCCTAGGTCTCTGAGTAATAGCTTCACCCTGGAAGTTACACCCAATTATAAAATCATTTTAAGGCTGGGCGCAGTGGTTCATGCCTGTAATCCCAGCACTTTGGGAGGCCGAGGTGGGCGGATCATTTGAGGTCAAGAGTTCGAGACCAGCCTTACCAACATGGTGAAACCCCGTTTCTACTAAAAATACAAAAATTAGCCAGGCATGGTGGCAGGTGCCTATAATCCCAGCTACTTGGGAGGCTGAGGCAGAAGAATTGCTTGAACCCAGGAGGTGGAGGTTGCAGTGAGCTGACATCGTGCCAGTGTACTCCAGCCTTGGCGACAGAGTGAGACTCCACCTCAAAAAAAAATCATTTTAAGATTAATATTTTAAAAGAAAATCATTAATTTGGGGAGTCTGTATTATTGGCTGAACCATAATCACATTTTCCAACATTTAGTAGGCATACTACATGGATGAATGAATGAATAAACTTCCAGACAACTGAAGGATGGATGAATGAATGAACCATGCCTGTTTCCTCAATTTGATCACTTGAAAAATGTCCCTGTAATATATTCACCAGCTTAGTTTCACCACTGAGAAGTGAAGAAAACTGAATCTTAGTTGATATTTTCAAGTAATTTTTAAATAACTTTTTAATTTTGTAAAAGAGATACATATGCATTATATATATATCGAACAACACAAAAATTTTAAAAGTTTAAAATCACCACAAATCCCACTATCAGAAATAAGCATTTTCAACATGTTGTTGAACTATTTTAAGTCTCTCCACACATTGTTGAACTATTTTAAGTCTCTCGTGTATACACAAATAGGATCATGCTTTCCAAGCTATAAAAGAGGCATAATGCGTGTAATATCATTTCAAGAATTCAGTGAAAGAATTCCAGATGCAAAAAGCCTTATTAAATGGCCAAGATACTTTGGGCCAGGTGCAGTGGCTCACACCTGTAATCCCAGAACGTAGGGAAGCCGAGAGGTGTGGATCACCTGAAGTCAGGAGTTCAAGACCAGCCTGGCCAACATGGTGAAACCCTACCTCTACTAAAAATACAAAAATTAGTGGGTATGGCAGTGCACACCTGCAGTCCCAGCTACTCAGGAGGCTGAGGCAGGAGAATCACTTGAACCCAGGAGGCAGAGGCTGCAGTGAGCCGAGATCGCACCTCTGCACTCCAGCCTGGGCAAGACAGAGTAAGACTGTCTCAAAAAAAAAAAAAAAGAATGGCCAAGATACTCTGGCAGTGATCATATTTTGATTCTAACATATCATCTCAGCCTGAATCCTAATCGCACATGCAAATTCTCTAATGTGAATTTACTGTGAAAACTATAACATAACACAACCATTTCCAATATGCAGTTGTTTGTTAGAAGTTGTTTTGATGTTATATTAGATATTAAGATTGTATCAAAGTGCAGATGTTAAAGTTGAAAGAAATAACCTGATATTCTTTGGAATTTCCAAATAAGCATAATTGACTAGTATTAACAAATTAAAAACACCAACTCCTTAGCTGTAGATGAAAGATCTACACCAGGCTCCAATGTTCAGTGCAGATATTTTGTAGACAGCTTTGTTTTAGAAGCGGGTGCAGCCGAAATCTTACACAATGCCTCCTGACCCCTTTTCCAATTGTTCTCTCCTTCCTATGGGGGTAGAGGCATCATTGCTTTCATTTTTATTAATTTTGGCTTATTTCTGTGGAATCTGTCTGGACAGGGAATTTGGTATGTTTCTTGCTTGGTGGATGCTGGCATTCTTTCAAATCAGTAGGTGCGCAGAGCAATATAGGAAGAAGGAGGCTTAAGGATTGATGACTGCAAATGTAATGAGAGAAATGCAAATTCTGCAAAGCTCATGTGTGAGCCTACTGCATTTTGACACTTTTTTATATGATCTATCTGAATAGATAGAAGTTAGGAATCACCTTTACACGGGAAACAAAGGTAAACTATGCACTCTGATCACCTTCGGTGGATGTCACCCTGAAGAGTTGTTCATCCCGCTGGTTGGAGCCTCACCCCCCTCAGATGAGCAGTCTTCTCCCTTGAGACAGACCAATCTCCTTGTAACCTCACAGAGGATGACAACCAGCACAGAGCTCAATGGGTCCACCAGACCTTTAACACCTGTCAGATGGCAGACTACCTGAGAACAAAGGGCTTTTGTGGGTGGGTTGGCATCATCTGTGAAATACTCCTCACAGCTGCTGTCCATATTCTATTTTTCTCCCTCCATGGAAAGTGGGAGAAAAGGAGAGCTCAGCTGGCTATCATATGACTGAGTAGCAGGGCTTTCTTTGCAAGGCAAGGGGGCAGCATCTCCATGGTCAGGCCTGACACGAGGATCACCAGGACCACAAGCCCATGACAGAGGTGCGGGAGATCACCAGAAAATTTCTCTTATCCATCTGGTTCACTTGAGATTGACAACAGCTCACTTCTCACCCTGCTGGCAGGAGAGTTGATGTTTAGTGTTACACCATTTCATGCCATCTGCTTTAATGATGACAGCTCATTTAAAAATCCATTGTGGAGCATTCCCATTCAATGATAAAAAAAATAGAAGATGCACTCAGCTGTTTATTTGGCTATTTTGTCGAAATCTGAGAAAATATTTTACATTGGCCCAAATGACGAATGATTATTTGTTTTCCTACTTGTGGGTTGTTTCTCTCTCTCTGAGTTTACAGCTTTTAACATAACACAATTGGAGAACAGAGAAACATCGGAACCGAATAACATATACATGAAGCCTTAAGATCTAAAGGCACAGTCTTACTGTCGTGTAAGACCACATTTACATCTTGCCAGAAAGATCAGAATTTATCTTAATTTCAAAAGTCTTTTCAAGGGGAACCTTCGTTATCTCCTTTAACAACCTTTACAGTCAGGAAAACTTTGTTCTACTCTGAAAATACACTCTCCATCATTCTGGATCAATGCTTCTGTACTCTCCAAGCTAAACAAATCCAGTTTGTTAATTATTTTAGTGGTTTTCTGCCACCTTGTACATAGGCTAAGACTTTAAAAGGGTGACTTTTATGATATGTGAATTGTATCTCTATTTTAAATGTATAGAAGGTGATCTCACCCTACACACATACTTTATTGATATAAGTATGAGGTATTTATTCACATTTCCTGCCTGTTTAGCTTTCAAAGGAAATACAATGCATATCATATAAAGATTGTCTCACACCAGTGACAAAATTTTTACCTGTCTTCCATTTCCTAATGCAAAATTTTGGGTTCTCCTACACATTATAACTCCTATCTATGGCTTTTTCTCCTTTACTTACACTTAGCTCAACATTTTCTATATTTATAATTTGACTTTTTATCTGTATTGGCATTGACTTTCTGTAACCTTAAATAATTGAATGATTGACTTTTGCTTGCTTTTATCATCTATTTTCCGTGGTATTGACAAAATTATGCCATTTCTGCTGAATATCCCTCTGTGCCATTCACTCCTCCCAGATTAACCTTAAGATGCTCATTTCCATTGTTGAGCTGGCCACACCTTGCCCCACCTCCCTCCATTAGCCCAGTCACTTCATGAATCTCTGAGCGCTGTAAAGCCACCGCTAACAATCAGTGTCAGCTCTGCACACACAGACGTCACTTGCTTTGTTGGTCTACCATTTTTGCCTGTGTTCTTGCCCATTGTTCCCAGTCAGTTGGCAAACTGCTGAAGAACAGAAAACTTTTTATTTTGTTATCATTCTCTCTTTCCCTTAAACTGTTCTCTACCCATGAATCTAGTCAATGTATGTTTCGGAATTGTGGGAGCCATATTTGCTGAAGTAGATTTGAATTACATCTCTCCTGCAGCCCTATTTGTCTCCATCTGGCTCTGCGTCAGCTGCAAATGTATGAAGCATGCTTTCCATTCCATCTCACCCAGGTCATTGATAAAGCTGTTAAGCAATACTGGGCCTAGGTCCAAACACTGACGAACACCTGCTCTTTTATGCTAGGTATCTCAGATCTGTTGATAGCTACTCTTGGTATAGACCTCTGGCCAGTCGCACTTAATACTCGCAATTCCTTTTCCCCCTTGAAACTTACTGTGTCTATCTAGAAACAATTGCTTGTTCAAAGGTGTTTCATAATGGAAATTATAAGAAAATTATAATTGTGGACTAATATTTAATGAAATGTTAAATCATTTCATATGTTTAAAAAAAAGTACTATGAGACTATGAGGATTCATTAGTGTGTATTGCAGTAAGAGACAACAAGGCAAGGAATTGTTGCACCAGTGAACAGTGCTGGATAGCACAACCTTCACTTTCCACTTGTTAACAGGCTTCAAGACTTCTTAAGGTATTTGTAACATTATTATTGTGATTAACTTCCAAGGATGGTATGGAATGGATAGCGTTCACTAACAGACTCTTTTTTCTTTTTTCTCTATGTCTGCTTTGCTTATTTAATATTGCTTTCCATTTAGTTGCTTATAATTCAAATTTTTTTATTCAATGGCTTTTTTTAGGTGATAACTCCTACCTCAAGATAAATCTAGACAGAAATGGAACTGAAGGTTATATGAAGAGAACTAGTGTAGCCTAAATGCTATCATCTAGAGTTATTTATTTTTTTATTTTATTGTATTTATTTATTTATTTTGAGATGGAGTTTCACTCTTGTCGCTCAGGCTGGAATGCAGTGGCACAATCTCGGCTCACTGCAACCTCCACTTCCTGGGTTCAAGCGATTCTCCTACATCAGCCTCCCAAGTAGCCTGGATTACAGGCGCCTGCCACCACATCCAGTTAATTTTTGTATTTTTAGTAGAGACAGGATTTCACCATGTTGGCCAGGCTAGTCTCGAACCCCTGACTTCAGGTGATCCACCCACCTTGGCCTCCCAAAGTGCTGGGATTACAGGCGTGAGCCATCACACTCAGCCTCTTTGACCTCTTTTTAAAGAGCTTTGTCAGAGGTCTTCCTTCCTTCACCCAGAACTGCATCCTTGAGGTCCCAGCAGTCTGTCCCAGCCTGACACACAGTCACTGCTTGGAAAAAAATATGTGGTCTGCTGAGGTGGAGTGCTGGGGCTGAAGTCCCAACCCTGGGAATAATTGTGTGCACTTTAACATTGACAATTATTGAACTTCCCAGTTTCTTCATGTGTAAAATAGAGGAGGAAATAATTACTTTGAAAATAATTGAGAATTTTAAGTAAGTCAATGTGTTTTTCAAAACACTTAGAATGTTGTTTGTTGCAGTGTAAACAGCTTTAAAAATTTTACAAGTCTATGATATTTTTGCCAAAAATGCTTTCATCTAATTGGGTGAAAACATCAGACAAACCTGAACTGAGAACATTCTATAAAAAACAACAGCAAAAGGCTGGGCATGGTGGCTCAAGCCTATAAATACCAGCATTTTGGGAGGCCAAGGTGGGTGGATCACCTGAAGCCAGGAGTTCGAGACCTGCCTGGCAAAAATGGCGAGACCCTGTCTCTACTAAAAATACAAAAAAATTAGCCAGATGTGGTGGTTCCTGCTTGTGATCCCAGCTACGCGGGAGGCTGAGGTACAAGAATCACTTGAACCCGGGAGGTGGAGGCTGCAGTGAGCTGAGATAGTGCCGCTGCACTCCAGCCTGGGTAACAGAGTGAGACTCCATCTCAAAAAAAAAAAAAAAAAACAACCAGCAAAAAAACAACCAAAAACCCACAGGAGCTGTCACCAATTGGAGGAGATACTGATGACAGGACAACTAAGTCCATGAGGGACCCTAGTTTGGATCCTGGAACACAGAAAGAACACCAGCGGGAAAACTGTTGGCTTTTCAGTAAATTCCATCATTTGCTGGGCATAGTGGCTCACGCCTGTAATCCCAGCACTTTGGGAGGCCAAGGTGGGTGGATCACCTGAGGTCAGGGGTTCGAGACCAGCCTGGCCAACATGGTGAAACCCCGTCTCTACTAAAAATACAAAAATTAGCTGGGCATGGTGTCGGGTGCCTGTAATTCCAGCTACTTGGGAGTCCGAGGCAGGAGAATCGCTTGAACCTGGGGGCGCGGAGGTTGCAGTGAGCCAAGATCGTGCCACTGCACTCCAGCCTGGGCAACAAGAGCGAGACTCCGTCTGAAAAAGAAAAATCTGTCATTTAATTCCTAGTGTTGTACCAATGACAATTTCCTGGTTTGATGATGGTGTCATTGTTTATTTAAGATATTAACATGAGAGGATGTTGGGGGAGGACTGCAAAAGAACTCTCTGTGCTTTTTTTTTTTTTTTTGCAATTTGTCTATAAGCCTAAAATTATATGAAAACATTTCAAAATGTTATTTTTTAAATGTAAAAACTATCTTAAAGTTATATGTAGTTCTTTTAAAACTTTGCGTTCTTAAAAGTGTAATGTACTACTTCATATTATCCTGAATGCCTGAGTTACATGTGTGTCATTTTAAGCACATGCCATTTAGAGAAGGCTGAAGGGAAGGAGAGGACTAAGCACTGACCAGCATTTGCTTTGCCCACCTGCAGGACACAGATGATTGTGGCAGGGAGCCTGCCTGCAGAAGGCCCCGGAGACAAGGGGAGGTGGGCTCTGGAAGCAGCAGGCATGGGCAGCTCTTTGATGGGGGGTGGTTCTGGCAGATGCAGAGGGGCTGGGGACCCCCAGTGGGTAATTAGGATGGAATCCATTCCAACATCTTGGTTTGCTGATGAGAGTGATCCAGTACAAAGAGAAAATATGTTGACGGGCGGGGGGATATTGGGGCAGAATTGGAGGAGCAAAGCCCTGGGTGGGAGGAGAGATAGGCCTTAGGAGCAAGAACCTGCTAAAGGAGAGATGAGAAAAGGGTTTACAGATTGCTTATGTGTCTTCATGCAGTGATGGCCAAAGTCACCAGCTGTTTTAGAGTTCTCCAGAGAAACAGAGCTGATAGAAGATGTGTGTGTGTGTGTGTGTGTGTGTGTGTGTGCATGTGTGTAGGAGAGATTGATTTATTATAGATACTGGCTCCTGTGGTTTTGGAGGCTGAGAAGTGCTGTCTGTAAGCCAGACTCAGGAAAGCTGGTGTGTGCTTTGGTCCAAGTCCAAAACCTTAGAAAAGGTAGAAGAGGGGCAATGGTTTAAGTGGCAGTTTGAGGCCAAAGCCCCCAGAACCAGGATCTCTGATGTCCAATGGAAAGAGAATATGGGTGTCCCAGCTTAAGCAGAGAGAGAGATAATTTGCCCTCCCTCTGCCTTTTTGTTCATTCGGCCTCTCAGTGGAGCGGATGGTGCCTACCCGCATTGACAGTCATTCTGAGTATGGGACACTGGTAGACTGTACTCTCCAGACAGACCCCCTATGAGGTGGAGCCCGACAAGACAGGTAAGAAACATAGGTCAGGAGTTAGAGTGTGCCTCGCCTTGGGGCTTCACTAATTCCAAACCACTGAGTTGTTTTCCTCCATATCATCTAAGGTGCATGAACTTGGTTTTTATTTTGCCCTAAATTCATATGAATTTTTGTTGTTGTTGTTGCTGTTAGGCAGAGCCTTGCTCTGTCACCCAGGCTGGAGTGCAGTGGCGCGATCTCAGCTCACTGCAATGTCCACCTCCCAGGTTCAAGCAATTCTTCTGTCTGAGCCTCCCAAGTAGCTCGGGGTACAGGCGTCTGCCACCACACCCGGCTAATTTTTGTATTTTTAGTAGAGAGGGGGTTTCATCATGTTGGCCAGGCTGGTTTCCAACTCCTGGCCTCAGGTGAATCCGCCTGCCTCAGGCTCCCAAAGTGCTGGGATTGCAGGTGTTGAGCCACTGCACCTGGCCTCATATGAAACTTTTAAACATAACAAGATTTGAAAACCACCAGGCATTCCACTTGTCCAACTAATCACTAAAGAATGCACACTCGCTGCCTGAAACTCTCCCTTTTGCACCTTCCATTTTTGTGTGCACCTTGAGTGTCGTCCTCATCTGACGCTGAGGACGCTGGAGCTCAGGGACACTAAGAAACTCACCTGGATCTAATCCCAGATCTGTTCGTTCTTAGTAAATAGCATGAAAAGAATAGCGTGATAAATACTAAGCACAGCATACCTGAAAAATCAAAAGGAAGTGTGAGCTTCGTACCAACTAAGAGATAAGGAATGGAACTCTCTTGAGCTCACAGGAGGTGTGTAGACCACAGAGGGCTGTCCGGACTTTGATAACAACTTTAATAAAGAGTAAACAGTAGATTTCCTTAGTAAACAGTAGATATTTTAAAAAGTAGTTTAAACCTAACACTTGTATTTAGCTAGGGTATCAGCCCTGTACCAGGGATCATTGTCCAGGTGAGTCCAGGAATATGACGGGAGGTCAGATGGAGTGGAAGAGCATGCTTCGGTTAGCGCCAGCCTTCCTGCATATTCTTTCATTTGGGGGTTACATGATTTGACTTATAGTTAGAGGAACAATAACTTCTAAACTGGACATCTTTATCTCCAGCACCCTGCTCTCCCAGATATTGAAAACAGGTGGCTTGGGATATATTTGGCCTGCAGATACATATGGTTTAGTTCATAGAGTGTTTTTAAGACAGTTTTACTTAAGTATAATTGACATAAAATGAACTGCATATATTTCAAGTGTGCATATTGGTAAGTTTTTTTGTTTTATTTTTTGTTTTGTTTTTTTAAATTTATTTATTTTTGAGACAGTATCTCACTCTGTCACCCAGGCTGGAGTGCAGTGGTGCAATCTCGGCTCACTGCAACCTCTGCCTCCCGAGTTCAAGCAATTATCCTGTCTCAGCCTCCCGAGTAGCTGGGACTACAGGCACATGCCACCACACCTAGCTAATTTTTATATTTTTAGCAGAGATGGGGTTTTACCATATTGGTCAGGCCGGTCTTGAACTCCTGACCTCAGGTGATCCACCCGCCTCGGCCTCCCAAAGTGCTGGGATTACAGATTTGAAGCACTGCACCCAGCCTATGTTGGTAAGTTTTGATATACATTCACACCCATGAAACCATCACTGCAATCAAGATCATGCCCAATCCATTACCCTTTGAATTGCTCCCTCCCCACCCTTTGCTACAATCCCTCTCAAACCTGCAGTGCCCAGGCAAACACTCATCTGCTTTCTGCCACTAGAGATTAATTTGCATTTTCTAGAGTTTTATAAAATGGGATTATCCAGCATGTACTCTCCATATCTGGTTCCCTTCACTCAGTAGAACTATTTGGAGGGTCTTCTATGTTGCTGCAGATATAAAGAGTTAATTCTTGTTTATTTATTTTTACTGAGACAGCATCTCACTCTGTCACCCATACTGGATTGCAGTGGCAAGATCACAGCTCACTGCAGCCTCTAACTCCTGGGCTCAAGTGATCCTCCCACCTCAGCCCCAAGTAGCTGGACCTACAGGGGTGCACTAGCATGCCTGGCTAATTTTTTTATTGTTTTGTGGAGACAGGGTCTCACCATATTGCCCAGGCTGGTCTTGAACTCCTGGGCTCAAGTGATCCTTTCACCTCAGCCTCCCAAAGTGCTGAGATTATAGGTGTGAGCCACTGTGCCTGGCCTAATTCTTGTGTATTGATAAGTAGTAGTCCATCGTATATGCATACCATAATTAGTTTTACCATTTGCCCACTGTACACTTGTGTTGTTTCCAGTTTGGGGCCATTACAAATAAGGCTACTTGGAATATTGGTCTATAAGTCTGTGTATAGACACATACTTTCTTTTCTCACGGGTAGAGACCTAACAGTGGAATGTTGGATCATATGGTAAGTACATATTGAATATATTGAAGTAACTTCCAACCTGTCCTCCAAGTAGCATCATTTTACATTCTCACAGGTAGTGAATGATAGTTGTAGTCCCTCCACATCTTCTCCAACACTTAATATGGTCAGCCTCACTATTTTTCACTATTCTAATAGGTGTGTGGTAGCAATTTGTTGTCTTTAATTTACTTTACCCTAACAACTAACAAGATTTTGAACATCGTTTCATTGCTTATTATCAATCAGTATATCCTTTTGTTAGATGTCTCTTCAAATCTTTTACCTGTGTTTTTACTGGGTTGCATTTCTGCTTATTAAACAGTTTTGAGATTACATATATAATATGATTACATATATAATATGTAGTTGTATATATTTTATATATATATATATATTCTGAATACAAGTCCTTTATCAGATATGTGAATTGCCAATATTTTATCCCAGTCTGTGGCTTGTGTTTTCATCCTGCAGGGTCTTTCAATGAGCAGAATTTTTTAAATGTTGATAAAGTCTGATTTAAAATTTTTTTACGGATTGGATTTTTGGTGTCATATCTAAGAAATATTTGTCTAACCCAAGGTGATAAAACTTTTCTTCTATGTTTTCTTCCAGAAGCTTTATAATTTTAGGTCTATAATCTGTTTTGAATTAAATTTTATATATTGTACAAATTAGAATCAATTTTTTTTTCATTTGGAATATTCACTTGTTCCAGCACCACTTGTTGAAAATCTATCCTTTCTCTACTGAATTGACCATTTGTTGAAAATCAGTGTTTTATATAAGTGTAGGATTACTTCTGGATTCTTCATTTTGTGACATTGATATATTTGTCTAGCTTTATGCTAATATTGTATGCTTCGTGCAGTGTGCTAACCAAAATTTCTTGATAGTTATAGCTTTAGGGTGTCTAGAGATCAGATAATGTCAGCTCCAACATTATTCTTCTTTTTCTTTCTTTTTTTTTGAGACGGAGTTTCGCTCTTGTTGCCCAGACTGGAGTGAAATGGTGCTGTCTCAGCTCACTGCAACTCTGCCTCCTGGGATCAAGTGATTCTCCTGCCTCAGCCTCCCAAGTAGCTAGGATCACAGTCATGTGCCACCATGCCTGGCTACTTTTGTATTTTTGGTAGAGATGGGGTTTTGCCATGTTGATCAGGCTGGTCTTGAACTCCTGACCTCAGGTGATCCGCCTTGGCCTCCCAAAGTGCTGGGATTACTGGTGTGAGCCACCATGCCCGGCCTTCTTTTTCTTTTCTTTCTTTCTTTTTTTTTTTTTTTTGAGAGGGAGTCTCACTCTTGTTGCCCAGGCTGAAGTGCAATGGTGTGATCTGAGCTCACTGCAACCTCTGCCTCCCAGGTTCAAGCAATGCTCCTGCCTCAACCTCCTGAGTAGCTGGGATTACAGGTGTGAGCCACCGTACCTGGCCGGATATAATTTCTACAAGAAAACCTATTGAAATTCCAAAGAAACTATACATAAATTGAGGGGAAACTGACATGTTAGTAATATTAGTCTTCTGACCTGAACATGGTGTGTGTCTCTATTTACTTGGCTCTTACTTCATTTCCTCTTGAGACATGTTTTGTAGCCTTCAGTGTTCAAGTCGTGTACATCTTTTGTAAGATTTACTACCTCTTAATATATCATATCTTATGCTATTTTAAATAGTACTGTCTTATGAATTTCAGGTTTCTCTTGTTTGTTGCTATATTATAGAAATAAAATTAAATTTTGATATTAATCTTGTTTTCTGCAATTTTGCTACAACTGGTAGCTTTTCTTGTAGAGTTTGTCAGATTTTTTTACATAAACAATTGTGTATACCCTGTGTATGAATAAAGGCAGTCTGATATGTTACTTTTCAATACGGATACCTTTTATGTCTTTCTACTGTCTTATTGGAGTGGCTATAATCTCCACCATACTGTTAAGTAGAAGTTGTTACAGCAAATATCCTTGCCTAGTTCGTAATTCTAGGGAGAAAGTATTCATTCCCCATTGAGTATGATGTGAACTGTAGGTTTTTCATCAATGTCCTTTGTGAACTTGAGTAAGTAGACTTCTATTTCTGATTTGCTGAGTGTTTGTTTGATCAGCAATGGATGCTTGAATGTTAGCACATTTTTTCTGCATTGAGATGATCATATGGTTTTTAACATTTTATTAATATGATGAAATGCATTGACTGCATTTTGAATATTAAATCAATCTTTGATTTTCATTTAATTTCATTCACAGGATAAATCTGGAGTCCTTCAGTTAATTCCTAGACTTGATCCAGTTTACAGACCTAGAACTCCTTGAATGTAGGGGAAGCCACGTGCACTTGAGGAAGGATCGTAGTTCACTACTGAAAATTTATACTGTTAATTTTTCTCTCAGTACCCAAAGAGACTAGCATAACTATACAATGGGGAAAAGGAAATAATCAGAGAATTCGGGGACTACTGGACACTGGCTCTGAACTAACATTAATGCTGAGAGAGCCAAAATGTACCCCTGTGGCCGACCTGTCAGTGTAGAGGCTTACGGAGGTCAGCTGATTAGTAGAGTTTTAGCTCAGGTCTGTCTCACAGTGAACCCAGTTTGGTCCCTGGAACTAACCTATGGTTACTTTCCCAGTTCCAGATGGAGAATTGGAATAGATGTACTTAGCAGGTGGCAAAACCCCTGCATATGTCTCCTGACCTCTGGAGTGAGGGCTATTATGGTGGGAGAGGCCAAGTGAAGCCATTAAAACCGCCTCTACCTAGGAAAATAATAAATCAAAAGCAATAACACCCAGCTTGGGAAACATAGTGAGACCCCATCTCTACAGTAAAAATAAAAATACATTAGCCGGCTGGGCATGGTGGTTCATGCCTGTAATCCCAGCACTTTGCAGGGCCAAGGCGGGCAGATCACGAGGTCAGGAGATCGAGACCATCCTGGCTAACATGGTGAAACCTCATCTCTACTAAAAATATAAAAAAATTAGCTGGGCATGGTGGCGGGTGCCTGCAGTCCCAGCTACTCGGGAGGGTGAGGCAGGAGAATGGCGCGAACCCGGGAGGCGGAGCTTGCAGCGAGCTGAGATCGAGCCGCTGCTCTCCAGCCTGGTGACAGAGCAAGACTCTATCTAAAATAATAATAAATAAATAAATAAATAAATAAATAAATAAGCCAGGCTGGGTGGTACACAACTGTAGACCCAGCTACTCAGGAGGCTGCTTGAGCCCAGCTCAGATGGAGGTTGCAGTAAGCTATGACTGCACCACTGCACTCCAGCCTAGGTGACACAGCGACACACTATCTCTCTCTAAGAGCAATAACACATTCCTGCAAGGACTGCAGTAATTAGTGCCACCATCAAAAGCCTGAAAGATGCAGAGGTGGTGATTCCCACCTCATCCCCATTCACCTCTCCTATGTGGCTTATACAGAAGACAGGTGGGCCTTGGAGAATGACAGTGGATTAATCATAAGCTTAACCAGGTGGTTACTCCAACTGCAGCTGCTCTACCAGATGTGGCTTCACTGCTTGAGCAAATGAACACATCTCCTGGTACTGATATGGAGCTACTGATCTGACAGATTTTTCTCATTACCTGTTATTAAAGACCACCAGAAGCAGTTTGCTTACAGCTGGCAAGACAGAAACACACGTTCCCTGCTCTAGCTCAGCTCCCAGCCCTATGCCGTAATTTAGTTTGCAGGGATCTTGATAGCCTTTCTCTTCTCCAAAATATGACCTGGTTCATTACCTTGATTATGTGTCAGAGGGTGGGAAACAAATCTGATGAATATTTATTTTACAACGAAGCCTTATGGTTAAAAAAGAGAGAGAGAGAAAGAAACTTCAGGGGCCTTCTGTGGGTCCAGTGGTGTGGAACACGCCAAGATATTTCTTCTAAAGTGAAGGATATGTTGTTGTATTTGGCCCCTCCTACAACCAAGACTTTCTTTAGGTGGGAGAGGCCAAGTGAACCATTAAAACTGCTTCTACCTAGGAATATAATAAATCAAAAGCAGTAACGCCCAGCTTGAGCAACATAATGAGTCCCCGTCTCTACAATAAAAAATTTTTTAAAAAACTAGCCAGACGAGGTGGTGTGCAACTGTAGTCCCAGCTACTCTGGAGGCTGAGGTGGAAAAATTGCTTGAGCCTGGGAGATGAAGGTTGGAGTGAGCCCTCTTTAGGCACAATGTCTAAAGGGGCTTCTTGGATTTTGGAGGCAAGACATTCTTCATTTGGATGTATTACTCTGATCCATTTACAGAGTGACCCGAAAAGCTGCTAGTTTTTTTTTTTTTTTTGGTGGGGGGTGCCCAGAACAAGAGAAGGCGCTGCAACAAGTCCTTGCTGCTGTGCCATGTGGGCCACATGACCCAGCAGATCAGATGGTGCTTGAGGTGTCCTGTAACACTTGGGTTTTTTACATGTGTGATATTTTGTTTCCAAATATTTGGGATTTTCCAGATACTGATTTTGTATTGATTTGTAATTTAATTCCATTGTGGCCAGAGTAATACTTTGTATGACTTTCATCTGTTTATGTTTTTTGAGACTTCTCTTATGGCCCATATCTTGACAAATATTTTATGTCCACTTGAAAAAAACATATATTCTTCTATTCTTGGGATAGAGTGCTCTTTGACTTGTGTTTAGAAGAACAATAAACTCTTAATCAGGAAATGTTAGTTGTCAGCATGCTCCTCTTCTAGAAGTTAAAAACTGGCAGCCTCTGTGCTTATTTGCCCTGCAGATAAATTTGGTTTTGTTCACACAGAGCATTAAAATATTTAAATAATTTCAACAGGTAAAAATTGGAGTGGCTTCCCTGCTAAAATTCTGTCTCCTAAGACCCACATAAATCCTAGCACTTAATGACCAGGCTAGCTGAAACCTTTGTCTGGGCTATCCATTTTCTCTGAAAAACAGGAGGATAAAAGAAAAGCCAAGGCCGGGCGCAGTGGCTCACGCTTGTAATCCCAGCACTTTGGGAGGCCGAGGCGGGCGGATCACGAGGTCAGGAGATCGAGACCACGGTGAAACCCCGTCTCTACTAAAAATACAAAAAAATTAGCCGGGCGTGGTGGCGGTCGGGGTGGGCAGAGAATGGGTGACCGGAGAGGGGTTGCAGTGAGCCGTGGCCTGTTCCATCCTGGCAACAAGAAGAGACTCCATCTTGAATAGGTGCTGGGTAAAATAAGGCTAAGACCTGCTGGGCTGCATTTCCAGGAGGTTAAGGCATTCTTAGTTACAGGATGAGATAGGAAGTCGCCACGAGATACAGGTCATAAAGACCTTGCTGATGAAACAGTTTGCAGTAAAGAAGTGGGCTAAAACCCACGAAAACCAAGATGGTGACCTCTGGTCATCCTCGCTGCTACACTATAAATGCCATGGCAATGTTAGGAAGTTACCCTATATGGTCTAAAAAGGGGCTGCATGAATAACGTACCCCTTGTTTAGCGTATCATCAAGAAATAACCCTAAAATGGGCCTTTGGGGCTGCTCTGCCTATGGAGTAGCCATTCTTTTATTCGTTTACTTTCTTGATAAATTTGCTTTCGCTTTACGGACTCACCCTGAATTCTTGCTTGCACAAGATCCAAGAAACCTTCCCTGGGGTCTGGTTCAGGACCCCTTTCCAGTAACAGGCCCATCCTGAGGCAGACTGAATGGTGGTACAAGAGGCAGCGAGGCTGCCACCATCCTCCAGATGAGAAATGATGAGTGCCTGAAGTATTTGGTCTAAACGTCGTGAAACTGCTGGGTCACTTTTTGGCCTGGCTTAGGGGATGCGAGAGACTGTTTTTTTCTATGGCCATAAGCTCATTGCTCCAGTTGCCTCTTCGGTAATAGGCAGGTCAGGCAGGTTAAACTAAGTGGCTTTGAATGGCCTCGGGGTTTTTTCCTTGGGTCTCAAAACATCATCCTTCTGTTTATTCTCACCAACTAGAGCTGCCAGGTGAAAGGTGTCCAGAATGGATCCCTCACTGGTTGGGAATTCAGAATTTTTAGATTATTTATTCTCTTTTCTATATGTAGTAACTAATCACGGTGAAATATCCCAGTATACTTCTTTAGCATATTTGCATGCAGTTTGGGATGATAAATATTTGAACAGACTCATTTTTGTGTGTATTGGTTGCTGTTCTGAGCCAAGCCATCTTACAGTCAGCATAGGCCCGGGCAGGGGGTGGTGGGGGCGGGTGCTGGACACACTTTATTTCATCCCTAGCTAGGTGTATAGTAACACTTACTGCCTATAGTGCGGAGAGGCCACATCTCCACCTGGGAGGTGAGCTTCCATTCCTTCTGGTTCTAGAACTCACAACATGGCCTAATGAGCTTTCCCTATAATCTCTTCAAACTCTATACAGAGATTATATTTTGTAGAAGGGTAATCCATGTCTCACTGCCCTCTCAGATCAACTCCTCAAGCTCTTGTCCAACACATATACACACACACACACACACACTTACCAGGTGTGACTAAAGTAGATAGATTGATCATTTACATGTAGAAATAAACATTATTTAGACACCTCCCATACTAATAGGCCCATGCTGAACCTTTGTACCACTTTGCTCTTTTTACCAGTGACCTTGACCAATATCCACTCAAACCACTCCTCCTACTCCAACTACTTGCTGTGATGGGAGCAACACACACACACATACACACACACACACACGTGCACATACCACATACCCACCCATACACACACAGTCCCTTGGCAATAAAGTAACTAGGATGACCCATAAGACCCTTCCCCCCACTGACAAGTGTAGAAGCCATGAATTTCACCTTTTTTTGAAACATCTGCTGATTTACATTTGCTAAGATAGTTATGTATTAGCTAGCCACCTAACAGTGAAAATAATGACATAGAAGGAAAGGGGAGAATAAGGCAAACTTATTCCTTTTCCATCCAGTCCTTCCTTCCTCACCTGTTGGTAGAATGTGTTTGTGTCAACAAGTGAAATAAAAACAGTTGAGTACAGGCCGGGTGCGGTGGCTCACGCCTGTAATCCCAGCACTTTGGAAGGCTGAGGCAGGTGGATCACTTGAGGTCAGATGTTCGAGGCCAGCCTGGCCAACATGGTGAAACCTCCATCTCTACTAAAAATACCAAAATTAGCTGAGTGTGGTGGCGTGCGCCTGTAGTCCCAGATACTCAAGAGGCTGAGGCAGGAGAATCACTTGAATCCAGGAGGCAGAGGTTACAGTGAGCCGAGATTGTGCCACTGCACTCTAGCCTGGGCAATGGAGCAAGACTCCGTCTCAAAAAAAAAAAAAAAAAAAAAACCACACACACACAGTTGAGTACAGATAGAGTAAGTTAGTAAGTTCTCACCATCACCTCCTCTTCTTTTTAGTTTTTGGAGCTGGCAGCCTGGCTTCCCTCTCATCACTTACCCTGCAGCTACGCAGGCCCTGTTCATCTGCCCTGAGACCCTGGCACCGCATTGCTCCCCTCATACCAGGTTAAGTCCTGCTGCCACCCTTATACTTAAGCAATGGAGGGAGGGCACTGCCCCTCTGGTGTGGATGAGCCTCTGTCTGCAAGCAGGTTTGCTATTTTCTTTTCTTTAGAGAGGGGGCCGGCTGCACCTGGGTTCAGGCAGAGGCACAGAGCCACTAAGAATTGGATTCACCTCATTCTTCCCAGAATCACTTAAGTACTTTTGTTAGTTATGCAAATGTCGGACAAGCAGCAGGTGGCTTTGGCCCCAGAGGGGTGACCATAGCAAGACTGGCTGTGCTTTGTGCAGCTTCAATCCATTGCCTCGCCTTGATGGGAGCAGAGCTGGGGGTAGAATGAGAGGTGGACTTGGACTCCTCTGCTTTAGAATCCAAGAATCTACCCAGTACCCTAAGCATGTCCCCTGATGCCCTGGGGTCTGGTATGTGCCCGGGAAGGGGCTCTGAAGGTTACTAGAAAGAGTTATTACCTGGGACGTGTAAAGGCAAGCACCCTCCCCAGGCATCCCCCAGAGAAGCCCTTGGCCAGCTGGAATTGTCCTGCCTCTGGGGACCTGGCACACCTGGGCTCTGGAGCACCCCGACTTGTCCACAGTCGGCAGCAATCAGTCACAGCACTGATGGGCGCCGCTCCCTCTGAGATTGGTGCTGAGTAAGGTCTGACCTCCTACCCCATTTAGCCCGTGGGATTCTTGGATCATTGAACGGCAGTGGGGTCCTCAAAATGGACAGAGTTGACTTCTGCCAAAACGCATGTGATGCTCAAGTGATTAATTTGACAAACAAAAGTAATACCTACAGAGGAGGAAACATTCCAGAGGTGCCTGCATTTGAGAGATCTGTTCCCTGGGGTGAATGTTTAATCTGGAGTGTGGGAAGGAGCTATTCCTCCATAGTTTCAACATTCCTCCTTACTTTGCTATGTCCTCCCTAACACTCTCATTCCCATCTTTGCTGTTGTTTCAATGAGTAAAACAAAAGAGGCCCTGCGCGGTGGCTCACGCCTCTAATCTCAGCATTTTGGGAGGCCAAGGCAGGCGGATCACCTCAGGTGAGGAGTTTGAGACCAGCCTGACCAAAATGGCGCTACTAAAAATATAAAAAATTAGCCGGATGTGGTGGTGGGTGCCTGTAATCCAAGCTACTTGGGAGACTGAGGTAGGAGAATGGCTTGAACCCAGGAGGCGGAAGTTGCAGTGAGCTGAGATTGCGCCACTGCACTCCAGCCTGGGCCTAACAGAGTGAAATTCTGTTTCAAAAAGAAAAAGAAGAAAGAAATCATATAATCATATTAGAAAATGGAATACAGTAGCCCTACGGCATTCACATAGCTGATATTTCGTTCTGCTTTTTTATTTAAAAAATAGCCCAGAAGGCTGCAGCAAGAAGGAAGGTGTAATTCCACTGAGCACAGGTGATATGCACACCAGGGGAAGCTTTTGGCTGGAGAGGACACACCATCACCTCCAGCAGCCCCATCTCCACTCAGCAACGGTGTTTCTGACTCAGTAAGCATGATGCAGATGCTCTTTGGAGTAAAAACAGTTGTATTAGTGTGTGTTGTTTGTGGGTGATGATTTGCCAATGCAAGGGACAGTGAACTTTTGTTGTGAATGTTGTCATGCAAGGTTGCAGAAGCCTCTCTCCTGAAATATTTATCCTAGAGAAATTGAGAAGCTTGTACCCAAATTTCCATCATCGTGAATCTGCAGATTCTTGAAGGTCTCAGAAAATATTTCTGGAGAATATGTTTGTTACATAACTGAGGTTTCCTAGACTACAGTAGCCTGTAAGTAAAAATAATGTCCAACTATAGTGGTGAGTGAGAATGCTCCTGCCTCTATCCCATTACCTTAAGGAACTCCAAGCCACTAATGGCTCTGGGGCTCCCCTAAGGAAGTTCTTCCTGGACTGCACAGATTAGTGCTTCCTTCACACCTGGTGGCATCCCTAGGTCGCATTTCTTCAGCTCTCTGTCCCTCATCGCTGCCAGTGATACTACAATACTATGTCTGGCTGGTGGTGCTGACAGTTGCCCCTATGACTAAGGCCTTCCTTTACAACTTCAAAATCCATTGTAAATGAACTCCTCCCTGAAGCCTTAACTAAGAAAAGCCCAGGGTGTCGGATCACGAGGTCAGGAGATCGAGACCATCCTGGCTAACACGGTGAAACCCCGTCTCTACTAAAAATACAAAAAATTAGCCGGGCGCAGTGGCAGGCGCCTGTAGTCCCCCAGCTACTCGGGAGGCTGAGGCAGGAGAATGGCGTGAACCCGGGAGGTGGAGCTTGCAGTGAGCCGAGGTCGTGCCACTGCACTCCAGCCTGGGTGACTGAGACAGAGTCTCAAAAAAAAAAAAAAACAAAACACAAAAAAAGAAAAGCCCAGGGTGATGTGGCTCAGTGCTGCTCCTTCTTGGACCTGCCGGGACCACAAGAGTCTCTGAAGGCCTAGAGGAGGTCACAACATGCTCAATGCAGTGTGAGGCCACGAATTCCCCACCCACAATAATGAGAGACCCGCTGATCCTTGAGCTTCTCCTATGCATTCACCCTCAACGCCCAGGATGAGCTCTTTCTAGGAGGCGCCACACTCCTCATGAGGTGTGAATCCTGGCAGCCTACATTCTCTGTCCATCCAGCATGCCTGGACAAGCCTGATGCAGAAAGTAACACAGGAGGGGTGTCAGCTGGGAGCCCTCCTAAATGCTAAATATTTGGGAAGCCAGGAATAGAGAACCATTCCTTTTATTTCTTCCCCTTGATAAATGTAGCCCATAAACTCACTAAAAAGATCAAATTATAATTCTGGGAAGGAGGCCATGGATTGGCACCAAAAGCCACCATATCCAAAAACATAAATCAAAAATTTAGAATTGTAGTTATATTCCATCAGCCAACCCCTCCACTCTTGAACCATGTTAAATAATGGAGAATTGTAATATATAGTGCAGTATAAAAGAGGATATAAAATACTGCTAAAGCCATCTTTGATTTTTGGAATGAGTTCGGAATTGAATAAAACTGAATAAGTATGAAGGATATAATCTTATTTGTAGATGAATATGCCCTTAACTTTCAGTTGACTTCAAACCAGACAAGTTCTCCAAGGCAAAATTATATATAAAGACAGAACATTCATCGGCACAGGTCAGAAAATCCTCTTTCGTCAAAACTACGTGGATGCATTTTCTGAAGAGGCTCATATTTCCAGAAAACACCGCAAGGAATCCTACACGCAATTGCATAATCCTTATGTGGGTTGAGGGCGTGGGTGCAACGTTACGTAAGATCATGGACTGAACATCTCTGCAAAGAGGTGAAGAAATGCCTCCCTACACAGTGCAGGACGGGAAGCACAGCTCTCAGTGTGCTTGCACTAGGAGGAAAATTATGACAGCTGGTGGCTTAAATAAGAGCTTCATGACAAAGTGGCAGGATAGCCAAACCTACACATTCTCCTTCGTTTGCCACTTGGCAGAGAGCGCAACACGCATGTGCTGACAAACGCTAGGTGCTGGGGCTGCTTCTGCATTGAATACTTCACGGGAGGGCTGGGTGACAGGCATAGATTAAAGTGATGCATTTGTACAATGGCCAAGAATACAGGGTCTTAGGTAAGGTTGCCTGGTATGAATCTTTGCCCTGTGTAACATTGGGTGACTTAAGTTCCCTAATTTTTTATTTTTGTTTTCACTTATAAAATGGGGACAAGGCTGACTTTTATTATATAATTATAATATATATAATAAATATAAATAAAATAAATAAAAATATTATATTTTATTATAAAATTATATAATTTTTATATAATTGTTAAAAAGGGACAACAATAGTACCTACCTTTCAGATCATTTAAAATATAAAATGATTGGCCGGGCATGGTGGCTCATGCCTGTAATCCCAGCACTTTGGGAGGCCGAGGCGGGTGGATGACCTGAGGTCAGGAGTTCAGGACTAGCTTGGCCAAATATGGTGAAACCCCGTCTCTATTAAAAATACAAAAATTAGCTGGGCACGGTGGTGTGCCTGTAATCCCAGCTACTCGGGAGGGTGAAGTGGGAGAATTGTTTGAACCTGGCAGGCGGAGGCTGCAGTGAGCTGAGATTGAGCCACTGCACTCCAGTCTGGCAACAGAGCGAGATCCCATCTCAAAAAAAAAAAAAGTGTGTGTGTGTGTATATATATATATGTATGTATGTATATACACAGAATGATTAGAGTTATTAATGAGTTTAGTATAGTGCATCACATCTAGGAAGTGGTCCTTAAAAATTAACTTTTAATAGGCCTGGCACGGTGGCTCATGCCTGTAATCCCAGCATTTCGGGAGGCCGAGGTGGGTGGATCACCTGAGGTCAGGAGTTCATGACCAGCCTGGCCAACATGGCAAAACCCCATCTCTACCAAAAGTGGATCACCTGAGGTCAGGAGTTCATGACCAGCCTGGCCAATCTGGCAAAACCCCATCTCTACCAAAAATACAAAAATTAGCCAGGCACGGTGGCGGGCGTCTATAGTGCCAACTACTCAGGAGGCTGAGGCAGGAGAATCACTTGAGGCCAGGTGGCGGAGGTTGCAGTGAGCTGAGATTGTGCCACTGCACTCCAGTCTGGGCAACAGAGTGAGACTCTGTCTCAATTAAAAAAAAAAAAAAAAAGAAAAGAAAAAAGAAAAAGCAGCCAGTCATAAAAGGCCACATATTGTGTGATTCCATTTATATGAAATGACCATAGTAGGTGAATCCATAGAGACGTAAAGTAAATTGTGGTTTCAGGGAGTGGAAGGATGGGGAGTGAACGCTAACGGACACAGGGTTTATTTTGGGGGTGATGAGAATGTTCTGAAATTAGATATTGGTAACGGTTGCACAACTCTATGTACTAAAAACCACTGAATTGAGAGAAGTGAATTTGACAGTATGTGAATTATATATATTGATAAAAAGAAAGCACTCAGGCTGGGTGCGATGGCTCACGCCTGTAATCCCAGCACTTTGGGAGGCCGAGGTGGGCAAATTATGAGGTCAGGAGTTGGAGACCAGCCTGGCCAACATAGTGAAAACACGTCTCTACTAAAAATACAAAAAATTAGCTGGGTGTAGTGGCGGGCGCAGTGGCGGGCGCCTGTAATCCCAGCCAGTCGGGAGGCTGAGGCAGGAGAATCGCTTGAACCCAGGAGGCAGAGGTTGCAGTGAGACGGGATTGCGCCACTGCACTCCAGCCTGGCGAAAGAGTGAGAATCGGTCTCAACAAAAAAAAAAAAAAAAAGAGAAAAGAAAAGAAAAAAATAAAGCACTCTACATAAATATTTCTTTGAGTTATTATTGTTAGTTAATGATTCCATGTAAAATATGTCCTGTTTAATAATGTACCATCCTGAAAAGAAAGTTATTCAATTCTCGCCTTAATGCAAACTTGAGAATGTAATGGGGAGAGTGGAAGGCTGGACTTGTGGGGCCCCAAACCTTTTCTCAAGGGTCTCCTTGGCCTAAATTCAACAGCTCCTCACTGCAGACCCAAGCTCTTTCGCTTGTCCACAGCCACAGCTCCATAAAATGCCGAGCAGTGTCTTCTGCTGGAGAATTTACATTTTTCCCGGGGGTTTTAGGAAACAAGAGGGAAGGGTTTCTAGAGCTGAGGGTGACTCGAGTATTGCAGAACACTGGCTTTGGATGCATGACTCTCCAATTCCCAAAAACAGCACCCCCAGCCGCCATCCCCCGTCCCCTGCCCTGGCACCACCTTGGCCCAGCTCAGGTGACATGTACACCTGCCAGAGCGCAATGATGGGTGTTTGGCTCTTGTTTCTGCTTTAAGTTCTTTTCAAGGGGCCAGGACTCTAGCTGCATGGTTGTGCAGGGAACTATGCACCAAAAGCAAGTGAACAAGTCTGAATAGTAAGAGTTATGTGGATTGACTGCTTACCAGTGTCAGGTACCACCGCAAGAAATTTGCACACTTTATCCTGTGTAATCCTCCCCCTGGGCCTGGTGAGTAGGCACTATTCTTACCCCTGGAAGGCAGAACTACTGTTATGCCATCACTTGCTCAGTTGTTGCAGTAAAGTCAGCTTTGAAAAGTTGCAACCGGCCAGGCACGGTGGCTCACGCCTGTAATCCTAGCACTTTGGGAGGCTGAGGCAGGTGGATCACCTGAGGTCAGGAGTTCGAGATCAGCCTGGCCAACATGGCAAGACCCTGTCTGTACTAAAAATACAAAAAAAAATTAGCCGGTCACGGTGGTGGATGCCTGTAGTCCCAGCTACTCGGGAGGCTGAGGCAGGAGAATTGTTTGAACCTGGGGGGTGGAGGTTGCAGTGAGCCAAGATCATGCTACTTCACTCCAGCCTGGGCGAAAGAGTGAGACACCATCTCAAAAAAAAAAAAAAAAAAAAAAAAAAAAAGACAAAAAAAGTTGCATCCATAATGGTTTAGTTTCTAAATCTGTGTTAGACTGCATGGGCTGCCATAACAAAATATCACAGACTGGGTGGCTTAAACAACAAAAATTCATTTTCTCACAGTTCTAGAGGCTGGAAGTCCATGATCAAGGTGCCACCGGGGTTGGTGAAGAAAGAGAGAGAGCTCTGTTGTCTTTTCCTCTCCCAATAAAGACACCAGCCCTACAGGATCAGGGCCCCACCCTTATGACCTCACTTAACCTTACTCACTTTTCTAAAGTTTCTATCTCTAATTACCCTTACACTGGTTACAGTGACAGTTTGTACTCTAATTACAGTTATATTCAACCTATGAATTTTGAGGGGAAACAATTCGGTCCATAACACATTCAAAATAAAGATCCTTTTGGTATCTAAATTTGCATTAATCATATGGTATGCTTTATTTATTTAAAAGGTCCTTACAATTTTGTAAGATTCAGGCCCTTTGAAATCTGGATCCATCCCTGAATATTCTCATTTTAGAGAGGAGGACACTAAAGCCTAGAGAGAAGTAATTTGCTCTCGGCAATACCACCAGTGAGTGGAGGATCAGGCCCGAAGATGCTCAGTGTGTTTGACCCTAAACCCTCGCTACTCAAAGTGTGCTCCCTGGGCCAGCAGTCTCCACTTCCCTGGGAGCTTGTTAGAAATGTAGACTCTCAGGTGCCAGCTGGACTCGCTGCATCATGAACTAAATCTTAATATAACATCCCAAGAAGTATCCATGTTTACGAAGCCCTGCTTTAAACTGGACTGCTTCCACCTGTGTCTTTGATGTGCTTTCTTCCTTTCGTTTTCCCTCCAGAAAGAGCAGCTGGGGTGACTGCAGGCATCCACCTCACATCATGGAGAGCTGAGTGTACGCCGATGGGGGCTGTTGAAACCCCAGGTGTGCCTGGGAGGAGAGGTAGGAGCAAAGGAGGATGGGGTTAGACCAAGGAGCCTTACACCTGGTCTCAGGGCAGCTTCTACTGCTTGGGGCAAGAGCTGATGCCACTGTAATCCAGAGCTATAGCCAAGGGCACCCGTTACAGCCCATACCAGGACACAAGCATGGTGTCCTGGGACAAAGAGCAGCACTCAGCCATGCTCTGTGGATGAAGGGGCAAAGGTTCTGCTTTCATGCATGTGGGAAGGCAAATCATGGAGAGCTGCGGTCTTGCTGCATCTTCTGTAACTCCTTGTTCAGTGACTTTACAACACCATAGCTTGAAATCTGCCAAGGCGTGTTTACGCTACAAAAACTGGCAAATGCTACAAATAGGGGCCCTTTTTAAAAAAATTTAAAAATGCCATTTTTAAGCATTTATCAGCACATCCCTGGATGTTTGGCACACTATAAAATATAGATGATTTAGTGATGGTCAACATCTGAAAAAGTGGCTGGGTGTGGTTGCTCATGCCTGTAATCCCAGCACTTTGGGATGCCGAGGTGGGCAGATCACTTGAGGTCAGGAGTTTGAGATCAGCCTGGCCAACAGGGTGAAACCCTGTCTCTAATAAAAATACAAAAAATTAGCCGGGCGTGGTGGCAGGCGCCTGTAATCCTGGCTACTTGAGAGGCTGAGGCAGGAGAATCACTTGAACATGAGAGGCAGAGGTTGCAGTGAGCCGAGATTGCGCCGTCGCACTCCAGCCTGGGCAACAGAGCAACTCCCTCTCAAAAAAAAAAAAAAAAAAAAAAAGTGACAGTTTAAATAAGGACATTTAAAAGCACGTGCAGGAAAGAGTCCATAAAGAACACCTTTCCTCTTCAGTTTCCCTAGCATGTGATTGTGCCATTTGCTCTGCTGAAGGTCGGTAAGCACAGGAAGGAGTGCGTTCTGCTCAGTGACAAGTGGTAGACTGATCTTGGTGACCCATCCTCTGCAAGGCCCTGCTCAGCCCTTTGCTTTCAGCCCATCACCTATTCCTTTTTCTCACTGTCTGTCTGGAAGAGCTCAGCCCTGCCTGTTACTGATTTCCTTGCCTAGCCCTCCCTATGAGGTGGCCACATCCACACCACAGACAAAGGCTGGCGTACAGTAGATGCTCAAAAATATCTGTTTAACTATACAATTTTGGAAAACAACTCCCCACAGTTGCATCTCTTGGGGCCCTTTTCAGTCAGGGAAGTATGGGTGGCAATATGCACAGACTCTGGGTCCCAGGCCCCGCCTGACCCCCAGGCTCTGTGCCCCTCCCCACACTTGACACAAGTGATTGGCAGTCCTGGCCCATTTAGACTGCAGGCCCTGGGCCACAGCGTGCAGCTCCTCCCTCTGGCAGCAAGTCTGACCCTTACTCTCTGTCTCATCGTGACAGCTCTAACCAGGCTTAACCCTCCACCTCATTTCTGGAAACTGGTCCCTGTTGGGTTTCTGAGTAGATGTTTGGGGGCCTTTCAAGGATCTGAGGTTGTCCAGGCCTAGGGTCACCTGGGCCTTCTTCCTAGAAGAGCAAGTTGCATCTCGGCCTGGAGGTGGCATGTCCCCTCCTTCTCATTGTTTTCCTGGATGTTGAGGAGCTCTCTGCTTCGGGCTTCCTGTTGCCATTTGTGCTCAGCATCTGAGACACTGGGTCACTCCGGGCTTCTTTTGCCCCATGTCCCCACCATACTTCCTCTTGCTGCCTCTGCCAGGTGCTTGGAGTATGTGTCACCTATGAGGTGGACTTCTCCTTGGGGATTTCAATGGGGTCTGGCTCACAGTGCCTAGTCTAGTTTTCAACTCTGGCCCCTCCTGGGCAGCCCTTCCCATGGTGGTGTCCAGAGCAAGGAGGGGCTCCCCAGATTTTGGGAGAGACTCTCTAATACCCACACCCAAGGTCCAAGAAGAGATTCATTCATTCAGTGCACCCTTTGTTTGCTGAGCACTGACTCCACCTGGCTAGGCACTCCCCTAGATGCTGGGGGTGATAAATCAGACAAAGGCCCAGCACTTGCTAAGACTACATTCTAGGGAGGAGACCAATGGCAAACACATGAGCAAAATATATGTGGAACAGGATATGTATTTATGTTTTTCTATTCCATTTACATATAATGTATATAACATATTTATAAGTTTACATAAATACAAATTTTATGCATTCATATAAACAACATGTTTATAAATATAACACACATTACATGTAAACATTTCTTTATAAACTTACATTTAAATACAAACACACACACATATATATATACACATACACACACACACACACACAGTGACAAATGCTCAGAAGAAAATTAGGACAAGGCAGCAGTCAAGAGCTTGAGTGACAGCTGCTTTTATTTTGTATTTTGAGACAGGATCTCACTCCATTGTCCAGCCTGCCCCCCTCTCGCCGCCCCCCTGTAGCTGGGACTACAGGTGTGTGCCACCATACGCCGCTAATTTTTTTATTTTGTAGTAAGTTCTCCTATGTTGCACAGGCTGGTCTCCAACTCCTGGGCTCAAGTGCTCCTCCGGCCTTGGCCTCCCTGAGTGCTGGGGTTACAGGTGTAAGCCACTGTGCTCCGCAGGGTGCTTTTAGACAGAGAGGCCAGGAAAGGCTCCTTGGGGAGACCACGGGATGAGAAGGAGCAGGAAGAGCACTGTGGAGCAGCATCCCAGCCGGAGGCCCTGAGCCGGGAAAGTGCTCCACTCATGGGAGGCTGGGCTGCAGGGAAGTGAGCCCCAGGGCCACCTGGGGACTTAGGAAACTTTCTAGGTGGGAGCTAGGGAGCACGCAAGATCTGCCAGCCACGGGTAAGGACTCACATTTTGCATATAGACTAGTCTGCCCCGCCTTCAGTTAATGAGAAAGCAGGGGATCAGAGGGAGGAAGGTTCCGCAGGCCTCCGGATACCTTATCCAATGACAAGAATGCAAGGGGAGTATCACCCCCAACGCTGATCAGGCTCGCTCGATCTGGCCTCTTGTTGGTCTTTTATTCGAGTCATTGAAACCATATGAAACTGCCACTTTCATAGGTCAGCCCATCATACCAACCAAGATCTTGAAAAGTGGAGGTGAAGTTCGGCAGATAACGGACCTCTGGCTGACTTGCTCTGGGCCCCGGCGTGGCCGGTAGGACCTGCATATCTGCCCGCCAGCCCGCACTGGAGTGGCAGGGTTGTGCCACAGTAGCGCCCAGTGAATCAGGTTGGCAAACTTAAGCATGCATTCACCTAGAGCGAGTGAGTTGTTAGCAAAGCGAGGCCGCGCTCCAGCCCGCACTGTTTCTGATTCCGTGGGACCCGGTGGGCCCCTCAAATCTGCATTTCTAACAAGTTCCCAGGTGTTGCTGACGCTCCCAGTCCGGACTCCCACTTTGCGACCTTACGCACTAGACATTTGCTGCACGGATAAAGGTCAGAGAGCGGCGCCGGACACTCACTTCTCACCCTCCAACGTCAGTCCTCTCGCGCTGGTCCGCCCACCTCGCCCTCGCACGGCCTCCAGGCTCCAGGTGGTTCCCCTCCCCAAGCTCCGCCAGGGAGGCGCCGGCCCCGGGATCCCCACTCCGCCCAGAGAGGGGCGCGCTGCCCCCGGGGGTGGAGGAGCACGGGGAGAAGCCCTCTGCCGCAGCCACGGGTGTAGGTGCAGGGCCCAGGTGCCGGAAGATTCCTTCCCCGGACGCTCGCCGCCGGCCCAGTTGGGGCTCTGAGCAGGCGGGGCGGGGCGGGGGCGGTGCTCCAGTGGGCGCGGCGGAGCCAGCCGTGGCGGGGGCGCGGCGCACCTTGCTGCCGGCGCCCCCGCCCCGCGCTGCCGCCAGCCCCTCCCCTCGCTCCCGGCGCCCCCGCCCGCCAGAGACGGTTCCAGCCCCTTCCGTCCGCCCAGCTCCGCTGCTGTCCTCCGCCGGCCCGCGTGGGAGGACGATGGGTCAGCGCGGAAAAAGTGAATGAGGGCGGCAGCGGTGGCGGCGGCAGCCAGCGCCTGACTCGGCGGGCCCCGAGCACCGCCCGCACCCCGGCCCCCGGCACCATGGACGCGCCACGCGCCTCGGCGGCCAAGCCCCCGACTGGGTAAGCGGCCCCGCGGTCGGGCGGGGTGGAGCGGAGGCTTCCCTGGGCTCGGACGCCCGCGTCCGCACCGCGCGCTCCTGGGCAGGGCTCCCCCTCTGCTGCCCCAGCGGGTGCTGGTGGTAGTGGTGGAGCAGGTGGTGCGGTGCTGGTGTTGGGTGCTGGTGTTGGGTGGTGGTGCGTGCTGTGTACTTTGGGCGCCCGGGTCGTTGCCCAGGTAACTGTGTCGGGCAGGGGCCGGAGCGCACTTTTCGCGCCGGGTGGTTTGTTTGCAAGCGTCCTTGTGGGGGTCCCCGCCAGCACAGCCCCCACTCAGCTCCGCGCTTTCCTCAGGCTCCCCAAGTGTTTGCCGCAGGGGTGGAGCGGGGAGCGAGAGGACGCCCGGCCTTTGACTCTGGCCTCGTCCCTGCGGGCTTGCCCCTGGCCGGTTCCCGTCAAATCTTCCCTCTCCCGGCCGCGGCGGCAGCCCTAGAGTCGGCTCTCCCGGCAGCGTGGAGGGGAGGGCTCCTCGGCTTCGCAGCCGCCCGGGCCCCCCGTTCTCTGGAGGTGTTCGGATTGCCCGGAGGGTTTCATGGCAGCAGCTCTCTTTCCCTGCCTTTATTCCAGGGTCTCCCCTGGCAGTGGAAGGAGCGTCCTGGTGGGACCAGGCCTGAGGCGCAGACATCCGTAGCGGACCCGCGAGTCTGGGGGCCCATCCCTGTCTTCGCGATTCGGCTTCTGCCCAAACCTCTCCCGATTTCTGTTTACCATCCCCACACCTTGCGTGCAGGGATTACACGTCACATTCGGGATTTGACTCGCAGAAAGAGTAATTTCCTTCATACAGGACGAGTAGCCCTGCCCGAGCCAGGTGCGCCGTGCCCATCCCAGCCAGCGGCGCAGGCTGGGCCGCGGGGTAGCGCGCAGTCCCGGCGGACTTTGTAGTTTTCAGCGCGGCGCTCTGGGGACCTTCGACCTCGCTCGCTCGCTCGCCTGGAGCAAATGTGTATGAGTCTTGCAAATGGAATGAAGGTTGGGGTGAGCCCTGCACCTGCTTACCGAATGGGCCTACTTTCTGCTATGGCAACTGGACTTGAAGGAGGCAGCTTTGGGGACAACAAATCTTTTTTTCTGTTACTGTTGTGTCCCACTGACTCACCCTGCCCATGTGTCCATAGGCGGGCGTGTTGCCCAAGTGTGTAAAAGACTTTCAGTCGGGCTCTTTTTAAAATTTTAAAGTTTTAATGCCAGGAAAAAGTGAGCCAGGTTAGCAAATCAAATAATCCTGAAGCTGAGGAATGTTAAAAAGAAGTTTTCTTTCTCTCTCTCTCTCTCTTTTTTTTGCAGTGCACTTACTGGTGGTTATATAATTCTCTTTGAACAAACAAATTCCCCAGAAAGAAAATAAATGTGGGAAATCCTTTTTCATGGTAATAGGCATCCCAAAATAACAGGGAAATGTGAAACAGAGGTATCTTTAAATCTGTGGCTTTCATAGCCTATTAAATGAGCCTATTTAAGGACACTGAGTTATTTTGTCACTATCACCTTATAAATAAATATGAAGACAGAGAGAACATTTAAAAGGCCGGCAAAACTGTATCCAAAGAGTATCTGTAAGATCCTTGAAGAGAGTCTAATGATAGAAGTGAAAGGACGTACCCTAAGATTGTGGCACCCTTTTCAGCCTGGTACGATGCAGCAAGAGGTAGGCGAGGGCTGGCCTTCTCAGTGCTTCCCAGAACTCTGATTGGCCTTCATATTTGAATGGCAAAGGAAAACTAAGGATTTTTGCTATGGAGAACATGAAATTATTATTCCTGATGCATTCAGTTCTTTCCCTCTCTCATATCCAGTGTCTAATTTACTTGTCCGAACATCTTTGTCCAAGAAATGTAGACATATTTTTAACTTCTATTGTTCTCCATTACTTTGTCATTTGTTAATACTTTCAGTGAAGAAGCATCAAGAAAATATTAATATTCTTATATTTTTTTCAGACAAGAATTACGTGTTTAATAAGCAATTTTGTGTTCAAATCTGAGGAGATAAATGGTGTTAGGTCTTTGAATATTTTGTATAATTTAGGTGTATGCTTGCTAATTATAAAGGTTAGATATTGCTGTGAAATTTCTGGCTTTAGTACGTTATTGGTGGCAGGCAGATTCTGTTGGCTCTTCACTGAGATTACTCCTCTGTTCCCTGAGATTAAGGCAGTGTTTGCAGTGTTCTTGAGGGAAATTTGTTTTCCATCTGATTCTGCAACCGTTTATTATAAAATCAAACTTTTAGTAAGCCACTGTCTTCCCACATGATAACAAACGGATGTGGTGAAGCTGTTGCTGTTGCTGAAACTACCACTCCTCCTTGTGTTGTTTAGAAACAAGCTAGACTGGGTGCAGTGAATTAACGAGATTTCACCCTGTGGCCTACAAACGCTCTTCTAGAGGATTACTGAAGGGAGATATGTTGGTGAATGTAAACTCACTGACTCTATGTCTGGCTAAATTATTAATAGGTAGTTATTAGTTATCTTTGTGAAAAACACAAATACACGTTTTCACTTGGATTGAAATTGTATGTTTTTTACTAGGAATTTCATTAAAACAGTGATGTATGACTTCCTTGACTCCTGGGGAAAGTGTTCTTTTAGGAAAGAGGCTGTGTGCAAAAACTAGCAAGTCAGACTTGATGTGGCTTTTAGGGAGTTTTAGAGCTCAGCTGAAGTATAAGAATTGACAATACTCAGAACACAAATAAAGGCAAATTGCCTTTTGGTGAGGTTTTGAAGTACATTTAACTCCATACTTTATCTGTGTACTTTGCATTTGTCTGAATATTTATGGGAGCCATCCCAGTAGTCGGCTGTTACAGAACACAGGGCTAAATTTCCCATTGGACCCTCTATTAATAAAGGACAGAAGAAGGCTTGCTGTTTGGCAGGACCATGCTTAATTTTTTTTTCCTATGGAGGAAAGACATGTTTCTGTAGAATACAATAATCTCCAATGACGTGAAATGTCAAAACAGCTGGTGCGTTTGATCAATAGCTGTATTCAAGCAGTTTGCTCATGTAAAAATCAGTGGAAGTTTTGCTCATCAGTTTCGTCAAAATGTGGACCTCATGTAAACATAGTTGTTATTCATTTCTTTGCATAAATTTATATTTATTTAATCAAGTTATTAGAACCAGAAGAAATTTTAAAAAATTAATCGAAGTGGGTAACTTGAGCTACTCTAGTCCTGTCGGTGCCACACATAGTATTAAGTGTAGAAGGCCTGTGACTCTTGATAGTGACATGGGGCAGCCACAGTGACATTTTGTATTAAACCCTCATAAGCACGCAGATATTAAGGAAATATTAACTCTACACCATAATAGGAAGCTTAGGTTTCTAGGCTTTTGGCTAACATGTTAGAGAAAGTGTTTACATTCTTTCAAATGAGAGCATGTATAATGAACTGTTACGTAAAACTTTTCCTGTTAGATTTGAGCAATATTTTTAAAAGATACTACTTTTGAGCTACTCTTTATTTTGGCAATTCATTTAAGAAAGTAAAAGTTAAGGATTGCTTGATGTAATGTGGAGAGTAGGCCTAGGAATTTTAATGTGTTGTAATTAAAATATTTACTAATAAATTAGAAGAGTTGGACATTTCTGTGTTGCAATATCACATAGTCTCAGAGCATTTTTATTATTTCTCAGTGGTTCTATAAAGGGGATAGAACTGAAGTATGATTAAAATTTGTTACAAAGGTATTTGTTAAGTGTTGCGTCTCCCCTGCCCCCAGGAACTTTTGCCTGCAGTCCCTCCTGTGTTTTCTCGTGACCTCCAGTGCACAGGTGGAGTGGATTATTATTGGGTGGGACCTCGACCCAGGCAGAGCGACAGCCCCCACGTATATGCAGGCCTGGATTCTGTGGACTTCTTAATTTGGGATCCAGGGAATGAAGTCATAATCTGTGTTCACGCAAGTGCTCCCGTAATTATTAAGAAAACAATGATTATAGGATGCAGCTATACACCATAATAAGTAGTTTAGGTTTCTAGGCCTTTTGTGCTTTGTTATAAATTTATGATTAAATTTGATTTTGTAATTGATCTACAGTTTTGAAAAGTGAGCATAAATATTTGATACCAAAGTAGTATTAATATTTAGATCAAGGACATACAAATCTGAAATATGCTAACACTTGGTTCTGATTTAGACTTGAACTTTGTAAATATACTAACAGAGAGTTCCTGTATTTATTTATTTTTTTGGTGGGGGGACATAATCTCACCATGTCACCCAGGCTAGAGTGCAATGGTGCGATCTCAGCTCACTGCAGCCTCCGCCTCCTGGGTTCAAGCGATTCTCCTGCCTTAGCCTCTGGAGTAGCTGGGATTACAGGTACGCGCCACCACACCCAGCTAGTTTTTGTATTTTTTTTTTTTAATAGAGACGGGGTTTCACCATGTTGGCCAGGCTGGTCTTGAACTCCTGACCTCGTGATCCGCCCGCCTCAGTCTCTCAAAGTGCTAGGATTACAGATGTAAGCCACTGCAGCCGGCTGAGGTCCTGTATTTATCATATGGTGTTTTCTTACATTCCTTCATTCTCTTTCCATCACATTTAATTATGAAGGTTTTATGTGTTAGTTAATTTTAATTATGTGTTTTTTTTTCAGTTACCTTATACTATAGCTGAAAAACAGTTGATATTTCATGACCCACTGAAAGCTTTTACATATCTTCATCTTTGTACTTTTTCTTTATTTAAAATACTGTACTTGATATTGGTTTATATTACTACATAGAGATGATAATATGCCTTTTTATACTTTTATGATTTTCATTTATTTGAGTTGTAAATTTTAGTTTCCACCTCACCCATTTATACTTTGCTTTCTCGCTGCCACCTTGTCACTTCAGTGTTTCTGGATTTTTCAAGGCCACTCCCTGGCTTTCTGCCCCTGAATTGATGGGTAACCTATGTCACTTTTCTTTCAGGGTTCCATAATTCCTTATTTTTCATCTGTCTCTTCCTGGAATAGAATTAAAACTTTTTTGCCTCATGTATACTTTATATGATTTTAGTTGCTTCTTGCAAAGGTAAGGATGGTCAATACTTTCAAGACCTAGTGCTATTTATTCTAGACTAGAGTTTGCTGTCTCCTCTGGTGCGACAATAGACAATGGATCTCCAACAGTGTGTGTATTTCCTGATGCCTGTCTCAGGGCCATGCCTGTGCTTCTGAGCCAGGCCTTCCAGAGAAGGATGGCTTTCCCCAGCTGGGAGAAACTGTGTGGCCTCTTGGGGTGTTAGCACACTTCCCTCTGCTCTCCTCATCAGGTGGTGAGCTGCTTCCTGCCAGGGCCTTGTCTTCTACAGGCCAAGTCCAATTACAGTAATCCCCCAGCTAAAAACATTTCTATTAAAAAAGAAAAAAAGCTTTTTAAGCAACTACCAGAGTATAGTTTTCTTGGATACATTTGATTAGACAGATTCCCAGACCACAAATACTTCTGTACAAATACTTTTGTAGATCCAGTTCCCACCTGCACCACACCAAGTGATACCTGTAAAAAGGGCATCAGTTGATTTAGAGAAACTAATAAAGTCCTTATCCCTTAAAAAAAAAAAATACAAAAACTGGCTGGGCATGGTGGCACGTGCCTGTAATCGCAGCTACTTGGGAGGCTGAGGCAGGAGAATCGCTTGAACCCGGGAGGCAGAGGTTACAGTGAGCTGAGATTGTGCCACTGCACTCCACCTGATGACAGAAAGAGGCTCTGTCTCAAAAAAAAAATAAATAAATAAAAAAATAAACCAAACCAAGCAAAACAAAAACAACCCTCCAAAGATAAACCAGGTAAGTCAGGCGTCCTGGCTGGTCGATCCCATCTCTTGGTCTCCCAGATGCTCCTCTAGCATTCACTGCCCAAGAACCTGAATCCTCATGGGGAGCCATTGCCTTAGAGATGCTCCCACCTCTCTCCAGACAGCGGCTGGCGAGGGCCAGACAGGGCATCCTTCCCTGATTCAGAATGCCCTCTGCTTATTTGTTAATCCTATTGACTTTCTTCTGTCAAAGGCAGACAGCAGGAGGATTAGTGGAAATAAAATTGTCTCAGGAACAAGAAGCTTTGGACCCTGGTGCCAGTTGTCGAAGGTGAAATTGCTCCTTCTCCACGCAGCCTGCAGGTCCATCCTGATGGGGCCTCTCCACACTTGCTCAGCCCAGGGCTGTCTGATGATGCTTCTGCCAGGTGCCAGTGTTCTCCACCAGTGCTGCCAGACACAGGTGCTTCTGAACACTTGACTGGTGACTATTGCAACTAGGAGCTGAGTCTTTCACCTTTTAAAATTGTAATCCATTTAAACTTAAATAGCTGTGTGCGGCTAGTGCCAGTGGACAGTGAGGCTCCAGCCTTTGAATTTGCCACTCTTTGTTTGCCACCGCAGCTTCCCAGGCCTCACCCGGGGTCTCAGGCTTTCTTTCTTACCTTGGCCTGGAGAGCCTTCTTGCCCCTTTCTCAGAGTGTTCCCTGCTCATTGTTTAAGCTGCAGCTGGGGCTCCCCCAGGGGGCCTTCTGAGAGTAGCCCTCTCACACCCCACGCCCTCCCCTGTCCAAAAACCTCCTATGGGATTATGATTGTTCCTTTACTTGCCCCTCTGACCCACTGAATTCTGAGCAGCTCCTTGGAGCCAGGACTATTACTTTGTAAGCTTTCGTGTCATCAGTTTGTGGCCTGTGATGCACAGAACAACCCCTGCTTCCCTCTTGCTGGTGGAGGGAGTTAGATAACATGATCTTAAGACTCATGTGAGCTCTAAAATCATATGATTCAGTGTTCCCAGAATATTCTAGAGTCCTCGTTCAAAAAAACTGTTTCTTAAATTGCTGCTTAAATCTTGTTTTTGCCAGCCTGTATGAGAACAGACCGATCAACTGGCGCTAACATATTTGGAACTGATGTGCTTGGACTCAGCTTGCCAGCCATGCAGCCTAGTTCGGTGCAGATTTGGGAGGTGTTAAGAGGTCTTATTTTGAGGAACATAAAGTGGTAGTGGCTTAAAGAGGAGATAATTCTCTCTCCTATCTAAAAGTCCACCTTGGGAGTCCTGGGCTCGTGTTGGGGTGCAGTGTTCCCAGAGACCTGCTGATTTTTATTTGGTGCTTGGCTGTGGCTGGTGTGCAGTCTCCATCTGTTCCAGCCTGGCCTGAGGAGGGGGAGATGCACCCCGTCCTTTCGTGCTCCACCTGCCAGCCATACAAGTCCCTTTGCTCATGTTCCCTTGGCCCAACCATAATCACATGGTCCTTAAAAGGGCAGCTTGGAGGCAGGGGGAACAGAGATCTTAGCCATCGTGATTGCATTTATGACTCATGTGAGGGCTGGGGGAATGTAGGTGTTAAAGTGTGCAGATGGCTATGTGGCTCCTCTTCCCCCGGCCGGGGTCTTGGGAAGGGGTGCCCCTGACAGTTTCTGGTCTTTCTGAAAAACGTCCTTAGTTTGCTGTGACACACACCCATGTCCTGTAGAGCTCTGACCTACAAAGCCCCTGCTTTCCAGACATCTAAGGGGAGGAAGTGACGTTTAGACTGTAATCTTAAAGGCCAGTGGTAAATAAGACTTTGCATCTGCAACACATCAGGGTGCTGACGTCCTTTGCTTTTTATGATGTCTCTGTTCTCCTTGTCCATGCTACAGCCAGCCGCTTCCACTTAATCATAGTGGGCACCATCCTGGAGGAGTAGGGGAAAGAGGATCCCCCAGCCCCAGCCATTAGGGTGGTTGCACCTGGGAAAGTCAGAGCTTCCTGCTGGTTTGGAGGAGGTAGGCAAGTTGGAGAGAGTCCTTGTTAGAATGAGGAGCATTGGCAAAGCGTTGTCTTATAAGTGCTCTGTGTGGCTTAAGGACTCATAGAGTTGGAAGAGGAGAAATACCAAATGGATTAACTTTGTGATTACATGTGGATGGCTTGAGCAGTTAAGTAGCAAACTAAGGCTAAGGAACATAATGGGAAAACCAGCTGTGTGTGTGAGTGTATGTGTGAGTGTGTGTGTGTCTGTCTGTGTGAGAGTGGGCGTGAAGTTGAAGCTAACTTCCAGCACTTGGCAAAGCAGCAGATTACCAAATCAGTTCTGGCAGTTTTCAAACTTAATGGCTTGGGAGTTGTATTTAAAAATAGTCTTGGGTAGGAGTGTTAATGCAGCCGAAGTGTATACTTTTGTTCATGTGGCTAATTTTTTAGTCTCTAAATACAGTTTGGTTGGCTAGAACCCTCTTAATTAAGTGCAAAATCCACTAGTGTTCAATGCACAAACCGTTAGGCTGGAGGGAGACTGATCGACAGCAGCCAGAGTCTAAACATTTGCCATGCGGGGCAGGTCCTTGCCAGGCTTTCCCGTCCACCCACCTGTCCATCTGTCTTGTTGTCTATAGCTACCAGGTAGAATTGGTTTTGAGTGGAACTGAAAACTTTCTTCCTCCTACTCCTGCCTGAACCACTTACTACATTACATGATAGTGGTTATCTGCGCTCTAACAACATCACACGTAGGAACAGTGAATTGCAGATCTCTCCCAAGAGCCAAGCCACCCGATTGGATTTAAAAAGTGTGAATTGGGGTGATGAAGTCTGAATGTTTCTCATGCTGTGACAACCCTCTAAATCTCTATACTTTACCACTTCTCAGAAATATTTGATTGGTTTCAACGGCACAAGCCATAATCAAAGCCTGTGTTCTGAATGCAGTTGATTTGTGAATTTCACAATTAACAGAAAAGTAAGGAAAACTAGTTTGGAAGCTAGACTAAACTGAAAAATATTTCAGTTTGGAATATTTCCTCATTATTTGTCCATTTCTTTTTACTTACCATCATGTTTCACATTTTTAGAATGACAGATTTTTCTAAAGGAGGACACACAAAAATGTTCTTTATAAGGACTTGCCTTATTTCGTCATTAGAACCACTTGCCTGCTGCCATTGTCTAGCTGACAGAGATAGGAGATGGCCAGAGCCTGCTCCTTGTGCATGGGAGGTCTGGCTCTCCCATCAGGGCCTCTGATGTTGGTAGGACAGTGCTGTCCTCTCTGTTTTTTGTTTTTGTTTTTGTTTTGAGATGGAGTCTTGCTCAGGCACCCAGGCTGGAGTGCAGTGGCGTGATCTCGGCTCACTGCAACGTCTACCTCTTAGGTTCAAGCAATTCTCCTGCCTCAGCCTCCTGAGTAGCTGGGATCAGAGGCCTGTGCCATCACGCCTGGCTAATTTTTTTTGTATTTTTAGTAGAAACGGGGTTTCACCATATTGGTCAGGCTGGTCTTGAACTCCTGACTTCAAGTGATCCACCCGCCTTGGCCTCCCAAAGCACTGGGATTACGGGCCTGAGCCACCGCACCCGGCCTGTCCTCTTGGTTTTGTAGGTGAGATTGCCATGTGACTCTGAAGTCTCTTGTCAGTGTCCACGTGCTCATCCTTTGCCACTCTGCTACGCCACGTTGAAGCACGGAACTCATTTCCAAAGCTGCTTTATGAAAGCTACTGCCCTGGCTCCCTGCAGGGTGAAGGAGGATGTTGCTCTGCTCTATTTCTGAAGCCCTGGAGTGTCTCAGCAGCATTTTGCCATGAAAAGCCAGTCTGCCTGCAGACATCCTTATGACTTATTCCTGGTATAGGAGCCTCATGATTACCTGTTTGATTGTGACAGAACTCATGCTTTTCTAGGATGTGCACCTCCTGAGACTCCTAGGTGGGATTTTACTTTTTCAAAGAAACACGTAGTGTGTGATAGGAGAGGACCAAACTCAGCTGTTGTTGAGCACAGAGCAGTTATGAATTAGTGTAAGGAGTCGAATCCAGACTCCCCCTCCTCAAAGCAAGATGTTCTGCCTGATACTAGCTGAAGAATTAATAAACATTGAAAAGCCTTCCCTTTTGTACTGGATGTTGGCCCAGCTCAGTGTCTTGGGCTGATAAATTTAATGAAAACACAGAGCTCTGCTCTGTTCAATAAATGAGCTTCCTTCAAAGTAGAAGCTACACAGAACCCAGACCCACAAATTCGCTAATTGTATTTTCTTTGGGTAACTTTATACAGCCCTTTCTCCAAGCTGCAAGAGCCTCAGTAATGAGCTGGGTGATGCTTTTAGGGCCTCTTCTCAGCAGGTGAGTGGGCCTTGTTGGCCTGGGTGTGCTAGGCAGTATTGGGGCTTCCAGAGGCCAACACCGTCCAGCAGGGATGAGCTGAGCACGGAGAGAAAGTAGCCCTGGTGTGTGGCACTTCTAAGCCGCCTCTAGGTTCATGGTGCCTAGTGTCACTGTGCTCCTGGGGCCCCACTCATCGGCATTAGAGCTCACACCTCAAGACACTCGGGAAGCAAGGGCCATCTTCATTCATCAAGTACAATGTTCCCCCCAACCCCCGCCCCGAGACAGAATCTTGCTGGAGTGCGGTGATGCGATCTCAGCTTACTGCAACCTCCATCTCCTGGGTTCAAGCAATTCTTCTGCCTCAGCCTCCCGAGTAGCTGGCATTACAGGCACGTGTCACCATGGCTGGCTAATTTTTTTTGTATTTTAGTAGAGACGGGGCTCCACCATGTTGGCTGGGCTGGTCTCGAACTCCTGACCTCAAGTGATCCACCTTCCTTGGCCTCCCAAAGTGCTGGGATTACAGGCATGAGCCATCGTGCCCGGCCATGATCGAGTACGGTGTTTTAAGTGCATACGTGGTACCTGGTTTAGGGGCTTTTTAGTGCTGTGAACGAGCCGTGTGTTCTTGGCTCTCCTGGGGCCTATGCAAGCAGAATGTCCCTCAGTCTATTTTTTTTAACTCAGTTTTAGTCACTTTCACAAAAGTAATTTATCCTTCTTATGATGTTTCACTTACCTGTGCAGAATCCTCCTTCTGTTAGAACTGATCGTTCTAAATGACATGCACCAAGTTGGAAGATTATACCTTTTGTCTCTTTATTTTAACTGTTGATCTGTGGAAAATACTGCTTTTTAGATGAAGTATCTAGACGGCAACCTCAGAGGAAAATTATATGTTAGAAATGTTTTCTTGATGTTTACTTTTCATTTTCCGAGTTTAAAATTATACAGTATGCTTACAGTCAGGGATAAGATTGGCCGCAGAGCCTGATGGGAGGTAATGCATGGCTTGTGTTTACACTGGGCTGGCTTTCATGATTTACCCATGTGTCTGGGAAGGGGATGCACTTCATTTGTGTAACATTTTTTACTTAGGGCGGTGTTTTTATAATGCTAAATATTTATTGTCATGAAAAGGTGTTGTTATTTATTTTAAACAAAGAAAGTGACATATAATTGAAACCGATTTTCCACAAGGCTCAGCTCGTGTCCCTCTTTGTTGTGTCACAGTGACATAGGGACCAGCCCTTGTACTACCTAGTGGTGCTGGCATTTGGAGGGGCGGGGGCTGTGCTCTGGGGAGCATGGCTGGTTTGCAGCTCTCTGAGAACTTCTTGGTGAGGGTGTCAACCTACAGAACGTGAGTGGAAGGACAAGGCCCGCACATGCGCCCTCCTCCTGAAAGCTGTGTCACTCTGAGGGACTGTTTAGCCTCCTCATCCCTCATGACTAAGGTGGAGATGACTGGATTGCAGGGTTTTATGAGATGATTAGAGACCAGTAGTAACAGCATCAGTGGAGGGCCTGTCATGGGACAGTTCCTATTTTTTTTTCAATTATTTTTTCATTATAAAATATTGTTATTTTCCCATTATTATTTTTCTGCCGGTATTCCATCATTCTGGACCAAGAACATATAATAGATGTGAAACTGTCCTGACACCTGTTTTTACAAAGACTTGCACTGCCTTTCCAGTAGGAAATATTACTGCTACCATTCTGTTTTCTTATGGTAGAAATGCGGTCGATGCCACCTTGATAGGAAACTAATGATTCTAATGATCAGAAGGGATCTGTTGGTTTAGAACAGAAAAATAACACTATAGGTTGTATTCATAAATTGTTTTTCAGTGGATGTTGTAAACACAGGTTTGCACCAGGACCAGGTGGGTCACACCGATGAGGAAGCCATGGGCTGGACAGGGTGGGTTGGGAACTGCGGGGAGAATGAATGGTGACTCCCGTCCCACTGGAAGAGCTTTGTTAGAAGGCTGGACCCGCCTGTGACCTCTGCCTCACCACTTCTAAATAGAGGTCATTGTGCTTTGCCCTTTGTTTTGCTCTCCTAGCAGTTCTTGGATGTTGTGAGGGCGAGACCACGATTCCTCCGTCATGCAGGTGTGGCTGCCTCTTTCACACCATCACTTTCCAAGCTGACCTTGGTGCTGGTGACAACCTGGGACTGGATTCTGGTCTCCTGACTATTGGACCAGTGAGTGGTTTTTGGGGGAGCACTAGTGTCTGGGGACTTCCCTCTGAACTTCAGGGTGCCGCCAGCATTAGTCCATGATAGTGGACTTTACCCATTAAAAATAATATAAAAAGAAATGTCTGAGTTTAGTGTTGGTGTGCATGCAGTCAGCAGCCTGTCCCATATGTTCTGTCGGTGGCTCTGCAGACCATTCAGAGAAAAATAACAACATCATCTGACCACCTTTAGAAATGATGTTTGGATATTAGATAAAATCCTCAGCCAGTCTGTAGACCCACTGGGAAAAGTATAAGGAAAGGATCCATACAGAACAGATCAGAATACATTTGTTCCTTCCCTGTTTGGAGTTGTATCAGCAGATAAGCTGAATTTTGATACATGTCTGTGTTTGTCACATGTAACATCTAAGAGCTTGGTAAAAATCCCTCTCCCAGGCACATTAACTTATATAAATAAATAGGTGCTCATGAACACCAGTTGCTTTGACACACTTCCTTGTGGAATGAGTATGTTTTTGCTAGGGGAAAGTAATGACAAGTGATGCCTGTTTCTGTGGCTCCCTCCATCCGGGAGGGCTGGGGATGCCACCCCGTCACCTCTCACCTCCAGTGGAGCCGTCTCTGCATGCATGGTCAAGTCAGGTGCGCACAGAGACGGGATTGCTGGTTTTGTATTTTTGTTTGTTTGTAGAGATGGGTTTTGCTGGTTTTGAACTCCGGAGTCAGGCAATCTGGCCGCCTTGGCCTCCCAGAGGGCTGGGATTACAGATGTGAACCACCACGCCCGGCCCGGGATTGCCGGTTCTGGATGGTGGGCTTTCCTGTCCACATTCGATTAGGTTTTGTGTCCCCAGATTTTATAAAAGGGTATAAAGCATTTGTGTCTATCTCTGCATCCGAATGTAAAAGCATAAATGTGAAATTATGATCTATTGTGTTAACTTTGTCATGAGGCTTGGGGAAACATCAATGTATTGTATTTTAAAACATTCTAATTTGTGAAGTACAGGTTTCTATTGCAGTGATAAAACAGTAGCTTGTTTCTGAGCCGGCAGCCCTGTGAGTGGGGTATTGTTGTCATAGTTTCAGCATTACGTTGGGAAGACTGAGCTGGTGATTTAGCACATGCCAAAAACTGAGTCACCACAGCCGTTTAGTTGGGGGTGAGGGGTGAGGCATCTGTAACACTCTCTGATAACAGTACTTGGAACCTTGTATAGCGTCATCTTTTAAAATGGTAATTTATTATCAACGAGTAAAACTGATCTCAGTTAAGTTCCAGTATTTTGAAAACACAATTATTACCAGAATTGTGAATTATTATTTTTTTCTTAGAAACAGGGTCTTGCTGCATTGACCAGGCCAGTCTTGATCTCCTGGCCTCAAGCAATCCTCCCTGTCTTGGTTCCCCAAAGTGTTGGGATTACAGGCCTGAGCGACCACACCCAGCCCAGAATTGTGAATTTTTTTTTTTTTTTTGAGATGGAGTTTCGCTCTTGTTGCCCAGGATGGAGTGCAATGGCGCGATATTGGCTCACCTCAACCTCTGCCTCCCA
Source organism: Hylobates moloch (assembly GCF_009828535.3). Lineage (NCBI taxonomy): Eukaryota > Metazoa > Chordata > Mammalia > Primates > Hylobatidae > Hylobates > Hylobates moloch. Next base: position 118,106,300 of record NW_026652276.1, read on the forward strand.
GGTTCAAGTGATTCTCCTGCCTCAGCCTCCTGAGTAGCTGGGATTACAGGCATGCACCACCACACCTGGCTAATTTTGTATTTTTAGTAGACAGGGTTTCTCCATGTTGGCTAGGTTGGTCTTGAACTCCCGACCTCAGGTGATCCACCTACCTTGGCCTTCCAAAGTGCTAGGATTACAGGTGTGAGCAACCGCGCCCAGTCCAGAATTGTGAATCTTTAGGAAAAAAATTAATGGTTTTATCAATTTACTTTAGCGGTAGAATTTCTTATAAAACTTAACTGCTAGGAAATGATGGTATCATTGCTTTATTTATGTGACCCCTTCCAAATTTATTATGTTGGGAGTGAGGCCAGGCCTTTGCCCTTGTTAGCCCAGCAGTCTTCACCTATTTTGTAAGCACCTCCTAGGATGGGGCCAGGCTGCGGAGACATGCAGCTCAGTGGCTGCCCTCGGGGAGGGCCACGGCACTGAAGACCCATCAGAGCCAACCAAGGGAGAGGCCCCTGGCTCTGACTGTTCAAGGAGCTGTGCCTCTTTGAAGCTGGGAGAGGCAAAGCTACCAGGTTTTGAGCTGGAGGTTGAAAACTAGATAAAATGTGGCTGGGCAGAGAGGCAGGCGTGTACTGACCACCAGGAATGGAAGCCCAAGGATGAAGGAATGCACAGGGGTTCCCAGCACAGTGGGACCCACAGAGTGGAGGAACCTGCAGTCCACTGGAGGGGACACTGAAGACGGCAGATGGCTTAGATGCCTGAATCTGCGCCGGAATCTGTGGCTTGGAACCACGTAGCGGTGGGCAGGCAATGTGGGGGTTTGGATTTTCTCTGGAAGAGCTAGGGGATTGGTCGGACGCCTTAAGCAGAGGAGCAGCTTGCTTGCAGATGAAGGTTGTTCTTCGAATATTAGACCGACACCCAGGTGTGAGGGAAGCCCCGGAGGAAAGAAGAGAGGGTGGGGCTCGGCACTGATGGCTGGTAGGACACCGCCCAGGCCTGAGAGACAAGGGCTTGGCCTTGCCACCCACAGTACAGCTGTGAAGGAAGGGGCAGTGCTGCTGTGTTGTGAGCTCCACGCTGAGGTACAGGTGATGGGGGCCCAGGCAGTTCCCCATCACAGAGCTGAGAGCACGGGCTGTGAGGCTCCTGCCCAGATAGGAAGGAGGTGCTGGGTGCGGTAGTTGAAGTTCCCTTACTTACTTTTCTCTGGCGTATTAGTGCTGAGGGTGCTGCCTGCCCAGAAGAGGATAAAGGGTGAGCGTCCTCCAGAGGCTCCAGTCTCAGAGAGGAGACAGATCTGCCAGGGAGCCCCAGAGGAGGGGAGGGTAGCCCAGGGCAGCACTGGAGGGAGCAGGGGAGGGCCCGCTTCAGAGCAGCAGCCTGCGCAGTGGGTGGTGCATGTATCCCACCGCACTCACTCCTCATCTCAGCATGCCGGGTGAGGGTGCTCTTCCCATTTTAACAGTGAGGCACGTGAGACACGAGATAGCAACATGGTGACCAAGGGTAGCCGATGGAGCGGTTAACCCCACATCTAGACCCCAGTCACACAGCCCGGTGCACACTCCTAACCCAGTCACATGCACCTCAGATATCCCTGGAAAAGATCCCAGGGGCCCTGATGACAGTTGTGAGTCTGAGCTAGAAGTGGGGAGGGGGTGGGAAGGGTTTTTCAGGATCTGTGAATGGCAGGAACGAGTCAGGTTCTTGGGAGGGTGTGGGTATCCCAAGAGGAAGTGAGTGCGGTGGCAGGCTCTGTCCTTGGTCCTCGCAGGTGGACTGGCAGTTATCACTTCCTCTCCAGAGCTCCCTAGGGAAGGCATTCTCTCAGTTTACCCACGAGTACAATGAGCCCCAGACCGTGTTCCTGCATCACTTGGGCAGTGTTGACAGGATGCAGACCCAGGCCTGTAGGAGCAGGCAGCTCCTTCTAACATACCACATGGCTCCTTCTAACACACCACGTGGCTCTTCTAACACAACACGTGACACTCTGGGTAAGAAGGGTCCAGACCCAGGCCAGGTATGAGAGCATTCCACGCTTTAATAACCTCTGTTTTGGCCAGGCGTGGTGGCTCACGCCTGTAATCCCAGCACTTCGGGAGGCTAAGGCAGGCAGATCACCTGAGGTCAGGAGTTTGAGACCAGCCTGGCCAACATGGTGAAACCCCATCTCTACTAAAAATATAAAAATTAGCTGAGCGTGGTGGTGGGTGCCTGTAATCCCAGCTACTCGGGAGGCTGAGGCATGAGAATTGCTTGAACCCAGGGACGGAGGTTGCAGTGAGCCGAGATCGCACCTCTGCACTCCAGCCTGGGCGAGACAGAGTGAGACTCTGTCTCAAAAAAACAAAACAAAACAGAAAAGCAAACCTCAGTTTTGATTCTGAAATATAAGGCAAGCATGAGCACATGTAATAGGGAAGTAAGGAAAGCACAGCGGCAGTAGACTGGGTCGTGGGGGTCAGAGATGCATGGCCTGTTTGCAGGGCCTTGAGGCCAGTGCTAGTCCAGGAGTGGTCCGTGGACTGGTCTGCAGTAAGATGAGTGCGCCACTAAGAGTGAGCATCCGCAGACTTTCATAGCAGCTTGACGTTGTTGCGATATTTAAGTGCATGGTCATTGATGATGCCTCAGGTAGGGTACAAGTAGATGTCTTGTGGAGTCATGGGTCACCTGTGGCATGGAGAGCTTTTCCTGTATTATGTTCCTCATCCCCCTGGTAGACCTGTACATAAGTGCCATTACTGTCACTTTCTTGAAGAGAAGGATGCTGAGTCTCAGAGAGGTTGAGCAGCTTGCTCAGGATGACAGCCCACCCCTATAGCCATGAAGCCTTACAGCAGCCTCTCCCTTGGCACCATTTCAGCTCTTCATGTTTCGTTGTTCTCAGAGCAGGACTGCCAACCTCTTCCTGGGCCCAGGGCTGCAGCACCCATCCTCCCTAGAGAGCACCAACTGGGTTTGGAGTGCCAGCATGCTATGGGTCAGTCCCCCTGGAGCCTGGACTCATATGCTAGGGATTATTAACCATTCAGTCCCTTTGAAACTTGTGACTTTAGGGAAGAAAGAGAGACAGATAGGAGAAGATAGGTAAAATCTGGATGTCTGTAGTCTCCATTGATTTACCTTCTTTTCTATTCTAGCAATATCGAAGCAAAGGATTTGCACAAGTTCTTTGGAATATAATACTTTCTAAACAGTCAGTGCTGCACCTCCTGGGCAGACAGGCAGTGGACACTGCTGTGTGTGACTGTCACTGGCTCATGCATTCGTTAGTGTCTTAAGGATGTCCAGCCCTGGAGGAGTGTGTGTGTGTGTATGTGTGCTCATAGACTTGGAAGGTTGTGTGGCTCATCTTTGGGAGGTGTGCTGTGCAGCCTGTCTGGCGTAAGGGCAGAAAGATATGAGGTGCCCACCAGCAACACCTCCCCTTGGCTTTCCTGGCCTATGCCATTCATGGGTGAGGAAAGCTGTTCAGATGTTGCCTCCCTGACTCCACGAAGATTGATTGTGCTGGGGAGAGTCTGGGTGGAGAGTATCTTGGGGTAGAGGAGGAAGAGGAGAGCTGAGATATGAGAAAGGGCTTACGTGCTGGGACAGGTGGATTTGATCTCAGAACTTCGATGTCATCTGTGCTCACACAAAGCCACTGTAGGCTTGTTTACAGTTTTGGATGGTACAGTATCATGTTAGTGGTGCAGTTGTTGTTATTAACTCCTGAGGTAGGATGAGAGTCGTGCAGCATGTGAAGTGACAGGGTCAACAGTGAAAATTTACACATTTGCACCATTTTGCAGCTTTCAGAGTTCCAACATCGGTGTATTCATTTGACGTGACACGCTCATGAGCCTGGTGGGCAAGCATTTCTTTCCCTACTTTTCAAATGGTGAATGGGCCATGAGCTAAGTAAGAGCAATGGAGTGGCCTGCCTTGCTCACATCTGCTTTGTTGCTGGGGTGGGGGATGCCCTGTGGCCCCAGCCCATGTGTTAGGAGGTCAGAGCTCAGAAATGATGGAGAATGTCATTGCAGGAGCATGCACAGGCAGCAAGCTGCACAATTAGCCCTGAATAGCAGGCCACCTCTTAAAGCATGGCCTGATAACAAAGGTGACTGGGTTGAAGCCTGTAGGTGTAGTAGTTACCTATTGCTACAGAGCATATCTCCCTAATCTTATCAGCTTAGCAGTGGGAATGGATTTACTGGGTGGTTCTGATGAGAATTTTAGGTTGTAACTATGCTTAGAGTCATATGCAGTGGCTGGACAGTGGCTCAGTTTTTGCCAACTTTTGTCAGGATGCCTCAGCTCTTTGCTATGTGGCCTCTCCGTATGCCTGAGTGTCCTCACAGCATGGCAGCTGACTTCCTGTAGAGCATGTGATTCAAGAGGGGGTGCAAGGAGCAATTTGCAAGGCCTTTTATGACCTAGCCTTAGAAGTGATAACACTGTCACTGGCTTCATACTTTGTCAGAAGCAAGTAACTAAGTCCAGCCCACACTCGGGAGGGAAATTAGGCCCCATCTTTGGAAGAGATTAGTTTGAAACATTTGTGATCATACTTTGACCTACCATAGGGCAATATGGTCTTGATTGTCTTTTCCCAAAGCAACTCGGTTAAACTCCTAGTGAAGACACATTAAAAACATACATCGAGTGGCCTCTGAAGAGACTTTTATAACCAAATCCCACTGATACAAACCTTTCTGATGGTTGGCTTTTTCATGTATCAAGGGCTGCATGTGGCAGTTTTCTTTATAGAAGTATGTATTGTTGTTTATATAAAGATTTTCAAGGCCAGGCATGGTGGCTCAAGCCTGTAATCCTAGCACTTTGGGAGGCTGAGGCGGGCAGATCACCTGAGGTCAGGAGTTCGAGACCAGTCTGGCCAACATGGCAAAACCCCGTCTCTACTAAAAATACAAAAAATTAGCTGGGCATGGTGGCAGGTGCCTGTAATCCCAGCTACTTGGGAGACTGAGGCAGGAGAATTGCTTGAACCCGAGAGACAGAGGTTGCAGTGAGCTGAGATTGCACCATTGCACTCCAGCCTGCGAAAAAAAAAAAAAAAAAAAAAAAGATTTTCAAAATGATGAAACTTAGCTTACCATGTTAAAAACAGCAACAAAAAATCTCAGGTACTGAAAAGTGACCACATGCCACAGTTGGGACAGTCTCAGTTAGCACCTGGTGTGATTCCTAATAATGCCCATTTCACTTACCACATTGCCCTGTCTGGACTATACATGTTATGATTGCTCAGCCTTGATGCTGAGTCTACCTATGTAAAGATGTGCATCCGAGTCACCGAGGAGCTTTGGAGTAGAAACATGCCTCAGCTCTTTGCAGGGGGATGCTGCCTGGGCCAGCAGAGAGGGGACTCAAAAGATGGTTTGAAGGCGCTTCCTGGTGATTCAGACGTCCAGCCTTGGCTAAAGATGATCCTTTCATTCATCATTCAGTATTACACCCAGCAATCAATTCCTTAAATGTGTATTAGTTGAGATGTTGTTCCAGCTCCCAAGGTAGCCAGCCTGGGAGTTCTATTTAGTTGAAAAGACCTGAGTACATACAGCGTGGTCGTTTTCCAGTACAAGAATTTCCTCTTCAAGAACTATGTGTTTGTAATGCACTTCATATGGTTTAACCAAGTTGCTTTGGAAAAAGGCGGTCCAGCCCAGATTGAAAGCAAGCTCTCGTGCTATACTTAGCACCTCCCTGTGAGTAGTCAGCAACATCAAAACGCCCATAAATCCTCGCAAGCAAACATCTACCATGAAACAAAAACTGTTCCGTAAAATACTTTCAGAGTCATTTATCCAATTGATTTGCTGCAGTATTATTTGCCCCCCAAAAAAGTTATCTGAAGTTGTTGATCAAAAAAGAAATGAAATATTTAACTTGTGTAAAATAATGCTTTGGTAAAAAAAAAAAAAAAAAAAAAAAAAAACCCAAAGACAAAAGAATAGAAAAAGAAAGTAAAGCCAAGCTTAACTAAAAAAAAATATTTCATGCCTTCATTTAATCAAACATCTCCCATGTTAGGACGAACTTTACATTAAAGTAATATGTGTATGATTGTCTCTGTGTTGTCATATTGCCCTACATATTATGAAGGTTTAAATATGAAATGATCCATTTTTCTGATGTAGGATCATTTAAAAATGGATTTAATTGGCTCATGATTTTAAAAAACTAAGTATTAATTAAAATTCACCTATGTGCTGATATCATGGGTGTCCCTGCTCTGACAGATCCCACAATAAGGAAGAGAGGACTGATCTCTAAAGTCCATTACAACAAGTGTTATCATAGAGATATGTGCAAAATGCTTCAGGAACACCCAGAAAAGAAGGAGTGGAGCAGTTAGTTCTACTTGTAGGGTGGGGCTTAGATAAGTCAGGTTTATTTTTATGGAAGGCCTTCTCAGAAAATCATTTTGCTGAAGCAGTTCTTAAATATAACACTCTTTCCAGACCTAAGCCCCAGCCAGGCCAGACAAGCTGTAAATATCTCCAAGATTAGCTTATGTAAATAGTAGCTTAGGGATTACTCAGTGAGGTTTTTAAAATTTTCATTGATCACTTAGGAGGGTAAAGAGGTATGGAGAAGTGCAGACTTCTGTGAGGCTGCCCGGATTTGAAATTTTTCGGAAAGGTTAACAAGAAAGTTGAGATTAGGTTGGCTGCAAGTTCTTGGGCTTTGATGGCAGTTGTTGGACACATCATCTATAGGGACCTACAGAAGGCCAGAGGCACAGAACAGTTAATACAGAATGTGAACTGATGGCCCCGGGAGGGTGTTGTACGTATCCTTGTCTCCAGGATGTCCTGTTTGCTTTGCTGGGTATGTCCCAATCCTTGCAAAGTAGTTGCTGTCAGTGACAGTCTGAAAGGACAGGCCTGTATCAGTGACTCTGTACATATCTATGCATTTGCAAGATTATTTCATTGGTCCCAGTTAATTGGGCAGTATTTCTTTTGAAAAATGTTTTTTAATGTATATATTTTTAATTGTTATTTTTTTACCCTAATTTCTGGGATACATGTGCAGAATTTGCAGGTTTTTTACATAGGTATACATGTGCCATGGTGGTTTGCTACACCTACCAACCTGTCATGTAGTTTTGTTTTTTTTTGAACCAGAGTCTTGCCCTGTCACCTAGGCTCCTAGGCTGGAGTGCAGTGATGCGATATCAGCTCACTGCAACCTCCGCCTCCCGGGTTCAAGCGATTCTCCCTCCTCAGCCTCCTGAGTAGCTGGGATTACAGGCACCTGCCATCATGCCTGGCTACTTTTTGTATTTTTGTAGAGACGGGGTTTCAACATGTTGGCCAGGCTGGTCTTGAACTCCTGACCTCAGGTGATCTGTCCGCCTCGGTCTCCCAAAGTGCTGGGATTATGGTTGAGAGCCATTGTGCCCGGCCCGTCATTTAGGTTTTAAGCCCCTCATGCATTAGGTATTTGTCCTAATGCTCTCCCTCCCGTTGCCCCCAGCCCCCAACAGGCCCCAGTGTGTGCTTTTCCCTAATTGGGCAATATTTTTTTAAAATAAACAATTTTGATAACTTTGAATAAGTGATACCAGTAAAACTTTAAATTCTATATAAATGGAGCATAGACCATGTACAAGGACAATGCTAGGTATACGGGGGTACAAAAACATGCTTATATTGCTGGACCCCAGGGATGACATGGTTTAGTTAGAGGCTAGCAATATCAAGTACAGAAAAATATTAAACCTTTACTTAGAATTAAGACCAAAATAGTTTTTTTTTTTTTTTTGAGATGGAGTTTCACTCTTGTCGCCCAAGCTGGAGTGCAGTGGTGCGATCTCAGCTCACTGCAACCTCCGCCTCCTAGGCACAAGTGATTTTCCCACCTCAGCCTCCTGAGTAGCTGGGATTATAGGCATGTGCCTCCACGCCAGGCTAATTTTGTTTTTTTTTTTTTGTATTTTTAGTATAAATGGGGTTTCACCATGTGGGCCAGGCTGGTCTCTAACTTCTGACCTCAGGTGATCCGCCTGCCTTGGCCTCCTAAAGTGCTGGGATTACAGGCATGAGCTCTGCGCCCCTGCCTTTTATTTATTTAGTTTTTATTTATTTTTTGAGATGGCGTCTCACTCTGTTGCCCAGGCTGGAGTGCAGTGGCATGATCTCCGCTCACTGCAGCCTCTGTCTCCCAGGTTCAAGCGATTCTCCTGCCCCAGCCTCCTGAGTAGCTGGGACTACAGGCATGTGCCACCATGCCTGGCTAATTTTTGTATTTTTAGTAGAGATGGGGTTTCACCATGTGGGCCAGGCTGGTCTCGAATTCCTGACCTCAAGTGATCCGCCTGCCTTGGCCTCCCAAAGTGCTGAGATTATAGGCGTGAGCCACCTCGCCCAGCCTAAGTTAGTTCTTGACTGTTGAAAAACTTAGGCAAATAGCTACAGACTGAGTGCCTGTCGCTTATATACTGGGAGCACTGTGCATGATCCAGCACCCTTACCGAGCATGGGACGACCTGGGAGCACTGTGCGTGACCCAGGACCCCTTACCAAGCATAGAATGACCTGGGAACACTATGCATGATCCAGCACCCCTTACTGAGCATGGGACAGCCTGCCTTGTAACCAGTGTCTGTTGGTTCTCACTTATGGATGAATTTTTTCTTTTTCCTCTTTGTGATTGAGAAGGTGTACTGTATTTTGGAGCTACTTTACTGAGGTATATTTATGTACCATAAACTATACATATTAAGGCATACAGCTTTATGAATTTTGATGTGTGTGACACCCTTGAAACTGTTACCACAGTTGAGATACAGAAGTTTTTCTGTTGCTGCTCAAAGGTTTCTTGTGCTTCTTTGCAATCCATTCCTCCCTCTCCTGTGCCCCTCGACCACCATTGATCTGTTTTATTTATGTAGGTAGGTGGCATCTTTCTGTTAAATTCTTTCACTTGGCGTGATGATTTCTGATGGTTTCATGGTGTCTCTATTGTTCATCCCTCTTTATTGATGAACAGTATACCATCATTAATTTACAACAATTTGTCTGTTCTCCCGTTGATTGACATTTAGGTTGTTTTGGGGTTTAGCTATTACAAATAAAGCTATTGTGAACGTTCATTTATAGTTTTTGTATGGACATATATTCCCTTTCTTTGAGGTAAATACCAAGGAGTGGAATGGCTGAGTCACGTTATAGATGTTATGTTTCATGTTTTACAAAACTGCCAGGGTTTCTTAGCTGAGAAGTAATTTGGTGAAAACAAAACAAAGCAAACAAACAACTACAAAAATGCCAGGCTGTTTTCCAAAGTGATTGTTTCTTCTTCTTCTAGCAGTGGATGAGAATTACAGTTGTTGCGTCAGTCTTTCATTTTCACCATTCTAGTGCGTGTGAAGTTTATTAAATTTTAAATCCAAACTTTTTGATTTGGGGCATCACATGTGTTTAGTAACTTATTCCTTCAATTCTGTTATTGTCTTACTCAAGGGAAAGTGGAATCCTGGCCCCAGGGTAGCAGCAGCCTTGGCTGCGGGGTGCATGAAACCTGTGTGCCCAGGCCTGGGATACGTGGGCATCCCTAGAGGGCCCTGCTCCTCTTTACTCAGGGCTACTCGGGGCCTGCAGGGGCTGCAAAGAGTTGGGCTTGGGCAAGCCATGGGCCTTGGAAGGAGCTTTGCTTTCCAGGCTCTGGAGTATGGAGGGAGGAGGGGACAGAACGAGATCCCAGACAGGAGGGACCCTCCACACAGGGGAGTGCTCAGCCTGGTCTCCCTCAGAGCTGGCAACAGGTCTCACAGATGTGTGCTGAAGAGGCTGAAGGAGAACAGCTACCTAGAAATGCACAAGAATGCCTTTTGCATCAGCAAATAGAATGTGTCACTTTCTAATACCTGGCTTCAGGAAGTAAAGGGGCCATTTAAAGAATATGATTAGATTAGGTTGGCTGAATTATGTTTTTCCAGCTTCCGATGGACGTTTTTTAATGTACTCATTCTAATCAGATTCTTTAAAACATAATGCTCTTGGAATAGATGACTTTTTATGGGATTTCCTCAAATACAATAATCAACAGTCATTGATTTGAAGATTCATTTAATTCCGTTCAGTGGCTACCTTAAAATGACAAAATGGACATGGAACCTTTCAAATGTAAATAAAAGCAGAGAACATAATAAAGAAATCCTATGGGTCCATTAATGAGCTTTGGCAATTTTTAACATTTTGCCAGTTCTCCCACTTTTTTTTTTTTTTGAGTCAAAGTGTCATTCTGTTGCCCAGGCTGGAGTGCAGTGGCACAATCTCGGCTCACTACAGCCTCTGCCTCCTGGGTTCAAGAGATTCTCCTGCCTCAGCCTCCCAAATAGCGCCCTCCACCACACCCAGCTAATTTTGTGTTTTCAGTAGAGACAGGGTTTCACCATGTTGGTCAGGCTGGTCCAGAACTCCTGACCTCAGGTAATCCACCTGTCTCAGCTTCCCAGAATGCTGGGATTACAGGTGTGAGCCACTGTGCCTGGCCCCACTTCTTATTTTTATTTTTGGCTTGAACGTTTTAAGGCACAAGCTCCCCATTCTGTCTTTTCATTTGTAAATACTTCTGTGCTCATTGTGCACTGATAAAGCTTACTTTTTTTTTTTTTTTTTGAGATGGAGTCTCGCTTTGTTGCCCTGGCTGGAGTGCAATGGCGTGGTCTCGGCTCACTGCAACTTCCACTTCCTGGGTTCAAGTGATTCTCCTTCCTCAGCCACCTGAGTAGCTGGGATTACAGGCCCCCGCCACCACACCTGGCTAATTTTTGTATTTTTAGCAGAGACAGGGTTTCACCATGTTGGCCAGGCTGGTCTCAAACTCCTGATCTCAGGTGATCTGCCTGCCTCAGCCTCCCAAAGTGTTAGGATTACAGGCATGAGCCACCATACTTGGCTAGATAAAGCTTGCTTTTTTATGACTGTCACTTCATTACCCTGTCTGACAGTAATGCCTTAATGACAGCTAGTTTCCTGTCCATACTTAAATTTCCCAGATTGTGTTCAAGGTAACTTTTTACAGTTGTATATGATCCTTGTGCTAGGACTCCTGGCTAGGACTTTGGAAGACACAGAGGTTGGCCTCAGCGATCTCCTTTCTGGTGACTCTGTGAATGTGTCCTCACAGTTCGTGTCTGTATCTTTTGGTCACTCAGACACCCCTTTTGTGTCTGTGTGCTTCAGCCTTGCTTGTGGTCCCCGAGATGGCTGTTCCCCTCCGTGCCCCTCAGTCTTTCTTCGCTGCCTCGTGATGGCTTGCTGGCTCTAATGGGGGTTTCTGCTTTCCTTGCTGTGGCGCTCCATGCAGCTAGCCATTCATCTGTTCATTCAGTCATACCCCAAGGGTTGTGAGCCCCTGGCAGAAATGGGCACTGTGCAAGGTGCTGGAGACCTAAAGAAGACATGGCCTTTGCTCTTGGGGAGGAGGGTGAGGGGCAGAGGCAGATTCCATGCAGTACAGTGTGGTGTTGCTATGGCAGACACCAGCTGGGAGGGAAGGGCACACACCTGGGGAGGCCCCCTGCTTCAGGGAGTGGCACTGGAGCTCCCACCTGAGGTCAAGGTGTTCACATGGAGAGGGGAGTATGCATGGTGCCAGAAAGGGTGCTGGCCTGGGTGTCCGGGGGAAGTGGGATTTAGCATATTATTATTCAGGGTTATTATTTGAGCAGTGTAATCTTCCTGAAACTCACAAAGAGGGGCCGAGGCTGAGATTGTGCGGGAAGCTGGAGAGAAAAGGCAGTAGGGAGCCCAAGAAGTCTTAAGCAGGGTGGGACGAGCCTAAATTTGAGTTTAGAAAGATAGCACACATCTTTCACGCATGCTTTGTTCTGATATCTGTGTTTATTTAGGGGTAAACTAACTTCTGATTAAGACAATATTTAAAGGAAGCCTGAGCACAAATCATTTTACAGTGTAGACAAGCTTTTTCCAAGCCAGCGACCTGAGTTGTGACATTTCAGGTTTCACATTATCTCTGCTGGAAAGGACCCTGGTGATCACCCGGCCAGGCATTCTAGTTTGCCTGTTCCTTCAGAACCCATATTCCCCAATGATTAGCAGTCAGATTTCAAAATAATGCAAATTAGATGTGCTGATGGCACACATTGTCCTCTGGTAACCAGTAGCACATAATTTATGCCACTGGCATTGTGACTTGCCCATTCTATTGAGTCTCTGTGATTGGTGTATGCATTTGATTGTGTTTGCTCAAGTCCAAGTGTTGATCTTGAGCACTCACCACCTTTCATTCAGGTTGCAAATATGACCACCCTAAGGTTACTGCTGCTCACATGGAACATTTTGCTTTGCAGCATCTTAGGGGTATTTCTGTTTTCCTGAACTGCCATTTTTCTCTGTATCTCATTTGTTTTCCCAAGGCCCTCATATAGGGCTGGCATGCAGGAGGATGAATAAAAATAGAAACAGGAAGCCAGGCCAAAGAAAGGCAGAGAGGGGAGAGATATCAGCCATGAAAGCAAATCTGTGTCCTGCAATTGAACATCAGTTCGGTCTTTATGTTTCTGACAAGCTGGGCAACAGGGAAACAATAATTTCCATAGTTCTCATTATTGAAAGTAGGACAAGTTGCATTTCCTCAAAGGAGGCGTCATTGTTTTTGGCACTGAAAGGTAATTACTTGCTGTTGTTTGTTCTGATCACTGCTGTTCACTTCCATTCTGTGGCTTGCTGGGAGTGTTCACATATAATTTGCAGACATTGTTAGCACACCTATTGTGTGCAAGGCACAGAAGTGTTTGAGACTGAGTCTTATTTCTGGAATAAGGAGAGGTGGCACTCCAGGATGGGAGGTAAGCAGGAGAACAGATGGGCAGGATCAGCACACGAAGGTCCTCTGAGCCCTGCTGCCCGGCGGAGCTCCATTGTAGGCAGTGGAGGAGCCATGGAAGATCATCAGCTCCTGTTTTAGAAAACAAGCTCTGGCTGCTTTGTGGAGGGCCACACCCGAGTGCAGTGACACGGGATCCAGGGAGGGCTGAGAGGAAGTGTCAGCAGGAGGGCAGTGAGGTCTGTGGCTCTGGGAGCCTAGAGTTACTTGGGAGGTGGCTTAGGAGAGCAGACAATGAGAACACGGAGAAGGAAGGACACAAGTAGGTAGAACGACTTGCAAAATAATCAAATGATAGGCTTGTTCCCAATTGTTATAACATCATTTGTTGAAAAGACTATTTGGGACAGAATAACAATTTAAAAAGGAAACTGTTACAAAACAATCAGTTGCTGTCCATTCCTCACTGGACCCTGAGCGCCATTGCGGCGGGCATGCTGGGAGGAGATGCTGCTAACCTTAGACTATGCAGGGCTCTGTTCTGCTATGTCTCTGTGCTATCATTATGCACAAGTGGAAACAAGATGTTTTGGCCCTGCTCTCCTGAGGACTATTTTATATTGTTCTTTACAGTTTTAACCCTGATGACTCTTATATTGTTCTTGTTCATATTTTAACAAGGACAGGTTGAGTAAATTAGTTGCATACAATTAGTTGAGTAAGTAGAAGAATATTTCCATAGATATCCATCTTGAAGACTAGTATTTGAATTCAGTTTTTCCCATTTGTATTTTCTAAAATTATTTATTTATTTATTTTATTTTTTGAGACTGAGTTTCGCTCTTGTGGCCTAGGCTGGAGTACAATAGCGTGATCTCGGCTCATTTCAACCTCCACCTCCTGGGTTTAAGCGATTCTCCTGCCTCAGCCTCCCGAGTAGCTGGGATTACAGGCACCCCCCCGCACCATGCCTGGCTAATTACTGTATTTTTAGTAGAGACAGGGTTTCACCATGTTGGCCAGGCTGGTCTCGAACTCCTGGCCTCAGGTGATCCACCTGCCTTGGCCTCCCAAAGTGCTGGGATTACAGGTGTGAATCGTCACGCCCAGCCCCATTTTTATTATTGTTATTTTTTCTTTGTTTCTTTTTTTTTTTTTTTTTTTTTTGAGACTGTTGCCCAGGCTGGAGTGCAGTGGCGGGATCCCAGCTCACCACAACCTCCGCCTCCCGGGTTCAAGCAATTCTCCTGTTTCAGCCTCCTGAATAGCTGGGACTACAGGCCCCTGCCACCATGCCTGGCTAATTTTTGTATTTTTAGTAGAGACAGGGTTTCACCTTGTTGGTCAGGCTGGTCTCGAACTCCTGACCTCAGGTGATCCACCCACCTCAGCCTCCCAAAGTGCTGGGATTACAGGCGTGAGCCATCATGCCCGGCCCCCATTTGTATTTTTTAAATTTTACTTTTTAAACCAAAATGGAGTCCAGTTGACTTCTTTCATAATTCCATGAATTTTAACATGTGCATAGATACCACAATTAGCACACAGAACACTTTCATCACCCGAACATTTTCTTTTGTTCTCTTCCTGGCAACCACGGATTTGTTCTCCATCACTATAATCTTTTTTGAGAATGCCCTATAAATGGCATTGTAGGGTATAACCTAATCTCTTTCGCACAGCACACTGCCGTTGAGATTCAACTCCTTTCAATCAACTGTCAGTAGTTCATTCATTTTTTTTCTTTTTTTTATTTTGAGACAGAGTCTCACTTTGTAGCCCAATTTTTATGCAGAGTCATCTTCTATCATATGGGTCCACCACTGTTTGTTTGCCCATCCACCCATTGAGGGACATCTGGATTTTCTCCAGTGTTTTGTGAGTGTGAATAGAGCTGCTATAAACATTCATGTATAGGTGTTTGTGTGAACCTACAGTTTCATTTCTTTAGGGTAAATACCTAGGAGTGGGAGTGCTGGGTCATAACTATATGCATAAAGTGTTTAACATTTTAGGAAACTGCCAAATGGTTTCCCAGAGTGTCTGTACCATTTCGCATTCCCACCAGCAATGCATGAGAGCTCCAATTGCTTTGTATCCTCACCAGCACTTGATATTTTTAAGATTGTTTTATTTTAGCTATTCTTATATATTAGTATCGCATCATGGTTTTAACTTGCATTTACCTAAAGGCTAATGAAGGCGAAGCTTTATGTGTTTATTTACCATCCATATGTCTTTTTGGGTGAAATCTCTTGCCTGTCTTTTAAGTGTTTTGCCTATTTTTCAAAGGGTTGTTTGTTTTCTTATTCTGTGGGATTGTTTTTATTTTTTGATTTTTCAACTTTTATTTTGGAATAAGAGGGTTCATATGCAGTTTTGTTACATGGGTATATTGCGGGATGCTGAGGTTTGGGGAATGGCCGATCCCATCACCCAGGTAGTGAGTGTGGTACCCATGCTCCTCTCCTTTCCTCCCTACCTCCAACATCCCCAGTGTCTGTTGTTCCCATCTTTATGTCCATGTGTACTCAATGTTTAGCTCCCACTTGTAAGTAACAACATGCAGTATTTGGTTTTCTGTTCCTGCATTAATTCACTTAGGATAGTGGCATCCAGCTGCATCCATGTTGCTGCAAAGGACATGATTTAATTCTTTTTTATGGCTATGTAGTATTCCATGGTGTGTATATACCATATTTTTTTAATCCAGTCCACCATTGATGGGCACTTAGGTTGATTCCATGTCTTTGCTATTGTGAATAGTGTTGCAATGAACATATGACTGGCATGTGTCTTTTTGGCACAATGGTCTCTTTTCCTTTGGATATATATCCAGTAATGGGATTGCTTCATTGAATGGTAGTTATGCTTAACTTCTTGGAGAAATCTCTAAACTACCTTCCACAGTGGCTGAACTAATTTGCATTCCCATCAACAGTGTATGTATTCCCCTTTCTCTACAGTCTCACCAGCATCTGTTATTTTTTGACTTTTTGACAATCACCGTCCTGACTAGTGTGAGATGGCATCTCATTGTGGTTTTGATTTGCATTTCTCTGATGATTAATGATGATGAACATTTTTTTCATATGTTTCTTGGCTGTTTGGATATTTTGTTTCAAGAAGTGTCTGTTCATGTCCTTTGCCCATTTTAAAATTAGATTATTTTTTGCTTTTTTTTTTAAGTGAAGTTTCTTTATATAATGTGGATACAGCTCCTAGGTCATATGTGATTTGCAGATTTTTTTTTTCAGTCAGTATCTTGGGTTTTTGTTCTTTAGCAGTGTCTTTAGAAGAGTAGAAAATTTTAATTATAAAGAAGTACAACTTTTTTTTTTTTTTAACTTTATTCTCTAGACACGATTTGGGCACCATATCTAGGAACTCTTGCCTAACCCAGGCCATGAATATTTTATTGTATGTTTCTTCTGGAGGTTTTATACCTTTACTTTTCCATTTAGATCAGTGGTCCATTTTGAGTTAATTGTTGTATAAGGCATGTGACTTAGGTCAAAATTCTTCTGCTACTTTTCTTCTTTTTCTTTGGCATAGGGTATCCAGTTGTTATAATACCATTTGTTAAAAGACTGTCTTTCGTCTATTTAATTGCCTTTACACCTTCATAAAAATCACTTGAATATATTTATGTGGATCTATTTCTTGATTGTCAGTCTTGTTTAATTGATTTATAACTGTTGCTTCACCAATATTACACTATCTTGAATACTGTAGCTTTATAGTAAGTCTTAAGGCTATGTAATGTGATTCCTCCAACATTCTTATTTTTCAAAATTAGTTTGGCTCTTCTCATTTCTTTGCCTTTCCATATACATTTTCAGATCAGTTTGTCTATGTCTACAAAAACAGTCATGCTGAGAATTTGAAATTTTGTTAAATCTGTAAATCAATTTGAGTTGTCTGACCAATGAATATATGTCTCTCCATTTTTCTAGGTTTTCTTTGATTTCATTAACCAGTGTTTTGTAGTTCTCAGCATACAAATCTTATCCATGTCAACTAGACTTATACCTAAATACTTTCCTTTTTTGGTAGATGTTTGTAAATGGCATTTAAAAATTTTAATTCCTAATTATGGATTGTTAGTATAGAAATATAATTGATTTTTGTGTGTTGACTTTGTATTCCATGAACTTGCTTAAGCTCTATGAATTCTGTGAGGATTTTTGCTTTTTTTTTTTTTTTTTTTTTGCAGATTCTTTGGGATTTGCTATGTATGTCTAGAAAAAAGGTGTGGTTTATTTCTCTCTGTCCAAATTTGATGCCTTTTGTTTTTCTTTTCTTATCGTACAGTGTAGATTTCCAGTAAGAAGTTGAATAGCTGGGCACGGTGGCTTATGCCTTTAATCCCAGCACTTTAGGAGGCTGAGGCGGGTGGATCACGAGGTCAGGAGTTCAAGACCAGCCTGGCCAAGATGGTGAAACCCTATCTCTACTAAAAATACAAAAATTAGCTGGGCATGGTGGTGCGCGCCTGTAATCCCAGCTACTCAGGAGGCTGAGGCAGGAGAATCGCTTGAACCCAGGAGGCACAGGCAGCAGTGAGCCAAGATCGCGCCACTGCACTCCAGCCTGGGCAACAAGAGTGAAACTCCATCTCACAAAAAAACAAACAAAAACTACAGATTCAAATTTTTAAATGGGTATACTTGAATTATCTATTTAATCTTTAATGAGTGTGTGTTGGTAGTGATTTTTGAGAAATTGATCTGTTTCATTTAAAGTTGCTGAATTTGTGTAGATATGTTCATAGCATTCCCTTATTATTCTTGTATTGTCTGTGGTCTCTGTAGTGATATCTTCTTTTTCATTCCTTATGTTAGTAATTAGTGTCTTCTCTCTTCTTTGTCATTCTTTTTATAGTTTTCTCAGATTTATTATAAAAAATCTTTTGTGGTCATTGTTTTCTATTGCCTTTTTTCTGTTTCACCAATTTCCTTGTATATGATTTGGGTTTGTTTTGCTCTAGTTTTTCAAATTTGATTTAAATGGAGGTTTAAATGATTAGTTTGAGAATTTTCCTCTCTAATATAAGCAGTTAATGCTCTACATTTCCTTCTAAGCACTTCTTTATCATCATCCCACCAGTGATGATTTTTAAAAGCTGTATGCTCAAGTTCCTTAGAGTTCTCTTTCTCCATGCATTCTGTAGTTGTATATTATTACATTTCTAAGTGCTTATGCTTATAGATTATATGATTATCTTTGTTACTGATTTCTGGTCTAATTTCAGTATGGTTAGATAACATACTTTTGTATGCCTTGTAATTTTTTTTTTTTATATTTGGTAAGGTTTGTTTTATGTTCCAGGAGATTGTCTATCTTGATTAGTGTTCTATTTGCTGTAGAAAACAATGTATTTTCTGGTACAGTTGGGTAGAATTCTAGTAATGTCAATTAAATCAAGTTGGTTGATTGTGAGTTCTTCTATATTCTTGTTGATTTTCTGTGTAAGAGTTGTATTGATTTATAAGAGAGTATTGTCTCAAAAGTTAATTGTGGGTTTATCTATTTCATTGCTTCTTTATCTATTTCAAAGCTTCATTGTCAGGTGTATTGAAGTTTAGGATTGTTATATCTTCCTGTTGAATTGACTCTTTTATGTAATGTCTCTCTTTATCCCTGGTAATTTTCTTTGATTTGTCTGATGTCTGTACTTTGATATTAATATAACCACAGCTTTTTTTTTTTTTCTTTCTTTCTTTCTTCTTTTTTTAAATTTTTTTATATATGCATTTATTTTTCCGTGATTACAAACACAATTGAATATCAAATGCACAAAGTAAGAATTATACGGGGAAAAAAAATCATATACATTCATATATGTATCACCTTTTCAAGGCTATTTCCATCCAGAATAACCTTGGTTTGCCAGGGCCAATAGAAAGAAGTCACAAAATCACCTTTAGTCAAATTTGTGTGTTTGCTTTCTTCTATAATTCCAATACCTCCACCATCAACGACTTGAGATAGCTGCCAAGGTGTTATATAATCAGTGCCAGTGTCTTCATTCATTCTACAATGAAGGCTGTCACTTCACACTTGGTTGCACAGCAGCCAGGCAGAGGCGCTCCTCTCTTCCCAGACAGGGCGGCCAGGCAAAGATGCTCCTCACTTCCCAGACGGGACGGGCAGGCAGAGGCGCTCCTCACGTCCCAGACGGGGCGGCAGAGGTGCTCCTCACGTCCCAGACGGGGCGGCCAGGCAGAGGCACTCCTCACTTCCCAGACGATGGGCGGCCGGGCAGAGACGCTCCTCACATCCCAGACGATGGGCGGCCGGGCAGAGACGCTCCTCACTTCCCAGATGATGGGCGGCCGGGCAGAGGCGCTCCTCACTTCCCAGACGGGGCGGCCGGGCAGAGGCGCTCCTCACTTCCCAGACGGGGCGGCCGGGCAGAGGTGCTCCTCACTTCCCAGACGGGGCGGCCGGGCAGAGGTGCTCCTCACATCCCAGACGATGGGCGGCCAGGCAGAGACGCTCCTCACTTCCTAGACGGGGTGGCGGCCGGGCAGAGGCTGTAATCTTAGCACTTTGGGAGGCCAAGGCAGGCGGCTGGGAGGTGGAGGTTGTAGGGAGCCGAGTTCACGCCACTGCACTCTAGCCTGGGCAACACTGAGCATTGAGTGAGTGAGACTCCGTCTGTAATCCCAGCACTTTGGGAGGCCGAGGCGGGCAGATCACTGGAGGTCAGGAGCTGGAGACCAGCCTGGCCAACACGGCGAAACCCCGTCTCCACCAAAAATACAAAAACCAGCCAGGCATGGTGGTGTGCGCCTGCGATCCCAGGTAATCGGCAGGCTGAGGCAGGAGAATCCCGGGAGCCCGAGGCAGGGTGGTTGCAGTGAGCCGAGATTATGCCACTGCACTCCAGCCTGGGCAACAGAGAGACCGTCTCAAGAAAGAAAGAAAGAGAGGGAGGGAGAGAGAGAGCGAGAGAGAGAGAAAAGGAGGGAGGGAGGGAAGGAAGGAAGGAAGGAAGGAAGCCCAGTTTCTTTGGAGTAATATTTGTATGGTATGGTTTGTCATCAGTTTACCCCTAACCACCCACATAATCATATTTAAAGTGAGTTTTTTGAAGATAGCATGTAGTTAAATAATATCTATCTTTTAGTTGGATTGTTTAGACCATTTACATTAAATAATTATATTAAACTATTACATTACATCAAATCATTTGCATAAATGAAGGATAATGGCCTATCATCTCTACTGATATTTTTGGATTTAGATCAACCATGTAACTATTTATTTTTTTCTTTGTTGCCTGACTTGCATTTTTGTTTCTTCTTTCCAATCTTTGAGTTATTTGAGATGTTTTAGTATCTTATTTTAATATATCTACTGGGATTTTTAGTATATCCTTTGTTTATTTTCATGAGTTTTCTAGGGATTAAAATAATCAAACTTCTCACAGTCTCCTTAGAATCAATATTTTACCATTTATGTGGAGTATAACTTACTATTACATAGGTATCCTCCATGGTTATGTGTTACATCTACATTTTAAAGAACTCAAAAAAGAAGAATCATGTATTGGCCTAGATGTTTAACATGTCTGTTCCTCCTCATGTTTCAAGTTTTCTTTCCGAACTATTTCTATTCTATCTGAAGAACTTACTTTAACAATTATTCTAGAACAGTCCTGCTGGCAGTGAATTCTCTTTGCCTTCATTTGAGAATATCTTTGTTTCACCATCATACTTGAAGGATATATTTACTGGATATAGTAACATGGTTTACAGTTTGTTATTTTTATCTCAGTACTTTAAAAGTCTTTTCGACTTCATTCTAGCCATTGTAGTTTCTATAGTCATTCAGATTATTTCCATTGAAGAAATGTCGCTTTGTTTTGGTGATTCTCAAGGTTTTTTCCTTGTTTTTAGTTTTAAGCACTTTGATAATGATGTCCCAGAGTGTGGGCTTTTTTTGTACTCATCCTGTATAGGGTTTGCTGAACTACTTGAATCTGTTTTCTTTCAGGAAGTTTTGTGAAATTTGAAAAGTTTTCTGTTAATTTGTGAAATATGTTTTGTGTACCATATTATTTTTCCTTTCTTTCTAGGATCCCATTGACATGAAAATTAGACCTGTTGGTATTGCCTCCTAGGTCATGCCTGTTCATTTTTCCAGTCCTTTCTCTTTATGTTGTTGAGATTAGATGATTTCTGTTGACCTGTATGCAAAGTCAGTGAGTCTGCTGTTGAGCCCATTCCTTGAGTTTTTCATTTTAGTTATTATATTTTCAAATCTAAAATTTTCTTTTGTTTCTTCGTTATATCTTCTATTTCTTTGCCAAGACTTACTAAGTTTTCATTCATTTCAAGAGTTCTTGTCCTTACTTAGAGCATTTTTATAACCTGTATTATTTCCTAGACATTTTGTAAGCCTGTATTATTTCCTAGACATTTTGACTATTTCATTGTGGTACTGTGGCTCTTATTTAAAGCTTATGGAGAATGTTGACATATGTAATTTTTAAATCTGGCAATTGACCTAGTTGGGTTCGTGTTTAAATTTCTGCTGAGCCCTTTGTGCTTGTCATTTCAATAGTAGTTAAGTTTGAAAAGTCTGTACAGTGCTATTCAGATCTTCTCATGTTTGTGCTACCAGTGGCCAGTCTGGGACCTTGGGTGGTGGTCTGTTCAGTTCTTAAAGCCACCCAGGATCAGATCCATACATGTTCAGTTTGGGGACGCACCCAGGAGTTCACAAATGACTTTATGTTGTTTCTCCCTCTCCAAAGTGTCTCAGTGTTTTCTACTTCCCTAGATCTTTCCTTTTTGTGCTCCAGCCAGAAAACTAGGCTTTATTTACCCTGCTTTGCTGCACATATCCTGTGACTGCACCCGCAGATGGGGCAAAGCAGCAGCAGAAGAGAGAAAGGAGAAAAAAGCAGTGGGGTTTACTCCATCCTCTTGGGACCACAGCTCCTCTGATCCGAGAGAAGAATTTTCCTCTTTTTGTGTTTGAAGCTTTGCGAGTCCCTGTGCTGCCACTGTTGCTGTCACCCACTCTGCCACCTCAGGACTGCTTGTGGACTGGGGCTCATAGGAGCAGGGAGATGAGCATAATAGAGAATTCTCCCTCCTCATTAAACATCAGGGGACCCATTTCCTTCTCTTTAGCCCAGCACTAGAGGGTTTCTCTTGTAGCTCTCTCTGTCCAAGCCATTGCCCACTGCCCAGGTTTCAGGCTGCATTGAATCCAGGATTGGGGAAAAAAAACGTTAAACTGAGCGCTGGTTTTGTGGTACTTTGAATTCTGGTCTCTAGTCCCAACTTCTCAGAGTCATCGAATAGCTGTTCCTTGCATTCTGGCCAGATTTTTTTTGCTGCTCTATGTGGGGGAGAGAGGGCACAATATGTTATTCCATCTAAATGATTTTTCATATAAAGTGCATGTGCCTGTTATATTCAGGCAACGGAATATTATTTAATGTGAAAAAGAAATGAGCCATCAAGCCATAGAAAGACATGGAAAAACCTTAAATACATATTACCAAGTGAAAGAAGCCAATCTGAAAAGGCTACATGCTGTATGATTCCAACTCTGTGCCATTCTGGAAAAGGCAAGATAAGATCAGTGTTTGCTGTTGCCAGGGGTCAGGAGGGGGAAAGGGCAGGAACAGAGGATTTTTAGGGAAATGAAAATACTCTGTATGATACTATGATGATGGATGCGTGTCATTGTACATTTGTCCTAACCCACAGAATGTGCGACACCACAGGTGAACCTTAGTGTAGGTTGCAGACTCTGGGTGATAATAATGTGTCCACAGAGGTTCATCAGTGGCAACAGATGTGCCAGTCTGGTGGGGTGTGGGTCGTGGGGGAGGCTCTGCGTGTAAGGTCAGAGGGAATACGGGCAATCTCTGCACCTCCCTCTCAACTTTGCTGTGAACTTAAAACTGCTAAAAGAAAAAAGTCTATTTTAGAAAAATGTGCCAGTGATTTCATATTAAAATAATTGGAGAACCTGGTGAATATAGTTGAAAATTTCAGGTGATTTATTTAATAACAAAGAGGAAACAGAATTATCAAAGAAAGTATAATGCATGTTGGAAGTACATGGAGTAAATGCCACTCATTCCCTTTACTCTTTAGTAGTTAGGCGTGGCTCTTAATTAGCTTCTTCCATACATTTTTGGGATTATATCCCTTATGACCAGGGATTTAGTAGCTACTTTGAAAGA
Source organism: Hylobates moloch (assembly GCF_009828535.3). NCBI lineage: Eukaryota > Metazoa > Chordata > Mammalia > Primates > Hylobatidae > Hylobates > Hylobates moloch. The sequence goes on from NW_026652276.1 coordinate 118,129,332, forward strand.
TGCTGAAACTTCATGATGAATTTAAAATGTGTGCCACACCTTTCCCATACATTTGTCAGGCAGCCTCTGTCTATCACTGGGTTTTTAGAAAGCCAAGCCATAGGATTATTCACTGTCAGTGCAGGACTAGTACACAGGGCGGGCCCTGATGGTAATTTGAGTATGACAACAGCTGTATCACTCCTTGCTGGACCACAAGTGTCTTAGGGGAAAAGCATTTCCCCGGCCGCCTGCCGCCTGCTGCGTGGGTGCTGTGATTAGTCACAATGTGCATCGTGCTGGGTGTGTTTTGTAGTTTTGTTGTTCCTGTAATTGACAGTTATCTCCAAATTGAAATCGTCTGGAAAAGCAGATGCTACACGTTGGGGGATTTTAATTTTCCTGTTCTCTAGATGATCGGCGTCATTTTCATATTGTTAAAAAGTGTGCTGTTATTTTTGCTTTTGGTGGAAGGCACATGGAGGGGCTGGTCTATCACTGCCTGGATTTGGAGGCTTGAGTCAAGAACCTGTCTAGGCCAGGTGCGGTGGCTCACGCCTGTAATCCCAGCACGTTGGGAGGCTGAGGTGGGTGGATCACCTGAGGTCAGGAGTTCGAGACCAGCCTGGCCAACATGGTGAAATCCCATCTCTACTAAAAATACAAAATTAGCTGGGCGTGGTGGCACATGCCTGTAATCCCAGCTACTTGGGAGGATGAGGCAGGAGAATTACTTAGAACATGGGAGGCAGAGGTTTCAGTGAACCGAGGTCGCGCCATTGCACTCCAGCCTGGCGACAGAGTGAGACTCTGTCTCAAAAAAAAAAAAAAAAAAAAAGATCCTGTCTAAATATAGCACGCTTGTCTCTCCAGGCAGCTGGGAGGAGGGGCCTGCGTGATCGTAGATGAGGGTGCCTTGTCCACCTGGCTCTGGGCTCTCACTGAGCATGCTCTTCCTCGGGACGGCTTCTCAATTCAGCTAATCTCCAGATCAGATTCACCCTGTTTGGTGTGCATGCGTGTGGGAGTCTCTGTGAATGTGGAGCTTCTAAATTTATTTATCATTTGATACGGGTATTGCGTTCTAGTATTTGCAGAGCTGGCACTCAAGGCTGGCCACTATGTTTTTAGTTCAGAGATATGATTCAGAGAGATGATTGTAGTTGAGACGTCCCTAGGGGCCAGCTGTTGATTTGATGTGTCTCTGCTGTGCTTCACGCAGGCACAGAGAAGAGATAGTAAATAACGAAATGAATCTGCCCTATGATGTTGACAGATATGTCCTCTCTTGCTTCCTAGTTCCTCAGAGGCAGCTTGGGAATATTGCTGGGTGTTCAGAAAGTATTTAGAGAGTCTGGGCTACAAGTGACATTACTTGTCTGCCCATCTGCTGTGCCTCTTGACTGTTCTTACCTGGCTCTGTTCCCCCTGCTCTCACAATGCCCTGCCGTGCTGGATCCCTGTAGCAACACTGTAGCCCTGTAGCAACACTGTAGCCCTGTAGCAACACTGTAGGGGTGGCATTGTTACCACCTCCGTTTGACAGTGTGGAAACTGTAATGGGCAGAGTGTTCCACCCTTGTATCTCTCTAGCAGCCCGTCCATCCCTCCCTCTAGCCCCCCGTCCAACTTGCTATTTGTTAGTGTTTAATATACACACCATGAATTAGCCCAAAGTCAGGTGGGTGGGATGAGGGCACCGACTCTTACTGCATGTGAGCTGAAGTATCAGAGAGAAATTACCACTGTGTGCTCAACAGTCCTGTCTTCAATTTTTAAGGATATATTTTTTAACTTTTTATTTTGGAATAACAGAAAGAATTCCCACATCGTCTTCATCTAGATGCCACAGATGTTAACAGGTGTGTTTGCTCTATCCTCTCTCTCCTTCCCTCACAAGCACGTGTGTATTTACACTTGTGCACGCACACACGCACACACACAGATGCACATGCATACATTCTCTCTCAGAGCAAGGCACACATATTCATGAACTCACCCTCAGGCTTCCGTGAGAGCAGACCTGGCCCATTTTAACTTAGTCGATCATTGGCTTGGGTCCCTGCGCATGTGTGGCCGTCATGGAAACAGGGAAGGCCTTGTCCTGTGCCTTGGCAATGAGCGTCCCTGGCCTGGCTCTGGGAAGGATGGCTGGCCTGTGATCCTGCCCTCCAGGTGCTGCTTTGGCAGAGGCTGATGATGGGGCCTCAGTGGAGCTGGTGTGAGGACAGGAGGGCTGTGTCATTGTCTCCTGGCCCTCACATCTGTGTGTTCGCTGCTCCCAGGTGCATTTCCTTTTCTGTGGTGCCCTCTCCTACATTTCACAACTCTTATCTGGTCAAATCTTATGAGCCTCAGCTGATTCCTCTCCCTTGGATGGTAAAAGCCACCTCTGAACCCTTCCCTTTCTGGCCCCAGGCACCCTTAAGGGCCAGCCAACATCAGCGTCCAGCTTTCCAGAATGCCCTTGGGTTTTCTTCCCGTCTCCTGGAGATGTCTTCCTTCTTACCTGCCTGCTCACTCTGCAAGGCCTGCTCACATCTCCCCTTTGCCCCACACAGCTGCAGCTTGCAGCCACCCCAGCTCAGCCCTGGCAGTGTTTACTGTGGGCAATGGCTTGTGTCTGTGTCTCCTTTCATCCCCCACACCTTGCACAGTCCCTGGCGGGTTGGGGAGGTGTTCCTTAAAGCTTGTGGAAGGTTTGAATGATAAATGACAAGGACTGGCGTTATCCAGAGGGGAAGAAAAAGCCTGAAAAGCAAGAAAGTCCACAGTGGATAGGGCCTGTGGCAGGCAAGGCCACCTGTGTGTGGTCCCTGGGTATGGCCCGTCCCTGCCCCGAGGAGTTTCCACAGGGTGACTCCTTTCGTAGAAGCTCAAGTCCCATTCGCCTTTCCCAGAAGGAACCCCAGGACAGGGCTCCCAGGAAGCCATGGCAGGACCAACATTCATAGCTCTTGGTGCTGCTGCCTTTTACTGCCACGACAGTCCCCAGCCTCCCTGGAACAGTTACTCGTGGATTAAGGAATGTCTGAGAACAGCTTCAAAATGTGCTGTGCATGAGTGCTGTCACCCAGCCCAGATCTGTGAATGCCAATTAAAATGGGTTCCTTAGAATTCCTGTGTTATTGTAAACAGAAGAAGTTGCATGGTCCCAGAGCCTCAGTGCACATTTTCATTTATGAGCTTGATATTTATTTCTTCAAACAATTCTTCCCCCAATGTTTATCATTTGGAAAAGCCAAAGGGCATTTGTAGGAAAAAGGACGAGGCTCATTTCCATTGAAGAGTAAATATAAGGAAGATAAGGGCTTCTTTATTAAAACAGACAACCTCACAAAACCCTGGCAGGGCAGGTCAGAGGAAAAGAAAACAAGCAGGGGAGAGAGAGGCCTACAGCCCCTAGTCAGGCTGTGGAAACATTCTCCTCAATCAGCATGGAGACAGGGGCCTTGATTTTCCACCGTGAGAGGAAGGTGGAATCGCCAGCCTTCTGGGCTCTGTGTTTTCACCTTCGTTGGGACAGGCCTCCTGGGTGGGCTGCGTGCGGAGCTCACAAGAGCACTCACAACTGGTGGTGGCTGGTGGCAGCTGGTGGTGGTTGGTGGCGGCTGGTGGTGGTTGGTGGCAGCTGATGCCAGTGACAGTGGTGGTGGCGGCAGGTGGAGCTGGAGTGCACTGTTGCTGAGGGTGCCTTGAGGGAGACCCGGGGGAGAATTCCCCCCAGACCTGCTCTGCATGGGCTGCGGTGACCACATGTGGCTGTGGAGCTGGGACCTCAGAACAGCCAGGCCCTGTCAGATAGAACTGGAGGCAGTGGTTCCCCAGCAATCAAAAACAAATCCTGATTGTAAAAAGGGAGTGCTGAACCTTGACACAGAACTTTCTTCAATTTCACACAGCATTACTGGCAGAGGGAAAAAACCAGGAGGATGGAGGGGACTTGTGCCTCAAAATTTGGATACAAATTCAGCCTTGTTCTTGCCTCTCCCTCGGGTCCTTTGCAGGAGGGCAGCCTGGACACTGTGCAACTGGCCCCTCCGCAGCCAGCCCTTGGGCCTCTCCCCTCCAACCCGCAGGGGCGACCCCTCTCTCATGTGCAGAGCAGAACAAACATGGAGCTGCTCCGTGTGCGTCCCTCACCTGTCCTGAGCCTCTCCCATCCTCTTCAGCCCTGTCTTTGTTGCTTCTCACTGCTCTGTCTCCCTGGAAGATGGGGGTTCAGGCAGCAAAGAGTTGAAATGCACGGCCAGATGATTTGTATTTTAATTTGTTAACATCGGTGTTTCCCACTTCAGACAAAGTCATGTATGTACAAATGCAGACCTAAAAATCAAGTCAAATGATGGTTATCAGAGAATTCTTTTTACTGAAAGCATCTTAGAAATCCCTGAAAGTATCTCAGATTCCCAAATGCTGATCTTCTATCTTTTATTTTAAAACATGACTGGTTTACAAAAATTAATACTTACACTGGTGTTTTCTAGAATACGTCTGTTTTACAAGGTGTGGCATCCCTGAACTTGGAGTTTTCATATGAAAGTCATTTGTTGAATGAAAATCCTCCACTGCACAAATAGGAAAGGACATTTTGAGCCTATGCACAAAAGTATGCTTAATGATGGGCTAGAGTATTTCAGTTGAGCTCCTGAGGCTCAACCTTCCATAGTAAAGTCACTGCATCTATGAAAAAATGGTCTTCTTTGCCCAGCACCAGACATCCACTCTGTGGGGTACAATTCTTTCCTTCTTTCATGGATAATGAATGGTCAGCTTGGCTGGTTTCTTTGAAAGCAAAGACTAGGAAGTGGAATGCGGTCAGGAGCCTGTTGTGTTGATGGGGCAAACAAAGAGGAGCTCACCTAGAGTTGCTGCAGGACCATGCCCAGGAGGACACATTCAAGATTCTGGCAGTGATACAGTCAGCACTGGGGGACAAGGGACAGGGTGCTCTTCTCCTGCGAGCAGGGAGGGTCGCGTGCAGTGTGTTTGGGAGGGAAGGTGTGTTTGGGAGGGAAGGTGTTGCAGCAAGGCTGTGTGTGAGTTTGAAGTGCTGTGTGTGTACACCGTGGGGAGTGAAGCGGGAGGTGGCCCATGAGATGCACGGCTGGCAGCTGCAGGTCCTGTGCTGGGGAATGGGAGCGAGGGCCTCGCTCAAGGCATGGACTGGGGGGAACTGTGAGCATGCTGGTATTTGAGGCTATGATGTCCTGTGGTCTAAGGAGAGCATTACAGGGAAGGGAGGAGAGCCCAGAACAGATGACTGAGGAAGATCGCATTTGATGGCTGAGGGGGACCCAACTGCTACAGGGGGAGTTGGTGTCACCAGAGAAAACAGCACTGAGTACATGGACTGCGGCGGTTCGATGACACTTCAAAATATAAACACCTAAAATAGGCTTTATGAGGTGTTAGCATTCCCAAAACACTGAAGTGTTTAAGTATTTTGGGAATTGTATTTAATTATTGAACAATTTAGGCAAGTTAGCTATTTTCAAATAGGTAAAATTAGTTTGTCTCTGTGGTAGAACTTGTCATTCATTTTTAGAATCTTGAGTTCTAAATGCCAGATAGATCCAGCTGCTATAAATATGCTGCAGATGTAGCTGTCCAGTCACTCAGACAGGCAAGAGCTGATTATTGAGGACGAATTTTCAGTCTAACGGCAGAAGCAGGTGTCACAAGGTAAGTCAGCTTCAAGCCTTCATTCCCTGATGTCAGTGATGATTTCCTTAGGAATGTCACTGCAGATATGGGTTTGTTTTTGTTTTTTGGTAAATGCAGAATTTTAGATAGTGGTAGCTGCTGTTCACCCCACATACCTTTGTAACAAGCTAGAATATACATTAAAAATTCACAAAGTATGCAGCTTTGTATTTTGAGATAACTTTCTTTTCTTTTTTTTTTTTTTTTCTGTTTGAGATGGAGTCTTATTCTGTTGCCCAGGCTGGAGTGCAGTTGCACGATCGCAGCTCACTGCAACCTCTGCCTCCAGGTTCAAGCGATTCTCCTGCCTCAGCCTCCCAAGTAGCTGGGATTACAGGCATGTGCCACCATGCCCGGCTAATGTTTGTATTTTTAGTAGAGATGAGGTTTCACCATGTTGGCCAGGCTGATCCTGAACTCCTGACCTCAAGTGATCCTCCCACCTTGGCCTCCCAAAGTGCTGGGATTACAAGCGTGAGCCACTGCGCCTGGCTTTGAGGTAACTTTTCAATGCCCTATTGTTTGACTTTTATTCCTTAAGAAGAGAATGATGTTTTTGTTGTTGTTGTTGTTGTTGGTATTGTGTTCCATAGAGGAAAACTCAGACATAGAGAGGGGAAGAAATGACTGGACCTCTGTACTATTAAGTTGTCTTTACCTGCAGATAAGAGCAGAATTGTGACCCTAGAATCGTGAATTACATGTCTTAGCCCACTGGCTTGTCTTGGGCTTTAATTTAGACACGGGGAGACTCCCAAAGTACAGGCTTTGGTGTGGAAATGCCAGAAAAACATCATTTGAAGAAATGCCTCAGGCCCTGTGTGTCCAATTTGTGCAACCCTTTGTCTCTTTGAGTGTTTTAGAGGTCCAAGCACAATTTCACTGATATTTTCAGATCTAGATTGGAACTTGAAGAGCCATGGATTAGTCTCTTTCCTGAGTGTGCGTGTTCCCCATATTCTGAATTTTCCTTTTTGTCTACGGCCATACCACCCTGAACGTGCCTGATCTCGTCTGAATTTTCCTTTTTAAAGCTCCAAATTTAAATGATTTTTTTCTTGCATCGCCCATGATGGAGTGTTAAATAGGGAGATAAATATTGATGATTCTTCTAATTTTAACTGTTTTATAGTTCTGGCTTCCCTGGAGTGAGAATAATAGAGTAGTTGATGAGGATTGCCTCTTGGAATCGGACTGCCTGGGATGAAACATACACTATGAGTTGTGAGACCTTGCCAAGTTATTAAAACCCAAGCTCAATATTATAATCTGCAAAATGGGGATAAAATCTAGCCTACTGGAAAAAAATCATACCTTGAGTGGGGTGTACTTGCATGAAACAACAGGGAGCGGAGGGAACTGAAGCTTGCAATAGTAGAAACCATGTGCCCTGATTGGCACTGAGGATTGCTCACTTAGTTAAATGAGTGAGTTTAAAATGTTAAATGTTTAAAAAGTATGCATTTACATGTATTGAGCAATCTTTTGATAGAGGGCCATGTCCAGAATTCATTGTTTCAGTTTGTTTCTTTCTTTCTTAATTTATTTTGAGACAGAGTCTTGCTCTGTCACCCAGACTGGAGTGCAGTGATACGATCTCGGCTCACTGCAGCCTCTGCCTCCTGGTTTCAAGCGATTTTCCTGCCTCAGCCTCCTGAGTAGCTGGGATTACAGGCACATGCCACCATGCCCATAATTTTTGTATTTTTCGTAGAGATGGGGTTTCACCATGTTGGCCAGACTGGTCTTAGAACTCCTGACCTCAAGTGATCCTCCTGCCTCAGTTTTCCAAAGTGTTGGGATTACAGGTGTGAACCGCTGTGTCCGACTGGTTTCAGTTTCTTTAAAGCCAACTAAGAGCATGCAAATAATTGTGATTAAAATCTGAGTGCAGAATCCTGAAACTGATAATTTTTTTCCCTCCTCAGTCTTTTTCAGTTTCCTTTCCATCACCTAAGTAAACTTATCAATTTACCCATTTTATAAAGCAACTCACCTTTGTTTTTCTTAAATATTTAATGTAGGTTTCATGAGACTCATGCTACGCTTTCTCTGTGCACCCATTACCTTCTGTAAAATTAACTAGCGGGATTAAAGCAGTTAACTGTGACTGACATAAGCAGTTTGGGGATAATGCAGTTGCCTCCTAGTGAGAATATCCCCAAACTGGTGAGAACAGAAGTGTTGGGGCTTACTAAGGAGTAGCCTACCAGCTCCAAGGACCAGCCAGTGGGTTTACAAAAAGCAATGAGGAAAGCGTGGAATGAAGTGGTGCATTGAGCAGGAGCCAGTCTAGGTTCAGGTTCAGGAGAGCATGGTGTGCTCTGCAAGCTTTCCTGCTTTATCTTGTGGGTCAGGAGTCAGCAGATATTTTCAGCTTTGTGGGCCCTGTGTTTCTGGTGACAACTCAACCCTGCCATTATATGGAGAAAGCAGCCATGGACAGGTGACACGCACTGAGGCTGGTGAAACAATGCACAGACTCCCCATCATGGAGATACACCAGGCCTGGCGGCCCGTCCCAGGCATTCCTGGGAGTAGCAGGGCCTGTGCAGACCCTAAAGGTTGAAGAGGATTTAGGTTGACGCAGAGGAGGAAGACTGGCTTGTCTGCACTCCTTAGCTCATGAGCCCCCTACTGTCTGTATAGGAATAATTAAATTGAACAAAAATAAGTCAGCATTTCAGTACTATGTGCTGGGAACAAACATACATACTTGCAAATTTCTAAAATCTGATTTCTTGTTTTTTTTTTTTTGTTTTTGTTTTTTTTTTTAAGTCGAATAATTAAATGTATTTTAGGCACATAGTAATTATTGAGCAAATTACCATCAAGTCAATTTTGACAAAAAAGACCTTTGGGTCTTTCAGAATTCTTTTGGCATAACTTTAGTTTCCATATTTATTATTTCCCCTTTTAGCACCTCTGTTTTCTCTAGAAATATTCTGCCTTTAAACTCCAGTCTCAAGGTAGCATCTGATGATGGTGATTAAATTTATCTTGTCTCTCCCAGGAATATTTGTATTTGCATTATCTGTTTATCCAGTGAAAAGCATTGTCTCTTTTAAAAATTATTTAAGTGTAAGGAAGCCGGATGTTTTTGTCTTCTGCCAAAATTCACCCTGTGTTCCCTTACCCTCTCTTCCCCACGAGGCTCCTGAGAACAGTGCCTGGCACGTAGTAGGCACATCATAGATATGTGAATGAATGAGCATATTGAGGAAATTCAGGACTCTAACCAAGAATTTGCATCTTTGGAGGAGATCTTGTTTTGAAATCTTTCTTGAACGGAACTACCACTATTCAGCACCTCAGAGCCAGTCTTGGCTCTGAGTTTTGCTGTATTTGGGCCGTATAAAGAAATCTTTCTAGAGTAAACATCTTCTATTCCCCTCTTGAAAGGGTGCATTTTATTTTGCTCCAGCCAAGCCCTGTGTGCTCAGACAGGTGTCCAGATTCAAGTCCTGTCACAGGTTCTGCCTGGCAAAAATGCTCATGCAGCAACACAGGTGCTTTAGAACCTGAGTCCATTTCAGGGCATATAAATAGACTGCAGATGAAAACATGTCCGTTGGGAACTTTTCAGAGCCTCTGTATTTTCTTAACTTGCTGACTTGATGAAGTTCAGCTAGAGGGAAGGAGAAGCTGTGCACAGGTGGGGGTGTTATTCCCTGTGTCAGTATGGCCGCCAGCAGGCTCAGGATTTTCTTTGGTGCTTTCTCCTGCCACGTCCTCAGTCGGGGACACAGAGCACTTCTTGTCTCTTGACCAGGGATTCTTGGATGGGGAGCATTGGTGTAACTGTGAACATGAGTTTTCTAATTGAGGCTGAGAAAACTAATAGAAAGGGTCTATAAAGAACCTCTCAAAAAGCAGTTTCCCTCTCCTCACTCTGGCCTTCATAAAATAGAGGGTCGTTATGACGAAACCAAGTGGTTGTGGCATTTGCTGTCCTCTGGTTTAAGCTGAGTGTGTCTTGTGTGTTTACCTGGAAGCAGCCACGGGCAAGGAGAGCAGTGGCCGGAGCGGGGCAGGGTTGTGACATGGAGCCCACGCTCCTGAGCACACCTCTGCCCCCCACGTCCTGCCGATGCGCCACCCAGACCTGCCTAGTGCCCGACTCTGGAGGTGAGGCACATTGTGTGGCAGTTGCATCTAGGCCCTGTGCCACTTACCAGCAGCACGGCATGACAAGCACTGGCCTCCCATCTCCTTCTTACCTGGGTCACTGATGCATGATGTGACTTAGGACCCGACTGCTGTACAGTTTTCTGTCCCCTGTGTGGCTGCATCCTGGCTCATTCAGCCAGGCCCCTAAAGTAAGAATGTTTGAGCCACTTCTGCCCTGCCATTGCGAGGAAAAGATCCCCAACACATGGGCTTTTGTACCCATCCTTCCTTCCCTGCAGTTTTGATCCAGCAGTTCTGAGGCTTGATGGGGGGCTGAAATTTGGACACAGAAGCACTCCCCATCCCAGGAGTGCTTGGGGACACAGCGGCTGTACAGAGCCTGCTGCAGTGGGTGGCTGGGTGCTGGCACCTTCTGGCTGGCCTCCCTCCATCACCCGCACTTCCCTGGGGTGCACTCCCTGCTGAAGGGTTAGCACAGTTGCTCCATCTCCAGCTGTGTCTTCTGGGGAGCCTGAATTTTTTTTTTTTTTTTTTGAGACGGTGTCTCACTCTGTCACCCAGGCTGGAGTGCAGTGACGCGATCTTGGCTCACTGCAACCTCCGCCTCCCGGGTTCAAGTGATTCTCCTGCCTCAGCCTCCTGAGTAGCTGGGACTACAGGAACCTGCCACCATGCCTGGCTAATTTTTGTATTTTTAGTAGAGGCGGAGGTTTCACCATATTGGCCAGGCTGGTCTCGAACTCCCGACCTTGTGATCCACCTGCCTCGGCCTCCCAAAATGCTGGGGTTACAGGCATGAGCCACCGCGCCCAGCTAGGGAGCCTGATTAAGACACCTGTGTTATTTCCACATCTGCAAAAGGGAATTACTCTATGATCCACCTGCTTTGCAGGGCTGTGAAAATCACATCTCTTAAACATAGCTAATGCTGCCTGGCACAGAATGAATGCTTAGTAACTCTTCTGCTCAGCATTCATCCGCATTACAGGAAGGGTGGTAGGAAAGACTTTTTGAGGAGGAATTAAGTGTCCAGTGGGTAGAAGTGTCCAGTGGGTGGATGGTGAGGCTGTTAGTGAAGGAGCTTGAGGGTCCAGAGGGCAGAGCTTTGGCAGAGGCGATTTTTTCCCTCCGTGGAGGGTTACCATGGTGCAGGGTGCATTGATTGCATTTTCCTTTTAGACAAATTACTGGGAATAGTGATCATGCTCTATTCTAGTCTTGGATCTGTTGTAACACTCATTCATAATAAAATTCCTTGTTACATATTTGCCTTCCTGGAGTGCTGAGGAAGAGATTTCTTTATTGAGAGTGGGCGAGAACAGTGCCCCAGACAGCACGTGGAACTGAGGACACCCACAGTGGACACAGCGCCTGCAGGGCAGGAGGGAGGAAGGCTGTCCAGTCCTCATCTCTACTGCCAATACCAGATACCAGGGCAGGGATCTTCCACTTGATAAGGTATTGGAGCCGTGGTCTCCAAAGTGGAGGTACAGGCCCCTGTGTGTGCTTTGTGATCCATTTGGAATAAGGAGGAAATGAATAAATTTGGGAAGAGAATGTTTATTGTATTCTTTCCAAAGTTCTTTTTTTGGCCAGGTGTGGTGGCTCACACCTGTAATCCCAGCACTTTGGGAGGCTGAGGCAGGCGGATCACTTGTGGTCAGGAATTTGAGACCAGCCTGGGCAACATGGTGAAACCCCGCCTCTACTAAAAATATAAAACTTAGCTGGGCATGGTGGCAGGTGCCTGTAATCCCAGCTGCTCAGAGGCTGAGGCACCAGAATTGCTTGAAACTCGGAGGCGGAGGCTGCAGTGAGCCGAGATTGCGCTACTGTACTCCAGCCTAGGTGACAGAGCGCAACCCTGTCTCAAAAACAAACAACAACAACAAAAAAGTTCTTTTTTTGTGTAATTTCTGTAATGTTCTTAATATACTAGTAATGTGTATAATATACTCTCAATATACTAGTTATATATATATATATAAAAATACAAATAAATGAATGTATGAAAACGGAAGTAGAGGCCTCAAGTCTTTGCGGATGGGGCTGTGCTGTGGAGGTTCTCTTGAGCCCCTGCTCACCAGTGCAGGTGGCTATGAGTCAGGCCCTGCGCTGGTTTTGTTCTGGCTCATCTGTGTGCCTCAGAGGGCCTGATGCTCCTCAGGCCAGAGTGCATGCCTGAATAGAGGAAAATCTTTCATAGAGTTTTTTACAGCAGGGGGTTAGGAAAGGGTACCAGGTTTGGCATTGTTAAAAATATAGAAATAACAAGGGTTTCAGATTTTTATTTACTGAAAAATCAAAGTAAATGAGATACTTATTTTTGTTGGAGGTTTTTCTTCCAACATGGGCCTTTGTGTGGCCTCTGTGTTTCTGCGGTGGGAGAGTGGTGGTGAGTGGAGATTTCTAAACACTGAGGGGGTATCTTTGATACCTTTTGGGTTTATCACAAAGCCCTGTGGAAATCCTGACCATAATACAATGTTATATGCTTTTTATTTGTAATCGTATGTTATTAAGAAGCAGAGGGGCATTGATGTCGAAATGTAAGTTAATAGGGAATATAAAAATGAGACTCATTTTGCAAATTTGCCTTGGGACTCCTCCCAAGGGCAACTCCTCCCAACCCTGAATTGGGTTATCTCAATAAAAACGTTAGGTTTCTTGGTCTAGGTGTCCATAGCACTCAAAAAACGTGGAAAAAACTATGTGTGGGTGCTTGTGTCCTACAGTCCTTTCCTTCCGTCCATTTGTGGGAAACAGGGACAGCCCTTGCACATGCCATGTTATTTGTGTAGAAGTACTCGCAAGCAGCATCCAGAAAAGCCATTTCTCACTTTGTCATTTAAAATAACAATCAGTTGATCTTTTTTTTGTTTTGTTTTGTTTTGAGATGGAGTCTCGCTCTTGTTGCCCAGGCTGGAGTGCAATGGCGCGATCTTGGCTCACCGCAACCTCTGCCTCCGGGGTTCAAGGGATTCTCCTGCCTCAGCCTCTTGAATAGCTGGGATTACAGGAATGCGCCACTACGCCCAGCTAATTTTGTATTTTTAGTAGAGATGGGGTTTCTCCATGTTGGTCAGGATGGTCTCAAACTCCCAACCTCAGGTGATCCACCTGCCTTGGCCTCCCAAAATGCTGGGATTATAGGCTGGAGCCACTGCACCTGGCAATCAGTTGATCTTTAAAGCAAAACTAAAAAGTCAGAAATTAAGTTAATGACAGCAGCTTTTGCCTATAGTACAATTAGTTTTCAATCTATATTTTACCATACATTTAGTGTCCATACAGAAGATGAGATAATTTATTGTTTTGTAATTAATTTGCCCACATGTGATTGTTTCTTACAAAATTAAAATGTTTTAGCAGCATGTGTCACTAATTACTTAAAACATCAAAATTTGCCTTTCTGTGTAATGAATATTATTAAATATTATGTTAATCCCAGGGGGCTTTTAAGGTTGTATATTACTGTGAAAGGAATTGTGAGTTGGAAAAAAAAAATGGTAGGGAAACATCGATTCACTGGATCACATCTGGCTGTAACTTTTGTTATAAATTCAGAGGTGTAATGGAAATCGCATATGGCTGTTTCTTTAGAATGTGAGTGGATGTACATTTTATGTGGCAAAACATCTGCCAGTCCACGTGGACAGTTGATCCACATGGACTTTGAGCCTGTCATAGAAGGCTGAGAGCCGGGGCAGGGAGGGAGGGTTGCAGAGGAACAGGCACAGGCTGCCCTGGCAGGGACGGGTGTTTGGAGAAGCCAGCCCACCTACCCACCCCTTCTTCCCCTCTGGGCACCTCAGGTGTCACGTCGTCCAGGGCTTTCTCCTGGTTGGGGTTCTGCAGGTGGCCCTGGCTGAGGGGCATGCTCTCCTTTTCACTGTCCTCTGTGCACATGTGCTTTGGGTCTTTGGACTGAGATAAGTTCTGTTCCTAGGGCTGCAAACAACCTGCCTCACCTCGACCTGTGACCTTGCTACAGTAGAGGTGCAGCCCGTCCCCATCCAGCCTGGGGAGCCTTCTGTCCTAAGCCTGGTGGCGGTTTGCCTGGTGGGTGTGGCCGGGTGTGCTGGGGTCAGTGGCTGGGGAACAGCCCCTGCTCTGGGTTTCTCTGGAACCCAGTTCTTCTGGTTCTCCCCTCTCCACAGCTATTTAACTCCCAACCCCAACCTGCTTTCCCAGGTATTTGAAAGCAGGTGTGGATGCAGATTCGGCACTACCTTTGTGAAGCAGCAGTGAGGCTGAAACAGATGAGCACGCGGTTGTTAAAGGACTGGGAACACACACAGAAAAGGGTCAGAAATGCCCTGAGGTTCTGCTGTGTAGACTTTCTTGAGTGGGGCATCAGAAGTGCTGCCACTGGTTGTCGGGCATCGGGCTGCTATCGCATGCCTCTTCAGGAGGCCTTCACATTGGAAACATGAGCATGACGGACCTACTGAGGGCCAGAGGCCTCTGGGCATTCTGGGATGAGCAGGAAGCTGCACTTGACATCTAAGGCCTCTTCCATCCCACAGTTTAAAATGGCGTACATTAATGGGATATTTCCTATGGATATGAAATCTAATTTCATATGCACATATGTATGAGAGAGAACAATGTAATGAACATTTGGTGTACACTCCAACATGGTATATTTTGTTTCATTGTATACCCCACTTGCCCTCTACCTCAGCTGGTGTGTTTTGATGTTATCAATGTGCATTTAAAAACATTTTGTTCATTTTTCTTCAAATGTTAGGGGTTGCTTTTTTTTTTGGAGATGGAGTCTTGCTCTGTCACCCAGGCTGGAGTGCAGTGGCGTGATCTTGGCTCACTACAACCTCCACCTCCCGGGTTCAAGCGATTCTCCTTCCTCAGCCTCCCAAGTAGCTGGGATTACAGGCGTGAGCCACCAAGCCCGGCTAATTTTTGTATTTTTAGTAGAGACCGGGTTTTGCCATGTTGACCAGGCTGGTCTCGAACTCCTGACCTCAGGTGATCCACCTGTGTCGACTTCCCAAATTGGTAGGATTATAGGCGTGAGCCACCATGCCTGGCCAGGGGTTGCTTTTTAATTATATTTTGTTTTGCAATTATGTAAAACATCCAACTGTTACATAGAGGTGTCCTCACTCTCTGTGCCCTGTGTGGCTGCATCCTGGCTTATTCAGCCAGGCCCCTAAAGGAAGAACGTTTGAGCCCCTTCTGCCCTGTCATTGTGAGGAACAGATCCCCGACACGTGGGCGTTTGCACTCATCCTTCCTTGCCTGCAGTTTTGATCCAGCAGTTCTGAGGCTTGGGGACCACAGTAGGAACACAGAAAGCATCTCATGGGGACCAAGCTCAGATAGACCTGGGCGGGTGTCCTGGCTCTCTTCCTCACTAGTTTTGTTGTCTTTTGACAGCTACATAATCTAGGTTTCAGTTTCATCTTCTGTATAAGTGGAATAACAGCACCTCCCTTGTGAGCTATCATGAAAACTAGTTGGGACACTAAGAACCTACCACACTGCCAAACTCATGGTTAGCATTCCATCAACTTTAGTTATCTCCTGTCCTCATTTGAAATGGGGATCATACTCCTTATGTCAACTGTTTTTGTATAGGAATCATGTCAAAATATTTAGTAGTTGCCAAGAAAGTGTTCAATGACATAAAAATTGTGTCATTATCGGCAGCACAATCCAATAAAACCAGTCTGGCTGGTTCTCTCTCCCAGGCCTTGCTGGGCAGCCCTTGAACTTAACAGTCAGACTTGCTGGTGCTGACACCAGTGAGCTGGACAGCCACACCTGGGAACTCTTCATCCTCCCAGGTACTAAAGCTTCAACTAAAAGCACTCAGGTGTGGGCTCCATAATTCCCCACCAAAGTGGGGACCTCTACCCACTGTGTGAGAAAAAAAAAAGAACTTTTTTTCTGTTTTATTGTCTTGGTTCATAGCTCAGGCCCTTGCCAGTACTTTCCAGGGCTCCTGAAATGTTCTTCTGATTTCCTTCCTCCAGCCTCCTGCTTTCCTTATCCACCCCCCATAAAGCTGCCAAAAGCAATTTGTGAAACATATCCCACTGACCATTTATCTTACTGCTTAAAACAATCCATTTGCTCCCTCCTTCTCACACATGGGAGTGAGTGAGTGTGAAACCTCGTGGGCCCTCCCCAGGCCTCCTGGCCTGTGTGCTCTCGCTCACAGAAGCCTAGGGCTAGACGGTGTCGCTTGCACCTTTCCCCAGTGCAGTGTAGATAACAGGTGCTGTTGAGAGGTAGGACCTGCTCCCAGGGCCACCCTCGGCTTGCGGGGGGCTTGTGGTGAGCTGGGGGAAACTCCCCAACTCCACATACCACCACTTTGCAGTAATGAGAATGTGGCTGGCGACACCTCCATGTCTCCTAACACTGTGTCAGGGCCCCACTGATGTCAGTTCCACCCATCCTGGCGTGGAGACGAGTCTCGTCCGTGCCTCACCTTGCCCAGCTTACCTGCTGGACACTGACTTCTTTTTCCAGATGCAGCCCAGGGCTGCCACAGGTTCCGGTTCCCAGGCTTGTGGCAAGGTGGGTCTCGCTGCCCCGGGGCCCTGCCCTGCCTCCTACCAGGGGTTGCTGGTAGGGCGTGGGCAGTGAGGGAAGTACAACTTCTTCATTATTGCCCTCTTCATCCTTGTATCCCAGCACTCACTCCACAGCCACTGAGACTGCCCTGGGACCAACTCCCCGGCCCCTGGTTCATGTTTTAATACTGGCATGTCTTCACACACATCTGTCATGTAAATCACTTTGATTGTTTGCCCCAGACGTCCATGTGATGGTGACTACATGGCAAATGTTGCTGCCAGTGCCCTGTTGGTTCACAGGCATGGCGACTTGGCGTGTTGTGACTTCACAGTGCAGCCTTCCTGTGCGCTCTTGCTCGGCTGTCCTAACCAGGCCATTTTCCCTGAGGGTCTCAGACCCAGTCCTGAGTTGCAGGAGTCCTTTCCCATGGCCACCTCGCTGTGGAACTGTTAGTCCAGTCTTACTGACTTCCTCTCTTTAGCTTCTGACTCTGACATGGTTTCTTCTGGAAACTTCCTTTTCTGACCTTCTTGGCCAGGGGCTCCCTCCTCACTTTCCTGTCACCTCCTGGGGCTCCTTTGAAGAGTCTGCCCCTCCTCTGTCCCTGCCTGAGACATTGGGGTTCCCAGGTGTGCCCCTCTCCTGCACCTCTTCTTCTGCCTTGTGTTCTCGAGGATGTGGCCTCCTGGGGCTGGGCCACTGTCAGACTCCACTTTGGCTCTGTGCCCGGAGCCAGCCAGGGCTGCTGTGCGGTGAGTGCAGTGAGCCTGGCAGGAGTGCTGCCACTGGCCACATTCTTCCTGCACCATCAGCACGGGCCCACCCCTCTCCACCTCCATCCCAGCCCCTCTCCCGAGCAGCTTTGGACTTGCCTGCCCAGAGGGTGCCTCACAGAACCTGGAACTTAGCGTTCCTCAGGCTGCCTTCTCTTTTTTTTTTGTGAGACGGAGTTTCACTCTTGTTGCCCAGGTTGGAGTGCAGTGGCATGATCTTGGCCCACTGCAACCTCCACCTCCTGGGTTCAAGTGATTCTCTTGCTTCAGCCTCCCTAGTAAAGCAGATGTCACAACCCCCAGCTAATTTTTGTAGAGAGGGGGTTTCATGATGTTGGTCAAGGCTGGTTTCAAACTCCTGACCTCAGGTGATCCACCTACCTCGGCCTCTGAAAGTGCTGGGATTACAGGCGTGAGCCACCGCGCCTGGCCCCTCAGGCTGCCTTCTTTTGACACCTCCAGGGCCTGTACAACTGGGCTTGGTGCACAGGCCAGCCGTCCTCCCTGTCAGGCATCACCTCAGATTCCTCCATTCCCTGGTGCGTCAACTCTCCACCAAACATCTCATCACACTGCTGTGTTCTTAGCTCAGCTGAAATCACCATTGGTGTTTTGTGTTTTGCTGTAGCTTTTGACTCTAGTCTCACCTTCATTCATTCATTGCACAGATGTTTACTGTGAGCCTGCTACTCACCAGCATTTTATGCCCTGGGAACACAGCCATGAATACGACAGGTGAGGTCTCCCTGCAACTCTGATACATTATGTTGTAGTGGGGGAGATAGACAGTAAATAAATAAAGTATAATTTCAGGAAGTGATACTGAGTTGGAAGAGAGTTGCAAGGGCTGCAGTTTTTTTACAGGCTTGTACCACCATGCCCAGCCAAGGGCTGCTGTTTTGGATGGGCTGTCAGGAGAGCTTCTTTGAGGAGGTTTTGCTGTACATGTACGCCTCTCAGTGAAGAGAGGAGTAAGCCATCTACTGTGTACAGCAGCATGTGCACATCTCCTGCGGTGGGGCTGAGCTTGGCGTATGTGAGCAGCAGGAAGGCAGGCAGTGTGGCAGGAGTAGTGGGGCTCTGGGGAGAATGGCTGGAGTTGAAGCAGGCAAGATAGGCAATGGAGAAGGGGTGTGGAGGTTTATAAAGTTCATGAGATGCCCTCAGAAGGTTTTGGGGAAAGGCAGGATGTGATCTGAGCCTACCCTCCCTATCCCTCCAGAGAAGTCATGGCTAAATGCAAGTGCCCTGTTATTGCCCTGCCTGGAATCCACTGTGGGTTTCTGCCACCTCTGGGATAAGATCCACGCTCTGCTGCTTGGTCCCTGCACCCTTTCCATGGCTGCCCTACTGCACACTGTCAGTCCCCCACTGCAGCTTACCTGCAATCCCAGTTCTTCACACATGCCACAACCTTTCCCATCTTCTACTGTAGAGACTCTTCCTTCTGCTAGACATGTCATCCCATTCTGCAACACGTAGCTCAACCAGTGCCTCAGAATTGTCCCCTCAGGCCACTGCCCTGTGCTCCACGAGCATTGTATATGAGCCTTTCTCATGGCACAAGCGTTGGTGTCTTGTGTGTTTGTTTATCTCTATTTCCTACCAGTGATGGACTTGCATCAGGGAGGGATCCTGTCATCCTCATTTGTGGATGTTCAGAATCTATCCCAGATACTGAACCATGGAAGATAAATAGTAAATGTCTTTTGAGTGAATGAAAGAATGAATACAAATCATGTGATCTTTCTCCTTTTTTATTTTCAATGCAAACTTTACATATTATCCTGTTCTATAAATGAAATAGACAAGAGCCACTTCATAATTTATTTTAGATCTTTAAAAATAGTATATGGTCTTGATAGAGTGAGCGCCATCTTCCCCATGTGGTAGAGTTGTGCATGATCAGTAGCTACAACTCTAGAAAGATGATGGAGCAAGAGCAAAGAAAAATCCCTTTGGTTCCAGAAAATCTTCTGAAAAGAGGAAGGCTTATCAAGTCCTCAAAGCCACCTAGGCAAAGCAGGCACTTTTAGTGAAGAAGGAGCAGAGGAAAGGAAAAGGGCTCAGGTTAAACAACTGGAATCATTCCTATATGATTCCTGGTGGCAGAAACGTGACAAGATGCGTCTCAGGCGACTAGAAGTGAAACCTCATGCCTTGGAATTGCCAGATAACATTCCCTGGCCTTTATTGTACGCATTGAAAGGATTAATGGCATGAGTTTACTGGTGCAGAGAACCATGGCAAGACGTCGCCTAAAGAAAATTTTTAGTGGTGTCTTTGTAAAAGTCACCCCCCAGAACCTAAAAATGCTGCGTATAGTGGAAACTTATGTGACCTGGGGATTTCCACATCTGAAGTCTGCCTGGGAACTGATTTTGAAATGTGGACGAGCCAAGGTCAAGAATAAGACCATCTCTCAGACAGACAACGCAGTGATGAGGAGCACTGGGGAAATTTTGGTGTCATTTTGCTTGGAAGACCTCATTCATGAAATTGCCTTCCTGGGGAAGCATTTCCAGGAGATCTCATGGTTTTTGCGCCCTTTCCACCTCTCAGTGGCCCATCATGCTACCACAAATAGTGTGGGTTTCCTCAAGGAGATGGGCCCCACCTGGCTGTGGGGGTGAACACATCAATCAGCTCATCCACCAGCTGAACTAGACCCAGGTGAGGCAGGGCTGAAAACTGCCCTTGGGCTGACTTTTGATGGGCCATGCCTTGCCATTTAAAAATGCTTTTTGCGGTTACTAGTATTCCTACTAGTAACCTTGAGATTGGGTTACTCTTTTTTTTTTTTTTTTTTGAGCTGGAGTCTCACTCTGTCTCCCAGGCTGGAGTGCAGTTGCGTGATCTTGGCTCCCTGCGACCTCCACCTCCCAGGTGCAAGCGATTCTTCTGCCTCAGCCTCCCAAGTAGCTGGGATTACAGGCAACCGCCACTGCACCTGGCTAATTTTGTGTTTTTAGTAGAGACAGGGTTTCACTATGTTGGTCAGGCTGGTCTTGAACGCCTGACCTCAAGTGATCCACCTGCCTGGGCCTCCCAAAGTGCTAGGATTACAGGCATGAGCCACCGTGCTTGGCCGAGATTGGGTTACTATTAAGGGTAACCTTGAGATTGGGAGGACAGAGGAGGCTGGTACTAATAGATGGAGACCTGCTGGGAGCGATGAATGCCTGATTAGGACATCAGGCTATGCATAGTCTAAAGAGTTATAAGCTTAACGATGTTGAGTAACTAAAAACTGTATTGCTGTGGTCATTTAGATGGAAATGGGGAAGGAATAATATTAATAACTGATTTCAAAAAGGTCTTGAAGATATGAATCATTTATTTTGCTGAAGAAATCTTAACTCTTTTTGAAATTACTTTTTATTGCTATTGTTATTACTCTTAGGTGCCACACTGCAGTAAATTTTTATCAATGCAGTAGAAGCATGTGTTTCTGCTTTTTTGGGGAATTTTTATCACGTATGTTCAAAGAAGATTATTTCCTGCTTTATCTTCAAAAACTGAAAAGGAAGAGTCAAAGAAAAGATAGTAGGTTACGTTCATGGCAAGCACCTGTCATCACAGTCCAGTTCCAAGGAAAAATTCCAGTGTTTTCCACGTTGGCTGCCGCCTCGTCTGAAATCAGCACATTCCATGGAGGAAGGAGTCCTGCTTTGTTGTGTCATCTGTCCTAGGGTTTAATGTTGGTAAATGAGTAACTCTAGCATTTGTACAAGGCTCCCTAAGACTCCTGCAGCAATCAACCAAGCCCAGGGACATAATTGAATCTGGAGATTCCTGGGGCTTTGTTTTGAAAAAGACTTGAAATATACATAGGAAGAATGGCACAAAAATAAATGTTCACTTGTCTCTTAAAAAAAAGTATATGGTTTTAACCATTCATGGAAGAGTTATACACTTTTAAATAATAGCTTGTTCTTTTAATTTATTTAGGGTAGTCAGTTATAACTGTCTTCACTAATTAAGTGTTGCTTCTAGTTATAAAAAAGGATATTTTGAAAAGAGCTCTCTTATTTCCAGGAAAGTAATTTAAAAATTAGCAAACAAGTACACTATATTACAGGTAAATAAATAATACATTTTCTTTGTTACAACAAATATACAGTGTCCTAAAGCTTAGCTTTAAAGTTTAATTTCATTAATCAAAACATTTCCTCATTGATTGTCAATACCTAATTGCAGGTCTTATAGGAATAGACAGGGAAGATTTCATCAAAATCTGAGTGAACTTTTAGTGGTTTTGTTAATCTGTCTGTTTTTCTAAAGATCAGATTATTTTACTGAATATTAAAATGGCTCTAGTGTATAAATTCTTTCATATTTGGTGTGATTAATCCCAAATATTAGCAATATTTTTAGAAAACAATTTTAACTGAAATATATTTTATGTATACATCTTATAAAATTATATAAATTTATATATAGGTTTATCTGTAAATATACGTAATCCCAGAATAAGTAACTTGGTCTCAAATGAAAGCATATTCAATCTAAACATTGAAGTATATAAGCCTACTTTTCTTATGCAGAACGAACCTTTGCATATTGCTTAATGGTATTCTGGATATACCAAATTAATTCCATGATTTATAAAATCGTGGTGGTGCTCGATACAGTTCAGTGTATGTGTCCACTGTGTTCTATTCCTCTACTTTGTTTAGATACGCTATTGTTTATCCTCAGTCAAGCCAAACCGGAAGAATGGCATATTCGACTGCAGTTTGGTCTCTGTATTTAATGACTTCTACTGAATGGAGCCTTGGTGTGATGTAGGTTTTATTGAGGGGAGAAGCAACTGTTGGAAAACCATCTTTGCATTTTTTGTTTTTCGGCATGTTGTTAGGGACGTAATTCACTATTGTACACCATGTCTCCAGCATGAGGGCTGCGGGGCACTGGTTCTCTGGATCTGTCTCCTTTTATCTTGAGATGTGGGAGCTTTGAATCTGGCTTTGCATCTCATCTTTGCCATGACCACTAGGAAGCTCAGAGCCTCGTCTTGCTACTCTGGAATGCAGGCTATGCAACAACATACGTGACACTTCCACTGGACTGGTTTAGTTTCTGCTCTTCTGGGCTTCCTCATTCCCTGTTCAAGTCTTGTGCATATTTTATATAATATAATAAATGAGTAAGGAAAATTAGTAAAGGAATCCTTAACTCTGCTCTGGTGCTATATGTAAAATTCCATGTCTAAGAAGAGTGGAATTATTCACTTTAAGCAGTAAATCTGGGAAGCAGCTGTCAGACAGGAAATATTTTTTAGTAAAACAATATAGTGAGGTAATAAAACTTCTCATTAGAGCACCTGTCATCATTTAGCCAGTTGGTGACCTTCATCAAGTCTCACGGCTTCTCTGGGCTTTCATTTCCTCACTGGTGGTGGTAGTAACACTGGCCCTGCTTCTGCCTGGGATCTGTGAAACCACGTGACGCTTGCAGGAGTGCCCTGGAGGCCCTACTAGGGCTATTGGGTGGATGTGGATCCCGGTAGTGGTGCTGCCCCCGGGCATCTTCCACGGTGCTTTTCCATGAGATCCAAACTCCTGAGTGAAAGCCCAGGCCCATGTGGGTGTGGTCATTGCCTCTTCGTTGTGTTCTGAAATTGGACACAGCCTGTGAGTTATTGTGTGCACTGAAAGCCCCAGCAGTGGGCCCTCCTGACACACAAAGACTTGCTTGTGGCCCTGGGAGTCAGCTTTCCAAAGAGCCTGAGAGTGGAATGGTGGGACCCGGGCTCCTGCAGGGAATTTCATGGCCTGATCTTTTGTGCCTCGGCTCCAGCCCTTTATTTAGTGTGCTACAGTATATATAGATTGAGAATGCTCATTTGTTCTTTGCCAGCTGAAGTACCCAGGGCAATATGACGAAGAGTCAATTTAAAGGACCGCTGTCTTGGGTGGGCCGCCTGGAAACACTCCCTCCTTTGTGCTTGGGCTTGATAGTGCAGCTGCTATGACAGTATGACATGGAATCCAGGGTCTCAGCTGAGCCACACGGCGTTCCAGAACACATTTCAGAAATCCTTTAACCATGGGTGTGTTAGAACAAGGAGTAAAAATAGAGACCAAGCTTTTGGTGGAGAGAAGGCTACATGCTGGCCCGGGTCCCCAGGACCCTGGTTGTGAGATCTGGCCTTGCCCGCAGGAGCTGGACTTCTCAAACTCTGCACAGTCTAAGGGGCAAAGCAGGGGCTGGGCTGGAGTCTCATCGGTCAGCTGAGTGGCCGCGTCGGGTGGAGCAGCCTTCAGGGCCTGCGTTGCTCCTGCATCGGCACACCACCTTGATGTGAGGTCGTCGGAACCTCCAGAGGTGACACCACTGAGTGTCTGGCTCACCGCAGCCCATGATTCATTGTGAGTCTCTGCTCTCTACCCTAAGCCCTGTAGAGCCCTTGTTTTTGCCAGGAGGAAGTGATCTCGGCAGAGAACTTTCCTAGTCGTGCCACTGGTCATTGCTAGAGTATGCTCAGTCCCCTTCTTTGTTCTCTTCCATGGATGAACCCAGGCCTGGCCAAACTTCTGAGCATGTTTCTCCAGCCTCTCAAATATGCAGACCCTCCCTCATGGGATGGACACGATGCGGGAATGAAAGGCAACTGGTCTCACTGCAAGTGAAGGAGGCCCTGGAGGATACTGTTCCACATTGTTTCTCTAGTTTGGTCCCTGATAATTTTATAAAGAGGAGATATAGGAAGGGCTGCATTGTGTTTGTTGATGAGTTTCCCAGAGAATGAATCTTAAGAGTCACACAATGGGTTGGATGTTACTGTCTCTGACAGTAACACTGATGACACTGCCCAGCAGTGTCTTGGGCAGCAGTTCCTCATTTTATCCTCACAACAGCTGAAGGAGGTCGCTAGGATTATTCTTCTCTTAATTATATCATGTATTTTAAACGTTTGTTTATACGCAAGGGAAGCTTGCATATTCTACATACCAGGGTCAGAAATAGTGTAAAGTATTCAGAGTGATAAAGGCTTCACATGGATCCTGTGATTTCGTGTTTAGTGTGACTTAGCTTTCAGAAATGTATGTTTGGGTAGCAGCTTGAACTATCCACAACGTACTTTTTAATTAAGTGGGGAGGGATACATAGAGATTGAAGCATGGTGTAAGATGCAACTTTTTAAGTACTGTTAGAGCTTTTAAATAGTAATCAGCAACTGAGAAACCAATACATCAGCCACATTTATTCAGCCCTTTGATAAGGTCTGAGGAAGATCACGAGAAAATGTAACACAAATTGAAATCAGCTGCCCAAGGGTTGGTGTTTTTCACCTTGTGCAGTCGCCTTCATGAGGTCAGATGGTGGCTGTGGAGCTTATGAAAAAGCCGGTGTTCACAGAGATCAGTGCATCTTGGCTGCTGGACTCATAAGAACTCAGTAGGCCACTTTCTAGAGAATTCTAGGTAGTCAGCCATTCTAGAATCTGATTGAGAAGAGTGATGGAGAGGATTAGGGGGCCACCTGTACCTCAAAGAAGATGGAAAAATGGGGGATGGAAAGAGAAGGAAGGAAGACAGATACAGGGGTATATGTGCATATTACGAGGATGTTGTTTGAATGTTGGCCAATTTGTTTTGGTTTGGTTTAGCTCAGTTTTAGATTTGATGTTGAAGGTAGTTTTTGTTTGTCTATTTGTTGCAAGTGAATAGTGTGTTTTCCCTTATATACAAGTCTATATGTAGGACTCAATTTAGCACAAATAATACTTCTGTACCAGAAGGACTACAGTATAATCATTGGAGGTCATACACCTCTCATCCTTCCATTTTCTTCGAAAACAGTTGGTCACAGTCTCACCTCATCTATGAACGTTACTTTATGTCAGCCATAAAAGTGAAAGGGAAAAATCATTATGAGCTGTCATGGAGTGATTTGTGTAATCATTGTCAATGAATGGGGCACATGGAAATTGTTTATAGTGTATCTTTTTGCAAGAAAGAAGAGAAAATAAGAATAAACACATATTTGCTTTCTTTTGACAAAGAAAAACAACTCAAAAAGGAAGAATGAGGATGTGTGGGAATGAGGTATCCAACATAAAAATAGGAATTAGATTTCTTTGAATATGGCTTGGTTATATAATTTTGATTTTGAACTACACAAGTTTTTATATATTCAGAAACAGAATAGCATCAAAATTGAAAAAAGGAAATTTTAAAGTTGAAAAACAGAAACAAAGGAATCTGTCTAAAGTTGATAACACAACTGCCCAGAATAAAGACTTAATTCTGATAATTTTGAACAGATTTCTGACCATATATCTTTATTGGAACATATTTTAAGAACACAAGAAATGGCAAAGAACTATTGAGATTTATCTGGTACAATTATAGTTGGTAATGGTGCTGTGTTGTAATTCTTAAATTATTTTGTAGGTATTATAGGTGGTACAAAAAATAAAATATATTGATGTTATTGGGAATGGAAGTTCTAATTGTGGAAGAAGGGCTACAAGCAGTGTGAATTCTCTCATTCTCCTTTTCACTTTCTCTATAAATATAAATACAAAATAAATAGCAATGACACCTTTCCAATAGTTAACACTAACTACAGTTTCCCACATGGATCCTTGGAGAAATGGCTGATTACAGATCTTGACAAGATTGTGCCTGAGGCATCCTGTGCTAGAAAGCAAGAAGGTGTTAAAAGGCCTGTGGAGTATGTCAAAAAAAGAAACCCAAGAGTAGGCTTGCAGGGCCTCCTGCTGGCAAGAATAATCGTATTAATAGATTATAATATATTAAATTAAAAGATTCAGGAGTCTGAAGTGTTACTCAAATAGAGAGAATGTCAGCTTAATAAATTCAGAAGAAATAATGCATTTTATATATTTATTTATTTATTGAGATGGAGTCTGTTGCCCAGACCGGAGTGCAGTGGCCCCATCTCGGCTTACTGCAACCTCCGCCTCCCGTGTTCAAGCAGTTCTCCTGCCTCAGCCTCTCGAGTAGCTGGGATCACAGGTGCCCGCCACCACACCCGGGTAATTTTTGTATTTTTTTAGTAGAGGCGGGGTTTCATCATGTTGGGCAGTCTGGTCTCGAGCTGCTGACCTCAGGTGATCTGCCCGCCTCAGCCTCCCAAAGTGCTGCAATTATAGGTGTGAACCACTGTGCCTGGCTAAAATTATGCATTTTAAAAATCATCATTTTGCAACCTTGACCTAGGCAAGAATCATGTTGGAGTGCTAAAATCACTGGGTGAAAGATTGTTGGAGAATTAGATATTTATACGTTCTCAAGTATTATCTCACAGATTACCTACCACTTATAAAAGGGAAAAATCCATTACAATGGAATAATCTAGAGGCCAGCTTCTTAACCTACTGCTTAAATTCAACCCCTCCTGCTGGGGACAACCTGATAATATGTGCCAATATTATACCCTTGTGTAATGCTAGGAGAAATCACCTATACTCCTCTGTAGTGTTCTTGCCCCAAAAAGCTTTTAATCTGAATTATGAAGAATCGATTGAATGAATTGAGAGTATTCTTCAAAACAGCTGCAGTGAAGTCTCCTCACAGAACTCAGTGTCATGATCCTAAAAGTCATGTGGAAATTCAAGAGACCCAGAAGGGCTAAAACAATCTTGGCGGACTCATACTTCATGATTGCAAAACTTACTACAAAGCTACAGTAATTAAGAAAGTGTGGTACAGGCACAAGGATAGACTTAGGACAATGGAGCAGAATGCAAAGTTCAGAAATACACCCTTAACTTACATTTATGGTCAGTTGATGATTTTCATCAAGAGTGCCAAGTTCATTCAGTGGGGGAAAGAATAGCCTTTTTAACAAATGGTGCTAGGACAACTGGACATTCACATGCAGAACAATAAAGTTGGACTCCTTATTTATACTATATACAAAAATTAACTTTAAATGGATTATAGATCAAAATATAAGAGCTAAAACAATAAAAGTCTTAGAAGAGAACACAGTAATCTTTATGATGTTGGGTTAGGCAAGGCCTTTTTAGAAATGACACCAAAAGTACATGGGACAAAAGAAAACTCAGATAAATTGGACTTCATAAAAATTGAAGATACTTTTGTGCTTCAGAGAACACCATCAAGAAAGTGAAGACACTTATAGAATGGGATAAAATATTTGCAAATCATGTATCTCTTAAGGACTTGTATCCAAAATATTTGCAAATCATGTATCTCTCAAGGACTTGTATCCAAAATATTTGCAAATCATGTATCTCTCAAGGACTTGTATCCAAAATATGTGCAAATCATGTATCTCTTAAGGACTTGTATCCAAAATATGTGCAAATCATGTATCTCTTAAGGACTTGTATCCAAAATATTTGCAAATCATGTGTCTCCTAAGGACTTGTATCCAGAATGTGTTCTGAAGTTGTGAACTCTTACAACTCAACTTTAAATAGACAAATAACCCAATTGGAAAATGGTCAAAGTATTTCTGCAGACATTTCTCCAAAAAAGATATCCAAATGACCAATAAGCTCATGAAAAGATGTTTAATATCATTAGTTATTAGATAAATCCAAGTCAAAAACACTGAGATACCACTTCAAACCCACTAGGATGGCTGTAATCAAAGACGATAACAAGCATTGGCAAGGATATGGAGAAATTGAAACCCTCATCCATTGCTTATGGAAATGGTGAAATGGTGCAGTCACTTTGAAGAACAGTTTGGCAGCTTCTCAAAATGTTAAACATGACTTCTATCATATGACACAGGAATTTCACTCCTCAGTGGAATCATATGAAAACATATGTCTGCACAAAAACTTTTACATAAATGTTAATGGTAGCATTGCTTATAACGAAAAAATGGAAATAACTAAAATGTCTATCAGCTGCTGAATGGATAAATAAAATGTGATATAGTCATACAATTATTAGGTAGCAATAAAAGCAATGAAGTACTGACACATGGATGAATCTTCAAAACATTAGGCTAAGTGAAAGAAGCCAGTCACAGAGCATACGTATTGTATGATTTCACTTATGTGAAATGTCCAGAACAGGCAAATCCATAGAGATGCAAAGTATTAATACTGGATCAGTGGTTGTCTAGGGCTGGGGAGATTGGAAGAAAAAAAGGGAGTGACTTCTAATGCTAATGGGTTTGGGATTTCCTTTGGAGCTGATAAAAAGAGTCTAAAATTGTGGTGATGGTCCCGCAACTCAGTGAATATATGAAAAACATGTACAATATATTGAATTGTACAATGTAAATGGGCAAATTATATGGTGTGTGAATTATATCTCAATAAGGCTGTTTTTAAAAAGCCAATGTCATGAAAAACAAAACAAAAGCACAGGGGAGAGTGTTCTAAAGAGATCTAACAATGAAATGCAGTACTTGAACCTTGATTGTATCCTGGATTGAAAAAAAAAGCTGTAAAAGATCACATAAGGACATTGAGGAAGTTTGTGTTTGAATTATATGTGGGATCCTATTTTGTGTTATGGGAAACTGCTGGTGAGAGAGCATTCTGTGCCCTCGTTTCAGGACGCTGCCAGCTATACAAAGGTGTGACAACTTAAACCACCCATGTGTGATCATTCTCAAATGACCTCTGCCGAATGACTCACACAAAGCTGCTCCTAGCTTACGAAAGTTTAGGTTCACTTAGAATTTATTTCTAACACTAGTTATATCAAGATTTTAACAAGATTCTAACACTAGTTATATCAAGATCCTTGAAGGTAGGGATCATATCTCCAAGTTATATTGCATTCTCTATCCTTCATAGATTACTGCCTGGCATGGACATCATCGTTAACTGTACTGTCCCCACTGCATACCCAGATTGCAGTAGCAGACATATGGTGTACACTCAACCAATATCTGTCAGATTGAACACACAATGATGAGATGCAACTGAAATTTTCAAGCCTAAAAAAATGTTGAAAGATTGGTACAATGAACTACCCTCAAACTACTCCATGATCCATTTTCCCTTTCTATGCATACTTGGATGTGTATACACACACACACACACACACACACACACACCATTTTTGCTTTCTGAATTATTTGAAAGTTGCTGAAAAAACGGTACTGCACTCTAAAGTCCTTTAGCACATGTCTCCTAAGAGTAAGAGCAGTCTCCACGTAAGCTCAATACGTTTATCACAGCTAAGAAAATAGCACACAATACCTCAGTTATTTTATTTTAATGAAACTTAGAGGTATGTTTATTGGCCAGTTCTTTGATGTGGCGGAGGCCCCTCTTTTGCGTGTGGGCAGAGCTGCTGTATCAGTCTTTTGGGCTTTCCAGCATAAGGGTTCCCAGTCAAGGGAGCAAGAGGGGCTGAAATCCAGCCCATCTCCACGCAGCAAGCCGTGCATCCGTAGCTTTGTGTGTGAAGGACTGCCACCTTTCTCCAGCTTACATTCAGCTAACATAATACCTTAGTTATTTTATTTATGATGGCTTAGCCATATGGGTCCAACGTTTAAGGTTCAAGGACAACTTTGTAAACCATTTTAGTAATATATGAACTAAAAATTTCAGTTTGTTTTTTAAAAGTACCTGGACAATAAAAGATCCTTGCACAAAATTAGAGAAGTAAATGCCTCTGTATTTTTATAATTCCTCCCACTCTGTCATTTTCAGTTTTCTTGCCCACACTCAAATAATATTTTTAAAAAATAAAGATAGCCTTTATAAAATTTATCCACAGCATTTTACAAAGTTTTCTTGGAACCATCAACTATTTTTATTTTCAAACTTTAATTTCATCAGTTTACATAATATTTAATTACATTTCATAATTATAATAGCATAGGCAACTGGCAGTAATAAATTGGTGAGCAAGACTTCTGTGCTTTGGGAATTGTAAAGGCC
This sequence comes from Hylobates moloch, assembly GCF_009828535.3. Taxonomy (NCBI): domain Eukaryota; kingdom Metazoa; phylum Chordata; class Mammalia; order Primates; family Hylobatidae; genus Hylobates; species Hylobates moloch. The sequence continues at coordinate 118,159,332 of NW_026652276.1, forward strand.
ACCTTGTAGGATGAGTTCTCTGAGTGTGTACCAGTCGCTTTCTGGCTGCAAGGCTGTTTGGTGTGGGGTGGACACAGGCCCATCAGAAAGAGGACAGAGCCGTGATTACCAGGCTGGCCAGCTGGTGGAGGTTTGTCAAGGGAATGTCTACTCTGTATTTTCTTTTTTTTGAAATGGAGTCTCACTGACTGTGTTGCCCAGGCTGGAGTGCAGTGGCGCGATCTTGGCTTACTGTAACCTCTGCCTCCCGGGTTCTAGTAATTCTCCTGCCTCAGCCTCCTCAGTAGCTGGGATTACAAGCATGTGCCACCGCACCCGGCTAATTTTTGTATTTTTAGTAGAGACAGGGTTTCCCCACATTGGCTAGGCTGGTCTCGAACTCCTGGCCTCAAAGGATCTGCCCGCCTCAGCCTCTCAAAGTGCTGGGATTACAGGTGTTTGAAAAATGTTCTTCTTCAAGCCAGTTCCTGGTGCAGTTTTCACAGCCAGCTCTGCAAAGGTTTGAATGTGAGCCTCTGCCCCCAGTTTAGCTCCTGGCAGCATTGTCTGGTAATCCAGTTGTTATTCTGATCAACAAAAGAATTGCAGGGTGGTGAAAGTGGAAAAATAAAGCTTTTATTGAGGAGCAAAAGTAAAAGGAAGGTGTCAAGTAGGAACAAAGGTGATTACAAAGAAATGTGGGTATTCTCTGCTTGGAGAAGAGAAGTTACAAAATTTATTATGTTAATAAAAATGTAATTAGAAGGAGTGACATTGGAATCTTTCCTTGTCTAATCTTTCTTTGAAGGATTTAAGAAGACATGTCCATTTCTGGATTCCATGCTCTGCCCTCATCTCAAACATGACTCACCCTGTGAGAATGGTTTCATGCTCACCTTTCCAGGCACATGTCCTGTGGGAAGGATGATGAGAGATTTCCAGGAATGTTTCATGCTTAGGGTTAAGCAATAGATTTTCTGTGTCTGTTTGTTGCGTTCACCTCATTGCCTTCCCTTTCAAAGATTCTGTTTTGGGGTTGCACGTCCTCATGTCACCCAGTGGATAGTTCCCTGGATGGGGGCCCCCTCACTCACCACAGGTCACAAATAGCCTTGCCTTGAACACCATTCATCTGGATCCGATACACAGGAGTTCTGAGAGACAAGAGATTCACAAATGGGTTCAAAAGTTCCATCATTTAAACATATTTAATAGGTATACATGCAGACTTGGATAAATAAATTATACTATGTCTATTTTAGAAAAAGATATGTTCAGAATGGGTCTTAACCTGGTTTATCTCAGTATCTCTTCCAAATCTTAATTACATAATGGGCTTAGAAAAAGTAAATTTTTGTTCAGATGATAAAGATTGTAAAGTTATCCCTGAATAAATTTGTATCTGAGGTACTTCTTTAGCTTTGGGGATGACTGAATAATTTTCTCCTTAAAAATTTAATCACTAGGCAACGTTGTGCCTATGCCCATTATTCTGTCTGAGGCATCTTTCATTTTTATTTTTTTAAATTTTGTTGTTAAAATACATTTCCTAGTTCTTTTAAATTAAAACGATTTATATTTAGATATTTACAAAGACTGGGTAGATTGAGGAGTGTTAAAACTGATATAAACAAAAGACATTTTGTGCCATTAGAAAATAATCTCCAAAGAATCGTTTGTGTCCTATTTGTAAAATGGGGAGTAATTTACCACTTGTGTAATTTACATGCACTCAAAATGCACATTTTTAGACCCCTACCCTCCGTCTTGTACCATCAAACTAAATGTGAGGTTGAATAACAAGAACCAATGGATCGTCTGACAGTTTTTTTCAGGGGGCTGGCCGTGGTTCCTGGGGTCTTCTGAAGTGTCTTGCTGGTGTCTCTTTGAGGAACTGCAAAGCCCCTGGTTACGACATTTTGCTGTTCTTCTCTTCCCTTCCAATTAAGTGTAGTCTTCCCCATAAAATCATATATCTTATTTCATATTCTAAAGCAACGGGATAGAGCAATATTATTTTGTATGTAAGTTTTATGACATGAATCATTTCATAACCACAGATGCACAGTAGGAGGAGAATTCTTTATATTAAACTCATATATTTTGTGCCTCAAAGTGGTAGACTCTGTGTTACAATTCTGTGTGCAAAGCCTGTTTTGCTCTGTTGCCTGGGCTTGAGTGTAGTGGCGTGATCTTGGCTCACTGCAGCCTCCCCCTCCCTGACTCAGACGATTCTCCCACCTCAGCCTCCCGAGTAGCTGGGATTATAGGCATGTACCACCATGCCCAGCTAACTTTTGTATTTTTAGTAGAGACGGGGGTTTCACCATGTTGGCCAGGCTGGTCTTGAACTCCTGACCTCAAATGATCCACCACCTCGGCCTCCCAAAGTGCGGGGATTACAGTGCTGGAATTACAGACATGAGCCATTGCGCCTGGCCTTGTGTTTGTTTGTTTATTTATTTTTAACTTAGGTAGAATAACCCTTCGGGGTCTTCTTTCAGCAGTATCTTTCAGCAGTAACTCAGCTGATCGGTCTGCCTTAGGATAATTTCAATAGGGTCGAATATGGCAAGAACCAACTTGGCCACTGTTTGCTGGAGTGATGCAGACCTTCTAAAGATCACTTTGAATAGGTGGAGGAGAAAGACTCCGCACCCCCTGCCATGAATGCCTTTATGTTATGGGAGATGGGAGCAAGCTTTAGCCATGAGATGCTTCCATAGTCACCTTGTCCCTACCTGTCCAGTGTCTACCTTTGTATACGTTCTTCAAAAGAAAAATAAAGCCACCATCTCCCCCATTCATCCAACCAGTTGTCTTGAAGTGTAAGATTTTAAAAATTCCTATTTCCTTTCCAATTTTCAACCCTTCCAGGGAATTGTTATTTATACCTTGCTAGCAGGAACCTCAGGAGATCCTGTCCGAAAGACTGGTTCTGATAGTTGAGAGGGAACAGAGAACATGATCCCACTGGCTGTGGGTAACATGAAGAGACAGCACCACCGAGAAAGCAGAGTGGCCCCGAAAGAAGAGAGACTCCAAGCTCATGGTGTTTGTTAGGGCCAATCCCAGTTGGGAGTCATTTGGGAGTCTTCTCCGTGGATGGCCTCCAGCCTTTAAGGTGCCAAGGCCTGTGACTTAACGTGGCAGATGGGAGGCAGAAAGGAGCTGAGGCTTCTGCCTCGGGCATGGAAGGGTGCGCGGTCACCACAAGATTCTGGTGATGACCACAGGTATCCGCTGGTTTTGTGAGGCACTGAGTACTGCAGGCCCGCACTGCTTGGTGTTTGCAGGGAGACTGCATCTATGTTGGCTATGGTGACTTATTGGGGCGTGCTGGGCTCTAATGCTTAGGACTTGGCAGGGAGAGGGGTCCACCCTGGGCTATTTTGGGAACACACTCTAATTTTTCTTTGAATCGGTCAATGTAGTCATTTATTTTTCATGTAGTTTAAAAATAATTAAAAATGTAAATGAGTCATCTGCACAAAAAAAGCCCATTTGTTCTTGCCAAACTTTGGAAGAAGTCTGCAAGTATGACAATCTGTGTAACTGATAGAATCTACAAATCAAGGACATCATAGAATTGCAACCACAATAACTCTTTCTTCATAAACATTATAATGCTTCATTAATCAGCGTTTCTGCATTTTATTTGAATGAGGTAGAAGTTATATTGCCCAGATCTAATAGCATGGCCTGTGCTACACTGTACGGTGTGCAGGCAGGGTTCTCTCTCCACCCCATGGGGGCTGACAGCCAGACCAGCAGGGATGTTGGGGCTGGGACAAGGTCAGGGCTGGGCTGTGTGCCAGGGGAGAATTTTCTCCTGGAGCTTTGGAGAGTGAGCCATGATTGGAAGTGGGATGAGAGGATGGGCAGGAGGCTCAGGGGAGGGGAATTGCTTGGTGCATGTGTCCTGCTGACAACAAACAGCATTTACCATGGGCTTCTGAGCTGTCAGGGACAGAGGAGGTGGCCCCTGCTGATGGAGATGGAGCTCCTGCCTGGATAGACTTGCTGCAGGCCATTTGTCTCCCTGGTCCAAATTATACAAGAAAATGCCATCTTCTTCATAGAGTCTTTTGTCTTTTTATTTCAAGTAGGAAACTTAGATACTTGCTTTTCTGCATTAAGGCTGGGATATTTATTTTTTTAGTTTTAAATTCATGGAGTGATAAAAAGAAGTGTGAAATATTTTCTAAATGCTACTAGATATTTTTAGGCCTTTCTGCTTAAAAATAAATGACACATACATACCACATGGTATAATTCATAGATATCTTCTTTGCATTTGCAGAGATCTTTGCCATAATGAAAACTAAGTCTTTGGATAATATATTATTTTTGCTAAAATCATTTCCTCACAAAATTTCAAGTTACTCTGCAGGCAGGATTTGTCCCTTACCTAACTTTGTTTTGCATAATTTAATAATGTCAATAAGAAAACTTTAAAAGTGCCCCAGTGTTTGAATAGTGCCATATGGTTTGCGAGGTGCCTTTTGCTTATTTCACATCACTTAATCCCAGGCTTGCTTTTAGCTAAACAGTTGTGTCTATCTTATTGCCCCTCTAGAACCTCCCTGAGATCTGAGACCATACACTGTACTATCATTTATGTTATAGACTCCCTAGGAAATACCCTGTAAATGGTAGGTCCCGATACATGTTTGCAGAATGAATGAAACTGTATTTCTAATTTTGTATTTTTTATATATCGTTTCTTCTGTGGATGTAATTCATTCATTGGACAGATACCTGTTGAGCTCACACTTCAGCAAGCTGCTGTTAGCTACTATGGTGGTTGAGACAGAATTGTCCAATCCAAGGGAGGAAGGGAATCAGTACAAATGTTGTAGAGCTGTGGAGAAAGTGTTTAGTACCACAGAATTGGAATCTTAATTTAGGGTTTGCAGAAAATACTTCTAATTTCAGCAGGAATGGGTAAGGATGAGGAGAAAGTGAAGATGAAAGAGTATGGGCTGGGTTTTAGAAGGGGCTTGTGTTTGTTGGACTTTGAAGGCATTCCACGTAGAAGAACAGCATCCACAAGACTCTGGAGATGTGAAAGCAGGAGTTTCAGGGAGCTGTGGACTTGCAGGAGAAGGGCGTGTGGGAGGCAGGGAGGGTCATCATGGGAAGAGGCAACTGATCAGGTCTGTTAGAGTGTGGAGGAAGCCTGGCTGTAAAAGCACGGGTTTCGGAAGCTATGAGGAAATTGGGACATTGGGTGTAGGGCTACTCTTTGGAAGGGTTTCCTCTTTTGAATGGAAGGAGGTGTGGAAAGAGGAAGGAAAGAACAGTCTCAGCTAGCGAGCCAAGATGGGGAGAGACTAAAGATAGGAGAGCAGAGAAAAAAGTGGGTGAAGCCTTAGAAGAGATGTGAGCTTAGCCCTTTCCTGGAACCGCGTTCCTTGCAGGAACTCCCTGGGGTCTCTGTGGACAGAGGCGTGGTGAAGGTGGAGCCCAGGACAGGAACATGTTGGGCGAGGTCTTCTGGGACTTGGAATGGCTGCAGCAATGATATAATGGGGCTGAGAGCAGTGAGCAGGAACATCTACCTGAGGGCCTTGTTGGGGTCACCACACGTGACTTTGTGGGGAGGGCCCGTTCCCTCTGGCAGTGTCTTGCAGCCTGGGGGAAAGTTGAGGCACTTAGGGATTGGAACTGGAGCACGCTGTGGGTAAGAGTGAGTGGCCGTAGGAGAGGCTGGGCCCCATGAGACCCTGTCAGTTTGGTGTGAAATGGAGGAAGTACCTCTGTATTGTCAAATAGCAGCATCCACACAACTCTCTATCTGTGGCCAGAATATAGAGTTCCCTAATTGAAGGTTTTGGACATGTGAGTGGCCATTACAGCAGCCTGGCAAAGAAGGCCGTGTGACTGAACAACTCAAGAAACCATGAAGTATTTGAAAAGTCAGTGTTTCTGTTTATGCCTTGGTGGATGACAGCAGGTATATAGGAAGGAGGACAGCAAATACCTACTACAGTCATGGGGCACCGGGACGTGCTGGTCCAGGCGTCTGTAGAGGACTTAGACATTCTCCTTGGAGTGCGGCTTATTCTTGTGTTTCCATTTTGCACTGGAACACTGTTTGCAGCCTCAGTTCTCATTGGCAGGTTGTGCACTGGGTTTTATCCCAGAGCCTTGAGGGTGGGATCTGAGCACACACGTGTGTGCAGAAAACCGGGCTGGAGAGGAGGGCGTGGGCAGAGCCATCTTGCAGGGACCAACATGGGGAAAGCATTTTCACACGACGGTTTATCTTTCCTTAGCTGATATATTTTTTAATTTTTAATTTTGAAGATTCACAGGAGGTTGGAAAGCTGGCACAGAGGTCCTGGTACCCTCCCCAGTTTCCCCATGGTTGTGTCGGGTGTAGTATAGGACAATACCCAAACCAAGAAGAGGACACTGGCACGGGTGCCCGCCACGTGCACGTCCTCACACCTGGAGGTCCATGCAGGCCAGACATGGCACCGCTCCTTCACCCCAAGACCTCCCTCTACCCCCTTTCAGGCACAGCCACCTCCTCCTGCCGTCCCCAACTCCGGCAATCACCAGCCTGTTCTCCATTGCTATGATTTTTGTCATTTTGAGGATTTTATATCAGTAGGATCATACTGTATGTGACCTTCCAAGACTTTGCTTTTTTTCACCCAGCGTAACGTTCTTGGGCTCCACCCAGCTTGCTGTGTTGCCTCCTTTTTCCTGCTGAGGGCTAGCCCGTGGTACGGGTGCACCGGAGTTTAACTGTTCGCCATGATCCCCACACCATGTTTTCATAGATATATACAAGATTATACCTTAGCTCATTTTTAATTGTGTGGTGAGTATATAATTTTAAATTTCCAATAGATCCCATAGTAGCAGCTGGTATTGAGTGCTTTGCACTATCCCATGAGGGCAGTGACATCACCGTCACCCCTGTGTCACCACTGGAACCGGAGGTACAGAGGGGTGAGGTGACTTGCACATAAGGGGTCAGGGAGTCACACCCCAGCGTCAGCTCCAGCACTTCTGCTCCCCACACACAGCTGCCTTCACATCAGTGCAACGAGGCCACAACATCTTTTCAGCTTCATGGAATAGCGTCCAGAATAGCCCCCACCTCAGCACATTGGCTTAAACGCGTTCTCTTACATCAGTTCATGCCATGTTTTGCCCATCCATCCTTAGTGGGACCAACAGGACTGGCTCACTCATCCAAGCAGTGCCACCAAGGCGAGTTTAACAAGCGCAGAAAATTGGTCTGGTCCCAGCTCCGTGTCCCTTCATACCTGATCCTCCCCTCCTGGGTGCCTGGTGACCTTGGGCAGCTTCCCAAGAGAGCACCCAGCCCTTCTTCTTTGGGGCCTGGACTTCCCTTGGTAGCGGTTACCCCGGGCTTTCCTCTGTGTCAGGTACCTTGTTGGATGAACCAGCTGTGTGGAGGTGATAATGATAGCATTTGACAGGGCCTCTCAGAGAGGAAGCACCTGGGCGAGTGGGCCTCTTCTACCCAGGAGTCGGGTTCAGCTCTGTCTCCAGCTTTTCCAGGGCCCAGTTCTCAGAACAGAGCAGATGGTGGATATCTAGCTGTGTTCAAATCCTAAGTTAGCAGTTTCTGTTTGTGGATTTTATGAACCTGAAGATCATAACATTCAACAACATCAAGTAGGTGACCTCAGAGATCAAAGAGTCAATTTATGGGTGAGGAACTGGGGTACAGCAGGGTCGGTGGACAGCTCAGGTTGATGACACTCTGGAACTTTCTGGCACCTTGTTTATACTGTACAACATGGAGCTGAGTCCAGCCAGGACAGCCTGTGGTACCAGCAGAGGGTGTCCAGGTTCCTGTGTCTTGAACAAAGAATTGGACAAAATGCATAAACAAAGCAAGGAAAGAATGAAGCAATGAAAGCAGAGATTTATCAAAAATCAAAGTACATTCCACAGGGTGGTAGTGCACCCAAGCAAGCAGCTCAAGAGCCTGGTTACAGAATCTTCTGGGGTTTAAATACCCTCTAAAGATTTCCCATTGGTTACTTGGCATACACCCTATGTAAATGAAGTAGTGGCCCACAATCAGTTTGATTGGTTGTGGGAGGGGACCAATCAGAGGCTGAAGTGAAGTTATAAAGTTAGACCCTATGCAAACTTCTGATTGATTGCAGAAAGTGACCAATCAGAAGCTGAAGTGAAGTTACAAAGTTATACTCTTATGCACATGAAGACTTGGCCTGAGACCAGACTGGTTGTGAGAGGGGACCAATCAGAGGTGCTTTCAGTTTTTCATCTGTATGCAGGAAAGGGGAGTAGCCTCTGGTCTTTTTGTTACTTGGGAGTGCAAAGTTAGGGTTTTCCTTTTGATTTAGGTCTAGGAAGTCAGTGTGAATTGGCCTTAGGGTCCCTGTCTCCAGACATTACTCTCCTGCGTCACCTGTGTTATCTTATCCCATGTGAGAGGACTCCTCCCTGAAGGACCCCTAGCACTTCTCTGCAGGATGGACCTTGTGAGCAGCTGAGGAATGAGGATCATGAGTCTGGAAAAGGCTTTGTTACCTTTTTAAAACCATGTGAAGTGAGGAAATACTGACACACAGCAGTATTTGGCTGCCAGAGTTGTCAGCCTCCATTTCTCCTTGCCATATGTGTTCGTTTGTCACGTGTACAGACTTCCATTTCATCAAACTGCTCTTCCAATGACAATGACTTTTATTTTTTTAAAAAAATATGAGATTAACTTGTTTCTCTTCCTCTGGAGCAGGAGCTACATCACTAAAATGTTAATGGGTGATCATGGGAATGGCCAAGGAGCATTGGTTTCTTAATGGGTTCTGCACAGGGGAGCACCCAGGCCTTTTGAGAGGACCAGCTGTGCCCAGCACTGAGTGCCTGTGGGGAGACATGTTCTCACTGGCATTTGGTTCATTTATGTTCTAAAATGAGTTTAGACACTGAACTGTTGTCATGAATAACATGCAAAATAGTGTGTATTGGGCTGCAAATACAGACATACTAAGTATCAGTAAAAGAATGTTTAAAAGTTTGCGTGTAATCTTTTGTTATTGGAGGGACACGTTGAGACTTCATTGAAGCATTTTCCACATTGTGATCAAAACTGGAATTTGCTCTCTCTAATAATCCTTAAAAAACAGGAGATGGTGCAGGACCAAGGTGCTGTGCCCACTCGTGTTCGTTTACTTAGCCTGAACACCGGCGGGGTTACCAGGTCCTATTCTGGGGCAGGGAAAGGCTGGATCAGATACAGCCCTGCCTTTAAGGCACTCACTGCCTGGAAGTGGGTGGGTGGCAAGGCCCACTGCTCACCAGTCACCATCAGGACCTCTGGGATAGGCTGTGCTAGGCTAGGAACTGTTGAACAGCCAGCTCTCCGAGGAAAGGGTGGTCTTGTAAATTTCACTTATAAAAAGGATGTGTAGTACATAATTTAAAATAATAATAGGCTGGGCACGGTGGTTCATGCCTGTAATCTCAGCATTTTGGGAGGCCGAAGTGGGTAGATCACCTGAGGTCAGGAGTTCAAGACCAGCCTGGCCAACATGCTGAAACCCCATATTACTTAAACTACAAAAAGTTAGCCGGGAGTGATGGTGTATGCCTGTAATCCCAGCTACTCAGGAGGCTGAGGCAGGAGAATCGCTTGAACCCAGGAAGTGGAGGTTGTAGTGAGCCGAGATCGCGCCACTGCACTCCAGCCTGGGCAACAAGAGTCAAACTCTGTCTCAAAAAAATAAAATAAAATAAAAATATGTTCAGTACTCTTTAATGCAATTTCCGTAGAGCCAGCTGCTGATCACAGATGCTTTTGTTCACTTGAGCCGCACTCAAGTCCATGGCCATGTTGTGGCTGCACTGATGAAAGAGCTCAGTTCTGACATGAATGTTAATGGATATTTTCACTTACAATGAGTAAAGCAAAGTGAGAAAGCGAATGTTAGAATGTCCTCTTTCCTTCAGTGATGTGAGACTTTGCTGACCTAGATTAAGTGTATGAATACTCAACAGTGTTTCCTTAAATAATTACGTGATTCACAATGTGGAAGCGACAGGCAGGACTACCTGTGAGTGTGATCTGCATTGTCGAGATTTCCTCATCACCATCCTAGGTCTTGGACCAAGGGTTGGCAAGCCGTGGTCAACAGGCCAGATCCTGTTTTGGTACAGCCTGCAATCTAAGAGTGGTTCTTACATGTTTAAAGGTATTTAAAAAAAAATAAACAGGAAAATAATATTTTGTAATATATAAAAAAATTATATGAGATTCAAAATTGTGTCCATAAGTGAGATTGTATTGGAACACAGCCAAGTTCATTCATTTATATATTGCTTTTTTGCCACAGTGGCTAAGCCGAGTAGCTGTGACAGAGATCATATGGCCCACAAAGCCTAAAGTGTTTACTGCGTAGGTATTTATGGAAAATGTTGCTGATCCCTGATCTAGACAATCAATAAAACAATAACGTGTGCCTTGATTTGTCACATTTGCTCATTTCCATGGCAAAATACCATGACTGTTAACCAGCCACTAAAGTGAGACATGAGTGTGGAGCTGGGCAGAGGCTGTGGCAATTCCCATCGAGTAGTATTCTTACCAGAAAGGGGTCTGATCCAAATCCCAAGAGAAGGTTCTTGGATCTTATGCAAGAAAGAATTGGAGGCAAATCTATAGATTAAGGTGAAAGCAAGTTTATTAGAGAAGTAAAGAAACAAAAGAATGGCTACTCCATAGGCAGAGCAGTAGCCTGAGTCCTGGTTGGCAATTTCTATGATTATTTCTTGATTATATGCTAAACAAGGTGTGGATTATTAATGAGTTTTCCTGGAAAGGGGTGGGCAATTCCTGGAACTGAGGGTTCACCCCCTTTTTAGACCATATAGGGTAACTTCTGGACATTGCCATGGCATTTGTAAACTGTCATGGCGCTGGTGGGAGTGTAGGAGGGAGGATGAACAAAGGTCACTTTCGTGGCCATCATGGCTTTGGTGGGATTTAGCCAGCTTTTTTACTGCAACCTGTAATCAGCAAGGTCTTTATGACTTGTATTTTGTGCGGACCTCCTATCTCATCCTGTGACTAAGAATGTCACCCAGCAGGTCTCAGCCTAATTTTACCCAGCCTGTATTCAAGATGGAATCGCTCTGGGTCAAATGCCTCTGACAGTATTTCTACCCCCAGACAGAATGGATTTTAATAACCTCAAAGGTATAGATAACAGTGAAATCAGTAGGAAGTGATAAGGGCTGCATATTTATTACCCTTATTTTTAATATATTTAACCATAAGTTTATATAATTTACTTTTTAATAATGAGTACGCTACCAGCATTCCAGAAAATTTAACAGCCCTATGAGCTGGTTTTAGGGCATCTGTAGCTGGGTGGAGGGGAGGCTCCTTCACCTGGGACTCCCAGGAAGAAGGATTTCCTGACTGGTATGTTTAGGGATGAGGCAGGGTTGCCAGGGAAATAAGAGGTAAGACTTCTCTGCAGAGGAGAGAGCAGTCAGGGTCACAGGGGGAAAGAGGAGCACAGGGTCAGGGGCCAGGAGCATTGTGATGGGGGCTGGGAGGCTGCTGGATACACCCTGCACTGCAGCCTTGAGTAAAAACACAAAAAAGACTGTGGCTAGTGTGTATTCAAAACCAACATTTTTTCCCCTTTGCTTTAACATAAGAAAAGACACAGCCTTATTTTACCCATCCCCTATTCAAGATGGAGTTGCTCTGGTTCAGATGCCTCTGACATTTTGTTAGGGCTGGTGGACAAAGAGTAACTTCAGTATAAGTTACAACTGCTCTACCCAGTGTTGCTGCAACTGAAGAAAGGTTTTCACAGGGGAAGTGAGAGCTCTGCCCCGCTACTGTCATTTACTGAGGGCTTCACACAGAAAGCCCAGGGAAGGGCAGGGGTCTCCTCCTCATGAGACCCAGTATGTGGAGGGAACTGCAGGGAAAGGACCCCAGAGTGGCCCAGCCATCCTTGCTCCAAAGAACAGCACTCCTATTGTTCTCTAAGGTACTCAGGTGTGGAAGTCATATGGCTTCCTTACTTCAGGATACAAAACTGGTAGTCGAACAAATCTACCATGGCAAATCCAAACCAGTACAGTGGAAGGCCTGGAGGCGGCCAAGGGAGACCCCCAAAGCCGCTTGGTCCCAGCGTCCTCTCTGGTCACTGCTGGCTGTCAGCATGGTGGCTGGCATGGGCCACCTTGGTCAGATTGGGCTCAGGTGGAACTTCCTTTGCCTTCTTTGTTCCCCTTTGGTACCTGAGGGGCATGCCATGGAGGGTGTAGCCCTAGCAGGTTGTGAGGATGTCAACAGAGCCACCTGTGACATCAGCAGTTACTTCCTGGGCTGGACTTCCAGGTGTAAGCAGACAGCTCCCAGCCTTCAGAGAGAACTACAAAGCTTCAGGAACAGAAATCCCGTCACACCCTCTTGGGGACCTGGTCACTGTATAAAACACCATGTAAATATTGCTCTATTCTAATACACGTTTTGTTTTCATTACTAAACACGTTCATGTTTCTGAAATAGAGGCAGCCCTTGAATTTTTTTGTTTTTAACGGACCATGACATGGCCCAAGGCACCCTAGCATGGGGAAAATATGACAAGCATTCTATGTTTTTAATAATACTACATTAAGCTTTCAAAAGCTAGTGGCAAAAATGTGTAGACATATGGCATATGTATTACTACACCCTCTCCTATTTTGGAAGTTTTTTTTTTTTTTTAAAGAAAAAAAGGGTTAAGGGACTCATGGTTTATGTATATTGAGATCAGCAAACCCTAAAAGTAAATTCAGCTGTTACATCTTAGTGAACTTATTTTTCAATATTATTGTCGTTTGTGTTTTAAAATTTAGTAAAGTTACAATGTAATATTATTTTCAACATAGGAAGCAAAAGTGTTGTCTATGGACAAATTATTATGAGGATGCAGAGAAGTAAACTTTATTTGCTTAAAATCTTTGTTTTTTTTTTTCTAATAGACTAGAATTAAGATGAAAAAAATTAACTTTTAGCTCTTGAGAGTTATTAAATAATTAGTTTACTTTGTGAGTGCTAAGTCAAAGCAAATGAGGGACAGGGTGGCAGATCTGGAGTCTGGGGAGGGGCACCATTGAACTCATGCACATTGAGGACTTCCTTGGGCCAGGCCCAGAGCTGGGCATTTCGCTTCATCATTTCTGTTTTGATTTGAAAGAAGCAGTCAGGGAGAAACTGCAAGGAAGGAAATACTCCCTGGGTTTTCCTCAGGCCAGTCCAATGCAGACCGGAAGCAGGGCACACAGAACCAAATGAGGTGATTCCTTCCCCATACAGCCCTGTCAAGCTCAGCTGGGAAGAGGCGAGACCGTTGACCCCCGAGTCCCTGCTAGAGAGGGAGGGCAGTGGAGGATGGAGACAGGGCAGAGGTGGGTTTAGGACACTGACCGTGCTGCATTCATCGCAGACATGCCTTGTTTTTCGAGTGCATCGTGTACCAGATGCCTTGACCACATTATTTTATATACTACGCATTGCACCTGGGAAGTAGGTATTCCCATTCCCCTTTACAGGTGAGGAATGTGAGCTGCAGAGGGACAGCTGGGAAGTAGCAGACCCAGGATTTCAACCCAAGCCCCTCCCCGTTAGCGCCTAGGCTCTTTCCCAAGGCACTACCCTAAATTTCATCTCAAGCCAGGGACTTTGAGTTTGGTTCTGGCTGGTGAGAACACCAAGCAATAAAAACCGTAAGTTGCCAGTCATGAGCTGTTTCATTCAGAAGGGGACGGGTCCCTAAGTTTTCTTAAAGTCTCCTTCACCAGGAGTGAATGGGTGCACCCTCCTGCTGAGCCCCAAGCCTCTTCCTCACGGCCCAGAGCCCTGCCCTGTCCTCTCTGTGAGGCCTTCCTGCATCTCCCCTGGAAAAATTATCTCTTCCTCTGCATGGCTCATAAGATTTCTCATTTCTGCCCAGTGCCTGTTGCACTGTAACCTCCACCTCTGAATCCCCCTCTATGTTTTAAGTCATTTGCAAACAGGAACTGGGTTTTCCCATTTCTTAGATCTTCCCAGCACTCCTTGTGAGGGCTCTGGGCCTCAGTTTTCTGTCTATTAAGTGGGATGACCGTTCCTGGCTAGATTGCCGTCAAAGGCCTGGTATGTTGGTACATTTGAGTGTTGGTCAGCGTTAGTTTCCTTCCACTGGAGGACACACTGAGTGAGCCCAGGCACCTGCTTACGTAAAAGGGGAAGGGTTTATTTGAAAACATAATTTTTTTTTTCAAGGGGATGTTGGGGTTTCTGTTAAGTTTTTCTCGTTTGTTTAGCCAAGCTGAAGTGTTCTGCCTTGGCGGGGAGTAGAAGGTGGACTGTGTGAATGGTGGGGGCCCTCTCAGCCCAGGAAGAGTGCAGGAGGGTTGGGTAGTCAGCTGGAAAAGTGGCCTGTGTTTTTGCTGAGGCTAGACAGTCAGGGCCTCCCATGATGGGCCAAGCTCACCGCCTGACTTACAGTGTTTGTTGTGCTTTTGTGTTCTTTATCTTAAAAAGGCCTCTCAGACTGTTAACTTCAGGCCCCTCCAAACCAGCACCTGCCCCGTGGTGCAGGGTTTTGTCCAGCCAGTGGAAAGCCGTGGGTGGTGGGCAAAGGGAAGCCTTCTCAAGGTCAGGGGTGTCCGCGTCTGTTTCTGGTGCTTGGTTTCAGGCTGAGGTGATATAATTGCTCTCTGGAAATCACGCACTTGCAGCAAAAGTTCTGGATATAAAAGTTCTGCAATAAAAACTCCCACCACAGTTTTGTACCTGGTTGTTCAAGGCGACTGAGGGTTAAAGGAAGGGCCCAAGAGGTTCTTGGACTTAGGAAGAGATGCAGGGCGGCTGCACTTGCTTAGCCACGTCACACAGTCCGTTCAGATCCCTGCCCTGTCACCTGTCACAGCGCAGCAGACCTAACACTGGATTCCCTCAATCCAGTTAAGAAACACTGGGTACATCAAAGAATCGCCCGTCCTCCAAATCTGGGGGCCACGATATAAAACTGAGAGGGATTAACTTGGAGAATTGTGGTGTTAGGGTGCATACGAAGACAGTGTGTTTCTTCGTGGGCTGTCCACAGGTTGGGCTGCTTGACTTCAGAGCATGGTGGAGATTGGAAGTGCAGATTAGTGGAGGAGGAAATGCCAGGCTGAGGCTGGAGACATCCATAGGAACAGGCATGAGCGTTGTGAGGTCTGCAGACTGTCCCTCAGGACCCCCAGAGACAGGCTGTGGAGGGAACAGAACTTTTGGAGTGGAATAGCCTCAGAGATAAAGTCTTCTCTTTCTCCCTCCATCCTTTTCTCCCTCTCTTCTCTCTCCCTCCCTCAACTCCTCTAGTGCTCTTTCTCTCTGTCTCTCTCTTTCCAAAGATAACTGAGGTTCAGGTGGCCCTAGATCAATCAGTAAACCCAAGCAACGTGTTCCACAGCATGTGCCCTGGTCGAGTCCAGCCTGCTGTCCAGCCCTGGCCCTTCAGTCAGGGTTCTGTGTTCTGAACTTTCTTTTCTTTTTCTTTCTTTTTCTTTTTTTTTGAAACAGGGCGTTGATCTGTCACCCAGGCTAGAGTGGAGTGGTGCCATCTCTGCTCACTTCATCCTCCGCCTCCTGGGCCCAAGCAGTTCTTCCACCTCAGCCACCAGAATAGTTGGGGCTACAGGCACACACCAAAACGCCCAGCTAGTTTTTGTATTTTTCGTAGAGAGGGGGTTTTGCTGTGTTGCCCAGGCTGGTCTCGAACTCCTAAGCTCAAGTGATTTGCCTGCCTAGGCCTCCCAGAGTGCTGGGATTACAGGCGTGAGTCACTGCGCTCGGCCTTTTGGGAACTCTTGATGCTGGTGTTATTTGGGAAGTGGGCGAGCCCGATGCCAGGTCTGGCCTTGCCGGGCAGGGCTGTGCCCAGGGGTGGGTGGCCGCAGGTCTAACAGTGGACAAGAAGTGCCCGGAGGCCACATGGTTGCTCAGCAGTGCCTGTCAGAGCCACTCAGCTCAGGTTTCGCCAGCCCAGGGATCCTCTGGGAGGCCCAGTCTCTATTTTGAGAAACAGTTCACGATGAGGTGATCAAGTGTCATATTTTCAACGGAGAATTAAAGGTACCCAACACTTAGCTCTTAGCTCAGAAAACACCAGTATCAAAACAGGCTGGCTCTGGGCCTCTATTTCTGCATATTTTCACATCCCCTTCTTTTCTGCTTTTCTTACTGGAAAGTATCTTTCAGTATAGAATAATTCATCCTAAATAAAATACTTTTGCCATTTATTTTAAGCAGTGAAACTTCTACTTATTAACAGAGGCAGAAATAAGATTGTAAGGTGATTACATTTGAGGTAATAAATAACACAGTCTGGTTGTTTTTATAGCAAATATGCCCAAGTTTGTTAGCGGGATTGCAACGAAGTAGTCAAAAACAAGGCCTGGAAATCAGGCTCTCTCCATTAGACACTGGCATGTGTGCATCCTGAAAACGTCTGTTTCCCTGAACTGTGGTGTCATGTGAGTCTGTGGCCCCAAGTGAAGGGAGTTGGGTTCATTTTCCTGAGAAATTCTCACCGCTCTGTTGAGTTCCAATCAGTTATGCGCTGTGTGGAGAGCAGGCTAGTCAGATTTCACTGCTTTTCAGTTATTGACAAAAGTACATAGAAATGGACGAGGCTTATCAGCAGGTGGCAGAGATGCCTTTCAGAGCGCACGGCCTCCTGTCTCACGTCTTGCTCTGCAGTTTTTGTCTTAGGATTTCCACTCGGTTTGGTTCTCTTTTCTACACTTTGCTGGGAGGAACTCAATACAGCTCTGCTCCTTTTTTTTTCCCCCACTGAAGGAAAAAACAAACATTTTGCCTTGGTGAAGGCAAATCACCATCCTTAATATGTTCTTGCTTTCTAGGTCTGGCATTTCTGTTCTGTTGACATTTCTTGCCCCTTGCCGGTTCTGTGAGTTGAATCCAGAAGAAAACTGTCGGTTTTGCCATGGGTTTTCTGAGCGGAAGGCAGCGCTGATTTGGCCAGCCTGTCTCTGCAGATGCTCATGGAAAACCAAGGTGTTTTCTGTCACTATGCATAATTAGATGCCTGTTATGCCCCAAATACATGATGAAGCCATTAAATAATTTTTACAATTAATATTTGTAAAAATTCATTCTGACATATTCAAGTGCTTAATGGCTGTTTGTATTTATTTTCTCTTATACCTCTTGTGGACTATTTGTCATTTCCATGGTTATGTGTGGTCAAATTTACTCCTGGTCACTTGCATAGTTATCTATGATTTAATGCCTTAATCATTAAACTCACACACCGCCTCTCTGGTACTTTTCATGCGATGTGGATGTTCATGGCCAAACGGCCCAGGAAGAAATTGAATAAATGTTCAGGAGAAAGTCATAAAAATATCTGATTGCTCTTTCTTTCTTTTTTTTTTTTTTTTTTTTTTGTGATGGGGTCTCTGTCATCCAGGCTGGAGTGCAGTGGCGCGATCTTGGCTCACTGCAACCTCCGTCTCCCAGGTTCAAGCAATTCTTCTGCCTCAGCCTCCCAAGTATCTGGGACTACAGATGCCTGCCACCACGCCCGGCTAATTTTTTGTATTTTTAGTAGAGGCAGGGTTTCACTGTGTTAGCCAGGATGGTCTTGATCTCCTGATCTCATGATCCGCCCGCCTTGGCCTCCCAAAGTACTGGGATTACAGGTGTGAGCCACCATGCCTGGCCCTGATTGTTATTTCTTAAGAAAATAAGAATCCCCCTGCTGGCTGAATCTTAATGTAGAGATGCACTGGTGGGGGCCTGTCCATGGCTCTGCTTTCTAGGTCATCAGTGTGGCTCCATTTTCACCCCTTCCAGAGCCCACAGCCAGATGGGTCGTGGGAACTCTCAACTCTGCCCTCCCCTCATGGTCCCCCAGAAAAGGCAAAAGGAAGAAACTGATATTGTATGGTGATTCTGTGCTTTTCCTTTTTTATTATTTTCTTCTTCCTTTTTTGGGGGGATGAGGGGAGAGTTCCATTTTTGACTAAGAAAATAATGATGATGAAGAAGGTGACCATGTGTAGCAGTTTGTGGAATGGATTAGACTCAAGAGATTGTAGTCATTCTCTCCTGATTCTCTATCTGGAATGGTATCTCGGCAGCCCATAGCACTCAGCTCTGCATCGTCTACCAGAACGATCCTGTTTCTCAGAGGTTAGGAAGTTCAGCCTCTTTTGAATGACAGCGTCAATCCCACATCCAGCTGAAGCTCTCCCCTTCCCACCCTCCACTGCACTCAGGTCCGAACATGGCAGGAGCTCAGGCCTGAGTGGCTGTGGTCAGACTTCGGTCCCGTCCCCCTGGGGTGCTGCTTCCATGGCTGGGTGGGGATGAGGGGCAGGGTCTCTTCTTTGCTGGTGGTCAGCATACCTTCTGGTGCTACAGGTCTGGTGCCACGGGCTCTTGTGGGGTTTATCTGTGGGTGTGTGGGGGTCCCACCCTTAGCTTCTGCCCTGTGAGCCCACAGCCTCTCCTGGCTCGGCCCACCCTGCACCCAGCCCTCTGGTTCAGGCTCCTTCTAAGTCCTCTTGGGTCACCTGAGCCCTGCAGCAGCCACCTGCTTCCAGGCACCACCTTCTGACCTCTCTGTCGCATGCTGCTGTGGACAGCCCTGGCCAGCCACCCTCTGGCTCTCCTTAGGACACAGGCATTTGTTTCAAGCTTCTGCACTTCCTTGATCCAGAGACTCACATCACAGTGCTCCCGGGAAGCTTCAGATCTGCGGTTCTGCAGCACCATGTCTGTGGCCCTTGACCCAGCCCTGCATATGGCTCCCCAGGAACCCCTGCTTGGTTTGGTAGAGGATGGAGAGGCACCAGGTGAGGGGAGGAGGCCACTGTGATGTCCTTACTAGACAGACCTGCTGGCCATGGAGACACTTCTTCTTTTTGCTGATCTTTCATCTTCTCTTTAGCATGTTAGAGGGGGAAGGGAAGCACACTAGGGTTTCCTCTGCACTAGAGCAAATCGGTAAGAAAAGAAGGGTTTGATTCCACACTGGGTTACAATACTTACACTAACTGAAGGCTTAGATCCCAGCCACCGTGGTACGGGTTTTACAAGAATGAAATCACTTAATTTTTGCCTAATCTTATGGAGAAGGTGTAGTTATCCCAAATACAACCCAAAGGAAGTTAAATACATTGTGTTAGTTCACTCACTAGTTAGTGGTGGTGCTAAGATTTGAACCCAGGCAGTGTTAACCCCCCTGCCAGTCACTTCCCTAAGGTCCTCTCTCCCATAGTACCCCTTTGATCTCCACTGCCATTATGGGACACTTTTAGAGTCAAGTCTTGTGTGACTTCCTCTTTTGTGACTTTACTCCATTCATTCACTCACTGAAGGCTGGTGAGGGTTGATGGAGACAGGATGACAGGGGATCTGCCCCACGTGCAGAAACACCAGGGTTCAAGTAACCACGATGTGGGCGATGAGGGGTGCGGCGGAAACAGCCTTGAAGTTCGAGGCAGATCAGACAGAAGAGTTTGGGCTTCATCCAGTGAGCAGTGGGACCACTAACGTGTTTGCATTAGGAAGAATGGCCAGATGGAGCCATCCTTAAAGAATATTCATCTTCAGTGTGTGGAAATGCGACTCAAGAAGGGGAGGCAGGCGATGCAGGAGATTCCTTCAGAGTCCACTGTAAGAGTCTGGGGGAGAGAAGACAACGCCCTGAGCAGTAGTGGAGCAGGCGTGGTGGGAAGGGGCCAGCAGGAAGTCAGATAGAATCCCATGTGCGGGGAAAGGAGCAACAGTGGAGCAGGAACGGGGAAAAGGAGGGGCTGGGTTTGAGCCTTGGCAGAGCTGGAATCAACTTGGCAGTCTTTGGCCTCAGGAGGAAGAAGAGATGGAGATGACAATGAGGTAGAAACCTTGGCACATAATGAAACCATGACTGAAACGGAGAGGCAGGAGAGGCAGTGGTGCCCTGGAGAGCTCTTCATTGGGTGTCGTTAGGCCTAGAAACCAGCAGACTGGTACAGTCTCCTCAGGTTGTGGCAGCGAGGTAGCAGTGTGCTGCAGGTGTGGTGTCCACGTAGGAGAGAAGCTTGGAGGAGGTGTGTGTCTGATGGGGGCAGCTGGGGGCACACTCCTTGCTTCTCAGGGCTGTGCTGGCCTGGCCATGCCTCCTCCCTGGTGGGGGAGGGAGGTCAACCAGAGCTCTGGGGGCTGCCAGTCAGGGACACGGTTAAATTCAGGTGATACTGCAGCCTGCACAGATAAGGCAGCGGGGGCTAAAGGTGGGGGTGTGATCTGTAGGCATGGCCAGATCCCTCCATCCCCAAACCTACTGTGCCCTTGCTGGGACCTTCAGGCCCTTGCTTGGACAGGAGCTGAGAGCCCGTCAAGCTCACGGCGTATCCATCTGCACATGTTGAGCAGTTTGGCTGTGTCTTTGTAGTCCTGCGACAATGGTTGGTAGAAACCAAATACGGCTTTCAAGCTTGAAAATCCACACTGCCACATAGGGACTGGCTGCAAGAAAGCAATGAGCTTCTGGTTGCATAGTTTTGGGGGATAAGAGAAGAAAAAAATCAAAACTCCTTTAGGAAAACAACGTACTAAATCATGCCTGAGAGGTGGCAAGAATTGTTTTATACAAATTCAGCAAATGCTGAGGTTGGTCAGCTAAGGTACAGAGCTGACTTGTCTCTCCAGGAATAATTAGGCTTTCTCCTGAAGGGATCACCTGGGCTGCCTGCCCTGGAAAACTCCAAGAAGGTGGTGGACGAATGCACCTTGGGAAAAGGAAGTAAGGTTGCTGCCAGGCATCCCGATGAAAGGCGAGCTCTGCCCTTCCTCCCTCACAACTCTCGCAGTCTCATTCTCATTTTCCAGGCCTGGAGGGTTTGTGAACAAGTGAACCAAGACAATTCACTCACTGTCTTTCTGCAAAATGACTTGAGATTTCCGTTGCCGGGAGTACAGGCGCCGGCACCACAGGCTTGTTTGGGGAAAAGCTGCATCAGGTGGCACATTTATGAATAAGTCACTAGTTAGATTGGATCAGATGCCTCTGCTAGTTCTCAGGGCACTGCTTCACTCTGCACTCCTCGTCCAGGGAAGCCCAAGGAGCGGTTTCTGTCCGTTAGCTCCTGGAACGGCATTGGCTGTGCGGTAGAAAGTGCTTTGTGCTCCTTTTAGGGGGCAAAGCAAACCCAGTCCAGGCAAGGGCAGGGGACAGCTTGGGATGTATGCAAACGTTGCCTGGTGGTTTGGGAATCAGTAAGTTTTCTCTGATTTATTCCATTTCATTTGTTAAGAATGTTCAAACTTCAGTAAACTAGCACTCCTTTTTTGTTTTTTTTTTTTTGAAGGAGATATCCTTTTTCTATAATATTGAGCAATGTAGTAACTCAGGGTTTTATCTGAAACTTGGAGCAGGGGTTGCTCTGCTCAGCATGAGCATGGAGTATTTGCCGATAGTTAAGTGATCCTCACCGACAGGCTCTTTCTTCACTTGCTGGGAGTTGAGTAATAGCTGTGGGACTGGGCTCTCAAATGTTCCTCTTTGAATATTTGCTTGATGTGTTGTGAGATATCAGCGTTTCCATATCTACAGGCCCTGGAGTTTAGTTTGGTGAGTGTTATGGATATGTTTTGTTATTATGTCTTAGAGAATCCTATCTAGAAAGCTAATCTTTTTATGTTGAATTACTGAAAGCTTCCCCCACCCCCAGGTCAAAACTGTGAAATTCTATTGTGTAGGATTTCTTAGGCAGTTATGAATGCATTTGCCACATAAATGAGCTTTTATTAGGCATTTTGAGGAGCCAGCTTCTACTCTACCCTCGCAGAGACAAGAGGCTTGCTTCCTTTTTTTTTAATCTGAAAGAATAAGTGTGCTAATAATAATAGTAAAAAAATTTGTAATTACCACCAGTCATTGAGTGCTACCCGTGTCTCGGTGCCATACCAGAAACTTTACAGGAGTCATCTCATTTAATCCTCCCATTTACTCAGCTGATAAAAGCTGAAATCTCTCTCTGTTCAGCTCTTGGGGAAACTGAGGCCTACAGATTACAGGAGCTTATCTGGGGGAGATGTACAGCCTGGCCACGTCGTGGCTGGATTTGACCTGATGTTTTTCCAGCTCTAGAGCATGTAACCAGGATGCGGTGGATGGTGTGCAGCTGTGGAGTGTCCTGGGGCAGACTTTCAACAGACAGTGCCTTTGTGTGCCCTGAAATGTGGCGTTTTGATGGGTCAAGTTGTTTCTCCCTGGCTTATTGCACCAGTGTGATATTTATTGTTTTTATGCCACAATTCGGCAGGCTGCAGTGTGATTGTTTCATAGTCACATATTTCAGCCCTTACTTATCTGGATCTTCTATTGACTGTTTTTCTGGCTTTCCGTTTTGTTTGCAGGGGCCAAGACAGTAGGGAAAGCTTTGATGGGATTTTCCTCTGATAGCTCTTCTCCTCTATTAGAAGGAATTCTTGTTTTCACAGGAACATTGCCCTGAGCTTGGGAGGTGCCGAGCTCCAAGAGAAGGTACTACATGGATTCTTAATCTGGAGTCCCTGGTCATCAGGGTGGTTTGCAGAAATAATGTACAAGGAAGAGGCTTAGGAGTCTGAGACTCAGGGGCATGTGGCAGTTTAAAAAGAGCAGGGTCTCTGCACAAGTCTAAGGAAGTCATCAGAGCTGGGACCTTGCCCAGCTCCTGCTAGGCACACCCATAGCAGGTGCTCCTGGTTGGTGGCATGCAGGCTGGAGTGCATCTTGCCTAGAAGAAGGTCCATGGCCTTCATCAGATACTCAAAGAAGTACCTGACCCTAAAGGTATTCAGGGGTGCTTGAGACTAACCTGGGGCCTGTTCCAGCTCTGCCACCTACCTCATGTCATGCCTGGGCATGTCCTTCCATCTCCCTGTGACTCCAGCTCTTCCTCTGTCTCCTGAGGCAGTTGAACACAGTCCCCATGTGTCCATCTGAGCCTCGTGGAACCTTAAGCACTGAAGGAAGTTCTTGGAGGCCCAACTCAGTTTGCAAATAAGGCTTGTCCAGACCCCACATCAGAGTAAAGGGGTCGTCTCTACAACTATGTGCTGGAAACCTTCACTGAAGAGTATTCTCTAACCTGACCCCTCATCAGCCGGCACTGCAGGGCACCGGCGTTCTAGTATGTGTCAACGAGTTCAGACATCCTAACATCAGTCTGCCAGGAACCCTGGTGCTTGTTTTCAAGAAGTAATTAAGGATGGAGGCAGTGGTGCAAAATGTGTAGGTGGTGTCCTAGGCTCAGAAAGACCTGGGCTAGAATTCCAGTCTTTTCCAGCTGTGTGATTGTGAGAAGGTTACTTAACTGGTTGGATCCTCAGCCACCCTATCTGTAAAATGGGGAGAATACACTTGCATATGAAGTGGCCGGGGGTATTGAACATACACAGTGTGGCATGGTGGCTGGATCATGGCATGTTTAGAAAATGAGGGCTTAAATCAGATTAGTGTTGGACTCAGGGATGTGGGAGCTGGTACAGGATGCGAGGATTCTTCATTCCCCTCTTTGGTAACCAGTTCTGCAGGCTGCGGTAGCACTCAGCTGTCTTCTGGGCATCTTTCTGACTTTTTATTATTGCTAAGAAAACTGGCCACTGACTTGGCAGCTGAATACTCACTCACTCACTCACTCACGCACTCACTCACTCACTCACTCACTCGCTCACTCACTCACTCACTCACTCACGCAGTGGTGACCGAATTCCTTCCCTGAGCCCAGCACTTACCAGCGATGAACAAGAAAGTCATGGTTCCTCTTCCCTTGGTAGAGGGAAGTCTTCAACTGTGGCTGCAAATAAATAGCCAGACACAAACCAGACACAGCTTATGTACCGCTTGTAAACAGGATGAGGCAAACATCCTATTGCTGAAGAATCTCATGGAGAGAGAATGGCAACTCCCTTCTGCCTGCAACATAAACAGACTCTCTTAGCCAGGAGAGCCGGGTGTGCCTGGTTTCTCTCTGAAATTCCCTTTAAGCACATGCGGTTTGCCAGCAGCCAGCCGGAGTAGCCAACATGGTAAACAGGCACCCATGGTGTAGACGTGCCATTCAGGTCAGCTGGCCTCAGCATCACTGTGGATTTCCCAGTCCACTTTTCTTGGACAGTTAAGAAATTATTATACCTTCACGTCCACAGATGACATTTCCAACTGGAAAGATGGAAGAAACGTAAAGCATAGTGCTTTTGAACCCAGGGTCTGGGAAAGTACAGAGACGCATGAATTTTCCCTTTTCAGCATGTGGTCCCTGTCTACCTCAGCCTGACCAGCCTGGCTGGGCAGTGGCTGTCACCTTTAGAGTTAGGTTTTAATTCAGCTACCTGGGCCCCACACCTGCGATTCACATTCACTGCACCATGTCACCTAAGATCCTCTGACTTTCAGTGAGTGGATTTCAAGCCTTCTGCTGCATGTTGAAGAGCTCTCAGAATAAAAACCCAGCTGGGAGCTTCCAGCTGATGTGGGAATTAACAAGCGTCATCCTGAAACTTAGTAAATGTGTGATGGTTTTAAGCTAAAATCATTTGGAGCTATTGTTGATGACCTTGGAAATGGCAGAAATGTTTTCATATATATATTTTTTCATTTTATAAACAGTTCCTGCCAGGGCACACCCAGGTTTTTCAACCTGGAGGGATCAAAGGAAACTTGAGTTGTGTGTGCTGTGATTCATTCCCTGCCGAGTCCCAAGGACTTGCCCTGCCTCCTACTGGAGGGGGTGAGAGGAAGGAAAGCTGGATTACCCAGCCTGCATGCACTGCCAGCCGGGAGCACCTGCCATGGGTGTGCCCAGCAGGAGCCGGGCAAGGTCCCAGCTCTGATGACCTCTTTAGACTTGTGCAGAAGGCCTGCTCTTTTTAAACTGCCACATACACCTGAGTCTCAGACTCAACCGCATGACATCTGCACAGATGTTTGAGAAAGGCATCCCCTGCTTGGTAAGCTAATGACTTTTCACACCTGAGTACAGATGTGGAGTCCCCGCGTAAATAGCAGCCATTCTTTCCCAGGCTGAGCCACTCACAGGCAGAGGAAGCCAGGCATTTTCTGTTTTGTGCTGTGACTGTGTTAGCTGCAGGATGGTGCTTGCGTTCAACAGAAGCCACACTGAAAGGCACGAAACAGACAATGGGGAACAAGCCTGGTCTAAGCCTGTGCAGGCCATCCACATGCACAGGCCATCCACACACACAGTCCACCCGCACTCACAGCCTGCCCACATGCATGGGCCGCCCCCGCACGCACGGGCTGCCCACTCGCACAGGTCACCCCCACACACAGGCCATCCACATGCAGGCGAATCACCTGAGGTCAGGAGTAGCCTGACCAACATGGTGAAAACCCATCTCTCCTAAAAATACCAAATTAGCCAGGTGTGGTGGCACATGCCTGTAATCCCAGCTACTTGGGAGGCTGAGGCAGGAGAATCACTTGAACCTGGGAAGCAGAGGTTACAGTGAGCCAAGATTGTGCCATTGCAGCCCAACCTGGGCAATAGAGTGAGACTCCATCTCAAAAAAAGAAAAAATAATAATAAAATAAAAAACCCAGACACCAGGTGTGCTTTCTGTCAGGTGTCCCTAGCCCGGGCATGCTGTTTTAGCATCTTCTCCTGTGATGTGCAGTACAGCATTTTTTTTTCCTTTTTCCCTTTGAGGACTTCTCCTCCTGTCCCAGGCTTTGTCTCTTTTTCTCATTTCTGAAATATGTGCTCATCTTTAAGACTGTTCAAGGCCTCCTTGGCTAGGGTGTTAGGGTGGACACCCCACTACTGAGGTCTACGCAGGTTTTTTCTCCCTCAGAAAGCTTGGCTCATTTGAAACATTTCTTGTTCTGCAATCTCTTTTTCATTCCTATCTCAGGCTTTTAGAAGTCCGCAGTGTTTCTTGTAGGCAGGAACTATGTATAATTTTCAGCGGTGTCAATATCATCATCATCAATAAGCATTTTTAAGTACGGTCATACGTAGCTTAATGATAGGGGCGCACTCTGAGAAATGTATCCTTAAGGGATTTCATCCTTGGGTGAACATCACAGAATGTACCTAACACATACCTACATGGTACAGCCTACTACACACCTAGCTGTATGCTATAGCCTATTGTTCCTGGGCTGCAAACCTGTGCAGCATGTTACTGTGCTAAACACTGTAGGCAAGTGTAACACAATAGTAAGCATTTGTATGTCTCAACATATCTAACCATAGAAAAGGTATTACAGTCTTATGGGACTGTATATATGTGGTCCGTCAGTGACTGAAGCATTGTTATGTGGTAGATGACTGCACCCACAAATATGAACTACCTTATGCTACATATTGAGAATACAAATGTCCTTGCTGCCTTCTAGAATTGTTAAATAATAATTGAATTGATATTTAATGAATGCCTTAAAACTGGGCATATTTTAAGCTCCCCAAGTGCTTCCAGCCACAGTGCAGCCAATGTAGATATCACTGATCTCAGCTATGTGTGTGCCCAGGCCTGGAGCACCCAGAAATGAGTTCTCTGACAACATTTTGAGCTATGTCTTTGAGAGCAGAACAAGTGAGGCAGAGAGTACAGTGAGGCCAAGGCGGTTGGGGGACTGGTTGGTTTCCTGGAAACTGGAGCTGTAGGCCAGTTGCCAGAAGAGTGGAGGATATTGAAGAATGGTTCAGGTCTAAGGTTGGTGGAGATCTTCAGACTCTCTGGAAGTTTGGATGTGAGTTTACAGCTCTACAGGGCACAGATGTGTGACGTCACTGAGCCAACAGGTCCAGCGGTCAATAGGTCCAGATGGAAACACACGGCCGTTTTTTACGTGAAGATGTCCAGGCTTCATCAAATTTTTTTTTCCCAAAAGCAGCCCAACATTCATTTTGTTAGTGTGACATATTCCAATTTTTTAAATGTTGGCTAACTTTAATGTGTACATGTGCACACGCAGGCACACACACATACATGTACACACTAATGCACACAGCACTCTCCTGGGCAAGCAAACCTCCCTGGGGCCCTTGCAGCCTGCTGGTTGCAGCTTAGGCCACAGCCAGTGGGCCCTGCCAGGCGTGTAAGCAGTGCGTGCCCCGAGCAAAGTCAGACCTGAGAAGACAACAGTCCTCGCAGGCTGCTCCTAGTCACACTGTGCAGGGAAGGGTGGAGTGTGTACCGTATGTGATTCACGTGACTCCACGTTTGTGTGTGCTGTAGAGATGAGGGCTTGGACCAGGGTGTTGACACTGGACGTGGGGAGGGAGGGTGGATGAAATTCTATTACAAGGGTGCCTCTGGGTAGTTGGGGACAGATTATTTGTTGGGGATAAGTGTGGGGCAGTCGAAACCTCTCCCGCCTCTCTCCAGCCTCTCACTCCCATTGTGGTGCCGGCTAAATGAATAAATGAATAAATGCTGCTTCCTGTTTGAACTGGTGAGTTCTAAAGGAGTCCAAGCTAGCTAAATTGGAAAAGATACTCCTTTCCTAAAAATGAAAAACACTTTTTTTTTTTTTCCCTGAAAGCACCTTTGGGAGGTAATGCTAATGGCTCAGAGCCTGGGCTTCTAGCCCTAGACCAAAGGGTGGTTAATGAAAGAATCCATAAGCTGTTTCTCTCTGTCTTGATTTTTTCCGTCTCTGAAATGGTATGGAATCTCTTCTTTGTAATAATGACTGAATAACTTAGTGGTTAAATTTCAGGCTTTGAAACCAAATTGTCTTCAGTTTATCAGTTTTACCTCTCTGTGACTTTGGGAAGGTGTGCTCACACTTTCAGCTATAAAATAGGAGTATCAGTAATACCTCCTTAAAGTGGTATACTGAGGCATTGAATAAATATTTAGTCCTTACAATGGTGCCATATATGTTGACTATTTTATTTTTATCTCTATAAATTGAAAGAAGTATATAGTGGATAAGGATATAACAAAAATTATAAATATTGTAAGTGTAAGCCTTTTAATAAGAAAAAGAGAATTTTTACCTACTTATAGCAGAGGATGAGATCTGAATGTTATTATTATTATTATTATTATTATTATTATTATTATTATTATTGAGACAGAGTTTCACTCTTGTTGCCCAGGCTGGGGTGCAGTGGTGCGATCTCGGCTCACTGCAGCCTCTGCTTCCCGGGTTCAAGTGATTCTCCTGCCTCAGGCTCCCAACTGGCTGGGATTACAGGCATTTGCCACCACGCCTGGCTAATTTTTTGTGTTTTTAGTAGAGACAGAATTTCACCATGTTGGCCAGGCTGGTCTTGAGCTCCTGAGTCAGGCAGTCTGGCCGCCTTGGCCTCCCATAAGTGCCGAGACTACAGGCATGAGCCACCACACCTGGCCCCCGAATATTATTTTAATGACGTGAATGTGAGTAACTTTACATTAACCAGTGACGTGAATGTCAGTAAGTTTACAACCTCATCTAATCACTTTTGCTGTCATTTTAAATGACGGCTTTCATTTTATAAGTAATACTTATACAAATGATGCTATAGAACAATTAGGAAATGTGTACAAATAAAAATAGCAAAACGTATGTCATACTACCCATCACCCAAGGTCATTTTTGCCAATTCTTTATCTTTCTAAACTGCTTTATGATCCATTGCTATAATTAATGTAGACCTCCCTTTAAAAATAGAATTTTCCTAAACAAATAATATTCTGAACGTTGTTATTTAAAAAAGCCTGTATTGAGCATTTTTGCACATAGAACAATATACTTTTAAGGTGTATTTGCCTAGTTCTGGTATAACATAATTTATTGACATTGTCTTTTATTGATGCATGATTAGATTATTTATTTGTTATGATTGACACATGATTAGATTATTTATGTGTTAATTTATTAATGTATGGTTGGGCTATTTGTTTGCCGTTAGAATTTATGTCATGATGACCATCTTTGAGCCTCTCACAATGCTGTCTTGTGGGATTGTTTAGAGTAAATTTCTAGGAAAGGAATTCCTGTGTCTCTGATCCTTCATGCCAGATGCCTTCGGAAGACCACTCTGAGCAGAGGTGAAAGTGTGCTGAGGCTCTCACTGCCTCTCTGCGGACCCTCTAACTAGGGTATGGCCAGAGCGGGAGGGAGGCAGCGGGAGCAAACCCTCTGGAGTCAGCCAGGTCTGAGTTCCATGTCTATGCAGGCACCAGATAATTGTATGCCTTTGGGTGAGCCACAGATCTCTCAATAAGGTAAACTTGGTAAGGTTATTATTAGCATAGGTCCTAGTGAATGTTAAGTATCAAGTAAGTACTTGACCTGCTACCACGACAATAAAATACCAGGGTCTATATAAAGTAACGTTCTTATATCAAAATATGTACATACATATATATACACACATATACATGTATTCTATATATAAAATAAGGTACCTGTATAAAACAAGGCCAGTTGCTTTCCCTGGCTAATCTGGAGGAAACAAGAATTTCTAAAAATATTCATCAGAACCAGGGCCTACTTGAGGGTGGAAGGTGGGAGGAGGGTGAGGATTGAAAAACCACCTGTTGGGTACTGTGCTCACTACCTGGTGATGGAATAATCTGTACACCTAACCCTGGTGACATGCAATTTACCTGCACATGGACCCCTGAACCTAAAATAAATGTTAAAAGAAAATGTTCCTCAGTGTGGGTGACTCATAGGTGTTTAGAAATCCCCCACAAGGTGAATTGAGCATTTGAAGCACAGTCTGAAATAAGGTGAAAACAAAGGCGAAGGGGATTATGCGTTAGTTACCCCTTTACCATCACCCGCATCCTTTCCCTGCCAAACAGCCGCATCCGTCCACGGTGGCCGTGTGGACAGGTGGCGGTGTGATCGACTTTCTGGCTAATTTAGCACAACACATCCTCGAGATCATGGATCCATGGACTCCAGATCCTCAGAACTGGCCATAGATTTGGAGCTGGGGCAAGATTTAATAGAGTGTTGCATGTGTCAGCGAGCCCACCTGATTCATTGTGATCATTAATTCGTGTGATATGTCATCCCTGTAGGGTCGGGCCAAACCCCACTGCACCCACCCTCCCCTTGACCAGATCCTGTGAAAACAGGCTTGTGTACCTCCCTGACAGCAAGCACGTTTTTAAGGTGTTTCTTTCCGGAATGCTTCCTTTCAATAACCCTTTCTCTATTTTGTTTACTTTATTAGTTTTTACTTGTTTGGCGGACATTGATTTTAAAAAGGCCATGGCACTCGGAAGGTGCTCCTGAAGACAGACCTGAGTATGTGTAAGAATGAATTATTCCGAGGCTGGTAGGAACATTGCCACTCACTCTGTGCCTCTGTGTTGTGGTTTTTAAGGAGGAAGATGAAGGCTCGTGCTCCCCCACCTCCTGGAAAGGCTGCCACTCTGCACGTGCACAGTGACCAGAAGTCCGCCCATGACGGGGACCTCGGGTCGCAGCAGAACTTGGTTCGCATGAAGGAGGCGCTGAGGGCCAGCACCATGGATGTCACCGTGGTCCTGCCCAGCGGGCTGGAGAAGAGGAGCGTGCTCAGCGGGAGGTGAGAGCCGGTGCTGCGGGAGGAGTCGCTGTACTCACTTTGCGAGTATAGCGGGGAGAATGGAAAGGCGGATGTTGATGTATTGCATTTTCCTCCTCATCAGGTCTGACCTCAGGGAACTCATGGATATAAATCGGGCCTAGTGACTACTTAGAGCGGCCTGAACTGTCTGTCCTACCTGGGGTGAGCTTATGCTAACTGATCCAGCCATGATGGCTCACCAGATGCTTAGGAGAGCTGGGGCTCCAGGGCTCCCTCCTATGAGGAGGCAGGCTTAGAAAGGAGGGCAGGTGTAGCGGTGACCTACACCCCTGGATGAGACAGCAGCCACAGTGTGCCTCAGGCATCCTCAGCTCTGAAGGGACCCAGCCAGGAGGGCAGCCTCCTGAATTAACCATTCCCACACCTACTTGCAGCAACATGTGGAGGTGTGTGTACAACTGGCAATCAACTTTCTAAAGTGAAAATATTTCAGGTTTAGATGAAGGAATAAACCAACCCAATCATGGATTTCCAATTTAAGGGCTTGAATTTGAGACCCTCAGTTCCCACATGCACTCTTCTCAGGACTGATCTGCCCATGGCTGAGTGTCCCACTCCACTTAACTCACAAAAGGTGCGGCTGAAACATTGTCAAAGCCTCCTTCATCATAGCATTTTGAATTTATGACCAATAGATTTGCACATTTTATGTTTGACAATGATCAAAATAATCATAATTTTATTGTTTAAATAGTTTTGTGCTATTCTTACTGATACTTTAAGTGATAACCCAATGTATAATAAAAAAATCTAACCAAGTCACAGAAAAAAGTTAACTATAATTTATGCATGTTTTTACTGTAGAGAAGTATGATAGAATGATTAATTACAAAAACTTTCAAGCATTCATACATATTTGTATAATTCTGATGCAGCATTGAATTGAAGCAGTATTTATAAGAAAACAAGGAGAGTAAGAAATGATATAAAATGGGCTGGGCACGGTGGCCTGTAGTCTCATCACTTTGGGAGGCTGAGGCAGGCAAATCACTTGAGGTCAGAAGTATGAGACCAGCCTGGCAAAAATGGTGAAACCCCATCTCTACTAAAAATGCAAAATAATTAGCCATGCATAGAGGTGCATGCCTGTAGTCCCAGCTACTCAGGAGGCTGAGGCAGGATAATTGCTTGAACCCAGGAGACAGAGGTTGCAGTGAACCGAGATTGTGCCATTGCACTCCAGCCTGGGCAACAAGAGCGAAACTTCATCTCCAGAAAAAAAGAAATGATATAAAATGTTTTATTCTTATGAAGCAGTTTGCTTGAGTAATTTTAATGGATAATGGTGAAAATTAAATCACTCTGGGTGATTTTATTCTCACAGATGCCTTTTAAAAAGTGATGTAAGCATTTTATTTTAAAATACCAGTATTTAGATTATAGTTGAAATTACCTAATCCTTTGCAACTATTTTGTTACTTTTATCAAATTAACCAGTGTATAATCAAAATTCCAGGTGACAGTCTAATTGGCAAAGGGGTGCATATGTTTTTCAAAAGTATTTTATGAGATAAGTGAATAAAAATTTGGGGAGCATTGCTCGAGGCCTCAGAATATACCTAGGATTGGAACTGTTGAGTCGTGGGATACAGTATTTCAGCTGTACCAGGTGAGGCCAGCCTGCTCTCCAGTGTGGGCCACTGAGCTAGAACGGGAGGTTGCTTCTCAGTGGGGGTCCTGTGGCTGTGGTCATACCAGGAGGGCTCAGGCACGATTAGCTATCTACAGTGGATCAAGGTGGGAGGTGCCTGGGCTCAAAGCCTGGTCCACTGGAAGCCACTATCTCTTGCGGCAGTTCTATAGGCTTTCCCCCCAGGGTTCATGCACAGTGGAGTGACAGGAGTTTCTGTGAGTTTCTTTGTTTTATAAAGTAGTCATAGGCCAAAGTACACTTTTCCTATATAACTTTGTAACATAAGAAATTAGTCACATTATTATAGGTTTAAAAAACACTTTAGTGTATGCATGAAATTTTCTCAGTGGGTATATTAGGGTTTACTTGCCATTCTTATATTTTAGCCCAATTCCTAGGTACATATTTTGTTTAGAAAATGGCATTGTGGGCCAGGCGTGGTGGCTCATGCCTGTAATCCCAGCACTTTGGGAGGCCGAGGTGGGCGGATCACCTGATATCAGGAGTTTGAGACCAGCCTGGCCAACATGGTGAAACCCCGTCTCTAATAAAAATACAAAAAAATTAGCCAGGCGTGGTGGCGCATGCCTGTAATCCCAGCTACTCAGGAGGCTGAGGCAGGAGAATCGCTTGAACCCGGGAGATGGAGATTGTGGTGAGCCGAGATCACGCCATTGCGTTACAGCCTGGGCAACAAGAGAGAAACTCCATCTCAAAAAAAAAAAAGAAAAGAAAAGAAAAGAAAATGGCGTTGTGGATCATGTCTTAATCCTGCAGTCCATGGATCCAGTTTTACGAATGCACAAGGAAAGGATAGAATGCCCATTCTAAAAGTAAAAATATTATTTTAAAATAATGCTTTCATTTCTTTTATTTCCCTTATAAAGTAGAGGTTGCCACCATGTAGTTTTGTAATGTAGTGACTGAGAATAGGTGCAGCCTTAGAGATGGAGTATTAAAATAATGTTGTCTTTCTTAAGTAGTGAATTATTATCCCTTCTCATGGTTTCCTGAAGCATCAGTGAGTTATAGCAGCAGCTGTGAGCTGCCACCAGTGGGTCTTTGGTGGGATAACTATTGCGGATGCAGTAGCTCCTTGCTTTGGGAATTGGTTTTACGTTATGCTCTTTATTAATATAAGAGTGGGCTGCAGTTAAGTTCCTGATCCTTGCTTAAAATAGATCTACTTATTTTTTGTCATTGTGGTTTCTCTTCTGTCTTAAAAAGTGGGTTTAGTAAAGAACATGCCACCTTTTCATAGGGTAAGCAAGGAGTTTGTAATTTATAGTCAGCCCCTTAACTGTGTTATTTCCTGACATGAAAGATTCCACAAAGGAAACACATTAGTAATTGGATGCTGATAATCCCATTTGGAAAATCAGTGAATTTTTTTTTTTTTTTTTAGCTTCCCTTGAATTTAGAAACATAAATAAAAGTTGAAGTCTGTTCTTACAGATTAAGACATGAGAATTGGTGCTCTGAGCCATTCATAGGGGAAATGTTCTGGCCTACCTTAGGGATGGTATTACCAAGCACCCCACACAGTGGCTGGACAGAGGCCACAATCCCATCACTTTAATTGAGGCACAAGAAAAGAAAAGATCTTTCGGTCAGGTGCAGTGGCTCATGCCGGTAATCCCAGCACTTTGGGAGGCTAAGGTGGGTGGATCACCTGAGGTCAGGAGTTTGAGACCAGCCTGGCCAACCTGTCTCTACTAAAAGTAAAGAAAATTAGCTGGGCGTGGTGGTGCTTGCCTGTAATCCCAGCTACTCGGAAAGTTAAGGCAGGAGAGTCACTTGAACCTGGGAGGCAGAGGTTACAATGAGCTGAGATTGTGCCTATGCACTCTGGCCTGGGCAACAGAGTGAGACTCCGTCTAAAAAAAGAAAAGATCTTCAAAGAGCCCTTTACAAAAGGGTGTCAGGTATTTAGTATGCTAGGCTGTGTCATTGTGATGTGGTCAGTGCCTTGCATCCAAGCTGGTGTTCAAGGCCAAGGGCTGGGGCAGAAGAAGGCAAGCCTTCCTTTTGCAGAAGAGAGGAAATCTGCCTCATATTCAGTCCTGTGATTCTGCCTCTACAGGCCATTGCACCCCCTTTACAACAGACAAGCTTAGACCTGTGCAGGGAGTTTTAGGTCCCTGTCTGTGTGAAACAGCACAGGAGTCTTGCAGCAGCAGGTGTTGGGTCTCCATGTTCCTTCTGTAGAGGGCTCACCTGTTCTCACATGCAAGGGAAGGGAGGCTGGGAGGGACCCTCATCCCTCTCTGTCCTGTGAAGGTATTGATGGAGCACATGTGCAGCCTCTGAAAGGCCGTGGCCTTGGCCTTGCACTCTTGGATGTGAGGTCCTGGCCCCGGAGGCTGAAGGAAGTAACTTTCGAGAGGACAGCTTTGCTGCCATGCACTGTTGAGTAGGCCCCAAGAAGGCTGTTCCGAAAGTCACAAGGTTAAAAGTCAGGTGCACCTTGGTGTGATTATGCTTCTGTTGGAAGACTACCCTTTACAATAGAGTAAATTCCTGGGAGCCAGAGCCCACTTTGGTAACCTGAGCTAGAAGTGAGTCTTTTTTTTTAATTTTTTAATTTTTTAAATTTTTTTTTATTTTTTATTATTATACTTTAGGTTTTAGGGTACATGTGCACAATGTGCAGGTTTGTTACATATGTATCCCTGTGCCATGTTGTTTTGCTGCACCCATTAACTCGTCATTTAGCATTAGATATATCTCCTAATGCTGTCCCTCCCCTCTCCCCCTACCCCACAACAGTCCCCGGAGTGTGATGTTCCCCTTTCTGTGTCCATGAGTTCTCATTGTTCAATTCCCACCTATGAGTGAGAACATGCAGTGTTTGGTTTTTTGTCCTTGCGATAGTTTACTGAGAATGATGTTTTCCAGTTTCATCCATGTCCCTACAAAGGACATGAACTCATCATTTTTTATGGCTGCATAGTATTCCATGGTGTATATGTGCCACATTTTCTTAATCCAGTCTATCGTTGTTGGACATTTGGGTTGGTTCCAACTCTTTGCTATTGTGAATAGTGCCGCAGTAAACATACGTGTGCATGTGTCTTTATAGCAGCATGATTTATAGTCCTTTGGGTATATACCCAGTAATGGGATGGCTGGGTCAAATGGTATTTCTAGTTCTAGATCCCTGAGGAATCGCCACACTGACTTCCACAATGGTTGAACTAGTTTACAGTCCCACCAACGGTGTAAAAAGTGTTCCTATTTCTCCACATCCTCTCCAGCACCTGTTGTTTCCTGACTTTTTTTTTTTTTTGAGACGGAGTCTCGCTCTATCGCCCAGGCTGGAGTGCAGTGGCACAATCTCGGCTCACTGCAAGCTCCGCCTCCCGGGTTCACGCCATTCTCCTGCCTCAGCCTCTTGGAGTAGCTGGGACTACAGGTGCCCGCCACCACGCCCGGCTAATTTTTTGTATTTTTAGTAGAGACGGGGTTTCACCGTGGTCTCGATCTCCCGACCTCGTGATCCGCCTGCCTCGGCCTCCCAAAGTGCTGGGATTACAAGCGTGAGCCACTGCGCCCGGCCTGTTTCCTGACTTTTTAATGATGGCCATTCTAACTGGTGTGAGATGGTATCTCACTGTGGTTTTGATTTGCATTTCTCTGATGGCCAGTGAGTCTTGGCATGTTCAGTGGGTATGATCATCTGGATCCTCACTCATCACTTCTAATGCCCGCCTTCCCAACCTCCCTATGATGTTTCTGCCTCATTAAGGCTTTGTTTGTGTGGGCTTAATCCGAACGAAGCTGAAAAAAAACAAAAACATGCCAAAAAGCCCACTGTGATTTGCAGAATGTGATCAATGTCCGATTTCTAATATGTTTTCTTTATGAAAATCTTTTTTGTGGGGAAGTGACAAGGTTAAGGAGCTGGCTATAAACTATGAACTGCTTATCCTCACAAAAGGTGGACACATTCTTCCTAAACATTCACAGAAGGTGCTGTTGGTGTTTTTGACATTGGTGTTATACCAATTATACATAAGGGAGGTCTCATGGTGTGAGATCTTGATGGATTAAAGCATGTGATCATGCTTATTTATTCATTGGTCAAAATATATACTGAGTTTGTTGCTAACTTTTGTGAGGCACTGTGAAGAAGACTCCTCAGCAAGTAGAGAAAAAAAAAATAGGATTTGCAAAATGCCGGTTTATGTAAGAAGCAGGGCATTCAATATTGCTTGAAGCTAGGCTGAGAAGCAGGAGTTATGTTGGCCTGGACACTGGTATGGCCTGTACTGAAGAGTATCCTGTAGGCCTCCCTGCAGCTCCACCAATCTCAAACAAGACTGCGTGTGCCACTGGGAACTGCACTAGGCAGCGCTAGGCAAGCAATGAGGAAGCTGGTGCATCGCAGTATTAATTTTCTTCAAACACAGGAAAAATAGCTTTATATGAAAAGTAGCATACAAAATTGACATGCATTTTTAAGCCCAGCACCAACAGGTGATTTTAAGGGTAACTGGGCTATGTCAGGGGCCCCCAGGGTACATGTTGATTGATCTGCTGAGTGAGAATCACCTAGAAAACAACTAACTTGCTTATAATCTGGACACAGAAGGCTCTAGATTATGAAGTAAGGTGACCTCCAAGATGTAGGCCAAAAAATGAGGAGACCAGAATTAAGAAAGGTCACAGTTACTGTGGTCAGCAAAGGGATTCCTTCAAGGCTGAAGCCAACCAGAATGCACTCCATGTCTGAGATCACCTGTTCACACCTGTCCAGGTAACACATCCCATCTGGACAGGGTAACTGGCGGTTTTCCCAGGTTCCCAGACTCTGCACATCACCTCTTTCCATGTCGAAGAACACAACCAGCATTGTCTTTTTTTTTTTTTTTTTTAAGTACATAGAGTCTTGCCCTGTCTCCCAGGCTAGAGTGCAGTGGTGGCACAGTTTCGGCTCACTGCAACCTGTGCCTCCGAGGTTCAAGTGATTCTCTTGCCTCAGCTCAGCCTCCCGAGTAGCTGGGATTGCAGGTGCGTGCCACCACGTCCAGCTAATATTTGCATTTTTAGTAGAGACAGGGTTTCACCATGTTGGCCAGGCTGGTCTGGAACTCCTGACCTCAAGTGATCTGCCTGCCTCGGCCTCCCAAAGTGTTGGGATTACAGGCGTGAGCCACCGTGCCCAGCCAGCATTGTCTTTTAACAGTTTTGAAATGTGGATGCCTTTATAGAAGGCATTCCCTTTCCAGTTAGCAGCAACCCCCGTCTCTCCCTAAATTCACGTCGTGAGAGCCCTCACAGACTGGTAGCAGCTGCTTGGCCCCGGGAGGTGTGTGGGTTTGTGAGGGCTTGGCCAACTCTCTGAAGTCTGACACCATCCTCCTCACTGTGGCTCTGTTGTTAGTCATGGGTTTCGTTTCCAGCGATGTGGCTTCTGATTTGCATCTGCGAGGTAGGCCCTTGCCCACCTCAGTTGACAGGCCTGGGACCCAGGCCTCTCAGAAACT
The DNA here is from genome assembly GCF_009828535.3 of Hylobates moloch. Taxonomy (NCBI): domain Eukaryota; kingdom Metazoa; phylum Chordata; class Mammalia; order Primates; family Hylobatidae; genus Hylobates; species Hylobates moloch. The sequence continues at coordinate 118,197,033 of NW_026652276.1, forward strand.
GCATCCTTACAGAGAACTCAGCCTCACACCTAGACTTCCCCAGTTCTGGGCTTCCTCAGGTCACCTGTCTCCACATTGACCATTTTTGTGTTCTGCTGATGTGTCCCTTTGTGTAGGGCCTTGTCAGCATGAACTGCCTGTAGTGCAGTGGGCCACAAGCTTTTTGGCACCAGGGACTGGTTTTGTGGAAGACAGTTTTTCCACAGACCAGGCTGGGGATGGCTTCGGGATGATTCAAGCACATTATGTGTATCATTAGGTTCTCATAAGGAGCGCATACACAGTTCACAATAGGATTGATGCTCCTATGAGAATCGAATGCCACTGCGGTCGGACAGGAGATGGAACTCAGGGGGAAATGCTTGCTTGTTCACTGCTCACCTGCTGTGCTACCTGGCTTCTAACACACCATTGACTGGTTGTTGTCTGTAGCAGGGGGTTTGGGGACCGCTGCTGTAGAGGACCCATATTAAGCTGTCAGACTGGACTCTCTCCCAGGGCTTGACTCTGTTATACCAGAGTCTGCCTCATGCAGAGCTTAGGGCCACACAGTGGCGTTGGTCCCACACAAGAAACTAGGCCACTCTGGACCAGTTTAAGATTTGACAGTTCATACAAATTAAATTTGTTTTAACATTGTGTTGGGAAGTAGCCACAGCTACTTTAAAGTGATTTGTAAACTTGGCACTGAGTTACCTATTTACTTAACACATACGTACTAAGTGTGCACGTCCTGGGTACTTAGAGTCTAGCAATTCTCAAAGTGGGGTTCCAGACCAGCAACAATGGCCTCACTTTAGAACTTGTTAGAAATGCAAATTCCCAGCCCTTCCCCAGACCTGAGTAGAAATGCTGGGGAGGAGCATAGCAACCTGTGTTTCAGCAAGCCCTGAAGGTTCAGATTGCGTGTTAAAGTTTGCAATCCCTTGCTATGGTGCATGTCACTAGCCCTGCTAGATGTCAGGGATACTCGATGAGTACATGGTCCTAAGAATGAGCCCAAGGTCTCACTGGTGGGGTGGCATGAACAGGGGGACTGTAGAAATGATTCGTGTCAGCGGCTCAAGAACGGCCCTTGGTAGCCTCATCACAGAGTATTTTTCAGTCCATTTCCACACTGAGTGGGGTCTGAGGATCTGGTAGGACAGCTGGCTTGTAATGTAGATTTAAGTCCCCTCAGTTAGAGAAGGGTAATTCATTAATCGGCCAGGGTCTGATGGAAATGGAAGTAGGACTTGGCCTCTCTGACATTGTGTGTTCCTCAAGCAATCTTTTGCTGTTGCCTGCTTTCTGAGGGGCAGTGGCCCCTCTGCACTAGGACGGGTATTGGCACAGGCTGTCCGTTTCTTGTCTAGGGCTCTGCTAAGATTTCAAAAAGAACCACCTACAAAAGAAAACCAGTTTTTTTTCTAATTGAAGTCACTGACTCAAACAAAAAATTTTTTTGAAGTCTGTACACATTTGGAAAATATTATTTTTAAAGAACTATAATAATTCTACTGTTAAGTTTAAAATCAGAGACCACAACAAATACGAAAAAAAAATAACATTTACCTCTACCTTATGAGCACTTAAAAGGCATTTGGGGGAACAGAGGTAAAGAAGTTAGAGGTAAAAACGGTGTTGCGGAGGAAGGGGAGAGAAACCTGAAAGGCCTGCTCTCATAACCCCCTCCACCCCTGCTCTCTTGATTTTAAGGTAATCATTCCATTTTGTTACTGTCTTTTATCCTTCCATTGAACCTGAGATTTAACCTGAATATAGATAGATGATGAGAGAGAGAGAAGGAGAGGCAGAGAGAGAAGGAGAGGCAGAGAGAGAAGGAGAGAGATGAGATTTTTCTTGATGTCTGTGTAGTCAATGAAAATGGCGATCCTGTGGGATCATCCCTGAGGCCAGGGAGAGCCCTAGCTCTCGTCACTTTCCTAACATACCTGACTCTTTGACATTCTGAGAGGGTCTAATTGTCTTAGTTTTATTCTTTGTACAACTGGAGAAACTCTATTCTGCATTGCTTCAAAGATGTTGCTTTGAAAGGGTCTAATATCTTGGTATTTGCCGAGAGCAGGATGGTGTTTGGCAACATACAGACAGGTGATCCTCTGCCCTGAGCTAGGCGAATGCCTTACTATGTAGAATCCAAAATAGAAAAGGTGGGAACAAATTAACTCATTTATTTAGCAAGTACTGACCTTGTGCCTACCACATGCCTGGCACTGTGCTCAGTGCCTTAAAAATGTTACTTCACATAAAACTGTCTCCACCCTGTGAGGTGGGCACTGTCGTTCTGCTCTCACCAGTAATAAAGCTGAGGCACAGAGGATGCAGTCGGCCCCACCCAGGTCAGAGAGGCAGTGAGCACTGGTACCAGGATTGCATCCCAGGCAGGCTGTTCTGAGTGCCGTCACTGCACCCAGTGCTGATGTGAGAAATCACGCCTAATCCCTAATCAATGGGCAAAGCTGCAGATCAGGATGGGGCTGCTCCATCAGAGGTGGTGAGGAGGGGAGGTCAGACCCTGGAGTTGGCGAGAATGTGTGAGTGGCCAGGCAGCCTCTTCCACTTACCCGTGGCCCAATGGCACAGTGACCTACTGAGGTCTTGTGGAGGGATGCACTTGTAACACCCAATTAGAGAATCATTAATCCTTTGTCCTCAGGAGATGAGAGGCAGGTTGGGATCTGATGAGCGTGTAAGGAAAACGCACAGGGAGTAGGCAGCAGCTCTGACTCTCTGTCCATTTTTGGGCACTGCCATTGTCCCAAGGGTGGCCTCTCTGGGTGAATTCTACAGTAGCATCAAAGGAGACTAGAAAGAACTGGCTATTTGGAGTTTGGCATTTGAAAATGTCAGCCAGTAGCAACTTAAAGGGCGTGGTGCAAAGTAGCAGAAACGGCATTCCCTCACACCTTGCTGTGCAAAGACGTGCTTCAGAAAAGTGTGTAGTGGAAAAGTAGTCAATCAAGCTGAATTTTACATGAGACTGGGAAGGGTCACACAGAGTCTCAAACCCTGCAGGAAGTGTCATAAGACGAGTTCCTGCTTTTGGACCCATGTCCTCACAGGGTTGAGCTTGTGTGTGTCCAGGTTCTTTAATGCCACCAAGTCAGGTCTTCCTTAGAAAGCTGTGTTTACCTGACACGAATAGAGGCAGCCCCAGAGAGAGCAAAGCAGCAGCCAAAGCTGGAGCTCCTGGCAGCCCCCAAACCTCCCACTTTGATGTGGAAGCCCCGCTGTCCTGGGTACGGGTTCCAGCCCTGGGAAGGGATGGTGTCTGAGGTCTCCTCCAGGTTGAGAGGGTAACTGTGCCCTGCAAGTAACTTAAGCATGTCTGATAACTCATGTCTGTGGGGACTGGGTTTTATTATCATGTCCCTACAGGGTTTGGGGGTGGAGTTTTGCCTCCCCCCAATTTAAATTTGGGCAGGTGGGTTGTTGATGATCTACTCCCACCCTCGACTGCTGAGGATATCATGGCAGCTTTCACATGAGGAGCACTCGCTGGGCAGAGCTGCCTTCACGGGGTGGGGCAGGGGTATAAAGGCCCACATTGTGGAGGATTGACCAGCAGACTGTATTGTGGAGATCCATTTGGCACACAGGGTGGAGATTTGGGCACTCAATTATTTATTTGGCTGCAATTAATACACTCTGAGAGCACACTGCATACTGGCTTCTGCCGTGGCCAGGTGGGATCATTCTCTGTGCTTGGGAAAAGCTGTGGAGCCCCGGGCTGTCCACTCCCTTTCACCTCTCTAGATGCTCCAAACCTGTCACCAGTTGTTGGACTAAAAGAACAAAGGATCACAGTAGTGGCATTTGTGTAATTTTTGTGTTTGATAACTGATTTGTATCTGTTTACTGGGTAGAGACAGCCTCTTGGTGGGGATTAGAGGGAAAGCAAGTCAGGTCAGACAAGAGTGGACCCCAGCTCCCCTGCCTCGTGGAAACCCAGGGACCCACTCCCCATCCTCAGACTGCAGGAGGACTGCAGGACACCATGGGCGGTGCACGATGTGGCCACAGGCTCATCACAGATACACAGGATGTGGTCAGGAGCCTGTGGTGTTCGCATTTTTAAGAAGTGTTCGCTATGCTGAGGGTTCTCTGTGGACTGTCGTGTCTGCAGGTGCATGGTGATGTTCTCCCTGTTTTGTTTCCTGGAGCTCTTCATTGAGATGAAGGTTTTTACTCAGGATCTGAAAGAATCAGAACTCATGGTGGTTATTAGCCTGCATGCCCTGCTGTGGGGTTCTGGAGGGTTGGGGCTGCCCAGGCCGCACCAGGTGCTCCCACCGCCACCAGCACCCACTTCCCAGGGGTGTTTAGTATCTTCCTCACTGGCACCTCCTGTTCCTTAATCACTTCCTGGAGAGTGGATGAGGGTAAATATTGTCATGGAGATAGCTTTGAGCATTGTTTGTATCAGTGAGAACATTATTGATGCTCTTTTCTTGTAGCATTGGCATGAGAAAGAGGGCACTTTAGGGATTCTTGTAGGATTGGGTTTGCCTGTGGGTTTATGGTTCAGTGTTAGGGTCCTGCAGCTCATGCTCAGGGTCACGGAGGAATGAACGAGTGTCTCTGGCTGATGAGGCACCTAGGGCTTTGCAAATGTTTTGTTTGAATTCAGAGACAAAATTTTATTTATTTTAGAGTCTTCCAATTGACTTAGTAACACATTGCACCCACTAGGTGATCTGTAATCGCTTGTTAAATTAAATGTGTACTTTCATTCCAGTTTCCTTCCATTCCTTAACCAAAAAAAATGTCCACTGTACCAAGTACCTATTGGGAAAAGTGATTTTCTTTTTTTTTCTTGTGTTTTATTTTCAGCTTTATTGGGAGTGTAATTGACAGATAGAAATGGTATATATTAAAGGTGTATAACTTATTGTTGATATACATATATATTTGTGAATTGCCACAAAGTAGTTAACACATCTGTCACTTTACAGACTTGTGTGTGTATGTGTGTGTGTGTGTAGTGAGAACACTGAAGGTCGACTCTCTTAGCACATTTCAAGTATACAGTGCAGTATTGTCAGCTGCAGTCCTCATGGTGGACATTAGACACCAGATCTCCAGAGCTTACTTGTCCTTCGTAACAGAAACTGTGTGTCTTTGACCACCTCCCTATTGCCTGGCCCCTGCAACTGCTATTCTATTCTCTGCTTCTAGGAGTTCAGCTATTTTAGATTCCACATATAAGTGAATCAGGTCCTGTTTGTCTTTCTGTCTGGCTTTTACTTAGTGTATTGTCCTCCAGCTTCATCCATGTTGTCACATGTGGCAGGATTTCCTTCTCTTTTAAGACTATGTAGTACTTCATTGTATATACGTGCCACATTTTCTTTATCCATTCATCCATTGACAGTCATTTAGGTTACTTCCACTTCTTGGCTATTGTGAATACTGCTGCAATAGGTACTGTGAATAGCGCTACAATAGATACGGGAGTGCAGATATCTCTTAAAAATTCTGATTTCATTTTCTTTCTTTTTAGACAGTCTTGCTCTGTCAACCAGGCTGGAATACAGTGGTGCGATCTTGGCTCAGTGCAATCTTTGCCTCCTGGGTTCAAGCAATTCTCCTGCCTCAGCCTTCCGAGTACCTGGGAGTACAGGCATGTGCCACCACGCCTGGCTAATTTTTGTATTTTTAGTGGAGATGGGGTTTCACGTTGTTGGCCAGGCTGGTCTTGAACTCTTGACCTCAGGTGATCCGCCCACCTTGGCCTCCCAAAGTGCTAGGATTACAGGCGTGAACCGCCGTGCCTGGCCCATTTTCTTTAGAAATATGTACCCAGAACTGGGATTGGTGGGTTATATGGTAATTCTATTTTTAATTTTTTGAAGAACCACCAGACTGTTTTCCATAATGGCTGTACCAATTTACATTCCTGCCAGCAATGTTCAAGGTTTTCTTTTTCTCCACATTCTCACCAACACTTGCTATTTTTTGTCTTTTTGGTAAAATTGCCATTCTAACAGGTGTGAGGTGATATTGTGGTTTTGAATTGCACTTTCCTGATGGCGATGTTCAGTATACCTGTTGACCATTTATATGTCTTATTTTGAGAAATATCTATTCAGATCCTTTGCCCATTTTAAGGGGGTTATTTGCTATTGAGTTGTTTGAGTTCTTTATCTATTTTGGATATTAATCCTTTAATTGGATATGTGGCTGTCAAGTATTTTCTCCCATTCCATAGATTGCACTTCTCTCTGTTGACTGTTCCTTTGCTGGACAGAAGCCTTATAGCTTGATGCAGTCCTATTTGTCTATTTTTGCTTTTGCTCTCTATGCTTTTAGTGTCATAGCTGCAAAAAAAAAAAAAAAAAAAAAAAAACCCAAAAAACAAAAACAAACAAACAAAAAACTGCCCAGACCAATGTCATGAAGCTTTTTCCTGTGTTTTCTTCTCATAGTTTTATGGCTTCAAATCTTATATTTAAGTGTTTATAGTCCATTTTGAGTTTTTTTTTTATATAGAGTGAGATAAGGGTCAGATTTCATTTTTCTGCATGTGAATATTCAGTTTTCCTGGCACTATTTGTTGAAGAGATGGTCCTTTCCCCATTGTGACTTCTTGGCATCCTTGGCAAAGATCTGCTGACTCTTAATGCATGGATTTATTTTTGGGCTTTCTATTTTGTTCCATTAGTCTACATGTTTGATTTTCTGCAAGTACCATACTATTCTGTGCACTATAGCTATATAAGATATTTTGAAATCAGGATGTTTGATACCTCCAGGTTTGTTCTTCTTTCTTAAGATATCTTTGAGTATTCAAGATCTTTTGTTGTTCTATATGAATTTTTGGATTGTTTCTTTTCCATTTCTGTGAAGAATGCCAATGGGATTTTGATAGGGATTGCATTGAATCTGTAGGTCTTTTTGTGAGATATGGAAATTTTAACAATATTAATTCTTCTAATCCATGAACACAGGACATCTTTACATTTATCTGTGTCTCCTTTGATTTCTTTCATCAATGTATTATAATATTCAGTGTACCAATCTTTCACCTGTTTGGTTAAGTTTATTCCTAAGTATTTTATTATTTATTATTGCAATTTTCCTACTTTCTTAATTTCCTTTTTAAATGGTTTATGTATAGCAATGCCACAGATTTTTTTTGGTTGGGTGCGGTGCCTCACGCCTGTAATCCCAGCACATTGGGAGGCCAAGGCGGATGGATCACGAGGTCAAGAGATCGAGACCATCTTGGCCAACATGGTGAATCCCTGTCTCTACTAAAAATACAAAAATTAGCTGGGTGTGGTGGTGCATGCCTATAGTCCCAGCTACTTGGGAGGCTGAGGCAGCAGAATCACTTGAACCCGGGAGGCGGAGGTTGCAGTGAGCCGAGATAGCACCATGCACTCCAGCCTGGCGACAGAGTGAGACTCTGTCTTAAAAAAAAAAAAAAAAAAAAAGCCACTGATTTTTTTGTATTGATTTTATATTAAGCAACTTTACTTAAATTGTTTATTACTTTTAACAGTTTTTTCTTGTTGAGTTTTCAGAGCTGTCTATGTGTATGATCATATCACTTGTAACCAGGGATAATTTCAGTTATTTTTTGATGTATGTGCCTTTTATTTATTTTTCTTGTCCAATGCCTCTGGCTAGGACTGCCAGTACTGTATTGAATAGAAGTTGTGAGAGCATACATCCTTGCTTTGTATGGACCTTGAAAGCTTTCAGTTTTTCTCCATTGATTATAATGTTAGCTGTGAGCTTTTTGTATATGGTTTTTATAATGTTGAAGTAAATTCCTTCTCTGTCTTTTTTGGTGAGAGTTTTAGCATGCATGGATATTGAGTTTTGTCAAATGCTTTTTCTGTATCCATTGAGATGATTATGTAGTTCCTATGTTTCCTTGTGTTGATGTGTTGTATCACAATGATTAATTTGCAAATGTTGAACCATCCTTGCATCTCAGGGAGAAATCCTACTTAGTTGTGGAGTATAATCCTTTAAATGTGCTGTCGAATTTTGTATGCTAGTATTTTATTGAGGATTTCCGCATCCATGTTCGTCAGGGATATTAGCCTATAATATTCTTTTATTTTGCGATCGTTGTCTGACTTTGGTGTCAGCATGATTCTAGCCTCATAAAATTTGTTTGGAAATATGCCCTGTTTTTCTATTTTTTATTTGGAAGAGTTTAAAAAGGACTAGTATCAATTATTCCTTGACTGTTTGATAGTGTTCTTCATTGAATTGATTTAGTCCTGGACTTTTCTGTTTGTGATGAGATTTAATTGCTAATATAGTCTCTTTATTTGTTATTGGTCTCTTCAGGATTTCTGCTTTTCCTTGACTCAATTTTGGTACATGTCGAGGAATTTATCCATTTTTTTCTTTTTTTTAGGGATTATGCGATTTGTTAGTGTATTTTTGTAATACTGCCTAGTGATCTTTTTTATTCATATTTCTTTTTTTAATATGTAAATATATGTATATTTAATATAGAATTTTTTTATTATTATACTTTAGGTTTTAGGGTACATGTGCACAATGTGCAGGTTTGTTACATATGTATCCACGTACCATGTTGTTTTGCTGCACCCATTAACTCGTCATTTAGCATTAGGTATATCTCCTAATGCTGTCCCTCCCCACTCCCCCCACCCCACAACAGTCCCCAGAGTGTGATGTTCCCCTTCCTGTGTCCATGAGTTCTCATTGTTCAGTTCCCACCTATGAGTGAGAACATGCGGTGTTTGGTTTTTTGTCCTTGCGATAGTTTACTGAGAATGATGTTTTCCAGTTTCATCCATGTCCCTACAAAGGACATGAACTCATCATCTTTTATGGCTGCATAGTATTCCATGGTGTATATGTACCACATTTTCTTAATCCAGTCTATCGTTGTTGGACATTTGGGTTGGTTCCAACTCTTTGCTATTGTGAATAGTGCCGCAGTAAACATACGTGTGCATGTGTCTTTATAGCAGCATGATTTATAGTCCTTTGGGTATATACCCAGTAATGGGATGGCTGGGTCAAATGGTATTTCTAGTTCGAGATCCCTGAGGAATCGCCACACCGACTTCCACAATGGTTGAACTAGTTTACAGTCCCACCAACAGTGTAAAAGTGTTCCTATTTCTCCACATCCTCTCCAGCACCTGTTGTTTCCTGACTTTTTAATGATGGCCATTCTAACTGGTGTGAGATGGTATCTCATTGTGGTTTTGATTTGCATTTCTCTGATGGCCAGTGATGATGAGCATTTTTTCATGTGTTTTTTGGCTGCATAAATGTCTTCTTTTGAAAAGTGTCTGTTCATGTCCTTCGCCCACTTTTTGATGGGGTTGTTTTTTTTTTCTTGTAAATTTGTTTGAGTTCATTGTAGATTCTGGATATTAGCCCTTTGTCAGATGCGTAGGTTGCAAAAATTTTCTCCCATTCTGTAGGTTGCCTGTTCACTCTGATGGTAGTTTCTTTTGCTGTGCAGAAGCTCTTTAGTTTAATTAGATCCCATTTGTCAATTTTGGCTTTTGTTGCCATTGCTTTTGGTGTTTTAGACATGAAGTCCTTGCCCACGCCTATGTCCTGAATGGTATTGCCTAGGTTTTCTTGTAGGGTTTTAATGGTTTTAGGTCTAACATTTAAGTCTTTAATCCAACTTGAATTAATTTTTGTATAAGGTGTAAGGAAGGGATCCAGTTTCAGCTTTCTACCTATGGCTAGCCAGTTTTCCCAGCACCATTTATTAAATAGGGAATCCTTTCCCCATTTCTTGTTTTTGTCAGGTTTGTCAAAGATCAGATAGTTGTAGATATGCGGCATTATTTCTGAGGGCTCTGTTCTGTTCCATTGATCTATGTCTCTGTTGTGGTACCAGTACCATGCTGTTTTGGTTACTGTAGCCTTGTAGTATAGTTTGAAGTCAGGTAGCGTGATGCCTCCAGCTTTGTTCTTTTGGCTTAGGATTCATATTTCTAAGATATTTGTTATAATAGCTCCTCTTTCAGTTTTTAAGTCTTCTCTCTTTTTTTAATACAGCCAAGAGTTTTTTTTTAATTTTTGTGTTCTCTATTTCAATTATCTTTGCTGTAATCTTTATTATTAACTTCCTTGTGCTAACTTTGGGCTCAGTTTGTTTTTATTCTTGTTCCCTGAAGTGTAAAGTTAGGTTGTTTATTTGAGATCTTCCTCCTCCTCCTCCTCCTTATTATTATTATTGTTGTTATTATTTTTCCAGACGGCGTCTCGCTCTCTCACCCAGGCTGTAGTACAGTGGTGCGATCTCAGATCACTGCAAGCTCTGCCCTCTAGGTTCAAGCAATTCTGCTGCCTCAGCCTCCCAAGTAGCTGAGATTACAGGCCCGTAATCCCACGCTCGGCTAATTTTTATATTTTTAGTAGAGATGGGGTTTTACTGTGTTGGCCAGGCTGGTCTCGAACTCCTGACCTCAAGTGATCCACCTGCCTCGGCCTCCCAAAGTGCTGGGATTACAGGCGTGAGCCACTGTGCCCGGCCCTTCCTTCTTTTTAAATGTAGGATCTTACTGCTATAAACTTCCCTATTAGTATTAGTTTTGTTCCATCCCATAAGTTTTGACAACTTTTGTTTCCATGTCCATTTGTCTCAAGATATTTTCTAAATTCCCTTTTGATTTCTCCTTTGACTCAGTGGCTGCTCAAGATTCTGTTGTGTAGTTTCCATGTACCATAGTCCTCCCTCTCTGTGGGGGATTTGTTCTAAAACCTCTGGTGGATGCTTGAAACCACAGATCGTACTAAAGTTTATATATACCATGTTTTTTCCTATACATACACTTCTATAATAAAATTTAATTATAAATTGGATATAGTAAGAGATTGACAATGAATCAATTTAAAAATAAAATATAACAATTGTAACCATATCGTTATAATAGTTATCATACACTGTGGCTATAACTTTTGCAGATTGAGGCACAACTGCAAAACTAGCATGAATATCTTTTTTCTTCTTCACAATTTTAGGGATAGAAGATTCATTTTTACCATAGATCTTAGCAACCTCAGAGTACTGTTTTTCTTTCCTTATTAAGTCAAGAACTTTTACCTTTGCACTTAATGGATGCAGTTTATGGCTTTTCTTTGGCATCATTACTCTTGAGGTTTGAGGCCATTATTAAGTAAAGTAAGCGTGACTGAAACACAAGCACTGCAATACTATGACAAGCGATCTGATAACGGAGATGGCTATGAAGTGACTAGTAGGCGGGTAGAGTATATAGTGTGAATACATTGGACAAAGGGATGGTTGATGTCCCAGGCAGGATGAGGCAGGGTGGTGCGAGATTTCATCACACTGATTAAATTTGTGAGTTGTTCATTTATGAAATTTTCCATTTAATATCTTCAGACTGTGGGTAAAATATTACAGAAGGTGAATTCCATGTTTGTATTTTTTTCATTCTTAAAAATACTGTTATTGATTGCTAATGTCATTCCATTATGGCTGGAAAAGGCACTTGGAAGATTTTGATCTTACTAAAATTTTCAGACCTCTTTTGACACATAACTTGTTATATACCCTGAAGAATGCTCCATATGCTCTTGAGAAGAATCTATATTCTTCTGATATTAGATGGACATTATATATCTTAGGTCAATTTGGTCTATAGTGTTGTTCAGTTATTCTATTTTCTTATTGATTGATTTTTCTACCAGAATGATCTACCCATTATAGAGAGTAAAGTTTTGAAGTCTCTTCATATTATTGTATTATTATGGTATTGCTGTCTCTTTCTCCCTTCAGATTTATGAGTGTTTACTTTACATATTTAGGTGCTTTCATGTTGGTGGTATAAGTATTAATATTTATAACTATTGGGTCTTTCTGTTGAATTGTCCCTTATGTCATTATATGATGACATTTGTCATGTGACAGTTTTGACTTAATAAACCCTATTTTATTTAATGACAATATAGCTACCCCTGCTCTCCTTTCTTTCTTTCTTTTTTTTTTTTTTTTGAGACAGAGTCTTACTCTGTCACCCAGGCTAGAGTGCAGTGGCACCATCTCGGCTTACTGCAATCTCCGTCTCCTGGGTTCAAGCAATTCTTCTGCCTCAGCCTCCCGAGTAGCAGGGATTAAAGGCGCCCACCACCACGCCCAGCTAATTTTTGGTATTTTTAGTAGAGATGGGGTTTCACCGTGTTGGCCAGGCTGGTCTCGAACTCCTGACATCGTGATCTGCCTGCCTCGACCTCCCAAAGTGTTGGGATTGCTGGCCTGAGCCACCATGGCCGGCTCCTTTCTTTAACCTTTTTTATGAAATATCATTCTTCATTCTTTATTTTCAACCTCTATGTGTCCTTAAATCTAAAATGAGTCTCTTGTAGACAGCATATAGTTTATTATTATTATTTTATTTGTTCATCTACAGTATTTCTTTTGATTGGAGAGTTTAGTACATTTGAATTTCAAATAATTATTAATAGGTAAGGACTTACCCTTGCCATTTTGTCATTTGTTTTCTACCTTTATTATAGTTCTCTTACTCCTCTTGGTGTCTTCCTTTGTGGTTTGATTATTGTAGCAGTGTACTTTGATTCTTCTCTCTTAATCTTTTTTGCATCTACTGTACATCATGTCTGTGTATTTGTGTGTGGTTACCATAGAGTTTACACTGAAAAATTTATAGTTATAGCAGTCTGTTTGAAGCAGATATCCACTTCACTTCAATCATATACAGGCACTCTACACTTTACTTCCCCCTCCCACAGACACTTTATGTAACTGATGTCACATTTTATTTTTCTGTATTGTATTTCCATTAGCAAATTTATGTGGCTATATTTATTCTGACAACTTGCCTTCTAATTTGTATACTAGTGTTTAAAGAGATTTGTGTGTACCATTTCAGTATTACAGTATTCTGTGTTTACCTTTAGCAGTGAGATTCGTATTTTCATATGCTTTCATGATGCTGTTTATCATCTTTTCATTTCAGCTTGAAAAACTAACTTTAGCAGGTCTAGTGGTGACAAACTTCCTAGTTTTGACAGGGAAAGACATGTCTCTCCTTCATCCTTAAACTATAGTTTTTCTGGATAAAGTATTCTTGGTTGACATTTTTTTCTTCTAGTACTTTGCTATATCATCCCACTGCCTCCTGGCCTGCAAGGTTTCTGCTGATAAATCTTACAATGTTTCCCTTGTGTGTGACAAGGTACCTTTCTCTTGCTGCTTTCAAAATTGTCTCTTTGTCTTTTATTTCTGAAAAACTCTTAACATTTGAGACAAACTATAATGTGCTTCAGAGTAGTGCTCTTTTTGTTTAATATATTTGCAGATCTTAGGACTTTGTGTCAATTTCCCTCTGTAGAGTTGGGAAGATTTTTGCCATTATTTCTTTAAATAGGCTTTCCACCACTTTGATGGTGTTCTGTAAGTTTCATAGGCTTTCTTCACTTTTTCTTTTTTTTTTCTTCTAACTGGTTAATTTCAAATGGCCAGGCTTCAGATTTACTGATTCTTTTTCCTACACGATCAAGTTTTCAGCTGAAGCTGTCTGTTGGGTTTTTCAGTTCAATCATTGTATTCTTCAGCTCCAAGATTTCTGTTTGGTTTCTTCTTAATGCTTCTGTTTCATTATTAAATTTCTCATTTTGTTCATGTATTGATTTCCTAATTTCATTTAGTTTTAAAATCTGTATTCTCCTGAAACTTATTGAGCTTCCTTAAGATGGCTATTTTGGATTCCTTTTCAGGTAATTTATGGATCTCCACTTTTCTGGAGTTGGTTACTGGGGTTTTGTTAGTTAACTTTGATGGTGTTATGTTTACCTTATGCTTTGTGATCCATGTAAATGTGTGTGTGTCTGTGCATTTGAAGGAGCAGACATCTCCAGTCTTTACAGACTGGTTTTGGCAAGTAAGGATCTACTCCTAGCTCACCAGACTGATGTTATTGCCTCTGGTATTTCAGTCAAGCTGAGTTTGGAGTTAGATAAGTTGGCCGTTTCAGGGTCTGCAGTTGGGACTGAGCTTGGGGAACCTGTCACTAAGGGTATGAATAGATATGTCTCCCACCAGGCCACAGTGGAGAGGGGCTGAAGCCAGGTCACATGACTACTTCAGTATCTGCAGTTGGGTCTGAGGTCAGCGAGCATGTTACTAGGGGGATAGGTTGGGTATGGCCCCTCTCAGGAAATGGAAGATGGGACTTTTGGAAGCACCACAGCTCTTTGTGGTTGGAGCTGAATTCATAGGAGGACAGGGATGCTTTCAGTCCATAGCTGGTACCAAAGCCTATGAGCCCGCCAGCAGACTGTGGGCCTGATTTCTCAGTATATCCCTCCTCAGTCTGGGGCTCTACCAGGGTTTCACAACCTTCTATCTGGATCCCAAAGCTCTTACAAAGGAACTTCTGTGTATGACAGGCTGCCAAATCATTTTTTCTTTTGGGATACCTGAGCCAGAGACTTCCGGTTCTACTGTCTTACTGATGTCACTGGCACCTGTGTGTTTACCAGTGCCCTGTGAGTTCCCAATCTTCAATTTATTTGGTAACATCTGGAAACCATAATTATGTCCTGCCAGAATTATGCAAGTTACTTACTAAGGAATAGATCAGAGGAAAAAAACCTGTGCCCAACTTCTTGGGAAATTCATAGGAAAAGAGAGTTTAGCTTTAAATAAATAAAAATATTCTGCTAGGAAAATGTAAAAGACATAAATGCAGAGAATCTCAATAAGACACTTCGCAAGAGGATCCCTCCTAAGATACATAATCATCAGATTCTCCAAGGTCAAAATGAAAGAAAAAATGTTAAAGGCAGCTAGAGAGAAAAGTCAGGTCATCTGTAAAGGGAAGCCCATGAGACTAAAAATGGACCTCTTAGCAGAAACCCTACAAGCCGAAAGAGATTGGGGGCCAATATTCAACATCCTTAGAGAAAAGAAATTCCAACCCAGAATTTCATATCTGGACAAACTAAGCTTCATAAGCAAAGGAGAAATAAGATCCGTTTCAAATAAGCAAATGCTGAAGGAATTCCTTACCTCCAGACCTACCTTACAAGAGCTCCTGAAGCAAGCACTAGATATGGAAAGGAAACACCATTACCAGCTACTAACACTAAAGTACACAGACTACTGACACTATAAAGCAACCACGAAACAAGTCTGCAAAATAACCAGCTAACATCATGATAACAGGATCAAATCCACATATATCAATACTAACCTTGAATGTAAATGAGCTAAATGCCCCAATTAAAAGGCACAGAGTAGTGAGTTGGATAAAGAACCAAGATCCACTGGTATGCTATCTTCAAGAAACCTGTCTTACATGCAGTGACACACATAAGCTCAAAACAAAAGGGACTGAGAAAAATCTACCAAGCAAATGGAAAATAGAAGAAAGCAGGAGGTGCAATACTAATTTCAGACACAACAGATTTTAAATCAACAAAGATAAAAAAAGACAAAGAAAGGTATTACATAATGGTAAAGGGTTAAATTCAACAAGAAGACAAAACTGTTTTAAATATATATGCACATAACAAAGGAGCACTCTGACTCATAAAGCAGTTTCTTAATGACCTTCAAAGAAACTTAAACTCCCACACATTAATAGTGGGAGACTTTAACACCCCACTGACAATATTAGACCATAAAGACAAAAAAATTACAGATATTCAGGACCTGAACTCAGCACTAGATCAGATGGACCTGATAGACAGCTACAGAACTTTTCATCCTAAAACAACAGAATATACATTTTTTCATTGCCACGTGGCATGTACCCTAAAATCAATCACATAATCAGAAATAAAAGACTCTTCAGCAAATGCAGAACTTAAATAACAACAACCAATCTCTCAGACCACAGAGCAATCAAATTAGAAATCAAGACTAATAAATTCATCAAAACCATACAATTACATGGAAATTGAATAATCTGCTCCTGAATTACTTTCGGTTAAATAATGAAAGGAAGGGGGAAATCAAGAAGTTCTTTTAAACTAATGAGAACAAAGATACAACATACCAGAATCTCTGGGACACAGCTAAGGCAGTTTTAAGAGAGAAATTTATAGCAGCAAATGCCTACATCAAAAAGTTAGATCTCAGTTTAACAACCTAACACTACAATTAAAAGAGCTAGAGAACCAAGAGAAAACCTACCCTAAAGCTAGCAGAAGACAAGAAATAACCAAAATCAGAGCTGAACTGAAGGAGATTGAGACACAAAAAACTATTCAAAGGATCAGTGAATCCTGGAGCTGTTTTTTTTTTTTTTTGAAAAAATTAATAAGATAGACTGCTAGCTAGGCTAATAAAGAAGAAAAGAGAGGAGATGTATATAAACACAATCAGAAATGGCAAGTGAGGTGTCACCACTGACCCCATAGAAATACAAATAATCATCAAAATATTATGAACACTTCTATGCACGTCAACTAGAAAATCTAGAAGAAATGGATAAATTCCTGGACACACACACACTCTCCCAAGACTGAACCAGGAAGAAATTGAATCTCGGAACAGACCAGTAACAAGATCTGAAATAGAATCAGTAATAAATAGCCTACCAACCAAAAAGAAAAGAAAAGAAAAAGCCCAGGAGCAAACGGATTCACAGCTGAATTCTACCAGATATACAAAGAAGAACTGGTACTATTACTGTGGAAACTGTTCCAAATAAATAAATAAATAAGGAGGAAGGACTCCTCTCTAACTCATTCTATGAGGCCAACATCATCCTGATGCCAAAAACTGACAGGGACACCACACACAAAAAGAAAACTTCAGGGCACTATCCTTGGTGAACATTGGCACAGAAATCCTCAGCAAAATACTGGCAAACTGAATCCAGCAGCACGTCAAAAATCTTATCCACCACGATCGAGTAGTCTTTATCCTTGGGATGCAAGGTTGGTTCAACATATGCAAATCAATAAATGTATTTCATCACATAAACAGAACAAAAGACAAACACCATGTGATTATTTCAAAAGATGCAGAAGAGGCTTTTGATAAAATTCAACATCCCTTCATATTAAAAACTCTGAATAAACTAGGTACTGAATGAATATACCTCAAAATAATAAGAGCCATATATGACAAACCCACAGCCAAGATCATACTCAATGGGCAAAAGCTGGAAGCATTTCCCTTGAAAACCAGCATAAGACAAGGATGCCCCCTCTCACCACTCCTATTCAACATAGTACTGGACATTTTGACCACGGCAGTCAGGCAAGAAAAAGAAACAAAAGGCATCCAAATAGAAAGAGAGGAAGTCAAACTATCTCTGCAGATGATATGATCCTATATCTAGAACACCCTATAGTCTTGGCCCTAAAGCTTCTTAAGCTGGTAAACAATTTCAGCAAAGTCTCAGAATACAAAATCAATGTACAAAAACCCCTAGCATTCCTACACACCAATAACAGTTAAACTGAGAGCTAAATCAGGAATGCAGTCTCATTCACAATTGCCACAAAAATATTATAAAATACCTAGGAGTGAAGCTAACCAGTGAGGTGAAAGATTTCTACAAGGAGAACTACAAAACACTGCTCAAAGAAATCAGAAATGATACAAACGAAAGGAAGGATCAATATTGTTTAAAATGGCCATATTGCCCAAAGCAATTTATAGATTTAATGCTATGCCTATTAAACTATCAATGACATTCTTCACAGAACTAGAAAAAACTATTTTAAAATTCACAAAGAACCAAAAAACAAACCCAAATAGCCAAGGCAATCCTAAGCAAAAGAACAAAGCTGGAGGCATCATGCTACTTGACTTAAAACTATACTATAGGGCTACAGTAACCAAAACAGTATGCTACTTGTACAAAAACAGACACATAGGGCAATGGAACAGAATGGAGAATCCAAAAATAAGATCACGCACCTACAACTGTCTGATCTTTGATGAAGCTGACAAAAACAAGCAATGGGGAAAGAACTCCCTATTCAATAAATGGTGCTGGGAGAACTGGCTAGTCATATGCAGAAGATTGAAACTAGACCCCTTCCACATACTATGTACAGAAGATAACTCAAGATGGATTAAAGACTTAAATTTAAAACCTAAACTATAAAAACCCTGGAAAACAACCTAGGCAATACCATTCTGGACATAGGAACAGTCAAAATTTTATGACGAAGACTCCAAAACCAATTGCAACAAAAGCAAGACTTGACAAATGGAATCTAATTAAACTACAGAGCTTCTGTACAGCAAAAGAAACTATCAACAGAGTAAACAGATAACCTACAAAATAGGAGAAAATGTTTTCCAACTATGCATCTGACAAAGGTCTAATATCCAGCATCTGAAAGGAACTTAAACAAATTTACAAGAAAAATAAACAAAACCCATTAAAAACCTGCACGTTGTGCACATGTACCCTAAAACTTAAAGTATAATAATAAAAAAAAGAAAAAGTGGGCAAAGGACATGAACAGACACTTTTCAAAAGAAGACATACATGAGTCCAACAAACATGAAAAAAGCTCAGTATCACTGATCATTAGAGAAATGCAAGTCAAAATCGCAATGAGATACCATCTTACACCAGTCAGAAGGGCTATCATGAAAAAGTCAAAAAACAACAGATGCTGGTAAGGTTGCAGAGAAAAAGGAACACTTATACACTGTTGATGGAATTGTAAATTAGTTCAACCATTGTGGAAGACAGTGTGGCAATTCCTCCAAGACCTAAAAACAGAACTACCATTCAACCCAGCAATCCCATTACTGGGTATATACCCAAAGGAATATAAATCATTCTGTCATAAAGACACATGCATGTGTATGTTCATTGCAGCACTATTCACAATAGCAAAGACATGGAATCAACCTAAAGGCCCATCAATAGTATATTGGATAAAGAAAATGTAGTACAGATAGACCACGGACTACTATGCATCCATTAGAAAAAAGAACAAGATCATGTCCTTTGTAAAAACATGGATGGAGCTAGAGATCATTATCCTTAGCAAACTAATACAGCAACAGAGAACCAAATACTGCATGTTCTCACTTATAGGTGGGAGCTAAATGATGTCAACACATGGACACACAGAGGGGAACAACAACAAACACTGGGTCTCTCAGAGGATGGAGGGTGGGAGGAGGGAAAGGATCAGAAAAAATAACTAATGGGTACTAGGATTAATACCTGGTTGATAAAATAATCTGTACAGCAAACCCCCATGACACAAGTTGAGCTGTGTAACAAACCTGCACATGTACCCCTGAACTTAAAAGTTAAATCAAAAAGGTACATTATATTTATGAATAACTGAAAATTTAGTGTCTTGTGTGCATGAAAAATATTTGTGCTAACAGACCTTAGATGATTCAACTCAACATACCCTTGGATTTAACTAAAAATATAACTATTTTCCAAGCTATTAATTATGATTTTTCTCTTTCAATAGTGTTGTTAGTGCTGAAAATGTTAACATATTGCTCTACAACCATGCAGAAGGAATTAATGAGCTTCTGTTGTCTTTTTTCATAAGCATATCGAATTTGCTCATTCATCCACTTGTTCATTTGTTCTACCCTTATTTAGCCAGGCAAAAGAGAGAGTGCAGTCATTCCTAATAATCATGATTTGTTTTCCTTTTTTCAGCCATGCAATGATGGACCTACTGGTTGAACTTTGCCTTCAGAACCACCTGAATCCATCCCACCATGCCCTTGAAATTCGGTCTTCAGAAACCCAACAGCCTTTGAGTTTTAAGCCAAATACTTTGATTGGGACCCTGAATGTGCATACTGTGTTTCTGAAAGAAAAAGTTCCTGAAGAGAAGGTTAAGCCTGGTCCCCCTAAGGTGCCTGAGGTTAGTAGGTACTTACATGGAGATACCTGTGTCTGAATGTGTTGGCAGGTCCTGAGTAGGGGCCGGTGTGGCTCTTCTTATCGAAGTACGGTGCAGAGAGCTGTGGCTGAGGCTGCTACTTTCATGCCAGGCAAAGCTAGGCACTAAACAGAGTTTGTTTTAGGAGACAAAATGTACAGGATTGAATAATGTTTATTGTTGTAACATTGCTTCTTTATATATTATAGAAGAGGAATTGATCTACAGTGGAGCTATCCATTAGACCTTCATTCAAAGAGGGACATGGTCTTTAATTCTGTACTTTCTAATATGATAGCCACTGGCTACGTGCAGCTTTTTTTAAAAAATTTGATATGTTTATTATAACTTAAATATCTAAAATATTCATGTAGATTTTTCTTTTTTCATTTTAATTGACACGTACAGCTTTTGAACACTTGAAATGTGGCTGGTGTGATTGAAAAACTGAATTTTTAATTTAATTTTAACTTTAAATTTAAATTGCCACTAGCTAATGGCTACCTGATTGGACAGTGTAGTTCTAGAATTCTTCCTGACTCAGGCAGCAGCTGGTATCCATAGAGGACTTAAACATCTTCCCAGAGGAAGAGGAAAAAAAAGGGAAAAAAATTGTTTCGAAAAACTGATGTCAGAAATATTTATTCATTGCATTTGGAGAATATCTTAAATACATAGCTGTATTCCAGGCTTTTGTTTATTAATTAAAATTAATTATAGGAGCTTATTATATACTTTTATTGTTTTTGTTGTTGTTTTGAGATGGAGCTTCACTCTTGTTGCCCAGGCTGGAGTGCAGTGGTGTGATCTTGGCTCACTGCTACCTCTGCCTCCCAGGTTCAAGCAGTTCTTCTGCCTCAGCCTCCTGAATGGCTGGGACTACAGGTGCATGCCACCACATGTGGCTAATTTGTGTATTTAGTAGAGACAAGGTTTCACCATGTTGGCCAGTCTGGTCTTGAACTCCTGACCTCAGGTGATCCACCCGCCTCAGCCTCCCAAAGTGCTGGGATTACAGGCCTGAGCCACCATACCCAGCTTTATTGTACTTTTAAATAAGGCTTTGATATTAATCTTTTAGCCCAAATTAAAAGCAATGTTACTTTCAGATTCTTAGCAGATCTTCTAAATTTTCCTGCTTTTAAAAATGGCAATGCAGCCAACATTAATCTCCTATTAATTCCTAGAATTGATTGGTTAGTGCATTCTCATTGTTACTCTAGAACACTCTGACCAGAGATTTCCCCTTACTCCTCAAGTAAACAGTGTTTGAGGCAGAGCATCTCTGTATATACTCTGTCTTCCCTTGACTTCCTGCTTCTCAGGGCAGGTGAGCCTAGGCATCTGCATGATTCCACTTGTTAGGGCAGGAGAGGACCAGTAAAGGAGCAGTAGGTTCTATCTTTTCTCCCAAAATGCATTGTTATCTCAGCCACTGGGCCCTGGTATGCAGGCTGGAAGAGAGCGTGAGGCCTTCCTTTGCTGCTCTTTTGTTCAATCTACATTTACTGTGTCCAGCTCTGCAGTGTCTTAGCACAATTAGGGTGATCAGTAAAAGTGGAAGAAAAATGATCAGTAAAAGTGGGAGAAAAATGACTACCACTTTATCTGCAGTCATTTAGAATTAGCATTAGTCAACTGAGTGTTTTTCTTCCTGATTATTATATGCCTGGTATTTTTTAAAATATATTTCTAGCTTAAATACGTGTGTGTAGTGTGTATATATAAATACATGTAAGTCTGTGTACACACTGTATATGTTTCATATATGTGTGTATATAGTACATATATACAGTATATATGTATTTATATATATATGTGTACATATATAGATATTCCTATATTTATGTGGAGATTTTGACTCCTTAAAACTTTGATGTCATGTTTTTGGAGGGTTTTTCTTTAAATTATTCATACTACTTCCAAACTATTTTCTTTAGAAAATGCGTATAAGTGCCACGTGTTCACATCTGGCCAGAACCCTTGGAAGACAGTAAAGTATACGTGTTGGATTTTAAATGTAGAGTCTTCCCTGATGTTTATTTCGCTGTGTTGTTAGCGGTTTGTTCACTAGCAAGAGATTCTAAGCCAAATTTATTATTCTAGACATTTGTTTTTCAATATTCATTATGCTGTTTTCCCCCATGACTCACTCAATTTGTGGAAGAAGGATTCAGGCTACACACAATCCTGCCACACCCAGCTGTCGAATTGACACAAGAGTTGAAGGCTCGTGGGAGGATATCTTACTGAATTCTTTTTGCCCTTGTGTTCTTCCAGAAATCTGTGCGTTTGGTCGTGAATTACCTGCGGACACAAAAAGCTGTTGTGCGTGTGAGCCCTGAGGTTCCTCTCCAGAATATTCTCCCAGTCATTTGTGCAAAGTGTGAGGTCAGCCCAGAGCACGTGGTTCTCCTCAGGGACAACATTGCCGGAGAGGAGCTGGAGCTGTCCAAGTCCCTGAATGAGCTCGGGATAAAGGAGCTCTATGCGTGGGACAACAGAAGAGGTGAGGCCCCGCTGCATCTCACGCACCTGCCCATAATCACACGGATGCGCGGCGTGCACATGTCCCCTGTTGGCTCTCCTCAGCACTCTCGGTAGCGCCAGGGAGAGATGGGTACATGAAGTTCCAGGCAAGTCAAGTTGAAGTAGGCAAAAAAGAAATTTGGCCTGTTTTCATTCCTCTGGATTGAGCTGTGCCTCCTTTCTGCCAGCCCTGAACATGTCCTTTATCTTTTGTCTCCCTGCAAACTTCTATGACATAAGTAAAAGGGGAAAAAGTGAGGTGAGATTAGAGCTTATGCTCTGAAGTAACTACTGCAAACCATCTATAATACTTTCTTGTGGGTTGGTGGCTCACACTTGTAATCCTGGCACTTTGAGAGTCTGAGGCAGGAGGATGGCTTGACCAGCCTGGACAAAATAGTGAGACCCTATCTCTACAAAAAAATTTAAAAATTAGCCAGACGTGGTGGTGCGTCCCCATTCCTGTAGTCCTATCTACTGGAGAGGCTGAGCCTGGAGGATTGGTTGAACCCAGGAGGCTGAAGCTGCACTGAGCTATGATCGCACCATTGCCCTCAGCCTAGGTGACAGAGTGAGACCCTGTCTCTTTAAAAAAAAAAAAAAAAATTATCTTGATTTTCTTTTTCAGTTGCCATTAGCTGCTGTTCCCAGGTTTCAAACATTGCTCATGTCTAAAACCAGTGGCAGAAATGCATTTAGCTGTTCTCTAAAACTGAACAATTACAGTGGGTGAGATCCATTCCTGAAGGTAACTTTAGGGCCACCTTAGGCCTCCTCACCGTGTTGCCAGTGTCATTCTGCTCATCGTGTAAATCTGGCTCTTAGTATGAGGCCACAGTTAGAGCCACTGGTGAGAGTGGCAGCCCAGAGGCCTTGCTGGTGCAGAGACTGTTAGGTTGTGTAAGCACATGTTTCTGATTGATATAGAGTGCTAACTGCTACTGTCAGGCCAAAGGAAATGTTATATTCCTTGACCTTAGAATGATCAAAATGGACTTCGTAAAAGTTTCTCTTCTAATGAGCCTCATTTGATGTCTGTTGTCTCTGTTTCATTATTCCACAAATATTGAATAGGTTGAGTTTAAAAAATATATACATATTCAAGTTGTTCCTGTTTTTCTATGACTTTTTCTAATTTTTTCCAACAAAAATGTATTTTTTCTTTTTCTTTTTCTTTTTTTTTTTTTTGAGATGGAGTTTCACTCTTATAGCCCAGGCTGTAGTGCAATGGTGCGATATTGGCTCACTGCAACCTCCACCTCCCAGGTTCAAGTGATTCTCCTGCCTCAGCCTCCTGAGTAGCTGAGATTACAGGCACCTCCCACCATGCCCGGCTAATTTTTGTATTTTTAGTAGAGACGGAGTTTCACCACATTGGGCAGGCTGGTCTCGAACTCCTGACCTCAGGTGATCCGCCTGCATTGGCCTTCCAAAATGCTGGGATTACAGGCCTGAGCCACTGCGCCTGGCAATATTTTTTCTTAATACCAAGTTTATTGTGAAATCCATGATCATAGTGGAATCTCTGTCCAGCCTTCCTCTCCCCGCCAAGTCTGCCCTTTTCTTCCTGGGTATCTGGCATCTAGATCTGATTTGACATTCAAGAGAGGGTTTTGGCTCAATTGAGTATAAGATACATGGACTATTTATTTCTTCAAAAAAAGTACTCTGACATTTGAGAATAATGCATCTTGTGTTTTATCCAGTGTCTTTTTTAAAACACAGACAGAAATACTCTCAGCATCGCTGCAAAGGCCTGGTGGCACTGAGTATATCAGCGCTATTTAAATTTGGTTTACATGACTCTTTGGAAACAGCTTCCATTTGTTAAGATAAAAAGAAAAAGGAAAACTGTTTCACATTCAGGTATCTGAAATAAAAAGGCTTACAAGTGTTTCTGTTACATGCCACCACTTGGATGTATCTTGAAAGGTAGATGTTGAACCTGGCACTTGGGAGAAGTGATATAAAACCTGCCTGTCTGTGAAGGAGAGGACCCAGGATAGCCCATGGTCATTGGGAATGTAGGAGCTGAAGTGTTCATGTGGTCAGGGGCCCAGAGCATCTCTTCTGATCCTCATATGGGACAGAGCAGAACATGCTGGTGCGGTCAGCTTGGCCGTTCAGATTTGGAAGCACTTCTGCCCTTGGTTGGAACTAGCTGCTCCCAAACCTCCAAGTCCCCCTCTCTACTCCTTTGGACATTTTGGCCCTTTCCACCCCACCCCCAAGGCACCACGAGCTTCCCCACCATGGGAGCTCTGCTCCAGCCTTGTGGCCAGCACCCGTTTCGTCTGGACCATGCCTGTGCCATGCCAGCTGTGACATTTGATTACCATCCCTGCCAAATGCCTGCCTCCTGCTCACTGTCTAATACTTGAAAAGAAAAGAAACTTGTCCAGAGGCCATCCCCAAGGCTCCCTTTCTCCCCTACAACCGCCCTGGGCAGGCCTGCTGGGTGCTGCTGGAGGAGCCCTTGCTTTCACTCCTCTTGGTATGCACTTGGAGGGGACAGACATTCACTCCTGAGCCCTACCACTGCTGGAGAACAGAAGGGCAGCTGGCAGGAGGTGAGGCATTGCTAGGCAGAGGCCTGCCCTCCCCTGGAATCCCCGGTGGGGACATCTTGATAAAACCAAGGGCTCTGCTGCCACCTGCGTCCTCTGCGGTGCTTTGCAGGCTATGCAGCTGCGGCCCCGAGAGGGCCAGCCCAGAGAGGCAAGCTGACCCAGCAAGAGACCTCACTGCTGCAGCAGGACAGGCCCCCTCTGAGGCTTGTGAGGGCCAAGGCCTGGGTCAGGGACTGCCACACATCTCAAAGCTGGACCTCACTCTCTCATTGCCTGCCTTTTCCAGTTCGTCTGAGCAAAACTCAGTCCGAGCCTTCCCTGAGCTGTCAAGGTACAGTGAACCTGGGGCTTCCCACTCCCCCTGTGAGGCTGCACTATGCATGGCTCTGGGGTCAGAGCTGCACGGAGGTGATGTTTTTGTGCCAGACTCCAAGGAATGGAAGTTTGGCTTGGGACCCTTCTGAAGGTGCATGCCAGGCTAACATGAGATTTTGGTTTCTTGATGCCCTAGTTGATTCAGATAAGAATGCTTCTTAGGAGAATTTGCTGTGTGGCTCTAATTGGTGAGAAATGAGGGAGGCTGTTACAGAAAACAAATTCTGTTGCCCAATAATTCAGGGCAGAGCAGAAGTGGTGTGCGCAGGAAAGGCACCCTTTCCTTTTCACCTGTGCCTGCCCATGCTTACCTGCCCCTGAAGGCCATCCTGCATGCTACAGAATTTGGGACAGTATGGATTTTAAAATTTAACCTTTTCTGTCATAGACAAGTATGCAAATGATTAGTCCAGATTTTGCATTTATTCCGACATCTATTTAAGTTTCTCTCATAGAGATATTTCTGTACAGAAAGAGATATTTCTATACAGAGATGTTTATATGTATATATAGACAGATATAGAGATACATATGTGTATATATATATATACTTAAACATATACATATATGTATATACATATGTAGAATGCCCATTGTACATTTACAGATGTTGACCTGGTCCCCCCCTTCCATTTAATGCTTACTGGCCTTGTTCTGGTCACTGAGTCTCCTCTTCTAGACAAGTGAGTGGTTTGGACTCATTGGTCTTCAAGGGTCCTTCATCCTTCTCTGCCACTCTGCAATTCATCTTTAACATTTTTCAAATCATTGTAATGCTTCAGAAAGTAAAACTTTCTTGCAGATTAAGTGTGAGTTCCTAGACTTTTCTTAATATTTAATTATGTGTAAATTAGAGTAAATTCAGACAAAATAAATGCCACCCTCAGCTTATCATACCATAGGCACCATGGGTTCTAGAGCTCACTTGCGTGTGTTCGAGGGCTGGCTACACATCAGTTGTTCATTGTTGCTCTGCTTTGTAGCTGGGCAGCCTCTGGAAATTTTGGCTGATGGGAACACTGAGTTCCTACTTTGCTCCCAAACCAATTCTTCTTCAGTGTCTGCCAAGGCTCAGAGGCCTCATACGAGGCCCCTATCAGTCAGTGACTGAGACCAAAGCCTCACCTCTAAAAATAGACCATCAGTGTTAGGCGCAGCTCAGCACTGTGAGTCACAGGCCCCTGGTGCCTCCAGACAGCTGCAGGCTGTAGCTGCATGAGAAAGTGTCTTTCCCACTATTGAGGGGCAGTTCTGGTGCTGGAGCTGTCCGGGACCGTTCGTTAGGGAGCCGACCTCAGTCCTTAGAGGTGATGATCAGCCACTGCCCTCATTCAAGAAGAGAAACAACAGGCTAGATTTCATTGCAGTTTTCTAATGCAGTCTGTCCTTTCTGTGATCACTGTAATATAGCTTGTGTACCAGGAACATGCTCTACTTCTCGATTATCAGTAGGATACTGTGATGCCATCTGTTTCAACATAGACAATTTCTCAACTTACGATTTTTCAACTTTACCATGGTGTGAAAGTGCTATGC
The DNA here is from genome assembly GCF_009828535.3 of Hylobates moloch. NCBI lineage: Eukaryota > Metazoa > Chordata > Mammalia > Primates > Hylobatidae > Hylobates > Hylobates moloch. The sequence continues at coordinate 118,223,894 of NW_026652276.1, forward strand.
ATTCAGTATGCTCCTGGACTTACGATGGGGTCACGTCTGGATAAAGCCATCGTGAACTGAAAGTGTAACCCAATCGTCAGTTCGTGAGCATCCGTTGGTCCATGTCACCTACCACTCAATTCTAGAAACATCCTTGGTTATAAACATACATATTAAAGCATATAATAGTTTAGATGCAGTCTTAACTGTGTGCTCTGTTTTCCTCTTTATAGTTCTGTACCTAATAGAGGGCTTGCTGCAACTAACTTTGCAGCATGTTTGCACACATGCATTGGTGCTGCTGCACCATGTTGCAGCAGGCCCTCTGGTTTGGGTACTGTGCGATGTGGAGCCTGCTCGGTGCCTCCGCTGGAGCCTCCTGCGTGTAACTGAGTGTCCTGGCCCTGCCCTGGTGGCTAGGATGTGCACCTTTGCTCCTGCAGAGTGATATCAGGAGCGTGTGTGCTGGGTTTTTGCTTTGCTGTGTGGACACTATCAGTGATCACGCCTATGTTATTAATGCACTGACTGCTGTGTGTGTTCTCTAACTCAAATGTGAAATCATATATTAGCAGATCAAGAAGTTAACTAAGGGTTACCTTGTTTGCATTAATAGTCTGCTGGCAGAATTTGTAAAATCCCAGTCCATGATACTGCCACCAATGGTCTAGAGCTCTTGCTATCAGTTGGCAGTGATATGGGAAAAATCATTTTTCTATTCTCCAGGAACACCTCCACTTTCCTTCCTCTTGTCAATCTGTATGCCCTGGCAGAGAAGAATGGAATGTAGTAATGACAAAGGCCTTTCCTGAGCAAATCATGACACTAGTGAGCAGTGTACTGAGCTGTGTGAGTGCTGTCCTGCGTGCTTAGTGCACTCACCCTCAACCTGCAGTTGAAGCTGCTGAGGCTTGGAGAAGCTAAGTGGTTTTCTGAAGTGTGCCTCACACATGGGCGCTCTTAATCTCTCAGCACCACTCCCCAAGTGTTCTCCAGACCCTCAGCTTAAGCCTCCTTAGGGGCTAGTTTGACTGTGTAGTGCTGGGCCCTGTACCCAGCGTTTCTTATTCTGGGGGTCTGGAATGGGCCCAAGCATTCGTATCTCTCATAAGTTCCCAGTGATGCTGATGGTGGAGGTTCCATCTCGCTTTGGGAACCACGTCCCATGGCTGTCTTGTCAGCTGACAGACACATCTGGGCTTCAGTTTGCTTGTCTGGAATTTGGAAGGGTCCAACCTGGCTCTAGAATCCTGATAAAGAAAAATTCAAGAGGGGTTGAGGATTTAGAGCTTCAGGAAAAAGAAGAAAACAGTTGCCCCCCAGAGAATGTAATTTGAAAGGAAAACATTCTGGATGCAGTAGAGGAAGGAAAATCTGGAAAGGTGGTTCCTGGGAGATTTGATGCAGTTGTTTCAAATACCACCTGGGGAGCCCATAGCTGTTACTCCATTTTCTGGAAATGAGCAGGCAAGCTGCTGATTTATTTCGTTTAGTTAAAGTTTGTACCTCACTCATAATTCTTAAAGCAGGTGTATTGCACTGATGTCACAGTCTTAGAGCTGTGCTGATTTGGCAGCCACAGGCCTCATGTGGCTCTTGCATGTGCCCAGTCCACACTGAATGTGCTGTAAGCCTAAAGGCCTGCTGGATTTTGAAGACTTAGCACCAAAACCAATGTAAAATACCTCATCAATACTTTTTATACGGACTGCATGATAGAATGATAATATTTTAGAAGTATTGGATTAAATGAAATTATTACAATTAATTTTACTTGGTTCTTTTTAATGTAGCTACTAGAAAATGTAAAATTATATGTGTGGTCTGGTTTAGCTTTCTGTTGGACAGCTGTGCCCTAGAACTTTATTTATTTTGTCATTCTCCAAAGGGGCACAAACACACCCAGAGAAAATTCTCCATCATCCCTAAAAGACTGTGTAAGAACCTGTAGTGATTTCCCAAATGGGCCTGAGGCCTTGAGGTGGCTGGGACAGCTTTGAAAGAAATAGTTGATGGTTTTCCCTGTCTTATAAGAACTAAAAGTTTAAGAGTAGAGGATTCATTTATTAAGATTTTTTTAAGTGAAGTATTTAATCTCTTGTTTCAGATGCTGAAAAATAACTTAGTGCTTTTTTTTTTCCAGAAACCTTTAGGAAATCATCACTTGGCAATGATGAGACAGATAAAGAGAAGAAAAAATTTCTGGGATTTTTCAAAGTTAATAAAAGAAGCAATAGTAAGGTAATGGATTAAATACACATGATTTTGTATCATGTAAAAAAATAGTCTCTTGGAATACATGCATTCAACCTGTCCTGAAACTTTTCTAAATAATTCTGTTTAAGAATACTAATTCCTTCAGGTAAAAGAGAGCTTATTAGTAGGCACTGGAATGACGGGCTGTGCTTCCACACTTGATTCCAAAAGGAGTAATCTTGGGTGATGGTGGTTTATTCACTAGGGGGACAGGAAGCCTGTGGGCTCCTGATGACCAGGGCCATGAGCCCTTCTGCCTGTGGGTGTTCCGGTACATCCACAGAACTCTGCCTGTGGCTGAAACTCAGTAAATCTTGTTTAGATTAAGGAATGAGTGAATGGATATTATAGTTAAGTGTAAATAGCCAATATTGCTATCAGTGAACTGTAGCTTATGCCTCGTGGCAGAGAAGAGTATCAGTCATTGAACTTGTCTTCTTGCTAGTAATTTTTAGATGTTCTTTGGTCCTCCTGATATGATCTGGGAATATACTATGTGATAAGTTAATTTTATTGATTTTGTTGGTATTTATGAAACACATCTCAAAGTCATATTTTGGATACAATATTCTAGAATAATTTAGTCATAGTACCCAGAATAAAAATGAAGATTTTTATAATTAATTATAAGATTGTCAAACCCATAAATGCCTTCTGACTACCAAGAAAAGAAAATGCTCATTATCTGTATTTATATTTGCTTCACAAGTATATTTTACTAATATCCAGTATTTTATCCTTACTAATAAATAAGACTAAAAAAGACAAAACTGTTCCAGTGAATGTTAGGTTTTAATTCCACTAGCTCAGTTTGGAAGTGTGCTCCATCTGTATATTTCCACAAGAGATGTGAAGACTGGGGACTCAAGTGTGTGTGCAGACCTTCTCAGTGCCATGGTGCAGATAGGTGCATGTAGCCCAAGGCTGGACACCTGATTTCCTGCCCGTCAGTGGCCTGTGGTGCAGCCTCTGCTGTTAGAATTGTGGTTCACCCAGGTTTGCTGATATGGATACCAGAGCTCAGAGAAATAAAGTAACCTTCTTAGTGTCCAGGCGTAGACACAGATGTGTCTGCGTGCAGAGCCAGCATGTCCCTGTAGCCCTGTGGTGTTTGAGAAGGGAGGAGGAGAGTGAGAGCCAGATGAGAACAGAAGGTCCAGTGGAGCTCTCCAGGCAGAGACTTCCTGTCTTTAAGAGTTTTTCACAAACCTCAGATTATTTTTTCTTCACCTCTGCTGAAGCTTCGGTAATGGTTTTGTGATTCTCTTATACTTAAGAGATTGTTGTGCTTTTCCCCATGTTTCTGCATGTCCTTTGAAAAATCTGTACTCCATGCATGTCTATGTAAGACCTTTGGCTCCCTGACATTTTCTATCCCCTCCCCACTCGCCAACTATCCCTTCCTTTCCCCCTCTCTTCCCCCCTACTCTCCCTCCTCCTCTCCTAGCTCCCTTTCCTGTCAGAATTACTTGAAATTACAGAATTAGAAATTTGTGGCCGGGCACGGTGGCTCACAACTGTAATCCCATCACTTTGGGAGGCTGAGGTGGGCAGGTCACCTGAGGTCAGGAGTTCGAGACCAGCCTGGCCAATGCAGTGAAACCCCGTCTCTGCTAAAAATACAAAAAGTAGCCAGGCGTGGTGGCAGGTACCTGTAACCGGAGCTACTTGAGAGGCTGAGGCAGGAGAATCGCTTGAATCCGGGAGGCAGAGGTTGCAGTGAGATGAGAACGTGCCAGCGCACTCCAGCCTAGGCGACAGAGACTCCATCTCAAAAAAAAAAAGAGAGAATCAGAATTTTGTATTTGAATTTTTGCTCACTCTATGAATGTTGTTTTGTTGGTTTTTTTTGCTGACATTTTTGAGATAAGTTGGCTGGGACTGTGTTCACCCTTGTCCTCCTTGATCCTGAGGACACCAGTTCACAGTAAAATCCACCCACCATTCCTCATTCCTCACCCTTAGACCTCAAGTAGTTGTTCTCTTTGTGTCTTCTTCCTTGTAAAAGATGAAATGGCTAGAAAAACCAAGTAAAAAATCTAGAAAGACTTTAGTTTTTAGCAAAATAAGGTCACCTAAAAAGCTGGAGATGTGGAGACTGACTCCGCTTCTGATAGTTCAGGGTGTGGGGAGACACCACATCTGGCAACACAGCAGTGAAGGCGCAGTCAGTGATCCAGTCCCATCTGTGGATTGCAAGGGACTTTCTGTTTTTCACCATTGTCGACAGCAGTGAAGGCGCAGTCAGTGATCCAGTCCTGTCTGTGGATTGCAAGGGACTTTCTGTTTTTCACTATTGTCGACACAGCAGTGAAGGCACAGTCAGTGATCCAGTCCCCTGTGTGGATTGCAAGGGACTTTCTGTTTTTCACCATTGTCGACACAGCAGTGAAGGCACAGTCAGTGATCCAGTCCTGTCTGTGGATTGATTGCAAGGGACTTTCCGTTTTTCACCATTGTCAGCCTAAAGAAAGAAACTGACTAAAAATTAATATAGATAGTTTGTCTGGGCCAAGGTTAAGGACTGTAGCCTGGGACACACTTCGTTTGCCTTGGGGAATGCTCCATTCAGCCGTAGTTACAAGAAGGTTTTTTAGGGCAAAAAGGAAGAAGGTGTGGCCGACACAAAGTTGTTTGACAAGGATTCTCACTAGTTTACAGAAATAACGCTGATTGGTGATTGACTGTACACTCCTGAACTGCGGCAGATGAGTTATGGCATCCAGTGTATGGCATTTTGTAGCTACTTGGCAAAAAATTCACTCAGTGTTAGAGCTCAAGTAGCAATTGGCTTTAGGAGCTAATTATTTAGCTCAAGCGGGTTTGGGAGATGACCACCGCTGCATTTCAGTGCCTCCCTGGGCCTGATAATTAAAAGGAGCTCACATTTTGTGGATAAAAAGTATTTATTTCTTCATTTCCCTCTTTTGATACAAAGTATTTCTTCTTGAAAGCATTGATGATTAAAGGCTGAGTGTCAAGGGGTCCCTTGTCACTGGGAAGAGTGATTCTCAGATAGCCCTGTCCCATGTTAGGGAGGAAAGAAAAGATGTTTTAGTGAGGAATTTTAAGGGAACCCCAAAGCCAAATTAGGATGGCATTACAGAGTGGCAAGAATGAAACCTCAGTCACGTCAGAAATGTATTAGCTGCTGTTGTTGTTGAATCATCTCTAGTCTTTGGAATACCATTTTAGTTTTCTCAGAAGAAATAAAACCACAAGAGATATATAGCATTAATAATCTGAACAGTAGAAGCGTAATGCACACAGGATTGGATTATAGTCAGAAAGATAATTTATATGCTAGATCAAACAAACCTGAATTCCATTAGGGAACAACTAAAAACGTCAGGCAGAACATTAAATCCTGCTTCTTTTTTAGAGACTTGTAGCCAGGAGGCAATTCAGGATTCAGTCCAAATTGTAGGCAAATAATAATATCACAAAAACAATAGTCTGCTAGAACTGAATAACAGATGGGGTATTGAAAAATAATTTTTCCAGTTCCTCCAGTTTTACCAAAGATAAATCATAGTAGAACCAGTTTATTTGTAAAATTAGTTTTACACTTATTATACTTGACATGATTATCTGCATAAGATGCAGCAAGAAGAGTGGCCATACTGACTCATTTTAGTTGGCTTTGCTGGAACTTTTTGATAAGGAATCTCAGATTAGATTTTTAAAAGCCTCTTGTGGCTAGGAAGCCAAGTTAAGGATTTACCATCTAACTGTGCCAGTAATACCTGTATGAATTCAGTGAATTTCTTTCTTCTTGAGATCTCAAAATATCTTGAGATTACTGGGCCTATCAGAAAGTGACATGCTTTTACTTACCACAAGGTCAGCAACCTTGTAAGGGAACCATGTTGACAAGGAACCAGGCCAGCCATTTTCTAAGTCCACTGGCTATAAAGTCAACCTCAGCCCTTCAGACCAGTCTGGTCATATCTGAAAATCTGTCATTCCAGTCTAAGCCTTGGTAAAATAACCAGTGCTTTCAATGTGTCCTGTTACAAAAGAAAACAGATCCTTGTTGAACTTATGCAAGTAAGTATATTGCCATAAAATGAAAATACAAATAGTTTCTGAATTTTGGAGAAATCAGGTAGAATGAAAGATAAATGTCTCAGTTTGCCCACCATAGTATACTTTACTCAATTGCTGTAAGCTATAAATAGCTCAAAAAGAAAAGTTTTCTTGATGCTAGAAAACAAAACATGAAAAGAACCTACTGTGTTTCAAACAAAAAGAAGTCACAAAAATTATTTCAGTGCTCTGTCACTTCGGTGGCTTGTACTTAACTTTTATTCTGCTTGAAGTTGGGTTAGTGATCTTTATGAACTCATCAGGTTTTAAATTAGATTACTGGGTTTTTTCTTTTTGCCTTGTTCAGTGGCATGATCTCCAGAATTATCAGAAACTTGTAATCAGAGTGCTTGTTGTGATCTTCTCCATAAGGTTCCTTGAAGATACAATGCTTTGGCATTTACAAAGAACTTTTAGGAAAAAGCATCAGAATAAAGCAATTTACTGTTTATGTCAAGACACATCAAATTTTTCGGTATCTTTACAATTATAGAATGCATATTAATAGCATATTCATATAAAAATAACCTGAAGAAAGTTAAGCACCATCTCTTGGCTGGGCGCGGTGGCTCACACCTGTATTCCCAGCACTTTGGGAGGCCGAGGCAGGTGGATCACCTGAGGTCAGGAGTTTGAGACCAGCCTGGCCAACATGGTGAAACCCCATCTCTACTAAAATATAAAAATTGCTTGAACCTGGGAGGCGAAGGTGGCAGCGAGCCAAGATTGTGCCACTGCACTCCAGCCTGGGTGAAAGAGCAAGACTCTGTCTCCAAAAAAACCATCCAAACAAACAAAAAAGAAAGTTAAACACCACACCATCTCTTACTTAACAATGCTTCCAGTATGATTTTCACATACCAAATATGCCTAATATGCCTCTCTTGGAGTTCCAGGGTCCCTCTTTCGATTTCCAGGAGCCCTAATCTCCAAAAGTTAGTTCAATGTGAGAAAGACTCAATTAGAATTTGAAGTTTCATTTTAGGAAGTTTGTCAAATGTCAAAGGCTTGAAACACTTGATTTCAAAATGAGATCACAGTAAAATAATATTCATTTAGTCAAAGTGATTTTTTTCAAAGATTTCAAAAAGCAAAAACATTTACTCTGATTAAGAGGAGACTTGGCCGGGCACAGTAGATCACGCCTGTAATCCCAGCACTTTGGGAGGCCGAGGTGGGTGGATCGCCTGAGGTCGGGAGTTGGAGACCAGCCTGACCAGCATGGAGAAACCCCGTCTCTACTAAAAATACAAAAATTAGCCGGGCATGGTGGCAGGCACCTGTAATCCCAGCTACTCGGGAAACTGAGGCAGGAGACTAGCTTGAACCCAGGAGGTGGAGGTTGCAGTGAGCCAAGATCATATCCAGCCTGGGCAACAGAGCGAGACTGTCTCAAAAAAAAAAAAAAAAAGAGACTCAGTTTTCAGACCTAATAAAGACACGGCGAGTGTGTCTTCCTCTCTCTTCTTTTTTTATTGCAGCTTACTCAAAAGGTAAATGAAACCTTTTATTATTTCTTATCAATACTATATGAAAACCCTGTTCAAAAGAGAAAACCAAGTTTTACCTTTATTATTACTAATAAACCTAATTTTAATAAAACCTTATAAACAAATCCATCCAACCTCATTCAGCTTTGACCGCACAGATAAGTTTCTATAAATCTTTTATAACCTTTTACAATATTTTTCATTTTTTTCTAACTTCCTATACCCATTTAGTTTTATCTATCATTTTTGTATTTCATTAATTTAAAACAGCTTTTAAATAACCTTTAAGCCATGCAAAATTGTTGTTCCTTTAACAAAAACCACATATAACCACACACACACACACACACACACACACATATATATATATATATAGAGAGAGAGAGAGAGAGAGAGAGAGTGTAAGAGAGTGTGTTTTGCTCTTGTTGCCCAGCCTGGAATGCAATGGCATGATCCTTGGCTCACTGCAACCTCCACCTCCCAGGTTCAAGTGATTCTCCTGCCCCAGCCTCCCCAGTAGCTGAGATTACAGGCACGAACCACCATGCCCGGCTAGTTTTTGTATTTTTAGTAGAGACCGGGTTTCACCATCTTGGCCAGGCTGGTCTCAAACTCCTGACTCTCATGTGATCCACCCACCTCGGCCTCTCAAAGTGCTGGGATTACAGGCATGAGCCACCGTGCCCAGCCAACAAAAACCGTATTTTCATGTCTTTCTTATAACCTTTTAAATTTTTATTTATTTATTTATTTTTTTTTTTTTTTTGAGACAGAGTCCTCTCTGTCACCCAGACTAGAGTGCAGTAGCATGATCTCAGCTCACTGCAACCTCTGCCTCCTGAGTTCAAGTGATTCTCCTGCCTCAGCCTCTCAAGTAGCTGGGATCACAGGCGCCTGCTACCATGCCTGGCTAATTTTTGTATTTTTAGTAGAGATGGGGTTTCACATGTCAGCCAGGCTGGTCTCGAACTCCTGACCTCAGGTGATCTGCCCACCTCAGCCTCCCAGAGTGCTGGGATTACAGGCGTGAGACACTGCACCTGTCTATATCCTTTTTTAAAACCAAAAATGCATTTTACTTTTCTTGTGCTCTTTGGATACAAATTGTTTCTCTCTTATCTAGTAGATTTAATTACATATATTAATTTCAGTGTTAACTCTTAGTATCCCAAATATTTGTGAAAAGTCTTAAGAAGTAAGCATTTTTAATTATGTACCTTGATACAGAGCCCAGAAAAAAGGACAGAGTTATGAAAGCAATGCCTGGAGAACCAACCCCTCTCAGCATTTTCAGGAGGCACAGGTGAGCCAGGGAAGACATGTAGCGTAGCTCTGCCCCACAGCTCTTGGCCTAGGTGCTGCAGACATCCACGTGTCCCCAGGCCTTCCCGTGGCCACTTGTCCATACCCCAGAATCAAACAGGTATCAACAATATCACAGAAGCAACAGTTTTATGACCTCAAACACCTACCAGAAATAGCCTAAACCTATTTGACTAGTGGACCCAGGCAAAAATCTCTAAATTAAATTCTGAAAATATTTCTATTTTATTTTACCAACAATTTTAAAACTAGCCTCATTTACCAAAGATTAGTAAAGTCACATGAACTTGAAAAGCATTTGGGCTTATTTACTAAATTTATGAGAACTGATTTACTTATAAGTCAGTTTGGTACCATGTAGACAATATACAAACACAGACGTGTACACATGTATACATACAAACGTAGACAAAAATAAAGATTTCATAGCTTTCATTTTAAGATTTTAGCCATGAGTCAGGTGAAATTCACTAGTTGAAAAGGACATTTGGATTCAAACTGTGCCTTTGTAAATGGAACAAGTTAATCTGTCTCATATGCCTAAAGCCCTCACAAAATTTAACAAGGTAGCAAATTTACATTTCAAAGCAGAAAGAGAATTTAAGCTTTTGTAAATACCAATGAATTTTACATGATCTTTGGCAAAAATCATGTCCTCAAAAAGGAAGCAGACCAAGGGAGTATATTTGGTTAGCAGGGGTTTAAGAAGAAAGAGATTCAATCAACTGAGAAACTTTCATAGAGAGAACAGAGGACTCAAAAAATATGCATGCATATATATATATATATATATATATGTGTGTGTGTGTGTGTCTGTGTGTGTATACATATATATCCCAAATATCAGTTATTCATTAAGTTACCTTTTGACTAGAGAGCTCCTAAATCTTTTCAGTCTCTTATCAGACTTTAGCTAGGGCAAATCAGCCAATATCCCTTTGTATTTTTTAATTTTTTCCTCTTTTAAACCAAAGGTACCTTTCCAAGTGACTCACCAAAACTAACACGCCTTAACCAAGGTTATGATTTAACCACAGACTTGCCAAGTATCTCCAAAGAGGTGCAACACAGTCCTCACAAGACCCAGAGCCACCAGAAAAACTTCAAAAGAAGGAAGGTTTTGCTAGCTGCAAATGGGGTACAAGCCCCATCTGTCCTGTCTAGCATATTCCCTAGGGTCTCAGCTTCTCAGCTGACCGTCTATATACAAGGTCCAGACTGAGGATTTAAAGAGACAGTGGGAAAGACAGGAAAACAAAAGCTGCCTGTGGGGGTAGTGCCAAAAGGCAGGAAAACGTGGGAAGATAAATTTATGGGATGAATAAAGACTGCACCTAGATTCCCTGGCACTGCTGTCTCTGAGCCCATAAGCAAGTCTTATAATGGAGCCTATCTTTAGGTGAGAATGGCAGGCAGGAAAACCTTTGTCTTTCTAAATTGCCCTTCTGCCATCAGGCAAGCAAGGGGAAGGGGCAGTGTCTCCCTGGATGTTAACCTTCTTCAGCTACCAATCCCCCGTACTTAGGAGAGGAATATTTTGGTTTCCTTCAGTAGATAGGATTATAAATGAGTATCCAAGACAAATAATTCAAATTAATTTCTTATAAATGTTTCTTTCCTGAGCAAAAGATATCCACTGAGGAAATAAATGTTGTGGTATGTCCCAAGAACATTCACTATGTCTCAAACCTGTTCTCAGCTGGAATGCTGCTTAGCTAATACAGTGCATGTTAACATTTCCAAGAGATGGTAAGATTTACATCTCCAAGGGACTGAGAAAGGTCTACAGGCAGTTTAGGCATTTAAAGAGTTTTTCTGGGGGTTTAAGGAGCGGTCTCTAAAATCTCAAATCTCTTAATTTGGGGGTGAGAGAACTCACTTGCATGCACCTTTTGGTATAAAACTAATAGGAATTGGTCACAAATTTTTTAAAGTCCAAATTATAAACAGTAGAAAGCAGCTGCAGTTTTAAAAGCATGCTATGTAAAGTGATATCACCAGTGCCAAACTGCCAATACCTGGACCTACCTGCTCCAAGGTGGAAAAGGTAGTTTTCCTCTTTAATCACTGATGCCTGAATCACTTGCCTACAAGGCAAAGATAGAGCCTCCATTCCAGAAAGAAAGCAGTGGAAAGGGCAGCCCAGGTGAAAATCATAGAGCGGTCCGGATTCAGGAGGTCTCACCCTTTGCACCCCGGGATCCTCTGGAGCTGGGGACTCAATATGTTGCTGGTACCAAGAGCTGGGTCTGAGAGAAAACGCTGGGTGCTGGTGTGAGGATCACTCTGAATCCTGCCGACTTAGACCAGATATGTCGGCCTAAAAAAAGAAACTGAGGCAAGATTAATATAGAGAGTTTATTGGGCAAAAGGTGAGCCTGACTGTCTGTGGGACACACTTTCAGGTTGCCTTGGAGAGATTCAGCCCTGGTTATAAGAAGGTTTTTAAAGGCAAAGGGGGACAAGGAGTGGGCTGATACAAAGTTGTTCCACAGGAATTGTCACTGTTTTACAGAGATGACATTCATTAGTGATTGGTTATCCCTTGTTGAGCTATAGGATAGGAATTATGGTGTCCAGTGTGTGGCATTTTATGGCTCCATGGCATCAGTTAGACTGGAGCCCACATAGCAGGTGGCCTCAAGAAGTCACCATTTGGTTCAAGGGTGGAGTGAGACATGACTGCTGTGCATTTCACTGCCTCTCTGAGTCTGATCATTAAAGGGGCTCGTATTCCTCAGATACAAAGCCTGTTTTCTTTCTTGCTGTCCTGAACTTGCTAGAAATATTTTTCATTTCTCTATACCTTATCTTTCATTTATCACTTTCCTTCTCATTTATTTTACTGTATTTTGCTCTAGACATCCCTTCTTCAGTCTTATCTTTATTGGATAATTTGTTACTGTTTTGTGTTAAATTTTAGCTTCTTGTTTCTCTTGATTTTTATTGTTTGAAGTACTGTGCTAAATGCAACCTCATTTAGTTTGTCTAGAAACCTGGTGAGGGAGGCATTATCAGCTCCATTTTACAGGGAAGAAACTTAGGCTGAGCAACTCCAAGCCGAGCATAGTGCGGGTAAATGCCAGAATTCATAAACACCAGAATTCAAACCCAAGCCTGTCTTTCCAAAGTCCTTGCTGTTAATCACTGGTTTACATTGTATAGTGTGGTATCAGTTTCTTTATCAAGAAAAAGGATTGGAAACAAATAATTTTTTAAAATAATTTGTAAAATCCTGTGATGTCAGACAGTCTGCAGAGGTCTTAGTGAACAGACGCTAAGAATGGAGAATTATTGAGGCATTTAAAACTTAAGGTGACTCTTTACTATATCAACTTAAAGGAAAAATTATAGGTATGTGTGTATATGTGTATGTGTTGTATGTGTGTGAATGTGTGTATAAAATATCAATAGGAAATATACTTAAAGGGATATGATACTGGCTAAAATAAATGATAGCAAATAACTTTTTTGTTTTAAAGCTTTTGTGTTTTAAAGTTTTAAAAGCATTATAGTTTTATATGATCTTGACATTATTTATTCTCCTAACACAGCAGTTCTCAAATGTACCTAAGACTCACCTTGAGACCTAATTTAAACATTGGATTCTTGGGTCATGTACCCAAATATTCTCATTTGGGAGGCCAGATTGGGGTCTAGAAATTGAATTTTCCAGTTGCACCAGATGATTTTGGTGCAATAGAAAGAAATATTACCATTTTTCTTTTCTGGATCATATGGAGTGAGATATTTGCTGAAATTTTTCTGTCTACACCCAATGAATTAGCTGGGCAGTGATTAAAACTTTGAAGTCCTCGGGCCAGGAGCAGTGGCCCACACCTGTAATCCTAGCACTTTGGGAGGCCGAGGTGGGCAGATTGCCTGAGCTCAGGGGTTTGAAACAGCCTGGGCAACAAGGTGAAACCCTGCCTCTACTAAAATACAAAAAAATTATCCTGGCATGGTGGCGTGCGCCTGTAGTCCCAGCTACTTGGGAGGCTGAGGCAGGAGAATTGCTTGAACCTGGGAGGTGGAGGTTGCAGTGAGCCAAGATAGCACCACTGCACTCCAACCTGGGCAACAGAGTGAGACTCTGCTCAAAAAAACCAAAAAACAAAAAACTTTGAAGTCCTCAAAACCTAATTAATTTGCTTGCTGACCTAACTCCATCACTTCAGGCCCACTACTGTTTTAAAATTGCATATTTTTGCTGGGTGAGGTGGCTCACGCCTGTAATCCCAGCATTTTTGGAGGCCAAGGTGGGCAGATCACCCGAGGTCAGGAGTTTGAGACCAGCCTGGCCAACATGGTGAAACCCTGTCTCTACTAAAAATACAAAAATTAGCTGGGTGTGGTGATACACGCTTGTAATCCCAGCTACGTGGGAGGCTGAGGCAGGAGAATCACTCAAACCTGGGAGATGGAGGTTGCAGTGAACTGAGATCATGCCACTGCACTCCAGCCTGGGTGACACAGTGAGACACTGTCAAAAAAAAAAAAAAAAAAAAAAAGAAAGAAAGAAAACTCATTCCTGTGAGTGTGGATTTCAGAATTGTGATTTCCAAATCAGGGAGCACTTAGGTTCAGGTCTGTTCATAAACTGGCAGAAGTGGCAAAGATTACACCTATTAAGTGAAGGGTTTGCTGCCTGTGGCCACACTGGCATTTTTGCCTTAATGATCACTAAGGACTATGTTTTCTGTCTGAACTTTCACCTGGAGATGACGTGGCCTGGTGCTTGTGTTCCAGGCTGAGCAGCTCGTGCTGTCAGGTGCAGACAGCGATGAGGACACCTCCAGGGCTGCCGCAGGAAGGGGTTTGAACGTGAGTACTAATGCCCCAGCAGGTGCTTCCGCTAATTGCTTGGAACTTCTTGCTTTGCACGACCTTCCAGATAGTGAAATCACAGACTGGTTTAGTTTGGTGGTTTGTTTTTTGTAGTCTAGATAGAGTCGAAAGCTGCCTATTGATTCTTTTTTAGTTGCCCATGCTACTTTTGGAATACGTGGAATATTTTAGTTTCTACTTTTCTATTTGCCAGTCAGCATAATCAGGAGAAGCCTTCATTAGGGTAATTGAATTCATGCTTCCCAAAACTACCATCATGCATCATAAGGAGTAGCCTGGTGGTTTTGGAGCTACTCGGTCCTGTTTTCCAACCCGATAGCTCTCAGCTGCTAAACTTTGAGCCTACACTCTGTTCACGGAGCCTTTGAAAGGATTTCTGAAAATTACCTTTGCCCTCACATTGCACAGTTGGCATCTATAAAGTTTCTTCATAGTTTTAAATACTCAAGAGAATGTAATTCATGACATCTTATAAATATTGACATTTTAAATGTATCTAGTAGAAGTTGGATGTTTACTATCACCTATTAAAAATTACATGGAAAGACTCTTCTGTATCAGTAATAAAGTTTATATTTTCTTGATTTCACATTTCCAGGTCAGTCCCCATGTAAAATTTTATTCTATTCAATTCATATTTTATGCTTGAAAGTCTTTAATAAGGACTTTAAGTAAAATATGTTATAAAATTAAAATAGCTAAGTTATATTTTTTATTTGATGTGATCATGAAACTGTAAATAGAAAAATATTTTTCTGGGATGAGTTCTCATAAAAATTACAAAATAAAACAGTATAAATATATTACAACTATTGACATATAATTGTTAAACATGGAAAGTAAATTTTTCTTGAAAAGACATTAATAAGATGAAAGACAATTAAAAAAATTTCATGTATCCATTGTGTTTGAACATGATTTCTGATAAGAAAAGGTTCAACATTAATTATGTGACTCTTCATTTTTATTGAAGTAAGCCCCCAGGAAACACTTTACATAGATAGTATATAAGGATGAAAAGTTCTCTTATAGCAGTGCCTTTTAATTCCTGAAGTTCTCAGGATCTAACATGCCAAAAACCACATAGAGACCTGTCCTCAAAAATTATCTTGAATGATCCTTTTATGATCCTTGAATGATACCTAATTAGATTATCTTTCAAATTTGTCAATAGCTAAAATTTGGAAGCCATCTGACTTGCAAAGTGATTTGTTATTCATTCACACTGGATATTGACTTCTGGCAGGTATAAGAAAAAAATGCCTTATTAAGACTCATCAAATGACAATTATACTTAATGCTCTTTTGCTCATAGGCACTCTTTTAGAGGAAAGAGAGTGTGGCAATGGCTCTTTAAAAAGTTTTCTTAAATTTGATTTTATTTTTGATTCATAATCATTGTACATATTTATGGGGTAAAGTATGATGGTTTTGATACGTGTTCACATTGTGTAGTCATCATCAGGATAAGTAGCAAATCCATTACCTCAAACATTAATTATTTCCTTGTGGTAAGAACATTCAGAACCCTTTCTTCTAGCTGTTTTGAAATGTGTAATACATTATTATTAACTGTAGTCACACAACTGTATGATAGAACACCAGAGAGTATTCCTCTTGTCTAACTGTAACATTGTACCTGTTGACCAACCTCTCCCCGTCCTTCTTCTCCGCTCTCCAGCTTCTCTCTACTTCTGTGAGATCAACTTTTTAGATTCCACATGTGGAAGCATGGAATATTTTTCTTTCTATGTCTGGATAATTTCACTTAACGTAATGTCCTCCAGTTTCATCCACTTTGACACAAATGACAGGATTGTTTTCTTTTTTAAGGCTAAATAATATTTCATTATATTATATGTGTGATATATATGTGATATGTATATGTATGTGATTATATATATCTGTCTATCTATATAGATATGTATATATATCACAGTGTCAGGTTTTGTTTCAGAGCTAAGTTAATTATAAAGTTTTCTTGGAAAAATAAGCAAGAATAAGGAAAACCCCGAAAAGCATGAGGGATGGGTAAGCCTTACCAGTTTTAAAAATAGGTTTTAGCACCTTTATAATTACAGTAATTATAATTACAATTACACTAGCTCAATGAAGCAGAATAGAACATGTACAGCCAATTGTATATCGAAGCATGGTATACAATAGGGTCAACACATCAAATTCGTGGGGGGAAATAAACTGATAAGTAGAGTTGTGATCATCGAATAGCCGTAAGGAAAAAAGAAAATTGTACATGTTTTCATTGTATACAGTAGGAAAAAATATCGAATGAATCAGAAATCTAAGTGTGCAAATGGAAACCATATAAATACTAGCAGAAGATGTAAGTGAATTCATCTATACAATGAGAGTAGGTAATGTTTTTCTAATTATGACTAAAAATCCAAATGTGATAATGGAAAACATTGATAAATTTGTTTTTTTAATCCATTTTTAATTGTGGGTATAGAGTAGATATATATATTTATGGGGTACATGAGATACTTTGATGCCTCCGTGCCATGTGAAATAATCACATCATGGACAATGGAGTATCCATCCCCTCAAGCATTTGTATTTTGTGTTACAAACAATTCAGTTACACTCTTAGTTATTTAAAAATGTACAAGTAAGTAATTATTGACTATAGACACCCTGTCGTGCTATTAAATAGTAGGCCTTATTCATTCTTTATATACGTTTTTGTACCCATTAACCATCCCCACCCCGCCAGTGAGTTCCCCACTACCTGTGCCATCCTTCTACTCTCTGTCCATGAGTTCAGTCACTTTGACTTTCAGATTTCACAAGTAAGTGAGAACATGTGGTATTTGTCTTTCTGTGTCTGCCTTATTTCACTTAACAAGATATCTCTAGTTCCACTCCTGTTGTTGCAAATGACAAGATCTCATTCTTTTTCATAGTTGACTAGCATTCCATTGTGTATATTCTAAACCCAAAAGTAACTGAAACAAGTCTCAGTCAATTTAGAAAGTTTATTTTGCTAAGGTTAAGGATGCACTCATGACACAGCCTCAGGAGGTCCTGACGACATGTGCCTGAGGAGGTTGGGGTACAGCTTGCTTTTATAGATTTTGGGGGGACATAATACATCAGTCAGTACACATAAGATTCACATTGGTTCAATCTTGAAGGGCAGAACAACTCGAACCAGGGTGTTGGGGGACTTCCAGGTCATAGGTAGATTTAAACATATTCTGATTGGCAATCTGTTGAAAGCATTATTATCAGTAGAAAGGAATGTCTGGATTAAAATAAGGGGTCGTGGAGACCAAGGTTTTATGCAGATGAAGCCTCCAGGTAGCAGGCTTCAGAGAGAATACATTGTAAATGTTTCCTAACAGACTTAAGGTCTGAGTTGATGTTAATGCTGGAGGGTGTAATGAGGCATGTCCAACCCCCTCTTCTGTCATGGCCTGAACTAGATTTTTAAGTTAACTCTGGAATCCCCTTGGCTGAGAAGAGGGATCCATTCAGATGGTTAGGGAGCCTTAGAATTTCATTTTTGGTTTACAATATGTACCATATTTTCTTTATCCATTCATCTGCTGATGGTCACTTAGGTCTTAGCTATTGTGAACAGTGCTGCAACAAACATGGGAGTGCAGATATCGCTTCAATATACTGATTTCCTTTCTTTTTGGGTATGTACCCAGTAGTGGGATTGCTGGATCATATGCTAGCTCTATTTTAGGTTTTTGAGGAACCACCAAACTGTTCTCCATAATAGTTATGCCAATTTACATTCTCACCAACAGTGTATGAGCATTCCCTTTTCTCCACATCCTCACCAGCATTTGTTTTTGCCTGTCTTTCGGATATAAGCCATTTTAACTGAGGTGAAAGGATATCTCATTGTAATTTTGATTTGCATTTCTCTGATGATCAGTGATGTTGACCATCTTTTCATATGCCTGTTTGCCATTTGTATGTCTTCTTTTGAGAAATGTCTATTTAAATCTTTTGCCCATTTTTTTTTTTTTGAAACGGAGTCTCGCTCTGTCACCAGGCTGGAGTGCAGTGGTGCGATCTCGGCTCACTGCAGCCTCCACCTTCCGGATTCAAGCGATTCTCCTGCCTCAGCCTCTCAAGTAGCTGGGACTACCGGCATGTACCAGCACGCCCAAAGTGCTGGGATTACAGGCATAAGCCACTGCGCCCGGCCTTTTGCCCATTTTTTTGATAGGATTATTAGACTTTTTTGTATGGAGTTGTTTGAGCTCCTTGTACATTCTGGTTATTAATCCCTTGTCAGATGAGTAGTTTGCAAGTGTTTTCTCCTATTATCTGGGTTGTCTCTTCATTTTGTGGGTTGTTTCCTTTGCTGTGTAGAAGCTTTTAAACTTGTTGTGATCCCACTTGTTCATATTTGCTTTGGTTGCCTATACTTGTGGGATACTGCTCAAGAAATTTTTGCCCAGACCAATATCCTGGAGATTTTCCCCAATTTTTTTGTTGTAGTTTCATAGCTTCAGGTCTTATATTTAAGTCTTAAATCAATTTTGATTTGATTTTTGTATATGGCAAGAGGTAGGAGTCTAGTTTTATTCTTCTGCATATGAATATCCAGTTTTCCTAGCACCATTTATTAAAGAGACGCTGTTATCCCCAGTGTATGTTCTTGGCACCTTTGTTGAAAATGACTTCACTGTAAGTATGTGGATTTGTTTCTGAGTTCTCTATTCTGTTGGTGTGTGTGTCTGTTTTTATGCCAGTCCCATGCTGTTTTGGTTATAATAATTCTGTAGTATAATTTGAAGTCAGGTAATGTGATTCCTTCAGTTTTGTTATCTTTGCTTAGGATAGCTTTGACTATTCTGGCTCTTTTATAGTTCCATATAAATTTTAAGATTTTTTTTTTTCTGTTTCTGTGAAGAATGTCATTGGTATTTCGATAGACATTGCATTGAATTTGTAGAATGCTTACGGTAGTATGGAAATTTTAGCAGTACATAAGCATGGAATATTTTTCAATTTTTTTGATATCTTTAATTTCTTTCATCAGTATTTTATAGTTTAAATTATAGAGCTCTTTCACTTCTTTAGTTAATTCCTAAGTATTTAATATTATTTGTGACTACTGTAAATGGGATTACTTTTAAATTTCTTTTTCAAATTGTTCACTGTTGGCATATAGAAATGCTACTGATTTTGTAGGTTGATTTCGTATCCAGCAACATTGCTGAATTTATTAGTTCTAATAGGTTTTTTGTGAAACTTTAGGTTTTTCCAAATGTAAGATCCTATCATCTGCAAACAAGGATAATTTGACTTC
Organism: Hylobates moloch; assembly: GCF_009828535.3. NCBI lineage: Eukaryota > Metazoa > Chordata > Mammalia > Primates > Hylobatidae > Hylobates > Hylobates moloch. The sequence continues at coordinate 118,243,175 of NW_026652276.1, forward strand.
TTCCTTTCCAATTTGAATGCCTTTTATATCTTTCTCTTGTCTGGTTGTCTAGCCAGGACTTCCAGTACTATGTTGAATTACATAGTGGTGAAAGTGGGCATCCTTGTCAAATGTTCCAGATCTTAGGGGAAAGGCTTTTAGTTTTTCTCCATTCAGTAAGATGCTAGCTGTGGGTCTATTGTATATGGCTTTTATTATGTTAAGATATGTTCCTTCTATCCCCAGTTTTTTGAGAATTTTTATCATGAAGGGATGTTGAATGTTACCAAATGCTTTTCAATATCGATTGAAATGATCATATGGTTTTTATCCTTCATTCTGTTGATGTGATGTATCACACTGATTGATTTGCATATGTTGAACTATCCTTGCATCCCCAGGGATAAATGTCTCTTGTCCACAATGAATGATCTTTCTAATGTATTGTTGAATTCAGTTTGCAAGTATTTTGTTGAGGATTTTATATTCAGCAGAGATATTGGCCTGTAGTTTTCTTTTGTTGATGTGTCATTGTCTGGTTTTGGTATCAGGGTAATACTGGCCTCATAGAATGAGTTTGGAAGTATTCCCTCCTCCCCTGTTTTTTGGAATAGTTTGAGTAGGGTTGGTGTTAGTTCTTGTTTAAATGTTTGGTAGAATTTAGCAGTGAAGACATCAGGCCTCAGGCTTTTCTTTACTGAGAGACTTTTTATTATGGCTTCGATATTGTTACTTGTTATTAATTTGTTTTAGTTTTAGATTTCTCCCTGGTTCAACCTTGGTACACTGTATGTGTCTAGGAATTTGTCCATTTCTTCTAGATTTTTCAAGTTATTGGCATATTGTTGCTCATAGTAGCCACCAATGATCCTTTGAATTTCTGTGGTATTAGTTGTAATGTCTCTTCTCTCTTTTTTTCTTCATCTGGCTAAAGGTTTGTCAATTTTGTTTAACTTTTAAAAACTCAACGTTTTGTTTCATTGATCTTTTGTATTATTGCCTTCATTTTAATTTCATTTATTTCTGCTCTGATTATTATTTCTTTTTCCTACTAATTTTGGGTTTGGTTTGCTCTTGCTTTTCTAGTTCTTTAAGATGCATAGTTAGATTGTTTGTTTGAAGTTTTTCCTCTTTTTTGACATAGGCACATATGACTATAAACTTCCCTCTTAGTACTCCTTTTGCTGTATCCCATAGGTTTTGGTATGTTGTGTTTTCATTATTATTTGTTTCAAGAAGGTTTTTAATTTCCTTCTTAATTTCTTCCTTGACCCAGTGGTAATTCAGGAGCATATTGTTTAATTCTCATTATTTGTATAGTTTCAAAAATTCCTCTTATTACTGATATGTAGTTTTATTCCATTGTGGTCAGAGAAGATGCTTGATATTATTTCAGTTTTTAAAAAGGTTTTAAGACTTGTTTTGTGACCTCACATATGGTCTGTCTTTGAGAATGATCCATGTACTGAGGAAAAGAATGTGTATTCTGCAGCCATTAGATGAAATATTCTGTACATATCTATTAGATCCATTTGATCTATACTGTAGATTAAGTCTGATGTTTCTTTGTTGCTTTTCATTTGGAAGATCTGTCCAGTGCTGAAATTGGGGTGTTGAAATCTCCAGATATTATTTTATTGGGTCCTGTCTCTCTCTTTAGCTCTAATAATATTTGCTTTATATATCTGGATGCTTCAGTGTTTGGTGCATGTATATTTAAAATTGTTATATGCTCTTGCTGAATTAACCCCTTTATCATTACATAATGACTTTCTTCATCTCTTCTTACTCTTTTGGTCTTGAAATCTATTTTGTCTAAGTATAGCTACTCCTGATCTTTTTTTGGTTTCCATTGGCATGGAATATCTTTTTCCATCCCTTTATTTTCAGTTGAGGTCTATTTTTATAGGTGAAGTGTGTTTCTTGTAGGCAACAGATCAGTGGGTCTTGTTTTTTCATTCATACAGCCAGTCTATGTTTTTTGAGAGTTTAGTATATTTACATTCAATGTTATTGATTAAGTAAGGACTCAATCCTGTTACTTTGTTATCTGTTTTCTGGTCCTCCCTCTCTCCCTCCCTTCCTGTCTTCCTTTAGTGATGGTGTTTTTCTCTGGTGGTATGATTCAATTTCTTCCTTTTTGTTTTTGTGTAACCACTGTATGTTATTTGGTTGGAAGTTACCATGAGGCTTGCAAATACTATTTTAGAACGTAACGCTGCATAAACAAATAAGCAAAAAGAAAATGAATAAAAATTATGCTTTAACTTCATCTCCCCACTTTTTAACTTTTTGTTGTTTCTATTTATATCTTATTATACTGTCTCTGTCTTTAAAAGTTGCTGTAGTTATCATTTTTGATTGATTCATTGTTTAGTCTTTCTACTTAGGATAAAAGTAGTTTATACACCATAGTTACAGTGTTATCATACTCTGTGTTTTTCTGTGTTCTTACTATTACCTGTGAGTTTTGTACCTTCAAGTAATTACTTATTGCTCATTAATGTCTGTTTTTTTCTGATTAAAGTATTCCCTTTAGCATTTCTTGTAGGTCAGATTTGAGAATTTCCCCAGCTTTTGTTTGAGGGAAGTCTTTATTTCTCCTTTATGTCTGAAGGATATTTTCGCCGAATATAGTATTCTAGGGTAAAAGTATTTTTTCATTCAGCACTTTAAATATGTTATGTCACTCTCTCCCGGCCTGTAAGGTTTTCCCTTGAAAAGTCTGCTGCCAGACATATTGGAGTTTCATTGTGTATTATTTGTTCCTTTTCTCTTCCTGCTTTTAGGATCCTTTCTTTATCTTTGACTTTTGGGAGTTTCATTAGTAACTGCCTTATGGTAGTATTTGGGTTAAATCTACTTGGTATTCTATTACCTTCTTTGGGTATTGGTAACTTTCTCTAGGTTTAAGATGTTTTCTGTTATTATCCTTTTCTTTTTTTTTTTTTTGAGATGGAGTCTCGCTCTGTCGCCCCGGCTGGAGGGCAGTGGCGCAATCTCGGCTCACTGCAAGCTCCGCCTCCCGGGTTCACGCCATTCTCCTGCCTCAGCCTCTTGGAGTAGCTGGGACTACAGGTGCCCACCACCACGCCCGGCTAATTTTTTTCTATTTTTAGTAGAGACGGGGTTTCACCGTGGTCTTGATCTCCTGACCTCGTGATCCGCCCGCCTCGGCCTCCCAAAGTGCTAGGATTACAAGCGTGAGCCACCGCGCCTGGCCTTATCCTTTTCAATACGTTGATAAATTCGACCTCAGAGAAAATATTAATAAATTTGATTTTAGGGAAAACAAAAAACCCTCTTGAATGACATAAAAGAGAAAATGAAAATAAATAAAGGAAAGAGATAAAACTCTTACTCATAATGAGAAATGTAAATGAACTACAGTGAACACTGTTCATCACCTAGGGGATTGGCAAAAGCCTAAAAGTTTGTTACTACACCTTTTTCATTAAACTGTGGGGCCCTTAATGCATTGCTGAGCAAAATGCAAAGTGCTAGCTTTATGGTGGTGAATTTGGCAGTAGCTAGCCAAATTACACGTACATTTAGTTTTTGACACAGAAATCCTACTTTTAGAAATCTACCCTGAAGAGTCACTGGCAAAATCTAAAATGACTCATGTGTAAGGCTGTTTATTGTGGCATTATTTGTAACAACAGGAGATGAAAGCAATGTTCATGCCCATCAGGAGGGGATTGGTAGATGAAGCTATGGTGCATGAAGATGTGGTATATCTACATGATTGAATACTAGGAATCTGTGAAAGAAGGAAGTTCGTTATATTATTGATATGAGATGTTTTCTGGGATATATTTTTTCCACTTTTAAAAATCAAGGGTGACTTTTCCTATGAATCAAAGTAATAAGGCTTCAATATGATAGATTAATATTAACTCATAAATAAGAATATACTGGGTTTCAAGACCTAGGACAGTACAGCACTTAAAATAATAATGGCTCCTAATAATGGCTCTCAGTGATGACCATGCCTGCTGCTTCAGTCCTTTCTGTTCTAGGCACTGTGCTTAGTTGTGTGGGCTTATTTGATCTTCCTTACATAGACACAGAAAATGTCCAAATGCCAGAGGTGAATTGGTTGATCAGATTTATTGATATCTACTTATTTATGTTGGCTATGATGCTGTCTTCAATTAAGGATGTTAGTGACGTAATATTTCTTAAGAGCACTCTGCCGTTGTTTTTACATATTTCTTCCAAGCCATTGATGCTAGTCTGCACATTTTGATGCCAGTGCTTGCTTAATCTTACCAGAAGAGGGGATCAAAGGGGGGAGGCATAAGTCACATCATCCTTTCGCTGCTTTGAATGTCCTCTATTTTAAGGGATTTTGCAGCTCTTCCTTCCCTTAGTTCACTGTCTGGGCTGTGAGAGGCACTCCTTTTGTGTATATCCGGTGATAAAATGTAACACTGATCCATCTCCTTGTGAATTCCTTCCTTCCTTAGCTTAGCGCTTAGCTTAGCACATCTTGCTTTACAAGAAACATTGCATTGAGTATTGGCTTTATTGGTGCTCCCCCTGCTGGCTGTTTCTATTTCTTTGTGCAAACACGGTAACTGCTTCAGCTTCAAGTAATAGTGAATCTCTGATGAGCACAGAGGCTTAGCCTGGTGGAGGCTGAGGGTAAGCCTACATCATTGGGGTGTTAAAGCCAAGCTTTCAATTCTGGCCCAGCATGCAGAACCTATCTTCACTTTCCTCATCCGTTAAACAGTATCCACTTTGTAGGTTCATTGTAGCGATTAGAAATTATATAGCTCATCTGACACTCATAGGAAATGTTCTGAAATGGTGAGTAAACCTGACTAGAGCCCTCCAGAAAGTTTGCAGATACTATTATGTATTATTTTTTCTTGAGAAAATGTAAGTGGTTTATTATGTCTATAACTTGAAGACTCTATGAGAATAGATTTGCATTAAAAAATATCCAAATGTAGATGGTCAAAGAAATTTGATCTTCTCTGGAAAAGTTAGTGAATTTCTTAGAAACTGAAGTTTACTCTATTCCAAGATATATCTTCACTGTCTTAATCAAAGGGCGCTTGAATCACAGCAGATATTCTCATCTTTCAACTAACTTTAAGTAGTTTTCCTGGAATTTTACATTTTCCAGAAAACACTCCTTTCTGTATCTGTGAAAGAAAGTGTGCCTCAGGCTGTAAACTGGGCTGCACTGGACACCTGCGGGGGACTCTGGTTTAGTGGGGGCATGGTCAGTATTGATTTTCCTCAAACTCATCCTGTGTCACTGTGAAAGCATGGAACAGATTACACTGCAGTTAACGTTATCCCACACATCTGGACTCCAAGACACGGGGAGGTCACATAGCCGGTCGTGGATGCCGATTAATGATAAGGTGTGAGTTAGCTCTCGGGTCTCTGTTTCTTAAGTCACACAAACAGCAGTGATAAACTGTGCTAATGGATGAGACAAGGTACCTGAGTTAATTTGCAATTCAGCACACAAAAATGCAAAGGAAATTATTATATCAGTCTGATAAAGTGCAAATGTTCTGATATAGGAGTAAAGTGACGTGGGTTCTAATCCTGGTTCTGTTATTCACCAGGATAACAGACCAGTCATAGCAGGCCTTTCTCTGAAGAATGAACTTTTGAAAGTAACTGTCCTTTTATGGGCCCTGCTTCTTGGTTTCTTGGTTTTTTAAAAAATCCAAATTCTATAAATTTGACCAATCTAAAGGTACATGCTTCATCAGATATCTCTGCATTTCTTGATACCGTAAAGTTAAAGTTCTTCTGGTAAAAGAGTTCAAAATCACTGCCTTATAAAACAAACAAGCAAACAACAAAATAAACCTGTCTGGAGACATTTTGTCCATTTGCCCTGTTCAGGCAGTGACAGAAATAGTGTGTCATTATAGTGTTTCACAGATGGAAGGAGCCTACGTTTGAAGTGATTTCCATAGCAAAAGCCCTAAAAAACTTTCCAGAATTCGTGTTGAGTGGCGTTGGTTCTAATGGAAGCCTCTGCAGTATTGGAGGCAGGCATTTACAGGGAAGCCCACCAGTAAAATAAAATTTTCAGAAAAAGTTATCAAAAGCTGCGTTTTAAAGGAAACTCCATAATTTCAGCTGCCCTGAGTCCTGTGCTTACAGAGAGCCTGCATTTCCACCCTGCTGATCCGGGTCTCCAGGGGGATTACAGAGAACTTGCAAATGCGGCCCAAAGCATGTGTGGAGCTGTGCTGCCACAGGGTGGCAGTGTTGTCACACGCACAGCAAATCCCCACGCGAGCTTTTCTGGGCCTGGAAAAGCTCAAATCTGTTCTGTTTTTGGAGTGTTCACCAGTTGAGAACAGGAAAATGTGTTCCGAGGGCTGAGCCACGTGTTTATGAGGTAGAACTAATTTTTGTTATACATCAGTTGTGTAGAGATATTTTTAAAATTTAGCTTGTACCTTTAGAAAATGCTTTATAAGGCAGAGGTTGCAGTGAGCCTAGATCGCGCCACTGCACTCCAGCCTGGGCAACAGAGCGAGACTCCATCTCAAAAAAAAAAAAAGCTTTATATTCAAAATAAAATAAATTGCATATGGCAGGTTTTAAGAGTAGAGTAGGAGAATCATGTCCAGTGCCTACAAGTCTAACAGAGTTTCTTGTTGCTTGTTCTCCTGAGCCTTTCACAGTATCTGCATAGTTCTTTTAAAGGCTGTATGATCTTCTGTGTAAAGGGAAAAGCGTGGCTTTTGTTTTTGTTTGCTTGAATTTGGATTCTGACTTATTCACATACAGTTCTGTGACCTCATAGAGCCATGTCTTCCCGTGTGTACCGTGAGCTCATAATCACCAGCACCTAACATTCTTATGAGGATTAAATGAGTGCCAAGCACAGGAAGGAGCTCACAGCTAGCACTCAATGAAGGTTGGCTCGGCCCCATTGCTCATTGCTTCTTTTATTCTGGTATAAATAATGTGAAAGTCACTGTATCCCAAAAGCCTTTTTTCATTTGAGAGGTTTTGTTTATGAAAGAGACCTGCAAATGTATTCGTGAATCAAAGGATATGACAACTTTATGGCATTACTGCATTGTTTTCCTCGATGACTGTGTCATCAACAACAAATAACAGTACGTTATTATGGCCACTCAACTCCTGATTCAGAGCCTTGTGTATATAAAACTCCTATAAACTATTGGAAAGTAAATCGACCTGAATGTGTAATCTAGAAAAATCATTATAAGGTTCTTTCCATACCTATTTGACCATTAAAAATAGGCCAGACATGGTGGCTCGTGCCTGTAATCCCAGCACTTTGCGAGGCCGAGGTGGGTGGATCACCTGAGGTCAGGAGTTTGAGACCAGCCTGACCAATATGGCAAAACCCCACCTCTACTAAAAATACAAAATTAGCTGGACGTGGTGGCGGGTGTCTGTAGTCCCAGCTACTCAGGAGGCTGAGGCAGGAGAATCACTTGAACTCGGGAGGTGGAGGTTGTAGTGAGCTGAGATCGTGCCATTGCACTCCAGCCTGGGCAACAAGAGTGAAACTCTGTCTCAAAACAACAACAAAAAATAGTTTTAAAAATATTCTTATCATATGATCTCTAATGCAAACCCGGAAACTATCAGAGGAGGGTTTTGGTTTTAAAGCTTTGATGAATTTTTTTTCCCAGAGCCTTCAATTCTTACAATGGGAGTAGTTTACACATAGATCCTGAAGAGTTGATAAACAGGGCCTAATGCCAGTACCAGTTCTCGGAGGGAAAAAAATAAATGTAGATTTTTCACCACTTGGCTGAAAATGTGATGTTTGTAAGGATACTAAGGTAGAAAATGTCCCTTTCAAATACTGGTTTTCCTTATGTTCCCCTAAAACATGAGTATTATTTCCACTGTCTATGTTTTCCTATCTGGCCTTCCCCTGCTTTTTGTCAGACAAGTATAAAACTAGAATCTCACTTGCCTGCACATGGATTTAAGTTGCTTCAGAGACCAGAGAAGGTGAGAAGCAGAGCTCTCTGCCCCTCGGTATCCTTTCCTGTCTAGGAGATGACATCTCCACCATCACAGTGCCTCGGGCCAGAACCTTGGGGTCCTCTTTTCCCCCTTTGCTCTCCCACTCCACCTGCAACCCTCATAGCGTCTGCCGCCTTCAGGATACATCCAGAATCTCACCACTTCGCACAGCCTGCCCTTGTCACCTGGCTCACGCCTCCTGGCGGCTCCATTTCCCAGCACCTGTGGTCTCCAAAGCCTCCTCCCCACCTCCCTGCTTTGCACCCTGCGGTTTCATGGGGCATCCAGAGCGCGGCCGCCAGGTGCGCGCGGCCGCCACGTGGGCTGCAGAGAGCCAGCAACGCCGCCCCCGCTGCCCTCCTCCAAGCTCCTGGCCAGCTCTTCTTGTGTCTTGATCCAGGTTCTTAAAAAAAGGAAGTGGACTATACACAGGGCGTCCCGCACACTGGCAGTCCGCAAGGTCTGCCCTTGGGGCCGCTGTTTCTCAGCTCGCCTCCCTGCCCACACAGCCCCTGCATCCCCGCGCTGCGCCTTCCCTGTCCCCGGCGCTGTGCCTTCCCTGTGCCCCACGCCTTCCCTGTCTCCCACCCCGTGCCTCGCTTTCCCTGTCCCCCACCCTATGGACACCCCTGGCTTGAAACGGCAGGGGGCGCACAGGCCAGTGTGCTTGTCCCAGCATCGCGCTCATCTCCTGTTTTTATCTGATGTTACAGATTTCATTTCATTAGGAATGAGTGTTTCCTCCCCGACTTTTGCCTGCATTCTTTTCCAGCTCCTCCCTGGAAAAGGGCAGGGGCGGACACTTTCCCAGCCTCTCACCCTGCTCTATTCCCAGTGGCACCTGCCCCAGGGTCTGGGCCCCTAGGGATGCGTCCTCTACCCTAGAGACTGGGATCTTCTTAAATCCCCACTGCTCCCTTATTGTCTCCTCAGCTAGCGCCACCTTTGCTTCCTCTTCCTCTTCCTCGTAAGAATGCTAGGTGCTGGTCTGCATCTTAAATATGTCCCAGGCGGACCTATAGTCCTTCCCTTTTCTTCCTGTTGAGCAATGGTTACAGGCTGTGGACGCGTGTGAGTGACGAGGCTGCTGGGCTGTATCTCCTCCCCCACCCTGCCCTTCCGCCATCCTGTAGATTTGGCTCCATTCTTCTCCATTCTTTCAACATAAACTGCACCTTGAGGGTCTCTTCTCCTTTTTGAAATTTTGCATAGTACCAATTCATAGTAGACTGCAGAGTAAAATAAATAGAATAAACAGAAATAGTAAAATAAATAGAATAATAAACAGTCCCATACCAATCATCCACCATTAACAAATGTTAATGTGTGTTTAGCTACATTTGCTGCATTATCTTTTTGTTAACGACTAAGAAACACAGCAGACACAGATGACACTGCCTCTCTAACACAACAGAACTGGCTCTCTTCTTCCTTCCCCAGGGGCAGCAACCCTTTTAAAAGTTTTATATTTTAAGAAATATAGTGAAAGAGTATCTGTCCATAAACAACGCAGAGCATATTTTGTATGTTTTAACAATGTGTGTGATGATTGTATTTTGTTTATTTCAATTGACAAATAAAAATTAGATATCAGTGCATTGTGCAACAGCTAAATCAAGCTAATTACCGTATGCACGACCTCACATACTTATATTTTTGTGGTGATAACATTTAAAGTCTACTGTTTTAGTAATTTTTAAGTATATAATACATTCTTATTAATTATAGTCAGCATATTGTATAATAAATAGACTTCCTGAAGTGATTATTTATTTTCCAAAGTCCGAATTTTGACTTAGAGAATAAGAACAATGAATGTTGAGGGGAAAAAATAAGGAAAGAAAGAAGGAGAAAAGAAAAGAGAGAAGAGAGCAGAGTGCCTCCACTAAAATCCCTCCCCACATAGACACTTGCCTCCCCAACCACTTGCCCTGGACACACTTTGAGTCTGTCCCATCAGGAGACCAGGGGGCACTGGGGGACACACAGAGGAGCCAGGCCAACCTCCTGCCCTCAGAAGACACCAAGGAACCCCTTGCCGGTGCTACGCAAACTCCAAATGCTCTGGCATTGCCAGGGGCCTTGTTTATTTTTTTTGAGGTGGAGTCTTGCTGTGTTGCCCAGGCTGGAGTGCAGTGGCGTGATCTTGGCTCACTGCAACCTCTGCCTCCTGGGTTCGAGCAATTCTCCTGCCTCAGCCTCCCGGGTAGCTGGGATTACAGGCCCACACCACCACGCCCGGCTAATTTTTTTGTATTTTCAGTAGAGACGGGGTTTCACCATGGGGTTTCACCATGTTGGCCAGGCTGGTTTTGAACTCCCGATCTTAAGTGATCCGCCTGCCTCGGCCTTTCAAAGTGCTAGGATTACAGGCGTGAGCCACCGCGTCTGGCCAGCCCGGGCCTTGTTAAAACCCTGATTTGAGGTATCGGGGCAGATGAGGCAATAGGAGAACCAAGCCTGAGGCCCTGGCAAGGAGGTAGAGTCAGAGGGCTCGGTTCTCCTTGTGAGAAGGGCGAAGGAACGTCTGTACAGAGACGGCAAAGCCTCAGCTAAGCTGCCGATGCTGCTGTGTGGCTCCCTCTCTGAGAGGGGAATCCAGCTTAGGGGCACCTGTGTTTCTATTTTCAGTACAGAATAGTCTAAGGGGGAGAGGAGGGAGAAGGGTTAAGAAATGAAAGTTCCCATTCTTCAGCAGTTCCATTTAGTGATTTGAAAGTGCACCTTAACTACAGTTCATTTTATGTGTGTGTGTGTGTGTGTAAGGGTGTTTTTTTTTTTTTTACTGTACATTGGAAATGTGTGTTTAAAAATAGACTGAACAAATGACTAGCTATTTCTCAATATTTGACCCTCTATCTGGGGTGAGAAGGATCAGATAATTCTTTTATTTGCTTGGCTGAGAATGTTTGCCATCCCAGTATTCTGGATCTGTAATTATATGGTGAGCGTAACTCCTTCGAACGACAGCCTCCAATAAAGCTGAATAATTCTGGGTGATGCTTCCTGCTGGGTGATTCCTGGGGAACCTGATGTCTCCTTCAGAGGAGACACTCAGGTGAGCTTTCAGAAAGGGACATTTCGGAAGTATTGGCCCTGAGCTTCATACTGAGATAATTTGATAAACTTGGGCAAGAATAACTACTGTCTGGACATCCTGGGCAGATGAAAAAGGGAAAAAAACAACAACAAGAAAAATAAAAGGGTAAGAAAGGAATTAATTTGCCTTCTTGGCTGGTAAATTTTGTGTGTGTGTGTGTGTGTGTGTGTGTGTCTGTGTGTGCAGAGTATTTTGGTTAAACTACAAAAATCGACGTTTAGTGATATATCCTAAGTGGATTGTCTTTGATATTTGTTTTCTTTTAGCACAGTGAATTTCTGTTCTATGTTGTCTGGATGATTTTCTAGCTTTATAGCAAAAACTAAGCAAATTATAAATACGGGTGTTTATGAAGCTTATTTCTTTGAAAATACAGTGGTTTACAGAGAAACTATGATTCCCAGTTGCATTTGAATTTCCTTGATCTCTCTGTGTTTTGCTTGGTTGCATGGAGATTGGCAGAAGTGAATATTGATATTTTCATTACTGATGGTGCAGGCTCCCTTCCATAAGAACCATCACAATGGGACCTATAGTAGATGCTTCAGGTCGGTTCTAAGCAATTCAACACAGTAGGGCTTAAATAGTCCTGGGCAGATAATGTTTCTCTGTTTAGGTTTACTGACTTGGATACCACTCTGTTTAACACACACTACCCCATAGGTGTAGAGCTTCCGAGTGTTCCTTCATTTATGGTTAGGGGAGTTGAAATCTGTAGAAATGAAACCAAGGGTATATAGGAACTGTGCAGTCTTTTTTTTTTTTTTTTTTTTTTTTTTGAGATGGAGTCTTGCTGTGTCACCTAGGCTGGAGTGCAGTGGCATGATCTCAGCTCACTGCAACCTCCACCTCCCAGGTTCAAGTGATTCTCCTGCCTCAGCCTCCTGAGTAGCTGGGATTACAAGTGTGTGCCACCACGCCCAGCTAATTTTTTTGTATTTTTAGTAGAGACGGGGTTTCACCGTGTTGGCCAGGCTGGTCTCAAATCCCTGACCTCATGATTCACACGCCTCAGCCTCCCAAAGTGCTGGGATTAAAGGCGTGAGCCACTCCTCCTGGCTGGAACTGTACAGTCTTTCTATTACCAAGTAAAACTCTTTATTGTCCTAAATATTGCATATTTTATGACCCAGGCAGAGTGGCTTCTGACCCTGTCTTTGCAGCCATCTATTGATAATTGGTTTGGCTGTGTCCAAAACCATCTGTGCCCCTTCTTCCAGAGGTTATCTTGTGACCTCAACAACCATTTATAGCTGAATTTTGTTAAAACGTTGGAGTTAATTGGGAGAAAACAGGTGAAGTGAATTTAAGCTCCATGAGGACAGAGCCATTTATTATTATTATTGCTATTATTTCTGATTGTTCAACTAATGCAGTGCCTGGAAACAAGAGTAGGAACTTAGATGTGTTCATTGAACGCATGCCTGCCTTGATCAGAAGTGTAGCCAATGAGAACTGATCTCTGTCACAGTTTGTTAATACTTTATATCCCCTGTCAGAGACAGTCTCCAGTAGTGTAAGCAAAAGTTACACACAGAAAAAGGAAAATGGTGAATGCTGAAGCAGATGGCCTGGTTGCCCAGAACTCTCAATTTTGATGCAGAGATTTTGAATGATATTTTCCCTAGTGGAAATGGAAGAGGATATACTGAATTTTCTCGAGTGTTTTGTGAAAATTGCCCATGCCCATTCCTCTCCTCTTACCTGCTGGCTCCGCACCTATAGGTTGGGATTGGGATGTGTGCCAGTGACATAGACCCTAATGATACCCATGGACCAGCCACGGATTCTCAGAGAGGAGGGGAGGTGCCCACATCCCACCGGTAGTTATTCGTACAGAGGGTGATGAAAGAGAAGCCTCATTTTAATGCTTTTGCTGGGATATAATGACATCTATTGTTTTATTGAAGTACAGTCATGCCCCAGATCAGGATTTGCTGCCTCCATTAGAATCCTATTCGCTCCCCTGGAACTGTGAGTGATGTCAGCTCTGTGGCATCCTTCCTCTAAGCCTCTCAAAGCCCCTTTGTGCCTTGGCCCTCTGTGCCTTGCCCATGTTCTCTGCTTCAGTTTGCGCTCATAGCACATTGGTCTGTGCCTGTTCTTATGAGGTCCAGCAGCCAGCCTTAGGGCTGTAGCTTAAAACCACCCTCATGGTTTCTCCTCTGGCTTCCTTCTATGTGTGGAGAATATGCATGGACTGAGAATATCCCTTGACTGTGGCCAACATGTTAGTAAGGCTGGGCTAAGCTGCTGTCACAAAGGAAATCCCCAGAATTCAGAAGCTTGAATTCAGAGGCTCTTGGTGACTCTCAGGGGACTTGGAAGGTTGCATCCTCCAGCATCTGCCAAGGTTGGAGGCACTCATCTTTCAGCAACACGGACCTCCACGACGAACACGGCCATCTGCTTCTCCGTCAGTTGGAGGGGACACCGTGGAAGGACACATCTGTGAGGTCTCTACGGGCCAGTCTGGAAGTTACATGCACCTCCCATCCACTCTCATTTTATTGGCGAGAACTTAAGGACATGGCTCTATATTGCTGCAAAGGAGTGTGGGAAATAAAAACGTTAGCTGGCCGCCGTGTGACAGTAGTGATATTGGAATCACTGAAAGGGAGAATAGAGGTGCTACTCAGCTGGCTGTCCTGATGTTACCCACCAAGCAGGGCCAGAGCCCCTGCGGCCTCCTTACCACAGCAGCTTCCATGGTCTTTTGTCCCCATTTCCTTGATGACAAGGAAAGGAAGGATGTAAAGAAGTCATGTGAGTTCGCTGGCTGTCAGCAATCATATTGCCCATCTACTGTGTAAGAGAAGAGAAGAGAAGCCTATCTATGAGATTGTAGGTCACGGAGCATGCTGTTAACAGCAAACAGCAGTCACGATGAAATCTTCAGCAATGTTATTTAAATAACACATACTTGAAGGCAGCTTCTTAGTAATGAAACATTAATATACAAATGCATTAGGAATGATTACATTTATGGTTGCTTTTTAGCATAGAATAGGGATGACTTCTTGTTTTTACTTTATTCTAGTTATTTTAAAATTATTTGCTAACCACCTTAATTATTAGCTAGATATCTTTAATTATCAGTAATAATTAATTGGTAGCAATAAAGCAAAATTAACAGTACTATATTATTGAGAAGCAAGAGTCATAGCATTTTAAAGCCTAAGACCAACTTTTGTATGATGCCAGTGATGTGCTAATAAAAAAGTATCTTTTCTTTGTGCTATGAGCGTCTCACCGGAGTGGGCATGCATTTAATAAGATCTTTACAATCCCCCATGGCAGGTGGGACCCACAGAAGAGGACAAAATTAGAATCCTGAGTAAATTCAGTTAATGTTATGATATACAGTAGTAGGCTAGTGATAAGTAGCTCTTAGCCATATGTAAAAATGAAAATCTTCATAACAAAGGATTGTGGTTTGGTTCAGTTCTTTGCTTGCCCTTTCAGAGGATTCTTGATCTGGGGGCCATGGATGGCAGATCTAAGTTAGAGAATGCCTGGGCTGAACAGTTGGAGCATTCCCGTTCAGGCATGAGAAACAGAAATGTCCCCAAGACCATCTCCAGCCTCTTCCCCGACAGGGCCCTGAGTCCACCAGATAAATCATACAACAAGGATGAGAAAAGATGCTGCTTTCAAGCCTGTTTATATTGTCAATTAACTTGTATATGAAACCACTTTTAGTTTTGGAATTATTTTCTGCCTTTGCCAACTCTTAGCAACAGAAAACATAGGTAGGGTTGTAGGAAGCAACAGAGAAATCTCACAGCAGTGGATTTAACTGAAGGAGAAGAATACTTGGGAAACCTTGAAAATATTAATTAATAGCTTATTGCCATTTTTTTCTCTTGCTTTAGGTCTGGCAAATGTGCTAACAGAAGGGGCTGGACAGAGACGGTTTCTATAAAAATGCAATCAGCCCTATAAATGTAAATGTGGGAGTTGGCAGCCTGGGGGGTTCATGAGGCTTAGGAGGATGGGACAGAAGTGAACCATGGTACCAACTAAATTTGACTGGCATGGGAGTCAGGGTAGCTAAGAAACAAGCTACAGATGTGAGAACTTTCCTAGTATTGCAAAGTAATTGATTTTTATTTGACTTATGGTTAAATGGTCCCCTCTTCCTAAATTTTGTCTTACCTTAAATCAGAATTCAACAGCTGTCTCTGGAGCACTTGTCATCTCTGCTCATTTGTCTTGGGCCTGTCCCTTGTGCCTAGTCAGAGTGTTCCTTTTCTGGTCTTGGAGTATTAGTCTATCTTGGCACTTTCCTGTAATGCCATAGTCCCTAAACCTTTAAGGCATCGTTATGGAATGTGTGCATCACAAAGTGTGACTTTTTGAATAAGAGTAGAGTTTGTCCTGAGATCATATGATTTGTGAGCAGGAAATGGCTATTAAGCCAAAATCAGATCATTAAAGAGACGTTTTGCTAATACACTGAGTTAAAGAATGGCCACAGGCCACTGAGGGTGCTGGCCATTGGTGAACAGCTGGTGGGCGACCCTGGCTTGTCCGTGGCATCTCCCAGGAGGAGGCTGTGTGTCCAGCCTGAGCCAGGCACACAGAGCCCTTTCTGCTCTTGAAGAAATGATTCAAAGCTCTGTCCTAACCAAGGAAGCTGGGAAATAATCCTTTTAGTATCTGCTGGTATGATTGTTTTTCAGTTTGTCCTAAAGCCTGAGCTTCCTCTTGACCAGGAAATTACAGGGCTTACTGGACTTTGCTGCAGGCCAACTGTAATTACCCTAAATGTTTATTCCGCCTCTCTTTGTATGCTTTTATGAAGCTACCAGGTCATGAAGGATATACTCTGAATGGTTAACAAGGTTCAAATATCTTTTTTAAAAAATCAGAACGTTTAGTTTTTCACCTTCTTCTGCATTCTTAGCCACACCAGTCACTTGTTAATATCTTATGGGGAGACTCTGGAAGGGCAGGTGTGATGCCAGAGTGGGGGGCAGATTTCTTCCAGTGGGCATTTCCTCCTGATCTGTGAAAGCCTAGAGGAGCGATGTCCACCTGCATCCCAGGGCATGGGAACTCAACATACTTCCAGGCCGCAGGTTGTAGATAAAGCAGAACTGGGTGGGATAGCTGCTGAGCTGACATACAGCATTTATACAGATCTTAGTTGCCTGTGATGCAAGGCCAGAGGACTTGAACATAAATCAGTGCATCAAGGCTGAAAATGTTTGCCTATGTACAGCAGCTGAACTGAGATGGGATTTGACAATAGTATGGGAAAGAGCCGAGGATTTTCAGTGGCAGAAAGATCCACATCTGAAAGAGCTGTGTTTTTGTCTGCTTCATGCAAGCACAGGGTGCTGACTGACTCATTTTCTTTCCCTGACCATGGTCAGAGGTCAGATCAATATTGGGAGGAGTTGTCAGTGCTGATTTGGGGTGGGGAGGGGAGCAGGTGACTCTTGCTCCTGAGGAAGGGGCTCTCTGCGACCAGAAAGAACCAACTGAGCATCTGGAAAGAGTTTAAGCATGGGCTCATATCTGGGTAAGAACATGACATCCCAGCTATAATTTTGTGCTAAGAAAAATAGAGCACTCTCCCCAAGATCTAGTACCTCTTGGCCAGAAGCAGACACTTCCCTTTGAGTTGTGCAGCCTGTGGTCTCTGCTTAACCTCGAGCAGCCATAGGTGGTCTTCATCTGGACAATGAACTCAACCAGAATCATCTACTGAAAGTGGCCAAGTAGTTGTGTCAACCTGGTTTCATTGTTTAGGCTGAAAGAAGGTCAGTTATAGTTTCTGTTTTCTCCTGGAGTATTGGAGAATTGCCTGACTCCCACAGTTTCTCCAGGAAACCAAGAGAAATGTTAACATTTATGTTGAGGACAATCAAAATGTGAGAAGAGGAGTATAGCCATTTAATAATAATGATGATGATCCACAGCAGCTCTGTGTATTGGGGGAGCTTCCTGAAACACTGAATGGAGAAGATTGCTGGGGTTGACTAGTGATGTCTCTCTTGGTGTGGGATGAGTATGAGAGGCATGCCGAGTGACTTCTCTTCCTTTCCTAACACCTACGTTCAATCATGAGCGCTATCAGAAATGTAGGAAGCTGTCTAGGCTGCAGGCCTTCTGAGTAAGAGCAGTAGACACTGGACTATCAGAGACTGTGGTGGACCAGAAGGTTGGGCTACTCTGCTAAGGCACTCCTGGGATACACAGGTCACTTAGCTGATGAGTGAGCCCAAGGTGTACACATCATTCTGCAGCTCAGAGGGGCTCGGCTCCTGTCCCTTCCCCTTACAGTGTTTTTTTGTGGAAGGGACACATACCTTGTTTTCTGTGTGAGAGTGTGTGCATGCATGCCTGGAAGTATCTCCCTGGAGAATGCCAACTGCCAGGGTTTTAATGGAAATAAAGAAAACATGAGAAGTTCCAAAGGAAGTGATCACTTTTGTATTCTTATTTTAGACATTCTGGGCTGGTTGCAGTGGCTCATGCCTGTAATCCCAGTACTTTGGGAGGCTGAAGCGGGCAGATCACCTGAGGTCAGGAGTTCGAGACCAGCCTGGCCAACAAAGGTGCTGTTTACAAAGGTGCTGAAACCGCGGCTCTACGAAAAATACAATAATTAGCCGGGCGTGGTGGTGGGCACCTGTAATCCCAGTACTCAGAGGCTGAGACAGGAGAATCTCTTGAACTTGGGAGGAGGAGGTAGCAGTGAGGTGAGGTTGCGCCACTGCACTCCAGCCTGGGTGACACAGTGAGACTCTGTCTCAAAAACAAAATACAAAACAAAAAGACATTCTGAGACAAATAGTGAAATAATAAATTTGGAATTGGGTTAAATCCATGTAAGAGTAAGTTCACCAAACACTCTAAAAGCAATGAGAAAATCAGTTTATTTGCTTATTTTTGCAACTGTACAAGCCAGTTTAAAAGTTGCTCAGAAAGTGGGAGATAAAATTGTAGACAAAGTGGGGATGGTGTTTTGCTTGTGGTGTGAAGATAGGTTCAGGAACACATGTCCCTTGAAGAAAGTGTGACTGGGGAGAAAGCCTGGAGCCTGGACAGACCTGTCTTTGACCACAGGTGGGGAAGGCACCACAGACGCCAGTTCCTGTCCTTTCAGGAGAAGTGATGTGCCCCTGTGGTATTCAGAAAATGGGTGTCTGCAGCCCTCCAGCAATCATCAGGAGATGACTCTGTTCATGAGAAGTGACAGACACTTGCACTTCACATTGCCTCACAGAAATGGAAACAAAATCAAGCCAAGCAGCAGAACAGTGTAGCTGTGGGGCCATATGGGGAAGATAAATGCCCCTTCAGGCTTGGGGTTTATAGCAAACCTTGATATAGAGGATGTCTCGGGAACTTGGAAAACCACACCACCCAGAAATAGGGAGGTGTGCTCCCTGTATTAAAATTGGAATTGTGGGCTCGAGTGTTTACAAAGAGATTTTTTTTGTGGTAGGGCGAAGTTATATATGTGTATGCATGTTTACACATACACAGAGTAAATGATAAGGGGGTTGGGGACGCCTGGAGCAGTGGTCCTCCGGGGGGGTGTCTAAACAGCCAGCCCTGGCTTGCCTCTGCTACAGCCCCCGCTGCCAGCACCCCACCTCCCTTCCCACACCTTGGCCTGGCGCTGAAGGGGTATTCAGGGGAGTGGATCTCAGACAGGTGAGGCCAGAATGCCAAGAGCCATGGTCATGGAGGGATATGCATTTCCAGTTGGCAGGATTGCCAGGAAAGGGAGCTAAGGAAATTCAGGAGTGAGCCACGGAAAGTGAAGAAAATTTGGGAGTAAGTCAAGGGCGTTTATGGCAGCTAGGCAGGAGAGGGGCCAGGACAAGACCTTAGCGACATGGACAGCATCCATGGGCCAAGGCCTTGGAAGCTGCTGTGTCAGAGAGAAGATGGAGGGCAACAGGACCCAGTGGGCCACTGAGGGGTACCTGCAACTTGGGGAGAGGGAGACATTGAATAGCACCTATAGTTTTGCTTAAAAGCCAGTAGAGTTGTACCTTAGAAACCAACCAAAAGAGAATCTAACAGGAGCTGAGGTGGAGCGTGAGCTATGAGAGAAAGACAAAGCAAGGGAAGATGAGGGGAAATGGGTCCTCTTCCCTTTGTAGCCCACCCCCTAGTCACTCTGGCTGCCTCCCACCTGCCCTGTGCACAAACGTGTAAACAGTAAAATAGAGGTTCCTCTTCAAAGAGACTCTCCTCTCCGTCTAATTAGGAATAAATAGTAACTTCTCTTAGAAGCAATAATTTATTCAAAGACCTGTGCTAACATTCTTAAATATCTACTAGCCGTAATAAAGAAATCAATGTGGCTGGGTGCGGTGGCTCACGCCTCTAATCCCAGCACTTTGGGAGGCCAAGGCGGGTGGATCACGAGGTCAGGAGATCGAGACCATCCTGGCTAACACGGTAAAACCCCATCTCTACTAAAAATAAGATAAAAATGCAAAAAACTTAGCTGGGCATGGTGGCAGGTGCCTGTAGTCCCAGCTGCTTGGGAGGCTGAGGCAGGAGAATAGTGTGAACTCGGGAGGCAGAGCTTGCAGTGAGCCGAGATTGCGCCACTGCACTCCAGCCTGGATGACAGAGTGAGACTCTGTCTCAAAAAAAAAAGAAAAATCAATGTACTTTATGTTCTTAGCTCCCACAATTTCACCTAAATATTTGCCCTGGCATGCTTAATATTAGCCCAAGATGGCGTTAGGTCATAGCCTGTTCCTCTTCCTTATTTGGAGGTGTTTTTACCTTTCTCAGCATTCCACAAGTTACTTCTTCCTTTGTTCTCCTCTACCTTTGCCTCTTTTAAAAAGTTCTAAGTTGCTAGCCAATCAGGACAAATACAGAATGCGAGGTCCCGTTCTGGCCAGTGGAAACCAGATACAGCAGTAAGGTGAACGTGTCAGGTTATAAATGACCCTGTCTTCTTTGGTGTACTCTCCTGGCAAAACTGCTGGCGAGTGTACCCTTTCTGCAGAAAGTAAAAATGACCTTGCTGAGAAAATTAAATTTATGTTCAAGTGCTCTTTCTTTACAGCACCAAGTAACAAGCATTTCTAACAAATGTGACCCATATAAGGCTGAGGGACCTTTTTGTGAGCCAGGACAAGGAAGGGCTTAGTGGATGGCCATGGGCAGGTTCTCAGTGTGCTGGCTCCCAGCTGTTCTCTAGAGAGGGAAGGCCACACCCAGCCACATGCAAGTCCAGGGCTGACACAGCCGCCCCAGGGCTGCAGAGTCCTGACTGGACTCTGAGAGGCAAGCCGTTCCCCTCCCCTCTGCAGTGCCTTCTGCTGTCCCTGTGCAGGGACCCTGGCCTGCAGAACACTTCCTGCAGGTTAATGAGCAGCCCCCTGCTGGCTCCGCATCACCATGCCCAAGGTGGGGAGCTGAGAATGTCACACCCTTCCTGGGGCTGCCAGGGGATCAGCAGCCGTATCTGCTCTCCAGCTTCCCAATGGATCACAGCCCTCCTATTAAGTAACTTTTGTAGGTCTTGGGTTTTCCTCCTGACTGCTCTGACCTGCTCATCTTGAGTTGGAAAGAAGCGAGGGAATATCCCGTATTCCTTGCGACTGCCCCTCTGCACCACCTGCCTTTACATGAGAAAATGCACAGCTCTTCATCAGGCCTTCTTTCTAACTCTCCCTGCTTCCCAGAAATCTGGGCTATTGCCCCCACCCCGCATTCCTGCACTAGCAGCTCCACGGCGGTCACCTTCCTCTGTCCCCTCTTTTTATTTCCAACAAGAGATAATATCTTAATGGGAGAATGGAATGGGGCATGGCAGAAGAGCTACAGAATCTGAGTCCCACAGGTCATGCCAGAAAATAGGAAAGGACTGGGGCTAAATAACAAGATTGCCAGGAGAACCTCAAGGAAACTGCTGATTGCTTTGAAGGTGAACTTCATGGGTGACCTTGAGATGCGTATGCCTGGCAGCCCCTCCCTGCAGTCATGGGGATGTGCACTTGACCAGCCGTTATGCTTTGCAGCAATTCTAAAAGGAGGTGGCGGGGAGCCCCAAGGAGGGACTGATTAATTATTTGTTAATTAACAATAGAGTACCCAAATCTGTGAGTGATTTACTTACACAGACAAAAGCCATTCAGTTTCACCTGGAAAACGTGATTATTCCCTCTCTGATACACTTTTTGAAGAAGACAGAAGGATGGAGTTGCAGCTCTTGCACAGATGCTGCTCAGAGGCTGGCACCTTGCGTGTGAAACCCATGCATATGAAATCATGGGGCTTGGGGCCAGTAAAAATATTGATGGCTGATGATCTAAGGCACTGTTCCTTAAGAGAGAATAAAAATGAGCCACCTCCAGCCTGGGCAATGTGCTGTGATGGTCAGGAGCAAAGGTCAGAGCGGTGGGGCCCACTCTTGATTCCCAAACACAGATGCCTAGTGGGAGCAAACACACGGAAAGATGCCTCCACCTCATTAGTAGTGGGGGAAGTGCAGTTCAAAACCATAGTGAGACACCGCTTCATACACATGAAAGACAACTGTTCAAACAAAAGGAAAAAAATGTTGGCCAGGACGTGGATAAACTGGAACCCTTGTTCATTGCTGGTGAGAATGTAAAATGGTACAGCCACTGTGGAAAGCATTTTGGCTGTTCCTCAGTAAGTTAAACATAGGAATAACAGGCCAGGTGCGGTGGCTCACTCCTGTTATCCTAGCACTTTGGGAGGCCGAGGCGGGCGGATCACCTGAGGTCAGGAGTTCGAGACCAGCCTAGCCAACATGGCAAAACCCCGTCTCTACTAAAAGCACAAAAATTAGCTGGGCATGGTGGCGGGCGCCTGTAATCCCAGCTACTTAGGAGATGGAGGCAGGAGAAGCTTGAACCCGGGAGGTAGAGTTGCAGTGAACTGAATTCGTGCCACTGCACTCCAGCCTGGGCGACAAGAGCGACACTCCATCTCAAAAAAAAAAAAAAAAAGAAAATAACATATGAACCACAATTCTCCTAGGAACATACCCAAAAGAATTAAAATCAGGCCGGGCACGGTGGCTCACACCTATAATCCCAGCACTTTGGGAGGCTGAGGTGGGCTGATCACTTGAGGTCAAGAGTTCAAGACCAGCCTGGCCAACATGGTGAAACCCTGTCTCTACTAAAAATACAAAAAATTAGTTGGGCATGATGGCGGGCACCTGTAATCCCAGCTACTCAGGAGGCTGAGGCAGGAGAATCACTTGAACCTGGGAGGCAGAGGTTGCAGTAAGCTGAGATCGCACCACTGCACTCCAGCCTGGGCGACAAGAGTGAGACTCTGTCTAGAAAAAAAGAATTAAAAACAAGTGAAACAGTACACAAATGCTTACAGCAGCTCTGTTCCCAGTAGCCAAAAAGTAGAAACAATGCTAATGGCCATGAATAGGTGAGTGGGTAAGAATGTGTTATATACATCAAACATTCAGCCTTAACAAGGAATGAAATACTGATGCATGCCGCAATGTGAGCAAACCTTGAAAACATTATGCTAAGTGAAAGAAGCCAAACACAAAGATCGTATATTGTTTGATTTCATTTATATGAAACATATGGAACAGGTAAATCTATAGAGTCCAAAAGCAAATTGGGGTTTGTCCGGGACTGGGGTGGGGAAAGGGGATTGGGGAGTGTCTGCTTAATGGGTACAAGGTCTCCTTTTGGGATGATGAAAACATTCTGAAACTAGATAGTGGTGATGTCTGGATGATAGTGTCAGTGTACTTAACACCACGGATTGTATGCTTTAAAATGGCTAACACGGTTAATTTTATGTTATTACACACATTTTGTTATCATAATTTAAAAAAGGAAAACAGCCAATACCTGGTCCGGCTCCGGGGTTTCAGATATGCTTGGATTGGTGTGCAGCCTGGGTGTGCGCATCATTAAAGCTCCAGGGAGTTCTGTGCAGCTGTTTGCGAACCTCTGCCCCAGAGCCAGCCTGTCTGGCCCCACCACTTCCTAGTGTGTGACCTTGGGCAACCAGTAACTCTCTGTACCTGAGTTTCCTTAGCTGTGAAATGAGGACCATGTAATTACCTTCCTCATAGAGCTGGTATGAGGGTCAAGTGGTTTAATACATGTAAAATTCATGTCTGCACACGAATCTATCACCATTTTCTGAGTCTGGAGTTTAGATTTCCTCCCTAACCGGCTTAGTTGTTCTCTTTGCACCTGGCAGGTGTCAGCTCACATGCCGCCCAGGTGGAGAGACCACACTTCTGCTAGCCTGGGACAGTCCCAACAATGCTGATGTCACTGCATTCTTTCCCATTAGGCTTCCTTTAGGTCACTTGAAAAATAGTTCTATTTTGGATAATAAATTATGTGGCCACCCTCTTAACCCTCTTTTATAGCATACTACATATAGGTAGTGATGAATGGTAAGTCCCTTTAGCAGATTAGAGAGGGCAACATTATAAACAGTGCATCAGAGAATTAGTCTGCTTCCCCAGAGGAGACGCTCTTGAACCACACGGCTACTTTTCCTGCTTCTTAAAAAATAAGTCCTACTTTTCTTGAAAAGAAATTCTGCCAAGGAAGAAATCTGATCAGCTTATTTTCTCCACTCATGACTCAGTTACCTGGAGTTACAGGGAAGCCTTCCTGATTTGGTACACGTTTTAGAAACAATCATATTTATTGCACAGGAATTGTTCCGTTTTTTGTTTTGTTTCTGTGTCCTGTAGTGGTGCCCTTTCAGTCGGCACCCAGACCTGCCCCATGCACATCTACAGCCGAGTTTCTCATTCCTTTCCTGGTCTAGTCCATAGTATTATTAAAATGCTCATTAACAGAATGCCCACTTAACACGAAATACTTGGTTTCGTTTGGAGAAATCCATTTATCTGGAGGAGGGCTACACATAAAATATCACTCTTGATGAAGTATAGAAAACTGAACTTATAAGTCAGTTATTCAAAATGTGTCACCACATAAATTATGGGAAATTTTACATGCGCATTTGAGAGGGAAAAACCTTCCCATTTTCATTAGGATTGTATTATTTATATAAATTGGAACCTCATTTTTCCCTGAAACTGTATCTAATTGAGTTTGCCTCAGCTGAAATCTCACATCTGACCAGAAGCAGTGACACACACACACACAGACACACACACGCATGCAGACTGAGGCATGCCCTGTGAACATCCTTTCTGTGATGCTCTTCTCTGCTGCTGCCAAGCCCCCACTCCTTGCTTTTTAATTCTGGTCAGTCACTACTCTGCACATTATGACTTAACCTTTCATAACCTTCTCTTGCCTTATCCTTCCCCTTTGATGCCCTTCCTCTTACTTTTCCTCCTCCACCTGCCCTGATGAAGTTTGCACCATGCACTGCATCTCTCCCTCCCCCTAGCTTGGCTGGAGATGAGCTTCTGCGGTCTGCTGTGGCCACTGTCACAGGATCCTGCCTGCCTGAGGACACACATCGCATGTCATCCATCTTTGAAGCACCCCGGGACTCATTTCCTTTTAATTTACAAGCTTTTCAGAAACTTCTGCCTTTCTGAAATTGTCATTGTTAAGCATTCTAAACATTCAAATGCCTCGCAGATGGTCCTGCTTCATAAGACTGAAATACTGTCTGATAGCTCACCTTCAATCCTGTCTTCCAGTTTTGTTAAGGGAAAATAAAATACCAGGTCGGGCGCGGTAGCTCATGCCTGCAATCTCAGCACTTTGGGAGGCCGAGGCGGGTGGATCACTTGAGGTCAGCAGTTCAAGACCAGCCTTTCCAAGATGTCAAAACCCTGTCTCTAGTAAAAATACAAAAATGAGCCAGGCGTGGTGGCACACTCCTGTAATCCCAGTTACTCAGGAGGCTGAGGCAGGAGAATCCCTTGAACCAGGGAGGCAGAGGTTGCAGTGAGCCCAGACCACACTATTGCACTCCAGCCTGGGTGACAGATTCTGTCTCAAAAAAAAAAAAAAAATCAAATACCAGTTGGATACTCTTTGTTTGCTCATTTTAAGAAAATGTCTTGCCAGGCGAGAAACCATCAGAGAGCTTATGTGACACGGTATTTTGTTGGCTGAAATATGCATCCAGACCAAATAGCCTCTGCCACTTTTCTTCTTCTAAATACTTAAATTGCCATCCCCCAGGCGTTCCATGGGGGCACTTGGCCAAAAAAGAGCGATAGTTTCCTACTCGCCTCACCCTGTGGAAATGAGATTCCTAAGTTCCATTGTCCTGCCCATTCATGGTGTTCAGTTCACATGAAGCTGGCATGCTTCATGGTTCTTTCTTTGCCACTTCCTCAGAATCAGTGCAGGATTTCCAGGATGCCAAAAGACAGCTCGGGATTTGGTTCAGGGATTCAGCTTAAGTAGTGTCTGTCAGGAAGGCTGTGCCCTGAGGATAAGGAAATGCAAAGACAGAGAACACCCTCTTGGGAAGGAAAGTTGGCCTTGCCCTTACCCAAGACTGTGCCAGCCACCACAGATGAGAAGCAGTATTCTCCCCATTGTCGCCTCACCAGGAGCTTTGACAGACCTGAGTTGCTCTGCCCAACAGACCCCAGGGAATGCCCGTTTGCCTCATCTGGTTTGTGTTGCATTGTTCTGCCTTGAGTCCTGTCGACACCTGGATCTAAAGAAAAGCCAGTGTGGATAACAGGTTCTGGAATCTTCCCTCCCACTTGATTCTTTAACAAAGCATTTGAAAAAAAAAAAAAAAAAAAAAGGTTGTAAAGCCTTTCAAAAGGGGGCAGCATCGTCTAAGGAGAGGAGGCTGCAGGCAGCAACAGGAACATATTTCTAGTTTCATCTTTCTAGTTTATTCTATCACTAGGGAGCTGAGCCATCCTGAGTAGCTCAGTCTGGGCCTCAGTTTTTCTAGTTTATTCTATCACTAGGGCACAGAGCCATCCTGAGTAGCGCTGTCTGGGCCTCAGTTTTTCTCACCATCAAAACAGCAGACATCATGCCATTCTAAGAGGATCTGATCCCATTTAGAAGAGCCTATGCTGAGAGGGTTGTTGATTGCCAGCTCAGAGTATACTTATTGTAACCAAAACATGTCCCTTAACCTTGAAATAGAAATCAACATCTGAATTCCTCAATAGCCATGTCAAAAGTTCTACTCAGGCTTTTGGTAGACTTGATTAAATGAGTCAAGATATAATTGTATTTGTAGGATGGACACCTTTGAGAAATGGAAACAAAATGATCATCTCTTTAAAAAAAAAAAATCAATTTAAACAGATTTCAGGTACAGCATCTCCTGTTTGTCCCTGGAAGTGTATTGTGCAGTACAGTAGGGGGCTGAAGTCCACCAAGTCCCTTTTTGTTGTATGAACAGATTGATCCATCTTAGGCTGTGTGATGGGGGTGCTTGTGAGGCAGCTCTGTGAGGATCTCTTCAAGAATTTTGGCAAAGGGAAATGAAACATGGCAGTCTGTGCTGACTCGAAATAGGGATGTTTACCTTGAACATGCTCAGCTTCTTGTCTGGTACTGATCTCTGATCAATTATAAGTCAATGAGCGAGGGAGACAACGTGTTCTCTGCGGTACCTGTGAGCCCTAAAAGTATTGCAGGGACACCCTGCACTCTCAGGGCCCTATCAGGTTCTATGGGGCACTTTGCTGTCAGGGCCGTGCCCCTGCTGCCTGGTGCTAGCTCTGCATAGCTCCTTGTCCCTGTCAGTGGAGTAGTGTTTTGTTGTCACAATAAAAGTCAAATAAAAGGAAAATAAGCTTTGCTGAGATGAATACATTTTAAACAGAAGCAATCAAATATGTACATATATATACACACACACACACCCATGCATACATAAAT
This sequence comes from Hylobates moloch, assembly GCF_009828535.3. Lineage (NCBI taxonomy): Eukaryota > Metazoa > Chordata > Mammalia > Primates > Hylobatidae > Hylobates > Hylobates moloch. The sequence goes on from NW_026652276.1 coordinate 118,270,073, forward strand.
GTTTGTGTGTGTGTAAATTTAAAATTAGGAACCATGTCAAAAGCACTTGTGGCAGATGATACTGGTTTTATTTTGAGCCGACACTCAGATCTGGAAACGGTTAGCTTCCTCTTCTTCCTGTCTTCTCTCCCCAGATGTGCATATGAGGGTCAAATCACTGATGTTTTATACTGAATGTAATGATTTAATTGGCTATCAGTGGTGTGGTGACACGGACACAGAGAGTTTTGCATTGTCTTTGGTGGGCGCCATTGAATTCGACTATCCATTGAATGACAGCAGCTGGCCTGGAGAAAGTTTAAATCCCACCAACCAAAGTCCCATGAAGCCTGAGACAGAAGGTTTTGTTTGCTTAGTTTTCTTTTCTGTTATTCATTGCTTTTTCTTAATGATTTATCTGGTTGCACTTGCAACTCCTGAGAAAATTTGATAAGATCATGACTGCCAACATCTGTGGATTTTGGTGCCAACCTTTGGTGAGAGCTATGACTCACTTCCCTACAAAAAAAGAACTTGATATTAAAAACATGTATATATTGACAAGCTTGGACAGGAAACCAAACCTCTCTTGCAGGCAAGCAGTGGCCTGTCCCTCATGAACTTTGCCACTTTATAGCAGGAGACAACCACGGAAACTGGGATAATAGGGGGGGCCAAGCCGTTTTTGACTCCAGGCATGCGTTAAGCTCTTGGTTTTCCCTTTGACTTCGTATTGATATGAGTCAGGACTTTAAAGGACTCAATACTTCACAATGTTTTCCTCCCACATTATTCTGTGGATTGCTTTCTAAATTCTGCACACAAATTCCAAAAGTAGGGAAAGCAGGAAGACAGAAATGAAACACAAGTATTCTCTGGACAGCAAAAAGTTTTCGGCTTCCCATGGGTTGAAGGTTGAGAAACACTGTGGAGTAGCAGAACTGAGGAGAGGGCCTGGTGGCTCAGGACCACTGGACCCTGCAATCCACCTCCTTGGGAGCATTGTGGGAGGTGGGAAGAGATATTTGTTAATTGTGTAGAACAAATTAGGGGAGAAAAATCATCTGTTCTATTGAAATTCAGTTAAGTTCCAGAGTCACAGATGAAGGCCTCATGAGGAGCCCATTGTCTGAAGATAATCAATATCAGAACTTCTAGGAGGACTTGGAATGGGGTGCACTTTCGCCTTCTGACTTTCTGCCATTCAAGGTCATCTCACTGTGGCCCTCTTGAGGTCATTGTCACCCAAAATAGGTATCAGAGAAGAAGAAAACCACATATATTAGACACTTCTAATGTGCTTTATCTAAATTACCTCATTTAATGCTTGTAACAACTTTGAAGGCAATGGAATTTTCCCCATTTTAAAGATAGGGATGTACCTACTATATGGGGTCTGTTCCCATTCCTTAAAAAGTAGATAATGCAAAATGTCCAGGATGCTTATGACAGCAAAAAAAATTATGAATTAAAACCTGAAATCAATATGCAATGGAAGGGGGCTGTAAAGTTCTTTTAAGAGATTATTCTGCACAGACCTTCCTTAAGTGCTCAGGGCACTTACGGGACAGAGGTGGATTCACAGCAGTGTTGAGTGATCAGTCAGGCAGGCATAGTTGTGGTGAGGACCGAGGACAAGAGGAACTGGGAGTTCCATGTCTAGACAGGGTGGAGTGAAGACAAGCAATTAGATATGTGGTTGTGGAATGCACTGCCATGGACATCGTGTTTCTGGGATGTCAGATGGGGCATGTGTGCTTTAGAGATAGCAGGTGGCATGGGTAGAGGTGTATAGTTCTTCGACTACCACAGCTTTAAGCATCCTCCAAAATGTGTGTTTACATGTGTGAGTGCACGCCTGTGAGTGTGTGCACATGTGCATGAGTGTGTGCATGTGCAGTCACTGTCAGCAGACGTTATGGATGAGGAAACAGAACAATGTGGAAGGTCCCAGTGTCCATGCTCTGGCCATATGCTAAGTGACTACTGATGAGGAAAGATGGGGTTTGCATTCCCCCTGGATCTGGGGGTATTTGTACAAACCAGCCATCCAGCAAAACACCTTTCCAGCTCCAGAACTGTGAATAGCAAAATCCCTTCTCTGGTTTGCTTCCTGTGCTTCATTTAGTCTTCTAGATCCTGCAGGGTTAAATAAATCTGAGTTGCGTCTCCCTGAGTCCTCACTGTTGCCATGGAGGTGGATGTAAGGCAGAGTTTATTTTGCGTGGCTTATTTGCTTAGTAATGACTATGATGGCTGCAGAACTCAAGGACTCAAGGGAGCAATTTACATTTTTCTGTAGGAGCCTAAATAGGCATAGACGAGTTTTCTGGGTGTTAGTTTCTTTTCTGTTATATCACCGTCACCTATTTCCTATGGGAACTCTGTACCTGATGGCCAAAGCATCGGGCATCATTGATGTTCAGTGTCTGCAGGGAAGCACTAATGGCGTAAAAAGCAGCCTTCATGGAGTGCTTTGTCCTTTGGCTTTAATATTTAAGCACAAGAAAATCTGTGACTCAATTTTTTTTCAGGAAAACAAATGATAGTATAACTGGCAGAGCAACAGCATTTGTGTCTGAGCACAAATAATACTAGGCTATTGTTTAATAACGATGGATTTCCTTTATATCTTCATTTTAAATATGGAGAACTAGTTGTTCAAATGAAATCTTACCACAAGCTTATTATGTAAAATATGAAAGCATAGTGACCCAGAGGGTCATCTGTCTATTCATTCAGTCTGAGGAAGGTTGACTGAAGGGCCCTCCACCTACCAGAAACTGTTTGGAGCTGGGATTACATACAGTTTTCAGTAAAAATGAGTGATAATTACTGTCTTCATTGAGTTCACATCTTAATGGGAGAGAAAGATACAAACAAGCAAGTATAATAATCATAAAATAATCATAATAGCTACTTAGTTTGTGTACTTAGTTGGGTACTTAGTTTGTGCCAAGAACTCCTTTTTTTTTTTTTTAAGAAGTGGGATCTCACTCTGTCTTCCAGTGACTCCAGCATGGCTCACTACAGCCTCAAACTCAGGCTCAAGAGATCCTCCCACCTTAGCCTCCCAAGTAGCTGGGACTAAAGGTGTGCATCACCACACCCAGCCAATGTGCCAAGAACTCTTTCAAGCTCTTTTACATCCAGTCACTCATTTGATTCACATGATAGCTTTGTAATGCAGGAACTATTATTTACCCCAGTTTTACAGGAGATAAACTGGGATAGGGAGAAATTAAAAAATTGCCCAAGGTTTGTATCTTACTCCTGACACCAAAAAATACCTCGTCTAAGGTCAAAAGAAGGAATCAAACCCAGGCAGTGTCTCCAAGATCTGTGGGCTTAACCCCTTTACTGCATTGGCTGTCAGTGTTGACTGTGTCCATGGTAACAGGTGCTGTGGAAGATCTGCCAGGGCTAGGAGAGAAGAGGCACCAGGACACAGCATGGTACCATCTTGTTTTCAATTTGAAGTTAGAGTGCTGGTTCTGCTGGTTCCCCAAATGCTCTTTATGCACTAGCACTTACATGATTCTATTAAGCAGACCTTAGGGAGAAAAAAGATTCAAAAAGTTTGTGTGTCCTGTAGCCTGCTCCCCCTGGTGTAGAAATTGCCCCTTGAGAGCAATTAGTTAGTGTGTTGGTTTGTATTTCTTTCAGCTTATTGGGTATCTGTCACTAAGTACTGTACTGATGGTCCTAGACAGTCTTCACAACATATTGCTTATACCACATTGTCAGTTTTCATAACTTCTGAAAATTAGAAGAAACATAAGCCCCCTCCTGGCAACAAGTGGAGTACTTCCCAAGATGACCGAGACTGTTGGTGTCTTCCCCATGAAGATGTATTTCTTGATCAGTGCCTTCCTCTTTTCAGTGTCTAAGAGCTCATTCTGACAACGGGTTAAAGTTTTAAGGAGGCCAATTCACACGTGCAGGTTGGTCAAGAGGTTTAAATGATTCTAGCTGCTAAGTGTTCTCTTAGTGGCTTAAAGAGTCTGCCATCGCCTTCATGATTAAGAAAGGGAGCCTCACAGCATGAGTCTGTCCTGCAGCATCTTCTCCAGCTTTCCCTAGAAAGCTACAGGCAGGGCTTGCTCAGGCCATTCAAGCTGACTGCAGAAACAGCTGCCATTCAAGCTCAGGTGGATGGATTGGAACTTTGTCTTCACATGTGAGCATTCATACGGGGAGAAGTCATCTCATACTGATTTGGTTTTCTGTTTGTCTCTTCCCCAACAGGGCTGTTTAACGACACCCAACTCCCCATCCATGCACTCACGTTCCCTTACGCTGGGTCCATCCCTCTCGCTGGGCAGCATCTCAGGGGTGTCCGTGAAGTCGGAGATGAAGAAACGCCGAGCCCCTCCTCCTCCAGGTTCAGGGCCACCTGTGCAAGACAAGGCATCGGAAAAGGTAGGGCAGTGGGCTGTTCTCACAACCAAAGCATCTTTTCAGTGACACCGTTGATTCTTCCAAAGCTCCCTGGGAACACAGTAATCCTTCATGTTTGTGGCTGTAGTGACTGGAGTGTTGAGGGCAAATATTTAAGCTTTATTTAGAAGTAAAGGCAAGATGCCAGGAAGGGCTCATGATTTTAACTCTGACAAGCTGAGTTCCCCAGGGTAGTCAGGATACACCCAGCAGCCCAGTCCTGCTCCCCACACACCCTAATATGTCAGATTCACCGTGCAGCTGTAAAGATAAGGATGCGGTCTTCTTCCCTGGACTGAGATGTTTCTGACTGACTGCATCCCAGCTTCCTGTGGAGGCAGCATGCCACAAATGCCAACATTTACAGAAAGCAAATTCAGAATCCATTCATTCTGTGGCAGGACTTTATTTCCTAACTCTTGTCACTTGTGTCATGTGGCCTAGCCTAGTTGCATAGTTTGAGAGTGTCACACCCCTGCTAGTCTTTAGGTTCAAAGCCCCTTTTTACTCATTTGCTCTCAAAATATCCTAAAAACTAAGTCTGTGCCTCCTGAATGTGAGGCTTGGCCCCTGGATCTTGATTAAAAGTTATAGCAGCAGATACTAAATGGCAGGGTCCTGACATGTCATGTAATTTCCTTATCAGCCTGCTTGTCGGTCTGTCCAGGTAGTCCATCTGTCCATCTATTTTTGCAAGTCAGTCCTCTGGACATCCATCTCTGTTCCTTCATGGGTATTCTTTATCCCTGGGTCTCAGAGACCATCCTTCTCCCATCCTTAGTCCTTCATATCCCTAAAAATCTATCTGAAAAGCCTGTAGTGCAACACATTTTCAAAGAAAATATTTTTATTTTTGCGTCTCTTAAATATTTTCTAGGCCAGATGCAGTAGCTCACGCCTGTAATCCCAGCACTTTGGTAGGCCAAGGCAGGAGGATCACCTGAAGTCAGGAGTTCAAGACCAACCATGGCCAACATGGTGAAATCCCGTCTCTACTAAAAATACAAAATTAGCTGGGCATGGTGGTACACGCTACTCAGAAGGCTGAGGCAGGAGAATTGCTTGAACCCGGGAGGCAGAGGTTGCAGTGAGCCAAGATCACGCCACTGCACTCTAGCCTGGGTGACAAGAGAGAAACTCTGTCTCAAAAAAAAAAAAAAAAAGAATATATACATATATTCTAATGAAACTGACTTATTTTGAGTTCTTCATGATATATTAGCTGTGTTTTCATAAAAAGAAATTTAGGCACAAATGGTACCTTTTTGTCGTATGCATCCGTGATAAGATGATGCAAATGGAAAACAAAGCTGTTTCTTCTGATTATCTGCAGTGTGTCTCATTAATTTACTTGGATGTAGATTCTGAACTTTTTTATAGCGTGCAGACCATATTGATAGCATTGGCCTTTCCCAGCTACATGCCCCTGGGAATGTCTTTTTGCTTTGGCTTAGGATAGGTATTTCTTTAGTTAGTAATAAAAAGTATGACTTCCAGGATCAATATTATGTCAGCTTTTTTCTTTTAATAAGAATTGTATTTTCTTAATGCGATAAAATGTAGATGGTGAACTGTACCAGCATTTTAAAAATTTCTCCCACCCAGAAAAGATGTTGTATTTTTGTGCATTTAATGTGCTTACCCACAGTGGATAAAGCCTGCTTGAGTGGGAAAATGTGCAGTAAGTAGAGAATTGGGAATTCTGAATGAAAAATAAATAGTACTTTATACCCTGTAGAATGAACAGAGTTTCCTCTGAGGCAGTAAAAGCTTTTTGCTGAAATCTGTTTTATTTGGCACAGAATGCGTGGAGAAATTGGCTCATGGAAACCATCTTCCTTTTTAAGCATATGAGTGGCATATGGATTAGATTTAAGCATTTGTTATGAACATGCTTTTTTAAACTGAAAGGTATTTTTTTATTTACTAATTTCTGGGAAAAGAACCCAAAAATGTATTGTCGTCGTTGTTGGGGAAGAACGTCAATTCCTTCTTCATGAACTTCCTTCCATATAAAGATAAGATGTTTGTTTGGGAAGCCTTATTTATATGCAACTGTTACTAACACCAGTGTCCTGAACGAGGAGGAAAGGTTCATTTTCAGGGACATGACTAGTTGTAAGAAAATGAGAATGCCTACATTTGTATATTTTAAAATATTATTTTGTATCAACCAGTTTAAAAAATTCAATATTTGTTTCTTCAAGTTCTAATGGTGGGATAATTTTAGCCATCCTCCAGTTCATCTGAAAATTTTCTAAAAATTGTAATCATTATGTTAGTATTTGTCACCTCATTATGTATTCATAATTTGATCGTGTGTGTTTATTATTTCTAAAGGTATTTTTTGAAGAGGTTTTCCCAGAGGTGTTAGAGCCTGGAGGTGACCGAATGCTCTCCTCAGACCCCATGGCTCTTCCCACAGTACTGTGAATGCAGCTTTTATTATGTGGAAACTTCAGACCAGAATGATTGATTGTACACATTAAGGCACCTTATGCTCTCAGGATTTCTCAGACTTGAGCAGGCATCAGATCACCCAAAGGGCTTGTTAAAACACATTTTTCTGGGCCCCACCTGAGCGCTGATTCAGTAGGTCTGGATGGGGCCTGAACATTTGCATCTTAAGTGCTGCCGCTCTGGCGAACCCCACTTTGAGAACCACCCCTCCATAGCAAACTACCTCCCTCAGCTGCTCGCTCTGAATTTTGACTACTCAAAGGCAACAGATCTGCTAAGAGATTCTTCAGTAGGAAAGTTACCTGAAAATGAATCCATCTATGCTGTAGAATAATAATTATATGCAGTTTTCCATAAAGTTTGCTTAGGCCTAAAGTTGTGTGTTAAAACACATCAGTAGCATCCACTCCTTCTCACTGGGACCCAGGAAACCCTCATGCGGGAGGAGAGAGGAATTGTCTGTTCTGCACAGGATTTTCTTCCTGCTTCATCTCCTAGGGCCCACACTGTCCTCTCACCATCGTGCCGTGTACAGAGGGTGAACTCTCCCTTTGTCCTGGACCCTAGGCAGCTGCTGGAATTCTTGCTCACTGCTCTTGCATTTGGGTTAGAGCCCCCTTCCTATACTGAGTGATATGGTTTGGATGTTTGTCCCCTCCAAATCTCATGTTGAAATGTGATCCTAGTTGGAGGTGGGGCCTGGTGGGAGGTGTTTGGGTCATGGAGATGGATCTCTCATGAATGGCTTGGTGCCATCCCCATGGGGATGAGTGAGTTCTCTCTCTGGTAGTTTACCTGAGATCTGATTGTTTAAAAGTGTGTGGCAGCCCCGCCAACCTTGCTCCCTCTCTCACCATGTGACATGCCTGATCCGCCTTTGCCTTTCACCATGAGTAAAAGCTTCCTGAGGCCTCACCAGAAGCTGAGCAGATGCTGGCATCATGCTTCCTGTACAGTCTATGGAATCATGAGCCAATTAAACCCTTTTTCTTTGTAAATTACCCAGTCTCAGGTGTTTCTTTAGAGTAACACAGACTGACTAACACACCAGGTCTTTAGCAACCCATCCTGAAGGAGAGTTTGTTTTCCTCTTATTTGCTCATGGTTTCCTCACTTGTTCTGCTCTTGGGCCAGGATTAAGATTGTGAGTAGGGGCTGTCAACACAGATGCCTGGGTGGGCATCCCTCTGCTCATCTCCAGTCCTGAGTTTCCTCTGTAAAATGGGAACAGTAAGAACAGCACTAGCCAGTGATTGCAGTAGTGGTCAGACATACATCTCATGGCACTTGCCTGGGTTCCGATCCCAGCTTGGCCAGCAGTAGAAATGGGAGCTTGGATGAGATCACCCTTCTCTGTGCCTTGTGTCCTTAGGTGTGTGCTCTGCATAAAGGTGGGAGATGAGAGCTGGCCACAGTGCAGTGGGGGACAGAAGTAGCCAGCGTGCCTAAAGCAGGGAGGGCAGGACAGAGGGGGTGAAGGGTCCATGGCCCCAGCCAGGGTTCTGTATTAACCGAGTAGCAGATTATGTTTAAAAATCGAATTTGTTATTGCTGCAAATACCAAATGTACAATTAAAAAATCACCAAGGCGCTGCAGCAGGTTCATTCTGTTAAACAATACCAGCATCCCCTCCTCTCTTGGTGGTATTTTCCCTTCTCAGCCACAAACCACAAACACCCTACTCACTATTCCATACCTTCTGAGGATTCTAGAGAAGAGAGTTGCTCATCCCTTTCAGTCCTGATAGCTTCTGTTTAAGAAGAAGAAAAATCACCGGGCATGGTGGCTCATGCCTGTAATCCCAGCACTTTGGGAGGCCAAAGTGGGCAGATCACAAGGTCAGGAGTTTGAGATAAGCCCAGCCAACATGGTGAAACCCCATCCCTACTAAAAATACAAAAGATAGCTGGGTGTGGCACATGGCGGATGCCTGTAATCCCAGCTACTTGGGAGGCTGAGGCAGGAGAATCACTTGAAACCAGAAGGTGGAGGTTGCAGTGAACCGAGATCGTGCCACTGCACTCCAGCCTGAGCGAAAGAGTGAAACTCCATCTCAGAAAAAAAAAAAGAAGAAGAATCAATTACTGTCAAGACACCCTTGTGTAGGGGACTCAGTTTACCTATTAAAGATTGACACAATACTCTAAATTATTCTTGCTGGCATCTTTCTTTGTATAATACTTGGCATGTTACAGAGCAGGTTTTTAAAACTTTTTTGGCATTTCATTTAAGTGATTAAAAATAAGTAACTTGTGGAAGTTTACTAATCTGTGTTATCTAATTTTAATTTTCATTATCCACAAATATATAACACAGTTATTCATTTATTCAGTCAATATACAATTATATGCTTACTTTTGTGCAGATACAACTATAAATCCATTTTTATTGTAATTGACAAGTAATTCAAAAATATTTTAAAGTTATTCCAGCTTTCTTTTTTCGCTATTATTTGAATTATTGCATTTATTATGTTCAACACTCTAAAATTCCAACTTGACAAGTCTGTTTCTCCATGATCTCAAGATTATTGCATTGGGACTGAAATTGCTAATGATGTTGGCCGTTAAAATAAGTGATGATGGAGGCTGTGTTATGATCAGTTATTAGTATAACCCAAAATAGACTTTTCTATGAAAAATTTGCTTGTGTATTCAATGAATATTTGTTGAATAACTGCTGTGCACAAGGCCTTGCACTTGAAAGCATGAATTGGTATTTATTACTCTAATATCTCAGCACAATGTATACATAAAAAGATAGTATTTCACACTGTGTGAAGACTGAGGACGATCTGTGTATGTTAGACATTTAATGGAAAGCATTATTACTTGAAGTTCCATTTCCTGGATCTGGTAACTAGAATATTAGAGGAAGTGATAAAACTATGCTGACCAGACTCCCAAAGACATGTTTCATCAAGAACTGAAGTGTCCATTTGATCATCATCAGTCACTCTGGTGTGTTCTTGATCCTGTTCCGCAGAGAGGACACCCAGAGGGAGGCAGGTCCTGGCAGCCCCTGTACTGGGAAGGCCCTGAGAGCTGGGCTGCAGACCACTTGGCCAACGGATGCCAGACTTAAGTGTCCTCTCTCCATTTAGGCCGATATTTTTTGCTTATTAAAATGAGTGTTCATATTTCCCAACTCTCTGAGCTGCGGTGTTGAGGTCATTGCAATACTCATCTTTGCAGACTTCTTCCTGCTGTCCTTCTCCTGGAGTGAAGTCTGCCTTCTGTTTCTTATCACATGCCTTGTGGTGGTGGTGAATTGGTTACTGATAAAGTAGATGATGCCCGGAGACATTGAAAAATTACTTTTCACACTAATTAGAGGGCTCTGATCTTTGCCGGGTGTATCTCATGGCCACTTCTCAGCCAGTTGGCCTCCTGGAGTGCTTTGTTCGGAAGGAAGGACTCTGAGGTCGGCCAAGGCTCAGCAAAGTAGAGAGAGTCCTTCAGCTTACCATGAGCTCAGGAGGGGGGGACCATCTGGGCCCACCCAGAGTATGAGATGATGAGGACAGAATGTTTAGACCCACCTTGATGGTGTGTCTTCTTGTACACATCAACCACATCGACCTGTCAGGGAATCCTGCCTGTTTTCCTTTGAAGTGTATCCAGAATCCAGCCACTTCCCTCTTCTCCCACCTGCACTCCTGGGCTCAAGCACTCCCGGGCTCAAGCACTCCCATGCCCCACTGAGATGTTTCCTGGTGCACTGGCTTCCTAACTAGACCTTGCTTCTGCTCATGCTCCTCTCTCCTGGAGAATCTTCTTTACACCTTTGCTAGAGCAACAGGTATCTAAACAGAAACAGGGTCATGTCATTGCCTTAAAGCCTCTGCTGGCCTCACGTCACAGTTGACTGTGCCAGCTGCATCTCTCCTGCTTCTCCCCACACCCAGCAGAGCCTTTCACCTGCCTCTCCCTAGCGTCCGGTTCACCTCCTCACTGCACCAGACCTTGCTTGGCAGTCACTGCATCCACCAAGTCTCGCTGGCCACCTCCACCCTCTGGTAACTGCCCCCTTCCCCGCTGTCAGGTTTCTTTCAGCCCCTGCCAGACTAAGCTCAGGAAGCCAGGAATTCTGTGTTCCCTGACACATCTCCAGTGTCTAACACTGTGCTTATTAAACCAGTAAATATTTGTATGAACTTACTTTATGTGTACATGATTTATTTACCAAACGTGTGGATCATCTCTGTTGTGCTCTAAATGTTGATGTCCTCCAAAACTCAGATGTCAGAATCCTAACTCCAAACATGATAATGTTTGGGGAGTGATGAGGTCATGAGGGTTGAACCTGATGATGGGATTAGTGTCCTTATGAAAGAGAGCCCAGAGAGCTCCCCCGCCCCTTCCACCATGTGAGCGCAAAGCAAGAAGGCGCCCTCTGTACCAGGAAGCCGGCCCTCCAGACACAAGTCTGTCCACACCATGATCTTGGACTTCAGCCTCCAGAACTGTGAGAAATCAGTGTCTGTTGTTTATAAGCCTCCCAATCTATGGTATTTTGTTATGGCAGCCTGAAGGGACTAACACAGTTTCTCAGTGAAAAAAACCTGATTTCAAAGTGTGCGCAAATAGCGAAGGAATTGCTTTCCTCAAAGAGCTGACTTGCGTTTAAGGAATAAGTCATGGCAACTTTGACCAGGACTTGGAGTATTTACTTCTCACTAAGAAAAAGAGTTGTAAATGGGCCACGAAAAGTGCAAGTGCCAGAGCTAGAGAACGACCTTATTTCCCTCAGTGCGAGGTGGGGCAGGGACAGTCTGTCTGGGCACAGGTAAGAGTAAGGGCACAGGCAGGCCCATTTGCAGTTTGCATGTCACCTCACAGACCAGAGCTGCTGCTGCTGCTGGAATGGCCAGGGAGGCGCCTGCCCACCCACCCTTAGGAAGGCCAGAGCACACGGGGGTGCACGGCACAGCACTGTCTTATGGAGCCTCCATGAGGGGCTTGAGGGGCACAGGGCCCCGGAAGCAGAGGGGAGGCCGCAGGAGCAGCTGTGTGGGCTGGAGGCTGACATTGCTGCTTATCACACAGTGAGTGGCCGAGCTTCTGCTCTCTGTAAATGGGTGCAATGGCCACACACAATATGAAGATAAGATGGGAGGATTCTTCAGCACCTGCTCCCCCACCCCCATTTCTCTCCCCTCCCTGCTCTGTGTTTGGTGCTTTTCTGCATCTGAGATTTTTTTTCTCTTAGCTATCTGGCTGTCTTTTTAAATTCTCTTCACTCAGTTTGGTCTTCCAATGTCTCTTAACCATGTCTCTTTAAAATACACACACACACATACACGCACACATATCCCACTTACTTTGCTGTGCATAAAATGTCTCCCCATGACTTGTTAGATCTAACCCTCATAGCCATCCTGGCGTCCTTGCTAATTATGATGTCTACTGTCATCTGAGTTGTGGAAACTGAGTCTCAGACCAGGCTGAGCTGCATGTCAGAGATGCCTGCAAAAGAAGAGCAAAGAAGTAAATCTGGGTTTAGAGCAGGGACACTTTCCCTCTACAACTTTGTATGAGATGAATAAAAACCTTAGGGAGGAAGAAGGTGTCGCCATCAAGGTGGGGTTTCTGTGTATCCAGGAACCCATCTTAGAGTTTAACATACTTCAGATCATATACACAAACCAGCTCCCAAGACTTTCTTTCAGATATGGCAGAAGTTTTCCCACTTTCTCCACTGTGAACTGAATAACCCAGCTTCATATTCTGGAATACCGTGGGAGTGCTCTGTTTCCCTTTCATGTTATAGTGTCCATCCTCCAGTGAAGGTCAAGAACAATGAGTGGTGTTACCATTTTGTGTTTTGCCAGCGGTTGGTAACTCAACAGCACATTGTTCTGTCCCCCAAAAGAGCTGAGGGAGTTCAGATCACCCCTTTGCTCTCTGGGGCTGCTCTTAAGTAAAACACCCCCAGCCTTCGCACACCCAGCCTTCAGGCCAGAAGGGAGGTTTCCTTTATAGCCACACCCCCCAGACCTTTCAGCTTCTTTTGTGTGTTTGTTCCTATGTCTTTTGGGGCCTATTGTGAATGCTTTACTCTTTCAGAAAGTCAAAAGTCTGCCTTGAACACAAGGCCACCATACACTCTGTTCCCACAACAACATCCTCTCCCCAACCTCATACTTTTTTCTCCAAAGCAAATGCAGCCAGTGACTTCCTGGACAGGAACCTGCACCCTCCCCAGTTGCGTCTGTCCCTGTAGCAGAGTGAAAAATACTCTTGGTTTGTTCCCTGTTCTTCTGGGTTCCAGAATTCTTTCCAAAGTCATAAGTCATGCTCCACTGTTTAGTTGTGGGCAGCAGCCTAACAAGCTGGGGACTTGGGTGTCTGTCGCATTAGTGGCCCCATCCCCCCTGCTGGCATGATGAGCTCTTTCAAGAAACCGGACTCTGGGTGTAGCTCACGTTTGTGACTTTCCAGTTCTGTGTCTTTGTAGCAGCCACCCATGTTGTCACTTACCTTGTAGTACTCCTTGGCAAGGGTAGTGATAGACGGATATGAGGTGGGACCACAAGCGACGAGGTTGAGACAGATCCAGGGCCCTTCACGTCCCACGGCCTTGGGCACACAGCTTGTATTTGCCATCCACTTGGCTGACTCCCCAGCTTGGGACCATGACTTGTTCCCCGTGGTGTCCCCAGTCATAAGCATATGCCTGGTGTGTGGTGGACCCTCAGTAGACATTGATGAGTGGGTGAACATGGCCTCGATGTCAGACAGCTAAGGAGGCTCATGCGAGACGAATGGGCCATTGTCTTTCTGGAGGGAGGTCTCTGGTGACACTGAAGAGGGGGAGCACCTTGAATTAACCAGTGACTTGGATGATGTTCTGCTCCAGCTGCAGGGTTTGGTGAATGGAGGGCAAATAGGGCAGCATTAGGGTCCAGAGTGGTTCCCTAAGCCAGGCAGATCCTCCGGGAGATGACATTTGGGAGGGGTGAGTGACTCAGACTCTCAGGGTCTCTGATGACGTCCGGGTCAGTCACTTCCTTGCTACACATGCCATGGACTGTGAACGAGAGGAGTCCCACGTCCAGGTCCAACCCAGGCTCCTCCATGTACCTCAGTCCAAGGCTGACCCAGAAGCCCTTCGACTTCAAGTGTAAGAATGAGGGTGCCCTGATAAATGGCATGCCCAAGAAGACCACTCAGGCAGTTTGGTGGGGCTAGGAGCCAGTGAAGGCTGTGAAAAGGGTACAGTGGCCCAGCCTGTCCTAACAGAAGCATGATGATCAGGATCAGGGTGGGGTGGTGCCGCTCTATTCGGTGCTGGCAACATCTGTTCCTTCAGTGAGTAGGCCTCTGAACACTTTTTTTTTTTTTTTTTTTTTTGAGACAGAGTCTCGCTCTGTTGCCCAGGCTGGAGTGCAGTGGCACTATCCTGGCTCACTGCATGCTCCACCTCCCAGGTTCAAGCGATTCTCCTGCTCCTGCCTCAGCCTCCCATACAGCTGGGATTGCAGGCGCACGCTACCATGGCTGGCTAATTTTTATATTTCTAGTAGAGATGGGGTTTCACCATGTTGGCAAAGCTGGTCTTGAACTCCTGACCTCAAGTAATCTGTTCACCTCGGCCTCCCAGATTGCTGGGATTACAGTGTGAGCCACCGCACTCAGCCTGAACACCATATTTTAAGAGAAAAAAACTAAAAGGCATTCAGAGGAGAACATTCTTGGAATTGAAGCGTCTAGAAGTTACCATCCCCTACTTAAACGATACAGAAATTAGAAAATTTTAGCTGAAAAATGGAAAGATTCACTGGGAAACAATTGCTACATCCAGATGTTTAATTTCTATCCCAAGACAGTGGGGTGACGTCTCCATGCCCCAGAAGACAGGACTTGAATGAGTACGCGGATGTTCTGAAAACATTTGTTTTAGTTGACTGTAGAAAAAAAACTTCTGGCAGGCCACATTGGGGCAAGAGAGCTATGAATGTGTGGGGAAAGTGCCACATGGCAGTTATATTTAGTGTTTTCCTATATTATCTTATTTAATCCTTCCCAAATCCCCATAAGATAGGGACTGTCATCTCCGTTTTATAGGTGATCAGGCACAGAGAGGCTGAGTGATTGCCCGGCACCATGACAGTTTGTAAAACAGAAGACCAAGTCTAAAACGTAGTCTGGAGGAGTAGATCATAGTTTGAATTTTTACAAGCGTAATTACTGCCTTAACATTTAAGTGAAAGGGTGTGTAAGTTTTCTAGGGCTGCCAAAACCTGAATGCCACCGACTGGGTGGTTTCAACAACAGAAATTTATTTCTCACAGTCCCGGAGGCTGGAAGTTCAAGACCAAGGTGTCAGCAAGGTTGGTTCCTCCTGAGGCTTCTCCTTGGCTTGCAGACAGCTGTCTTGCTGCCGTTGCATTGCAGGGCCTTTATGGTACCTGTGCATCCCAGGTGTCCCTTCCTCTTCTTATAAGTACAGTCATATTGGATTAGAGCCTACCTTAATGACCTCATTTTAATTTAGTTACTTCTTTAGAGGCCCCATCTCCAAATATAGTCACACTGGGGATTAGGGCTTCAACACACAAATTTTGGTGGGAGAGACCAGGCACAGTGGCTCACGCCTGTAATCCCAGCACTTTGGGAGGCTGAGGCTGATAGATCACTTAAGGTCAGGAGTTCAAGACCAGCCTGGCCAAATGGCAAAACCTTGTCTCTACTAAAAATACGAAGAAATTAGCTGGATGTGGTGGCATATACCTGTAATCCCAGCTACTCAGGAAGCTGAGACACAAGAATCGCCTGAACCTGGGAGGCAGAGGTTGCAATGAGCTGAGGTCACGCCACTGCACTCTAGCCTAGGCAATAGAGTGAGACTGTATCAAAAAAAAAAAAAAAAAGAAAAGAAAAAAATTGGAAACAAATTCAGATCATAACAAAGGAAAATGGGGTTCCTGTCTACAGGCAGAATAGTTTCCATGAGGAACTGAAGGGTGTGTAAGACTCAGCCCTTTAAAGGCACTCATCACTGAATTGGAGCAGTTTATGTCCCCAAAATACAGAGAACACTTGTCTTTTGGGTAGATTACGACATAGGGGTCCAGGACAGTGGCAGCAGCCATCCCCATGGGAAGTTCCCACTTGCAACATTAGTTTGTATGGTTCCAGTCTAATTCCCATCCCAGAGAAGCCATCAGTGTTGGAAAGGCCATCTCATTCCAGTTGGGAGCCAGAGATACACTGGGTGAAGGTGTCACTTCCAAATTCTTTCTTGGTAAGTGGCATGCAACTCATGGAAGAAGTCCAAGCAGACAGAGGTTATTCATCTCTGCTGGTCATATTTTAATTGCTAAATCAATTGGAGATTGCTAATCAATGAAAGGCCATTGTGCCAGACAAATTGCATGTGGAAATACACTGGCCAGCAGGAAGACAGCAAAGTCACCATCATCCAGTCCTCAGCCAACTGGTCCCATAATGCAGGTCCCAAGTTAAGCACAATAGCAATTAGAGAGACCCAGCAGCAGTTCAGTTCTTCTTGGATCCCAGGCACTCCGCTACGACTTTTATGCACATCATGTCATATAACTTCATCTTTACAATATCCTTATAAGGCAGGTTCTGTTATCTTCATTTTACCAATAAGGACACTGAGGTTTACAAAGGGAAAGTGAGGTCCCAGGGCTGCTACTACTGCCAGTAAGCAACAGAATATGGGCCTGTCTGGTATCTTTTCTGCATGGAGCCATCATGCATTGATGCTGATTCAATCAAAGAGAGTTGTGTAACACTTGGCAGAGGGGGTGCAGGGTGACTGTGGCTCTGCAGCCTTTGCCTGGGGTGATGTGGGTGAGGAGGTGGCATGGTGCTGTCACATGGCGTACCACTGCAATGAGTCACTTCAACACGATCTTGTTAGACATAGAGATTCTGAAATGGAGAAAATGTTTGACTCATTTACTCGTCATTGACAGGGAAGTCATGCATTTGCTGGTTGAGAATCAAAACTCAAAGATTTAAAAACAGTTGTATGCATCTTCTTGAAGGAAGAATGTGCCCCTGCTCCATCATTCGCAGCCTCCTTGAATTTTTCACTGGAGTGCTTTCTTAGCACTGTGTTCATGGCGCTGTTTCTCAGCAGCCTGTTCTGCTTGTGCAGAAAGTCCTACTGCAGTTGAAACATCCTGGCAGAAAATGATAGAATTGGTTCACCTCCACACATGGCCTCTTGTCAAAAAAATTAAGCAAAACTGGCGAGGTAGCGACAAGAGATACAAGAGTTCTGTAGAACTCTGTTCTCTTGATGGAACTACTTAGTAAATGGGGTTAACTTCATGAGGCTAGCCAGCTCCAAATATATATAAACTCAAGAAGTCTGGAACCCATGTCAAACTCATGTTAAAAGGCATGAACTGCCAAGCCATTACTGTAGGCATAGCCAAATACATTTGTAAATATATCTATCAGTTTTGCTCAAATATGGATATCTGCCTATTTTTTGAGATGCTTCCTTTTGTTTTGGCTTTACCCAACTTCCAAAAATCTGTCTGTCTGCTCATATAGTATTTATGAGACTTTAAAAGTCTTGATAGGGACAACAAAACAAGTAGGATTCTTTCAGGCCTAACTAAACTGTCTTTGAGTCTACATTTTACAAAAATAATTTTGTCATTCAATTTTTTTTTTTTTTGAGACGGAGTCTTGCTCTGTCGCCAGGCTGGAGTGCAGTCAGTGGTGCGATCTCAGCTTACTGCAGCCTCCTCTTCCTGGGTTCAAGCGATTCTCCTGCCTCAGCCTCCTGAGTCACTGGGATTATAGCCATGTGCCACCACGCCCTGCTAATTTTTGTGTTTGTAGTAGAGACAGGATTTTGCCATGTTGGCCAGGTTGGTCTCGAACTCCTGACCTCAGGTGATCCACCCACCTCGGCTTCCCAAAGAGCTGGGATTACAGGTGTGAGCCACCGCGCCTGGCCTGGCCTGACATTTAAATTTTAAATGTGCCAGATATAAAGCATATCTGCCATTTTAGTAAATTAACAAAACTAGCAAAGAGCTAAATAACTGAATTTATACTAATGCATTTTGTAATGAACAGCCAAGTATAGGTTGTATTTATATTCTACAGTGTGGAGACAAAAAAACAACACTTATGATGGTACAAAACAACCTTTCTAAAAATGCTGGGGAAATAGAAGTGCTGCAGAGATCATCTCTGGCATCCGAGCCGCTTCTTCCCATCCTGGAGATGGTGAAGATGAGGACAGCATTGTGTTCAGACGCACGAAGGAAGCTGAGTTCCTGTCCGACACAAACATCCCTGGGAACCTGTGGCGTCTCCCACTGCAGAGCCTGTGAAAACAGCCAGGCTGCAAGGATCCTCCTTGGTGGAAATAGCCGGGCAGCTAAAGCCAGTGTGCAGAGAAAGGAAGCTGGAGCTATTTTAGTTGCTTAACGTCTACCTTTTGTTTGTGGATCGTTTCCTCTCTGACACTTGTGGCTAAAGAAGCAAGTGTTGTTTGAAGGAGATTAGAGTCTTAAGTATTTTTAGCACTCACTAGAGTGTGACATTGTATGGGGGCTCTCTGTGATAAAATCAAAATGAAAGGTGAGCTCGCCACTCTCCTGCACGTTGACATTTTAGCAACATGGAGGAAGTGGGAAGCTGGCTTTGTGTTAGAGAGTTATGCTGTTCAAATATCCATCATTTAAGTATGCCGTTTTTATCCTTGTACTTCGTCATACTTTGTCACTTTGGTTTTGCCTGTCAGTCATGTCAACAGTCAGTATGTTTTTCACTATGAAGGGAAACTGCTGAAAGAGTGAGTTCATTATTTCTCTCACCCTTACGTTTTGCAACTTTATATGTATATTCATGATTCTGTCCAGTCACCTTGATAATCCACAACCAGAAAAGTGGGTTTTCAAATATAAATCAGGATTTTAAATTTGCGGCAGTGTAAAAGATCCTAATTCCTGTCTTTGAGGCACTGTTCAGGATTTGGAAACCGAAGCTCGGTGCGGAGCCTCCTAGGCACCATCTCGTCTTGAACTTCCATTCTGAACTCAGCCTTGACTGCTCTGGGTTCATTGTGGTTAACTAACCTTCATCTTCAGAGACATTGATTTACCCCTCAACCAAACTCACAAAATTTTAGTATCTGCAAAGCTTCTACTTTTGTGCACCAAAGGACACAGTCAACAGATTAAAAAGGCAACCCACAGAATGGGAGAAGATATTTGCAAATTATGTATGTGATAAGGGATTTATATCCGGAATGTATGGAGAACTCCTTCAACTCAACAACCAAAAACAACTCAATTAAAAAATGAGCAAAGGGCTTAAGCAGACATTTCTCCAAAGAAAATATACAAGTCAGCAAGCACATGAAAAGATGCTCAGCATCACTAATCGTAAGAGAAATGCAAATCAAAACCACAGTGAGATACCATCTCATACCCATTAGGATGGCTGCTATGAGAAAAAACACAAAAGAAAAGATGCGTTGGCGGGGATGTAGAGAAATTGGAACCCTTGTGCATTGTTGGTGGGAGTGTAAAATGATGCAGCCGCTATGGAAAACAGTATGACAGGTCCTCAGAAAATCCAAAATAGAATTCCCATAGGATCTAGCAATTTCACTTCCGGATATATATCCAAAATAATTGAAAGCAGGGCCTCAGACAGATACCTGTACACCCATGTTCATTGTAGCATGATTCATAATAGCTGAAACATGGAGGTAACACAGGTTTCCATCGATGGATGAATAGATAAACTGTGGTTTATTTGTTTACAATGAAATATTCTGTAATAATACAAAAATAAATATTTAAACATTTAAAAGGAAGGAAATTTTGATGCCTTGTACCACTGCAATGAGTGGATGTACCTTGAAGACATCATGCTAAGTGAAACAAGCCTGTCACAAAAAGACAAATACACAAATGCCATGTGATTCCACTTACATGAGGCACCTACAGTAGTCAGATTCATAGAGACAAAAAGTAGGATGATGGTTGCCAGGGCCTGGGGGGTGGGAATTGGGGAGTTATTGTGGGATGGGTACAGAGTTTCAGTTTTGCAAGATGAAAAGAGTTTTGGAGACTGGTGGCACAACAATGTGAATGTACTTAACACTACTGAACTGTACAATTAGAAGTGGTTAAGATGGTAAATTTTATAGTATGTGTATTTACCACAATTAATAATAAAATTTAAAAAATTATTTAACCACTTCCTTTAAAAGGTATAACCTTAAGTAAGATCTTTTTACTTAAATATGGTAAATATAGTTTCTCCAAATGCCTTACTTGTATTATATTTTTGAGTAAAATCTTTTCAGCGAACCTGAGAAGGTTCACTGATGCCTGAAACATTTTTAGTGGATAAATTTATTTGACAGTGAAATAACTTATATTTTAGGCCATTTACCCTCCCTCTCCATGTATTTTCTTTCTCCTTTGTATGTCATACCATTTGACAGCACTGTTTTGACCCCCTTGTTTGATGCTTGCAAGCTAGAGTTATAAAGGATCCTGTTGTTTTCTATTTTTTCTGTACTACCATATTTATTATATTTACTTATTTCACTATATTAAGATTGCCAAACAGGACTGCAGCCAAAAATCTGAAAGCATGTAGCATGTCTTTGCTGAGGGAGCCAACAATTAAGAACAGACATTTTGTATTTAATGAGATCTACTGGTTTAGAGGCTGTGTGGTCTTTCTCATCCATTCACAACTTTTGTACAACTTTGGGCAACTCACGCAAAAGGACTTGCCAATCAACTTTTCTGAGTTCTGTTTCCTTAGAAGTCAAATAATATCCTTACCTATCTACTTAACTAAGGTTTTGAAGAGTTAATGTATTAATAGAATTTGTAGTAGTACTTACAAAAATAGTAAGGATTTTCAAATATTTTAAGTCCTATATAGATGAATATTTTTAAGTGAATGGTTTTGTCATGGGAATAATTTGGTAAACATCTAAATAATATTTGACCCGTTGATGTGGAGGACCACACAGGCTTACTCTAAAGACTTGAATTCAACAGACATTTGACCTGTATTTGTGATACAAAAATCTTGTTTTTCCTCTTAAAAACTTTACTTACTACCCAGTTTCCATATTAGAGAAGCTCGTGGTACAGTGTCTAATTTTAGAGGAAAAGGGCCTTGGATCATGAACACAGCTTAGCTCCCTCCTCCTTTTACTTTACAAACACAGGCCCAAGGTAAATGGACTTCCCTCACAAGCCAGCTGTGAGTTTGTTTGTCAAAAATAATTTGGTTCTCTTGGTTCTTAGAGGATGATGGTTTTATAGCTGTTACTTACAAAACCAATGTTTCCCTTAGTATTGAGCTACCTCTTTATTTAAACTATTAGAAAGTGTGTCACCATATATATCACTAGGATATATATGGTAATGAGAGCCTAGATTAGGTAGCCTAAATACTATGGTACCTTAGAAGAGGTAATAATATCACCAGGGAAACTTAGTTTATAACCAAACTGACAGAATCTCTGTATTTGTCAGATAATGTCCCTGTAACTTTGGTAGGTATGTTTTAACCTTTTTATGTGTCTAAATTAAACTGTGTCATTTGTAAAACTTTCCTATGTGATGTAATCTCTGGTGATTTTAATTATATATTAGAAAATAAGATGTTTTCAAGTGACTCTGGGACTGAGGAAACTAATTTTATATTTGGGTATTTTGAGCTGCAGACATGGGTCTGACATCCCACGTGGCTGCAGGAAAGCTGGACAGCATTGATTTGCAGATACTGTGTTCCGGTTATGGATTCCTCTCTGTGGCTGGGTCCAGCCTGCTCCAGCAGTGTAGAGCATAGTTTGCTTGTCGAGTGTAGGAGGGATATTAGGAGGACATAGGCTTTGCCTGGATTTGAATCCATCCCAGACTCCACCAACACTAACCTATACAACCTTGGGGAAGTTATTGAACCTCCAAGGGCCCCAGATTATAGAAGCGTAAAACATACTTTTGGTCTTCGTGACCAACACACCCTAATGTGACACCCCTCCCCCTCTCCCCCCCCAGTGATTCACATCCTTGTATGAGCCCTTCTCCTTGAGTGAATTGGAATTTGGAACTTGCTTCTAACTTACAAGATATGGCAAAGATGATGGGATGTCACTCCCTGTGATTATAAAAGATTGTAATCTTTTATAATGTGTATGTGTAGTCTTTTATAATGTATGTATAAAAGATTACAAAAGATTGAAGTGTAGGTGGCCCCTAGGATGCGAGGATTGTCTCTGCTCAACAGTCAGTAAAAGGCCAAGTCTCTCAGTCGTGCACCCGCCAGAGAAGCAATTTTCAACAACCCCACTGAGCCTTCCCAGTCAAACCTCTAGATAGAAACACAGCCTGCTGATACCTTGATTGCAGCCTTGTGAGACCCTGAGCAGAGGACCCAGCTAAGCCATGCTTGGACTCCCAACCGATGGAAACTGTGAGATAACAAATGTGTGTGTTTGTGTTTAAACTACAAAGTTAATGGTAATGTGATATGCAGCAACAGAAAATTAATACAGTACTCAATAGATTATATGTAAACTCAGGAAGGTAACTTGTGGTCCCCATTTGTTCTAGCCTAATTCAGAACCATGTGGCCAGAATTCAGGACAGCCACCACCCTCTGGAAAGTGAGGAAAGAATACTAGAAAGGAGAAAGCCAGAGAGGGACAGCCATAAATTCTCTGGATAAATTCTGGCTAAATCTCTGGCTCAGCCTTGAACCATGCATGAAAAGGACAGATACCAAGCAGCCTGGCTAAGAACTAAAGAGCTGAACTGAGATTTGATTGCTGCTCAAGAAACAGGACTTAAAGTGAATCCAGTCAGCTTATTGCCCGTGAAGACAAAGTAATTTACAGTCTCCTGAGGAATATGAGGGAATCTAGAACCTCCTAAGCATAACACTCACAATGTCCAGGATGCAGGCCAAAATTATTTAACATATGAAGAACCAGGAAAATGCGACCTGTTCAAAAATGTGAAAAAGATAGTCAATAGAAACCAATCTGTGGATGACTGAGATGTTGGAATTAGCAGATAAGAATTTTACCACTGCTTGTAACTATGGTAACAGCATAATGGGAAATATGCTCATAATGAATGAAGAAATGAAAAAATCTCATATGGTTAATAAGAACTATAAATAAGAACCAAGTAGAAATTCTAAAATGGAAGAACACAATAGCCAATATAAAAACTTCACTGGTGGGCCCAACAACGGAATGAAGGTAACAAAAGAAAAAGGCAGTGAAGTTGAAAATAAATCAATTTGAAATATCCAGTTTCAAGAAGAAGAGAAAAATTTTGGAAAAAAAAGTAGATCCCCAAAGATTTATTTTTTCTATTTATTTATTTTTTCTTTTTATTCTGGGACTCTGTTGACTCCAGAATAAGAAGAGAAAAAAGTATTTGAAAAAACAAGGGCCAAAAGTTTTTCACATTTTGTGAGACAGAATTTACAAATTAAAAAGGTTTGGTGAATCCAAATCAAAATAAATAAGAAGAAAACTATGCATAGCTACATAGGTACTTTATAATGAAATTAAAAATAGACTTAAGGAGAAAATCTTATACACAAGTAGAGAAAAATGCCATAGTTTGTGCAGGGGGAGGGGGTAGGGATAGCATTAGGAGATATACCTAGTGTAAATGACGAGTTAATGGGTGCAGCACACCAACATGGCACATGTATACATATGTAACAAACCTGCACGTTGTGCACATGTACCCTAGAACTTAAAGTATAATAATAAAATATATATATATAAAAGAAAGTGAATCACTTTATCATCAGAATCTGGGTAACAATGGAACATCTTTAAAGTGCTAAAAGAGACAAAACAACTGTTAATTCAGAATTACCTCCCCAGCAAAAATATCCTTCAAGGATAAGGCAAAATAAAGACATTTTCAAATAAAATATAAAGAATTGCCATTAGACCTCCACAAAAGAAACACTAAACAGAAATTCTTCAGGCTTAAGATAAATGATACCAGATGGAAACTTGGACTCTTAGAAAGACATAAAGAGTGTCAGAAATGGTACATATCTAGATAAACATAAAAAACTATTTTTTCTCTTAATTTCTTTCCAATATATGAGATTGCTTAAAAATTATAATATTGTCTTTGGGGTTTATAATCTCTATAAGCGTAATACATAAGACAACTATAGCATAAAGCACGGAAGGGCTGGGTAAATGGACCTATGTGATTGTAAGGTATCCACATTTGATGTGAAGGGTTATAATACTTAATCTAATTTGACTGTAAAAGTTAAGCACACATATTATAATTGTTGGAACAGCCATTAAACCAAATAATGCAAAGAGGTACAGCTAATCCAGTGGTTAAATTTTTAAAACCCAAAAGTAAAGTAAGAACAGAGAAACAATAAACAGAAGCAACAACAGGAAACAAACTGGTTTATCTAAATTCAGCCATATCAATAATTACATTAAATGTTAACAGACTAAACACTCCAGTTAAAAGGTAGAGATTGCCAGAATGGATAAGAATGTTGTCTATAAGAACCTATTTTAAATAAAAAGACAGGTACTGATTAAAAGTGAATGGGTAGAAAAGGATACCATTTAAACAGTAAGCATGAGAAAACTGGAGTGACTATATGGGTAGCAGGTAAAATAGCCTTAAGTATTACTAGAGTTTAAGATGGCCATTTCATAATGATTAAAGAATCAATACATCAGGAAGATTTCATACTCATATATATGTGTATGTACCTAATAACAGAACTTCAAAATACACGAAGATTTGACAAAATTAGGAGAAATAGACACATCCACCATCATATTGGAGAACAGCATGACTGAGAACAATCTCTCAGATAGAACAACTAGACAGAAAAATCAGTAAAGAGATAGAGGATCTGACCAACACTACCAACTACCCATATAAGTGATATTTATAGAACACTATATCCGACCACTACAAAGTACACGTTGTTTTCTAGTACAATGTGGTATGTTTACCAACACATTTCAATATACTTAAAAGGATTTCTATCATGTGGAGTATTACATTAGAAATCAACAATAACAACATGTCTAGGACAACCCTCAAATATTTGGTAAACAACATACTTTTAAGTAATCTAAGTCAGAAATCACAAAGGAAATTAGAAACTATTTTGAACTGAAGGCAAAAATATACAATATATTAAAATTTGTGGGATGTAGCTACAGCAGTCCTTAGAGGAAAATTTATAACTTTAAATGTCATATTAGAAAAAACTAAAGGTTAAGAATCAAAGACTTAAGATTCCATCTTAAGATGCTAACAAAAAGGTAGAACAAAATAAATCCAAGAAAGAGAGATATAATAAAAATAAAAGCAGAGATCAGTGAAATCAAAAGCAGAAGGATAGTAGAGAAAATGCATAAAATCAAAGCTCTTTCTGTCTTTCACATGATCAACCACATGATCAACCTATATCTAGATTGATCCAGGGAAAAAAGAACATAAATTAATATCAATTTAAAAAGATGGCTTATTAATATGATTCTATAGACATTTAGATAATGAGGAAATGTGAACTTTTTACCAAAAATTTTGAAAACTTAAATGAAATGGAGAAATTCCTTGAAAAATGCAACTTACCATTTGACACAAGCTGAAACAAAAAAATGAATCACACATTTATTGAGGTGGTGATGGTAATTGCAGTGAATATTTATCATTAGTGTATGCATTCATCCATTCAGCTGAATAATTTAAGTGCCTGCTTTGTGCTACGGGAGATAGCTAAAATTGGAGCTAGTGTTGGGATGTAGAAAATAAACAGTAAACAAATCCATACAATATTCCAGATATCAGTAAGTTATCATAAGGAATACGCTGGGGACATGATTAAGAGTGATGTAACAGGGTAGTTAGTTTCAATTCCGACTTGAGGAACTCCACTCTATGCTAAGGAATAAATGCTTAGGAGGAACTGGCCTTGTGACAATCTGGGGGAAGAAAATCCCAAGCAAGGGACCCCTATTGCAAAGGCCTGAGGTCAGGACAAACTTCTGATCAAGGACAGAGAATGGCAGATACATCATTTCTGTAAGAAAACTTCCAGGTTAGTCTTTTCTCTGGTCTCTCTCCAGATTTACTGTCTTATAGAAACAGTGTTAGGGTGAAGCTCTGGCTAACTGTGATTTCTTTCCTTTTTTAAAGTTTTAATTCTAAGTGTGAGATTTTTGTTTTGGTAAATGTTTCTTATGTTAAATACCCAATTTGAAACACTTATTATCTCTGGATTTTTTTTTTTTTTTCTGGAGTACGTAAGAACCAGCCCTCAGAATTTGACTGTGTATACCAGTGAGGAAGGGACAGCACAGTAGGGAGACAGGGGCCTCCTCACACTGATTTGCCTTTGATGGGTGGAGCTGAGAAAAAAGTCATCCCTGGGGGTTCTGCTGTTGTGTTAGGAGTCACCCCCTCCTGACTGTGTTGGAGGGGCCGCTCCTGCTTCCAGCCTTGTGGCAAGCATAGGCTTGTGTTAGACCTCCCCAGCAGGCTCCCTGCACATATAAAGGTGGAGATTGCTTATGTAGACCCAAAGTCTAGGTTTTGGATCTTTCACAGCAGTTCAGAGTGTTGGCCACATTTTAAAATATCTAATTGTCAGTACCGAGAGGATCACACGGAATAACCTAGAAAACACACACATTTCCCAAGGCCACCGTTTGGCCTGTAACTATAGAGGGCAAAGAGTGATTTGTGTCTATAGATTGAGGTCAGTTGGAAATATTTCAGCCCAATCACAGGCCTTGATTATTTTTAGACAATGAATATAAAACAGACAACCTTAGGTTATGTGAAGAGAACCACACTTAATTCCATCAAATTTAAGTTTGTTTCATATTTCTCATAAACTAAACCATTGTGCTGAGAACAACAAATAACACATTTCTGATATGGAAGAGAAATTTGTTCCAAATAATATTGAAAAGGACTGATTTCTTTAAAAAGTACTCATTCAAACATATAATTTTTTTTCCAAAATCTATTGTTTTGGTAGAAATAATTATAATAAAAGAAGCACAATATTTTTTGTGTTTTTCTATTTAGCATTCTACATTTGCCAAGGAACAAATGTTAAGGAAGCACTTTAGTAGTTTTAAGCCGTGGAATTGAGTGACAGTAAAAGCTTCCAGTGATTAAAAACTTTCTTAACAATGTTTTTTAAGAGAGGATAGAATATTATTGGAGAGAGATTAGACAAAATGGAGAGTCTGATTTCTTAATGGACACTTTATAAACAATAGCCATGGTAGCTCATAAAAGCTTTTACTTTTTATTATACAGTTCTAATAGTTGATAGAACAGTAAGCCTAGTAAGTCTTCCTTATTTATGTGGTTTGTATTTTATTTCCTTCATATATTCAGAGTAGTACTTTGTACTTGACACATCTGCTTTTGCCGTTCTCTTAAGAATATTGCCAGAATCCTGCTAGAAACTTGTGATGAAGCATAGACGCTCCAAATGAGCTGTCATCCTGGGTGGAAGTCTATTCCCTGGATGTGTGGGACCAGTACCTCTCCAAGAGATGTTACTGTGCAGAGGGAATGCATTTCACACCCTAGACCTGTGCCAAAGGATTTTTATCATTTCCAGAAGGTTAAGATGTCTGCAGCTTCCACGTCTCATGGAAGCACATCACCATTAATAAATTCATTTTCAGTTGTAGGAGTTTTTATATTTTGTTTGTGGTTGCCACATATGGGAAGAAGATGATGCTTGAGTATGCTTGTCTAAGAAGTATCTGAAGCTGTTGGCATCAAGAGCACAATTATTATGTTCAAAACAGATCTAGATAGGGCAGCTGAAGCTAATGAGAAACCTGATTGTGCCTTCCTGCCTGCAGTGTTGACCTAAGCCCTAGGCACCAGCATTCTTATGCAAGGACCCCAAGGGCCCCTCCTCTGTGGACTGCAAAGCAAGGCCAGATTAGTTTTACTTCTGATGAGACCCAAAGGTGCAAAGGACAGCCGACCCCATGCAAGGCCTAAATGAGGAGAGGATTTCAGCCATTAGTCAAACACTGGTGCTCAGGAAAGAGATCTGTAGAAACTCCCTGAAAGATCTGTGTGCAGAAATGAATATTGTAACCTATGCATTTGCAGGGAGACCCCAACATGAATGGGAGCTTAGAAAGGAAACAGTGCTCATTGATCATGAAGCACTGCCTGCTTCTGGAGATAACATTGTGTTGAGTAGTTTTTAAGTTACATATTAATCATAAACTATATATTTTTAAATGGTCCATATCTTAGAAGTTCTCTGTGGTCCTTTGCTCCCAGCGTTTCTTTAGGGCAAAAAATAAAAATAATCCACAGAACACTGAGGAGAGCAACACAATTTCCATCAGTGATGAATTGGAATAGAAATGTTGATGCATAACAAAGATACTTACTCTGTGTACAGAATCTACCTTGTAATCCCACTTCATGGCATTCTAGTTTCTCCTCTCTTAATGCTTTTGCAACCATTAAATTGTTTCCAAGCCTTGTACAGTTGACCGTTATGTGTGTGGGAGTCTTTAGTAAAAATAGAAATAGATATCCACCTGAAAATTGCCTGGACCTGTTCTTAGTGGTCCCTGTGCCATGCAAGTGAACTGGATTTCTTTGATGATATTGATGAGGATATTACCTAATCTTCACCTCTTCCTAGGAACACACTTTACCATATGTCCCTGTGAAGTGTTAAGAGAGTAAAATAAATAAATCGCATTATGTACACAGGCCCTTTCTGCCCAGTCTTGCCATTCAGAAATGCACTCATTTAATCTCCCAGCTGTGAACACTTGCTGGGGCCCATCACATGCCCTGGCTGGCACTGCGCAGTGCTGAGCAGCACAGATGGATACAGCTCCTCCTGGTACTGAGGAGGCCCCGTCTAAGAAGATACACAGATGTTACCATGAAGCCAAGGAGCATGCAGGGGCCCAGGCACGGGGGAGAGGCAGCCGTTTCTTTTCTGTGAGATGTAGTATTGAAATGGGCCTTGAAGGATGGATGAGTCGTGAGGACAGGACAGTTCAGCGAGAGAGGACACTCCGTGCTGAGGCTGAAGTGGGGCCGGTGGGGAGAATCAGGGCCACTGGAAGAGCAGGATGCCACACTGCACACACCATTTGAGTAGGATCCTGCTTACAATTATGCAGCTAGTGACAGTGAATACAAACCAAGCTTCTTTCCAATGCCAATAATGCCATACTGGCCTCCCCATCTATTCCTCCTGTGGTATGTAAAAGGCCAAGTTAGAAGGGCTTATTATCAAAGAGACAAAAAGCAAATGCTGGCAAGGATGTGGAGAAAGGGGATGCTTATGCACTCTTGGTGGGGATGAAAATTAGTATAGCCATTATGGAAAATAGTATGGGGGTTCCTGAAAAACCCAAATGATGCAGCAATCCCACCACTAGGTATTTATCCAAAGGAAATGAAATTAGTATGTTGAAGAGATGTCTGCACCCCCATGTTTATTGCAACATTATTCACAATAGTCAAGATATGGTATCACCTTAAATAACTAAAAATAGAACTACCATTTGATCCAGCAATCCCACTACTGGGGATGTACCCAGAGGAAAAGAAGTCATTATTCAAAAAAGATACTTGCACATGCATGTTTATAGCAGCACAATTCACAATTGCAAAATCGTGGAACCAACCCAAATGCCCATCAATCAATGAGTGGATAAAGAAACTGTGCTATATACATATGATGGAATACTATGCAGTCATAAAAAGGAATAAATTAACAGCATTTGCAGTGACCTGGATGAGACTGGAGACTATGATTGTAAGTGAGGTAACTCAGGAATGGAAAACCAAACATCGTGTGTTCTCACTGATATGTGGGAGCTAAGCTATGAGGACACAAAGGCATAAGAATGATACAGTGGACTTTGGGGACTTGTGGGGAAGAGTGAGAGGGGGTTAAGGGATAAAAGACAACAAATATGGTGCAGTATATACTGCTTGGGTGATGGGTGCACCAAAATCTCACAAATCACAACTGAAGAACTTATGTAACCAAATACTACCTGTACCCCAATAACTTACTGAAAAATAAAGATATGGAATCAACCTAAGTGTCCATCAGCGGATGAACGGATAGAGAAAATGTGGCATATATACACAATGGAGTACTATTTGGCTATAAAGGAAAAAATGAAATCCTGTGATTTACAGTGACATGGATGGAACTGGAGGCCATTATGTTAAGTGAAATAAACCAGGCACAGAAGGAGGAATAATGCAGGTTCTCACTCTTATGTGGGAGCTAAAAAAGTGGAGCTCGTGGAGGTAGAGAGTAGATTGGTGGTTACCAGAGGCTGGACAGGGTGGAGGGGAGAGGGAGGAAGAGGGAATGCTTAAAGGATATAAAAGTTCAGTTAGGTCGAAGGAATAAGTTCTAGTGTTTGGTAGCATAGTAGGGTGACTATTGTTAACAATAACTATTGTATAGTTTGAAATAGAAAAGATTTTAAATGTTTACAATACAAAGAAATGCTAAATGTTTGAGGTTAAAGATATCTCAATTACCCTGATTTGATTATTACACATTGTAAGTTTGTATCAAAATACCACATGTACCCCGTAAATATGTACAATTATTATATATCAATTTTTTTAAAGAAAAAAGAAGAGGCCAAGCATTTTCCATTCCCTTGCTCTCGCCTGTGTCATTCTTCCTTGTACCTTTGCACAGGTGGCCTGTTTCTTTCACTGCCTCAGTGCTGCGTCCTCAGCCATGGAAACACGTACCTGCCTTTCGTTTCTGTGGAAGGTGGCACTACTAACATGATGCAGTGGTTTCTTTCTGTCTTCCCCTCACTGAGACATACATTCTGTGAGTGCAGGGAAGGAGTTTGCTGTCTTTTTTGAGGCTCCCCTTCCTTTGTGGAGAACAGAGCCTGGCATGTAGTCAGTTTTTTTAGTAAAATTTTTGACAAATAAATGAGTGATCGAGCCTGGAGAGACAGCACGACAGAGAGGGAAGAAGCATTTAAGATAACTCAGGCAGGAAATGCAAAGGGCCTGAATAAAAGCAGGGGTAGTTAGGGGTGGGGGGCAAAAAGGGAGATGCGATTTTAGGACTGTCACAGCAAGAACTGAGGTGCTTCAGGAGCAGTGCAGTGAAGGCGGCGAGCGAGATGGAAGTGGCAAAGAATCCAACCTTTAAAGAATATCCAGAAGGGTCCACAAATGTAGATGACGACGCAGAACCAGTTGGAGCTGAAGTGTCTACAGGAACCGCACTGGCAGTTGTCTGGAGCTCACAGGGTGGTGCAGTCACACAGATAGTTTGAAAATGACCACCAGCAGGTAGTAGTTGGAGAAATAGGAATGGATGAAAACCAGAGATGAAGAGAAGAGGCAGCCCTGCGGAGCACCATGCCCAGGATGGGGAGCAGCCCGAGAGTGTGCAGAAACTCACATAGCGCAAGGAGGGAAGAGGCTGCCTGATGGGAACTCAACGGGACCTTTGGATGTGACCATCAGAACACTGGGCCATTCACACAGGTGCCACACTAGGCAGGAGGCCAGTGGCAAGGAAGGTGGGGTGACTGAGACTAAGGAAAAGGAAGTTGAAGTGGAACCAGTTCTTTCAGTAAACTTGATGGGTCAGGGTGTGTGTGTGTGTGTGTGTGTGTGTGTGTGTATCTATGTGTCAGTGTGTGTATCTTTGTGTGACTCCATGATGGGAGAGGTAGGCAGGTGTCTTTGATAAGGAGGTGCTGGAGATCTATACAAGAGCTCAGGGTGACCTCCCCAAGGCTGGCTCCAGTGCTCCAGGGAGGGCTGAATTTGGGGGAAGCAGCTTTCCTTTGGAGAGTGGGGCCCAGTGTCTGAGAGCTGGCTCTTGCCTGGGACCTCCACTTTTTCTGAGTTGTGGGGTAAGATCATCTGCTAACAGGGAAGGGAACGAAGGTGGAGTAACCCAGGAGGCCACAGGATGGGAATACATGTTTGGAATTTGCAGGTGGGAAAAGCAAACAGAAGGAATAAGAATAAGGATTTCTAAACAATCACTTTGCAAAACTGTTTGCCAGCAACTTCAACAGCTGGACACACACCCCATGACCAAAGCACCTCCAACTGTGTGCACCTCCAACAGGTGCACCAAGCCATGCACGTGAGTATTCACAGCAGCACTGTTGACAGCATCCCCAGGCTCACCCCAACCGAATCCCTTTCCATAGTCGAGCACATAAAGTGTGGTGTATTCACACCGAGTGCCACTGCGCAGCAGCGAGCTACGCACAGCAGCAGATGAGCCTCAGAGCAAAAGAAGCCAGCTATCATGATACGAAGCCCCAAAACAGGCAAAGCCAGCCTCCACTCATGCCACCAGGAGAGTGGCTGCTGTCAGGAGAGGGTGGGGAATCAGAATGTTGGCCCGAGGATCCTCGGTGGGCTTGGCCACAGTGGCAGGGAATAGGAACAGAGTTAGGAGTGCCGGAGGCTGGAAGCGTGGGCTCTGGGTGAGCCCTGGATCTGACTTAGAGGCACCAGGCAGGATGGAAACACGTAGGCAGTGGAATATTCTCTTTTCCTCTGAAGACATACTCCGGGTTTCTGCTGAAGGAGAGGGTGGGCTGCGGGAAGGATCAGTGGGAAGTGGTGGCTGCTAGCAGGACCCCCATTCTCTTGGACTGGGGGATATTTTGCTGCAAGTGGCAGATGCTATTAAATCTCTTGGCTTGATTTACATATCATCCTTCCTGTTTATTAAGGAGATTCCCTGCTGCCTTTGGCATCTTGTATTCCCCAGGGGACTGTGAGGTGGATCCTGTCCTGTGCCTCTAAGGGCCTCTTTGGGCTCTGCTCCCTCTGGGTCCTGAGTGCAGCCCGGGTTTGGAGAGGTGAGAGGTTTGCCCACGGTGTGTCGGTACTGGTGATTGGCAATTTGTATATATGCACCAGTGTACAATTTTAAAAGAAGCAGTATCTTCCCGCATTATTTTAAAAAAGTAAAAAATTGTAAACCTCTGCACATATTTCTAGCTAAAACAATTTTAGCAGAAAAATTAATCTTTAACGAATCTTGATATTTACTGAACGGGAATATGAAACCATGTAGTCGTGTAATATTTACTGAACTGGGATATACATATTGGAAAATATGAAGAGATCTCCATGTTAAAACCTCTATTTAAAAATACTAGGGCTAGGTGCAGTGGCTCACACCTGTAATCCCAGCACTTTGGGAGGCAGGCAAATCACGAGGTCAGAAGTTCCAGACCAGCCTGACCAATATAGTGAAACCCCGTCTCTCTACTAAAAATACAAATATTAGCTAGGCATGGTGGTGTGTGCTTGTAGTCCCAGCTACTTGGGAGGCTGAGGCAGGAGAATCGCTTGAACCTGGGAGGTGGAGGTTGCAGTGAGCCAAGATCACACCACTGTACTCCAGCCTGGGCGACAGAGTGAGATTCTGTCTCAAAATAAAAACAAAAAAACAAAAAACAAAACTAGCATCACAAAAAAAGTGTTAAGTATTTGAGGTGAAGGATATGTAAGCTTGCTTGATTTAATTATTCTACATTATATTTACAGATTATAACATCACTTTGTATCTCATAAATTTATATGATTATAAGCTGTCAATTTATAATGAAAATAAACTAGGAGCACATTAGTATTCTGTTTCAGAGCGTTTTGTTCTCAGTCAGGTAGAAAAAAAAGGACTTAAACAGCAACTTTTGTTTCTCCTCATAACTTTCCATGAACCATGCCCAGTGTTTTTCTTTCTGTAATTAACAAGAATGATGATGATAGAAACAGTTTTCCCTGCCGGCATGCCTGTGCCCACCTGTGAAGAGGCCTTTAATTTTACCAAGTGGAACATCAACAACCGCAGGGAATCATTTGGTTGACCTAAGGCATCAGCATTTGATGGGAGTCTTTTCAACCTTGCTTAGGAGCCTCAAGAATAAAGCAGAATCTATGGCAGAAAATATAGTGATTTTATATTTATCTAACAGCCAATGACTCGTAAAAACTTCCTATACCTTGGGTACAGGCCTATGATGTGTGGTTTGTGCAGTACCTGGGAGAACTCTTTTTTCTTGTTTCGGATTTGGGATTGAAATGGCAACATGTCACTTAAATTAGAATTTTCCTCCTCCATCTGCCAGGATGACACCAGCCGGGATACTGTTTCCAGCAAACATGCCCCTTACACACAGGGGTCGGCATTGCTTTATTACAGTGACCAAATAAAAGCATAGCTTGTTCTCGACAGGAAGATTCACTTTTGAAATTAAGACTATACAGGAACATCTAAGGGTCAGAATCCCCAGGTTTCATAGTTCATGGATGACTGGGGTGGATGTATTTTTTGTTGTTGTTGTTGTTGTTGTTTGTTTGTTTGTTTTTTGAGACAGTCTCGCTCTGTCACCCAGGCTGGAGTGCAACGGCACGATCTCAGCCCACTGCAACCTCCACCACCCTGGTTCAAGCAATTCCCCTGCCTCAGCCTCCTGAGTAGCTGGTATTATAGGTGCACACCACCACCCCCGGCTATTTTCTTTTTTTTTGTATTTTTTTTGTATTGTTAGTAGAGACAGGGTTTCACCATGTTGGCCAGACTGGTCTCGAACTCCTGACCTCAGGCAATGGGGTGGATGTATTCTTTCTGGTGTGATTTGGCAAACCTTGCAAGGTGCCAGGTGCTCCCAAATTATTCCTGTAAGATCAGGATGTCACCATTCCCTTCAACTCCTCCTGAAATTCCCCAGAATTAAAGTCATTCTTTTGTATTAGTACTTGAGCCTTGCTTCCCCAGGCCTCTCTCAGCCTAGGAGGGAACCCAGGAGCACAGAGCGTGGATCTGAGATGGGGTCTTGTTCTGTTGCCCAGGCTGGAGTGCAGTGCAGTGGAACGATCACAGCTCACTGCAGCCTCAAACGCCTGGGCTGAGTCAATCCTCCCACCTCAGCCTCCTGTGTAGCTGGGATCACAGGTGCATGCCACCACACCCAGCTAATTTGTTTGTATTTTTAGTAGAGATGGGGTTTTGCTATGTTGCCCAGGCTGGTCTCAAACTCCTGGGCTCAAGTGATTTGCTTGCCTCAGCCTCCCAAAGTGCTGGGGTTACAGGTGTGAGCCACCACACCCAGCCAACTCATTTAATTCTTATACCAACCCTGCAGTAGGCATGCTATCATTATCCCATTTAAAATGAGGGAACCAAGGCACAGAGAGGTTTGGTATTTGAGCAAGTTCGCGCAGCAGGTGGTAGGTAGCAGGGCAGGCAGGCTGCTGCAGAGCCTGTGCGTCCTTGTCTTTCTGTAGGGTGGTACTGACTGTGAGAAACACGCATTCACCTGTCCAAACCCAAAGAATGGGCTCGGAGACACGAAAAACAGCAGAAGCGAGACTTTTAATGGTGGTCTTGCAAGATCGGGCGTCTGGTAGGCAGGCACACCCGGGGCAAGTACATCAGGTAATTTATCTCCTACCACGAAGTCCCTCCCCAGTTTCTCAGTGATCGACTAATATGGGGTTACAATCTTCCCCGATGTCACCTAAGTTTCATTGTCTCCCTTTAAGGTTGTACCTCGTCCCCTTCCCTGCTTAAGTTTCAATTTCCTAATAACAAAATTTTATTCCCTTTTATGGGCTGACCCCTACTCTACATTGTGTTCGCTTATCGTGACTTTCTAGATGCATGAACCATGCGGTTTGTTACATTCTCAGACTGGCTGCCCGTACTTAGATTTATCATGCCTTGAAAATGGATCATTTAAAATGTTTTCTTACATGTCAACGCATTTAGCCTCAAGAAACCTAACCAGGTGACAGAGGATGACTGAATTCTCTCAGGACCCTGGTGTGCCCTACAAGAGTGAGACCAAGATCTAGGTAGTTCAGATCTGGTTCTGGGGGTGATGTCAGGGTCTCCAGGCTCCCCTTAGGCTGCCAACTGTTGGTTAGGGGAGTGATCAGTATGATGGGGAGAAGAAAACTTCAGAATAACCTACCCACCGGTGAGGGCACTGGTTTTTGTACTTTTTATGTTATTACTCACTTAATCCTAACAGTAAACAAGAGAGGCAGGTAGTATTTTTGTCCATGTTTTACAGATGGAGAAATTGAGGCACAGAGAGGTTAAGCATCTTATCCACTATCACAAAGCTAATGGTGGACACCAAACTCTAAGCCCTGCAGTCTGGCTCCAGGGTGTGAGTGGGGCCACCACGCTGTGCTCTCATCTCTTACTCTGCTTTTCTAGGCTGTTCTGGCTCATAATCTTTTTGGTCATCATCTTAAAAATACAAGTATATTTAGAGGAAATTACATATAATCATCATGTAAAAGATTAATAGGTTAAAATGTAGGTTTAAAAATTTAATTCAGAGTAGCCTCATTATACTAAAATGTTAGCCTCCTGGTGTCTCTGGAAAATGAGGATATGATAAAGAAATAACTACATTAGGTATTGAGGATTTATCCTGTTACATACAAATCTCTTTTTTAAGAAATTACTTCAGCACTTTAGAGGGAAATCTTTCTAGAATGAATCACAAACTTTTCTGAATTCTCAGACTTGACCCTGACTCTTTCAGGAAACTTTGGGCTTATTGATGAGTGGAAAGGGAATCAGATTAACTTTGGTGACAAAGTTAGGCAGGCACTGCAAAGTGGCCGCCAAGGCCTGGGTTGAGGCTGGGGCCGAGGCCAGGCGCGGGCAGGCATGTCGGGAAGGGCGCCCATCTGAATTCAGTTAGATATTCCAGCTCTGCATGGTTTGAGTCTGTGTTCTGAATAGGTAAGATTTCCAGCAAGCCAGATTCTCCATGGATGAGATGCCACTTTATACTTCAGTTAGTGAAGGAAATGTCAAAAGTTGTAATATTATTGTAATGTGTTTTATTGTTGTACAGGTATCTGCAGGTTTATAAAATAAACATCTTCATTGTAAGCTAATCATTTGGAGGAAATGTAGAGCACATAGCAAAATTAAATCCAGGTTTATTTAAAGTAAAACGGTGAAAAAACTAAACCATAAAGCCACTTTAAAATAGTACGAATTTTAAAAACTTTGCATCGAGTCCCTTTCTTAATATGCCACATGGTGAGAAACCTAAAAAGGGCGGAGAGAACCCTGACAGATTGAATCAGATAAAATTTTACCTTCTGAAAAGTAAAATTTAGAAAATTCAAGGCCATGACAAACTAGGGAAAATATTTACATATATATGTTATTTAGAGGATATCGCTAAGAGCACATGGGCACCACAGTAGGAAAAAAAAATTGATGTGAACAACCAATTCTCTCTCTCTCTCTTTCTCTCTCTTTCTCACACACAAACACATAAATAAATAATAACCATTATACATTGCTAATCATAATATTTGAAAAAATGTAGATTTTCAAAGTATTCAGAACACTTGCACTTTGATAAAAAAACAAGCATGGTCATTGATACTCTCTGTTGTTGAATGGGGGATAGGGGCTGCTGATGACTTAAACTAATAGCCTTTCTGAAAGCCTGTTTACAACATGAATCACAGTTTTTAAGAATGTTATTTTTTTGTGGTAGGAACACTGAACATGAGATCTTCCCTCTGAACAAAGTGTGAAATGCACAAGAGTGTTGTCACTCTGAGCACAGCCTGTGCAGCAGATCTCAGCAGATCTCTTATTCATCCTGCATCAATGGAACTTTGTACCCCTTCAACAGCGACTCCCATTTCCCCCTTCCCTCATCGCCTGGCAACCACCTTTCCACTCTTTGGTTCTATGATTTGACTATATTGGAAGAAATCCACCTGGTTTTCCTTCGCCTGTGTGTATTATTTGCCCATGGGCCTTGGCACTGAGGAGACCCACGTGTGAATGAATGAACAAATCAACAAACAAGTGAACAAATGAATATGTAAATGGATACAAGGTGCTGAATCCTGCTCATTTTCTTATTATACAGACCGAGGCTCTGGATGTCTGTCTTCTTTAGGTAAACAAGCGAGACCTTAAGGAGTGTCTTCACTTCCCCTAAGAATAACGTGAACCTAATGTATGTGTACAGATGAAAGGCATAAAGGGACATGGAAGATAAACACACCAGCATTTAGTCACCTTTTTCTAAGTTCCTATGAAGTGCCACTCCCAGAGTGAGGTGTAGAACCAAGGTCGGGAGTGGGAGCATGAGGCTGTGTCTGGTGGTGAGAGTTCTTATCTGTCCTCTTTAAATTAGAACTTCCCTCCCCCTTAAACACTTCTGACCTCGAGGATGATGTACATAATTGGCACAATGAGATTATAAGACCAAAGAAACCAAAGTGGAGCAAATGCTTCCAAAAATGACCCAGAAATCCATCACTGTTCTGCTATTGGGGAAAGTTTCCTTCCTACCATATGCCAGATGGGAGGCATTTAAAAATCAGTCCTGACCTAGCAAAAGAGGTGTCTTAGCTCACGCTGCTACAGAAAATATAAACTGGATGGGTTAACAACCATTATTTCTCACAGTTTTGGAAGCTAGAGAGTCCAAGATCATGGTGCCAGAAGACTCGGTGACTGATGAGTGATCTCTTCCTGGTTTTCTGACAACTGTCTTTTTGCTGTGTCCTCATATGGCAGAAAGAGAGCTAGAGAGCTTTTTGTGGTCCCTTATAAGGGCTCTAATGCCATTCATGAAGGCTTCACCGACTTACCACTTCCCAAAGGCTCCACCTTCTAATATCACCTTGGAGGTTAGGATTTCCACACCTGAATTTTGGGGGAACACACACATTCAGTCCATAACAAGAAGGCACTAGATTTCCTGGTTGCGGGAAGGAAAAGGGCTAGCTGCATGCTCTGGAAATCAGGCAGGACTAGATATTAAGTGTTCCTCGTAGAATGTGCTAAAGATAGACTTTTAAAGTATTTTCTAAAGCAACATTTTGAAGTGCAAACTGGTTTCTAATATGCCCAGTAGGTGGGTGCTTTACTAGGTGAGAAATCCATGGGCTTTAGTCACTATGGTATCATAAAACTAAGCATTTCCATTCAAAACTGCAGCAGTTATTTCTTCCTGACCTATCAGCCTGAGGCTGGGAAGACAAGGTAAGGACAGTGGTTAAAGAGGATGGGCTTAGAGTCAAACCAAAGCTAAATCCTCACTCTGCTCACTTATTACTTGTATGATCCTGGACGAGTTATCTTTTGTAATCTTCAGTTTCTTCCTTTATAAAATAGATACAGTAAAATTACCTCCCTATGGGGGGATTTGAGTCATATGAGATACAATTAACACCCTGAGTAAATGTTTAATAAATATTTATGGCTGACAATGTTAATATTTGCTTGAAGTCTCTAAATACATCTGCCAGAATCCTTTTGTTTAAGCACCTTAAACTAACACAAACTCCCATTAAACCTTGTCTTTATTGAAGGGTCTCTGACTTTGCCAGACATTTTTCAAGCATGTTATCTTAATTTACCAGGAGTAGCGCCATGACTGGGAAATACATGGTATTCAATAATTGTTTGTTGAATAGATGTTACTAACTTAGGGAGAAGAACTTCCAGAGGCAAAGCTAGGCAATTTTGGCAAAGCCTCAAGGAGTTTAATGCTTCTCCAAATCGTGTAACAATGAGTGAGCCAGAACCGTCTTTCAACAGGTAAAATTGCTTTTTCAAGTTGGGTAAACAATTTGAAAAAGAGCTGCTGCTGCTTTTTTTTTTTTTTTTTCTTATTGAAGACGGAGTCTTGCTGTGTCACCCAGGCTGGAGTGCAGTGGCAGGATCTCAGCTCACTGCAACCTCTGCTGCCCGGGTTCAAGTGATTCTTGTGCCTCAGCCTCTTGAGTAGCTGGGACTACAGGTGTGGGCCACCATGCCCTGATAATTTTTTTTGTATTTTTAGTAGAGATGGGGTTTCACCATGTTGGTCAGGCTGGTCTCAAACTCCTGACCTCAAGTGATCTGCCTGCCTCAGCCTCCCGAAGTGCTGGGATTACCGGCGTGAGCCACTGCACTCAGCCTAAAGAGCTGCTTCTATGCCCTCCTTTTCTAATTAATTACCTTCAGCTTAATGTGTACCCTTAAGGGAATTCTGGAATATGTTGTTATTATACAACCATCAGTGAGAGCTTAGAGGGCTTCAGCTAACCAATGTGGATTCATAGAACAAAGCAAGTCCCCGAGTAGGATACAAATGGTAGTTTTTGGTAGTGTTTCCAACCTGGTAGATTGTGTGAATGCTATAGAATTATCTCTCCTCCATTAGACTTTGAACAGCTTGAGGTCAGGAACGTTTTACATCTTTGAATCCACTACAGTTCCTATCACAGAGTAAGGACTCAGCAGCTCCTTGCTAGTTAATTGAAGGAGTAAGTGAAATCATGGCATTTAACAAAGTCTCTCAATATTTTAAGGAGAGAATGAGAAATAGAGACTAGAAAATAATACGTGGGCAAACTTATAACATTTGAACAATCACCATTAGTTAATAGATTGATGTCAACTCTGAAGGAAGAAGTCTAGTAACCAAAGCCAAGGTGTTATGGCTTTCAGTGTTACCAACAAATAGGATGGAAATAATAGGCAGGATTATCACAGTGGAGGTGGTGGCAAGGCCAGGCATCTCATCTCTTCCTAAGAACACTTGAATACGCAGGTATAAGGTTGAGCCAGGGCTTCTAAAAGACTAGAACACCACATCACACCAGCCTCTAGGCCTAGAAAAGTCTTACAAGTTAGAACAATGGACTAAAGTGATAAGTAGATATTAACAGAAAAAATGGAAAGGTTTCATATCCATTTATTTGAAAGAATTCTGGTGATATTATCACAAACTGAATGTGAACTAACCAGATGACAAGGACTCTTTATTATTAATAATAATGGTGGTTAAAAAATTGTGGTTAAAAAAACCACATAGCATGAAATGTATAATCTTAATCATTTTTAAGTGTAATGTTTAATATAGGCACCTCTAGATCGCTAGAACTTTTTCATATTGTATAACTGAAATTTTATACCCATTGAAAAATAATTCATCTTTTCCCCCTCCCTCAAGCTCCTGGCAACCACCATTCTACTTTCTAAAGTTTGACTACTTTATATAGCTCATGTAAATGGAATTATGCGTAGTCTTTTTGTGACTGGCTTATTTCACTTAGCATAACCTTTACAAAGTTTCTCTAAGTTACAGCATGTGTCAGAATTTCCTTGATAATGTTCCACTCTGTGTATAGACCACATTTTCTTTATTCATTCATCCATCAGTAGATATTTATGTTGCTTCCACCTCTTGGTTATTGTGAACTGTGCTGCAGTGAACAAGAACGTATCTCTTTGAAATTCTGTTTGCTGTTCTTTTGGATGTATACCCAGAAGTGGGATTGCTAGATTATGTGGTAATTCTATTTTTAATTTTTTGAGGAACTGTATACTTATTCTGTAGTACTTCTATCATTCCACATTGCTACTAACAATGAGTAAGAATTCTAAATTCTCCGCATCCTCACCAACACTTGTTTTCTCTCTCTTTTTTTTTTTTTTTTTGATAGTGGCCATCCTAATGGAAGTGAGGTGATATTTTATTGTGATTTTGATTTGCATTTCCCAGATGATTAGTGATGTTCAGCATCTTTTCATATGCTTTGTGGCCATTTGTATATCTCCCGTGGAGAAATGTCTCTTCAAATTCTTTGCCTGTTTGTAAATCAGATTGTTTGCTTGTTGTCATTGTTGAGTTGATGTTCCTTATATATTCTATATATTAACCCCTTTTCAGACATATGGTTTATAGATACTTTTTCACATTCTATAGGTTCCCTCTTCACTCTGTTGATTGTTTCCTTTGTTGCGCAATAACTTTTAAGTATGATATAGTCACATTTGTCTATTTTTGCTTTTGTTGTCTGTACTTTCCGTGCCATATCTAAGAAACCATTGCCAAATAGAATGTCATAAAGATTTCCCTCTTTGCTTTCTTCTAGGAACTTTATAATTTCAGGTCTTATATTTGGATGTTTAATCCATTTTAATTTTTTTATATGGTTAATGGTAAGGGCCCAATTTCATTCTTTTGTATTTGAATATTTTGCATTTTCCAAACACCACTTGTTGAAGAAACTATCTTCCACATTATGTTAACACCTTTATCAAAGATCATTTGATTCTACACATGAAAGTTTATTTTTGAGCTCCTTATTCTGTTTCATTGATTTATACATCGTTCTCTATGTCAGTACCATACTGTTTTCATGATAGTAGCTTTGTAATATGTTTCAAAACCAGAAAGTGTGAGGCTTCCAGCTATGTTTTAGTTTTTTCTTCTCCTCAAGATTGCTTTGGTTATTTGGAGTACTTTGAGATTCCATCATGACCTTTAGGATTTGTTTTTCCTATTTCTCCAAAAAAAAAAAAAAAAAAAAAAAAAGAAAGAAAACAAAAGAAACAGCTATTGGGATTTTGATAGTGATTTCTTTGAATCTGTAGATTGTTTTGGGTAGCATGGACATTTTAACATTATTAAATCTTTCATGAAAATATTTCTTGTGTCTTCTCTAATTTCAGCAATGTTTTGTAGTTTTCAGTGTGCAAGTCTTTTTTATCTCCTTGATTAAGCTTATTGCTTTTTTTTTTTTTTTTTTGTAAGACGGAGTCTTGCTCTGTTGACCAGGCTGGAGTGCAGTGGCGCAATGTCGGCTCACTGCAATCTCCACCTCCTGGGTTCACGCCATTCCCCT
The DNA here is from genome assembly GCF_009828535.3 of Hylobates moloch. Lineage (NCBI taxonomy): Eukaryota > Metazoa > Chordata > Mammalia > Primates > Hylobatidae > Hylobates > Hylobates moloch. The sequence goes on from NW_026652276.1 coordinate 118,312,693, forward strand.
GCCTCAGCCTCCTGAGTAGCTGGGACTACAGGCGCCCGCCACCACACCCGGATAATTTTTTTGTATTTTTACTAGAGACAGGGTTTCACTGTGTTAGCTAGGATGATCTCCATCTCCTGACCTTGTGATCCGCCCGCCTTGGCCTCCCAAAGTGCTGGGATTACAGGCATGAGCCACTGCACCCGGCCTGATTCAGCTTATTTCTAAGTATTTTATTATTTTTAATGCAACTGCAAATTAGATTATATTCTTAATTTCCTTTTTAGATTGTTTGTTGTTAGTGTATAAAAACAAAACTGATATTTTGGAATTGATTTTGTATCCTGCAACTTTGCTGAATGTATGTATTAGTTCTAACAGCATTTTTGTCAAATCTGTAAGATTTTCTACATATAAAATCATGTATATGCAAAAGGAATAATTTCACTTCTTCCTTTTTCAATTTAGATGCCTTATATTTCTTTTTCTTGCCTAATTGTTGTGGCTAGGACTCCCAGCACTATTTTCTTTTCTTTTTTTTTGTGATACCGAAATTTTATTTATTTTATTTATTTATTTTTTAAAAATTATTATTATACCTTAAGTTTTAGGGTACATGTGCACAATGTGCAGGTTTGTTACCTATGTATACATGTGCCATGTTGGTGTGCTGCACCCATTAACTTGTCATTTAGCCTTAGGTGTATCTACTAATGCTATCCCTCCCCACTCCCCCAACCCTACAACAGTCCCTGGTGTGTGATCCCCTTCCTGTGTCCATGTGTTCTCATTGTTCAATTCCCACCTATGAGTGAGAACATGCAGTCTTTGGTTTTTTGTTCTTGCGATAGTTTGCTGAGAATGATAGTTTCCAGCTTCATCCATGTCCTACAAAGGACATGAACTCATCATTTTTTATGGCTGCATAGTATTCCATGGTGCATAGGGGCAACATTTTCTTAATCCAGTCTGTCGTTGTTGGACATTTGGGTTGGTTCCAAGTCTTTGCTATGGTGAATAGTGCCGCAATAAACATACATGTGCATGTGTCTTTATAGCAGCATGATTTATAATCCTTTGGGTATATACCCAGTAATGGGATGGCTGGGTCAAGTGGTATTTCTAGTTCTAGATCCCTGAGGAATCGCCACACCGACTTCCACAATGGTTGAACTAGTTTACAGTCCCACCAACAGTGTAAAAGTGTTCCTATTTCTCCACATCCTCTCCAGCACCTGTTGTTTCCTGACTTTTTAATGATGGCCATTCTAACTGGTGTGAGATGGTCTCTCACTGTGGTTTTGATTTGCATTTCTCTGATGGCCAGTGACGATGAGCATTTTTTCATGTGTTTTTTGGCTGCATAAATGTCTTCTTTTGAGAAGTGTCTGTTCATATCCTTCGCCCACTTTTTGATGGGGTTGTTTGTTTTTTTCTGGTAAATTTGTTTGAGTTCATTGTAGATTCTGGATATTAGCCCTTTGTCAGATGAGTAGATTGCAAAATTTTTCTCCCATTCTGTAGGTTGCCTGTTCACTCTGATGGTGGTTTCTTTTGCTGTGCAGAAGCTCTTTAGTTTAATGAGATCCCATTTGTCAATTTTGGCTTTTGTTGCCATTGCTTTTGGTGTTTTAGACATGAAGTCCTTGCCCATGCCTATGTCCTGAATGGTATTGCCTAGGTTTTCTTCTAGGGTTTTTATGGTTTTAGGTCTAACATGTAAGTCTTTAATCCATCTTGAGTTAATTTTTGTATAAGGTGTAAGGAAGGGATCCAGTTTCAGCTTTCTACATATGGCTAGCCAGTTTTCCCAGCACCATTTATTAAATAGGGAATCCTTTCCCCATTTCTTGTTTTTGTCAGGTTTGTCAAAGATCAGATAGTTGTAGATATGCGGCGGCATTATTTCTGAGGGCTCTGTTCTGTTCCATTGGTCTATATCTCTGTTGTGGTACCAGTACCATGCTGTTTTGGTTACTGTAGCCTTGTAGTATAGTTTGAAGTCAGGTAGCATGATGCCTCCAGTTTTGTTCTTTTGGTTTAGGATCGACTTGGCAATGCGGGCTCTTTTTTGGTTCCATATGAACTTTAAAGTAGTTTTTTCCAATTCTGTGAAGAAAGTCATTGGTAGCTTGATGGGGATGGCATTGAATCTATAAATTACCTTGGGCAGTATGGCCATTTTCACGATATTGATTCTTCCTACCCATGAGCATGGAATGTTCTTCCATTTGTTTGTATCCTCTTTTATTTCATTGAGCAGTGGTTTGTAGTTCTCCTTGAAGAGGTCCTTCACATCCCTTGTAAGTTGGATTCCTAGGTATTTTATTCTCTTTGAAGCAATTGTGAATGGGAGTTCACTCATGATTTGGCTCTCTGTTAGTCTGTTATTGGTGTATAAGAATGCTTGTGATTTTTGTACATTGATTTTGTATCCTGAGACTTTGCTGAAGTTGCTTATCAGCTTAAGGAGATTTTGGGCTGAGACGATGGGGTTTTCTAGATATACAATCATGTCATCTGCAAACAGGGACAGTTTGACTTCCTCTTTTCCTAATTGAATGCCCTTTATTTCCTTCTCCTGCCTGATTGCCCTGGCCAGAACTTTCAACACTATGTTGAATAGGAGTGGTGAGAGAGGGCATCCCTGTCTTGTGCCAGTTTTCAAAGGGAGTGCTTCCAGTTTTTGTCCATTCAGTATGATATTAGCTGTGGATTTCTCATAGATAGCTCTTATTATTTTGAGATACATCCCATCAATACCTAATTTATTGAGAGTTTTTAGCATGAAGGTTGTTGAATTTTGTCAAAGGCCTTTTCTACATCTATTGAGATAATCATGTGGTTTTTGTCTTTGGTTCTGTTTATATGCTGGATTACATTTGTTGATTTGCGTATGTTGAACCAGCCTTGCATCCCAGGGATGAAGCCCACTTGATTATGGTGTATAAGCTTTTTGATGTGTTGCTGGATTCGGTTTGCCAGTATTTTATTGAGGATTTTTGCATCGATGTTCATTAAGGATATTGGTCTAAAATTCTCTTTGTTTGTTGTGTCTCTGCCAGGCTTTGGTATCAGGATGATGCTGGCCTCATAAAATGAGTTAGGGAGGATTCCCTCTTTTTCTATTGATTGGAATAGTTTCAGAAGGAATGGTACCAGTTCCTCCTTGTACCTCTGTTAGAATTCGGCTGTGAATCCATCTGGTCCTGGACTTTTTTTGGTTGGTAAGCTATTGATTATTGCCTCAATTTCAGAGCCTGTTATTGATCTATTCAGAGATTCAACTTCTTCCTGGTTTAGTCTTGGGAGAGTGTATGTGTCCAGGAATTTATCCATTTCTTCTAGATTTTCTGGTTTATTTGCATAGAGGTGTTTATAGTATTCTCTGATGGTAGTTTGTATTTCTGTAGGATCGGTGGTGATATCCCCTTTGTGATTTTTTATTGCGTCTATTTGATTCCTCTTTCTTCTTTATTAGTTTTGCTACTGGTCTATCAATTTTGTTGATCTTTTCAGAAAACCAGCTCCTGTATTCATTGTTTTTTTGAAGGGTTTTTTGTATCTCTATGTCCTTCAGTTCTGCTCTGATCTTAGTTATTTCTTGCCTTCTGCTAGCTTTTGAATGTATTTGCTCTTGCTTCTCTAGTTCTTTTCATTGTGATGTTAGGGTGTCAATTTTAGATTTTCCAGCTTTCTCTTGTGGGCATTTAGTGCTATAAATTTCCCTCTACACACTACTTTGAATGTGTGCCAGAGATTCTGGTATGTTGTGCCTTTGTTCTCATTGGTTTCAAAGAACATCTTTATTTCTGCCTTCATTTCATTATGTACCCAGTAGTCATTCAGGAGCAGGTTGTTCAGTTTCCATGTAGTTGTGCAGTTTTGAGTGAGTTTCTTAATCCTGAGTTGTAGTTTGATTGCACTGTGGTCTGAGAGACAGTTTGTTATAATTTCTGTTCTTTTACATTTGCTGAGGAGAGCTTTACTTCCAACTATGTGGTCAATTTTGGAATAGGTGTGGTGTGGTGCTGAAAAGAATGTATATTCTGTTGATTTGGGGTGGAGAGTTCTGTAGATGTCTATTAGGTCCACTTGGTGCAGAGCTGAGTTCAATTCCTGGATATCCTTGTTAACTTTCTGTCTCGTTGATCTGTCTAACGTTGACAGTGGGGTGTTAAAGTCTCCCATTATTATTGAGTGGGAGTCTAAGTCTCTTTGTAGGTCACTAAGGACTTGCTTTATGAATCTGGGTGCTCCTGTATTGGGTGCATATATATTTAGGATAGTTAGTTCTTCTTGTTGAATTGATCCCTTTACCATTATGTAATGGCCTTCTTTGTGTCTTTTGATCTTTGTTGGTTTAAAGTCTGTGTTATCTGAGATTAGGATTGCAACCCCTGCCTTTTTTTGTTTTCCATTTGCTTGGTAGATCTTCCTCCATCCCTTTATTTTGAGCCTATGTGTGTCTCTGCACGTGAGATGGGTTTCCCGAATACAGCACACTGATGGGTCTTGACTCTTTATCCAATTTGCCAGTCTGTGCCTTTTAATTGGAGCATTTAGACCATTTACATTTAAGGTTAGTATTGTCATGTGTGAATTTGATCCTGTCATTATGATGTTAGCTGGTTATTTTGCTCGTTAGTTGATGCAGTTTCTTCCTAGCCTTGATGGTCTTTACAATTTGGCATGTTTTTGCAGTGGCTGGTACCAGTTGTTCCTTTCCATGTTTAGTGCTTCCTTCAGGAGCTCTTTTAGGGCAGACCTGGTGGTGACAATATCTCTCAGCATTTGCTCGTCTGTAAAGTATTTTACTTCTCCTTCACTTATGAAGCTTAGTTTGGCTGGATGTGAAATTCTGGGTTGAAAATTCTTTTCTTTAAGAATGTTGAATATTGGCCCCCACTCTCTTCTGGCCTGTAGTGTTTCTGCCGAGAGATCAGCTGTTAGTCTGATGGGCTTCCCTTTGTGGGTAACCCGACCTTTCTCTCTGGCTGCCCTTAACATTTTTTCCTTCATTTCAACTTTGGTGAATCTGACAATTATGTGTCTTGGAGTTGCTCTTCTCGAGGAGTATCTTTGTGGTGTTCTCTGTATTTCCTGAATCTGAATGTTGGCCTGCCTTTCTAGATTGGGGAAGTTCTCCTGGATAATATCCTGCAGAGTGTTTTCCAACTTGGTTCCATTCTCCCCGTCACTTTCAGGTACACCAATCAGACGTAGATTTGGTCTTTTCACATAGTCCCATATTTCTTGGAGGCTTTGTTCGTTTCTTTTTATTCTTTTTTCTCTAAACTTCTCTTCACGCTTCATTTCATTCATTTCATCTTCCATCGCTGATACCCTTTCTTCCAGTTGATTGCATCGATTACTGAGGCTTGCGCATTCATCACATAGTTCTCGTGCCATAGTTTTCAACTCCATCAGGTCCTTTAAGGACTTCTCTGCATTGGTTATTCTAGTTATCCATTCATCTAATTTTTTTTCAAAGTTTTTAACTTCTTTTCCATTGGTTCGAACTTCCTCCTTTAGCTCGAAGTAGTTTGATCTTCTGAAGCCTTCTTCTCTCAACTTGTCAAAGTCAGTCTCCGTCCAGCTTTGTTCCGTTGCTGGTGAGGAGCTGCATTCCTTTGGAGGAGGAGAGGCGCTCTGATTTTTAGAGTTTCCTATTTTTCTGCTCTATTTTTTCCCCATCTTTGTGGTTTTATCTACCTTTGGTCTTTGATGATGGTGATGTGCAGATGGGTTTTTCGTGTGGATGTCCTTTCTGTTTGTTAGTTTTCCTTCTAACAGTCAGGACCCTCAGCTGCAAGTCTGTTGGAGTTTACTGGACCTCTACTCCAGACCCTGTTTGCCTGGGTATCAGCAGCGGTGGCTGCAGAACAGCGGATATTGGTGAACCACAAATGCTGCTGCCTGATCGTTCCTCTGGAAGTTTTGTCTCAGAGGAGTACCCGGCCATGTGAGGTGTCAGTCGGCCCCTACATGGGGGTGCCTCCCAGTTAGGCTACTCGGGGGTTAGGGACCCACTTGAGGGGGCAATCTGCCCATTCTCAGATCTCAAGCTGCATGCTGGGAGAACCACTACTCTCCTCAAAGCTGTCAGACAGGGACATTTAAGTCTGCAGAGGTTATTGCTATCTTTTGTTTGTCTGTGCCCTGCCCCTAGAGGTGGAGCCTACAGAGGCAGTCAGGCCTCCTTGAGCTGTGGTGGGCTCCACCTAGTTAGAGCTTCCTGGCCGCTTTGTTTACCTGTTCAAGCCTGGGCAATGGCGGGCACCCCTCCCGCAGCCTCGCTGCCGCCTTGCAGTTTGATCTCAGACTGCTGTGCTAGCAATGAGCGAGGCTCTGTGGGTGTAGGAGCCTCCGAGCCAGGTGCAGGATATAATCTCCTGGTGTGCCTTTTGTTAAGCCCGTTGGAAGAGTGCAATATTAGGTTGGGAGTGACCCAATTTTCCAGGTGCTGTCTGCCACCCCTTTCTTTGACTATGAAAGGGAATTCCCTGACCCCTTGCATTTCCCGTGTGAGGTGATGCCTTGCCCTGCTTCAGCTCACGCACAGTGCACTGCACCCACTGTCCTGCACCCACTGTCTGGCACTCCCCAGTGAGATGAACCTAGTACCTAAGTTGGAAATGCGGAAATCACCTGTCTTCTGTGTCACTCACGCTGGGAGCTATAGACTGGAGCTGTTCCTATTCAGCCATCTTGGCTCTACCCCATCCTCTGTTTTCAATAGAAATGGGAAGAGAGGGTATCCTTTCTTTCTTCCTTGTCTTAAAGAGAAATCTTTCAGTTTTTCACAATTGAGGGTGATGTCAGCTGTGGGATTTTTATGTGTAGACTTTGTTAAGTTTAGGTAATTTCATTTGATTCCTAGTTGTTGAGGGTTTTTTTTAATCATAAAAGGGTGTTGAGTTTTGTATGGTTTTTGTCTTTCACTGTGGCATATTACATTGATTGATGTTTTTATATTGAAGCATTCTTACCTTCCAGGAATATGTCCTGTGTGGTTGTAGTGTATAGTCCTTTTATTGTGATGTTGAATTCTGTTTGCTAGTACTTGGTTGAGAATTTTTATACCAATGTTTCATCAGGGATACTGGTCTGTAATTTTCTTGTACTCCTTTGTCTTACTTTTGGTGTCAGGGTCCTGCTGGCGTCATAAAATGAGTCTGGAAGTCTTCCTCCTCATCAATATTTGGAAAGATTTTGAAAAGAATTTTTATTTGTTCTTTAAGTATTTGGTAGAATTCTCCATTGAAGCCATCTGGTTGTGGGCTTTTCCTTGTTGGAAGGTTTTTGGTTACTGATTCAATTTCCTTACTACTTATAGGTCATGTCCAGAATTTTTATTTCTTTATAACTCAGTCTTAGTAGGATATATGTTTGTAGAAATCTATGCATTTCTTCTAGGTTATCTAATTGGTTGGTGTGTAATTATTCACAATAGCCTCCTATGATCTTTTTTTGTTTCTGTGGCATCACTTGTAATGTCTCTTCTCTTTCTGATTTTTAATATATGAGTCTTCTCTCATTTTTTACTTACTGTAGCTAAGGGTAGTCAATTTTGTTGACCTTTTAAAAAAACTGAAATTCTGTTAATATTTTAACCAAAGTTCTGTTATTTTTTTCTTTTTCTATTTTCTATTTCATTTATTTCTGCTTTAATCTTTCTATTAAATGTTGGTTTAATTTGTTGTTTTAGTTTCCTGAGGTACAAAGTCATATTGCTGATGAGCTCTTTTGTTGTTTTTCATATAGGTGTTTATTTTTACAAGCTTTCCTCTTAGAATTGCTTTGCCTGAATCCCATGAGTTTTGGTATATTATGGTTTTATTTTCATTTGTCTCAATATGTTTTCTGACTACCCTTGTGATTTCTTCTTTGAACCATTGGTTGTTCAAGATTGTGTTATTCAGTTTCCACATATTTGTGACTTTTTCACTTTTCCTTTTACTATTGATTTCTAGCTTCATTCCATTATTTATAGTCAGAAAAGATATTTGATGTGATTTTAATCTTTTTAATCTTGTTAAGACTTCTTTTGTGGCTTTAAATGTGATCTATCTTAGAGAATGTTCTATATAACACAGAGATAGAGAAAGAGACAGAGATAGGTATCTGTTAGATCCCATTGGTCTGTATTGTTTTTCAAGTCCTCTATTACTTATGGATCTTCTCTCTGGTTAATCTATTCATTATTGAAAGTGGAGCATTGAAATATCCTACTTTAATTGTGTTTCTGTCTATTTCTACTTTCAATTATGTCACTGTTTGCTTTATATATTTGAATACACTGCTGGTAGATGCACATATATTTATAGTTTTTATACCTTCCTAGTGAGTAGATCATTTATCATTATATAAGATCCTTCTTTGTTTTATGACAGTTTTTGACTTGAAGTCTGTATTACCTGATGTAATTATGGCCATATTCACACTTTTAGTTACTATTTGTATGGAATATCTTTTTCCCTCCTTTTACTTCCAGCCTATTTATGTCCTTATATCCAAAGTGAATCTTTTGTAGACAGTGTATAGTTGGATCTTGTTTTTTAATCCATTCAGCCATGAATGGATTAAATATTTTGATTATATATTTTGGATTATATATTTTGATTGGGGAGTTTAATCCATTTACATGTAAGTATTTACTAATAGAGAAGGACTTGTTACCATTTTGTTAATTGGTTTCCGTATATCTTGTAGTTTTGTTGCTCTTTTATTCTGTTGGCACTCTCCTTTGTATTTTGTTGACGTTTGTAGTTACATAGTAATATGGTTTGGCTGTGTCCCCCACTCAAATCTCATCTTCAATTTTAGCTCCCATAATTCCCACATGTCGTGAGAGGGACCCAATGGTAGGTCATTGAATCATGGTGGTGGATCTTTCCCTTGCTGTTCTCATGGTAGTGAATAAGTCCCATGAGATCTGATGGTTTTATAAAGGGGAGTTCCCCTGCATATGCTGTCTTTGCCTGCCGCCATGTAAGACATGATTTGGCTCCTCATTCACCTTCCACCATGATTGTGAGGCCTCCCCACCCATGTGGAACTGTGAGTTAATTAAACCTCTTTGCTTTATAAATTGCCCATTCTTTGGTATGCCTTTATTAATTAGCAGCATGAGAACAGACTAATACACATACTTTGATTCCTTTTCATTTCTCCTGTGCATCTTTTGTAGGTATTTTCTTTGTGCTTACCATGAGGATTACATAAAAATCTTATAACAATCTATTTTAAATTGATAACAATTTAACTTCAGTAACATACAAAAGCTGTTTTCCTTTGCATTTCAGGCTATACACATCATATTTTGATGTCCCAAAGTACACATTTTCATACTTTGTATTTATTCACAGTTTTATACTTACATTTTTATGCTTTTATTTTTTAAATTCTCTACCAGAATTAAAAATTATTCACACACTATTGTAAACATATTCTATTCCAGGATTATGCATTTGTCTGTATAGTTACTCCATCAGAGAGTAACTTTATTTATTCATATGCTTTCATGTTGCTAACTAGTGTCCTTTCCTTTCAACTTGACAGACTTCCTTTACCAATTCTTGTAATGCAGGTCTAGAGATGATCAACTTCATCAGCTTTTATTTATCTTGCGTGGTCTTTATTTCTCCTTTATTTTAAAAATTTATTTACTTTTAATTGATAAATAATAATTATTTATATTTATGGGGTACAATGTGATTTTTAATCTATGTATGCATTGTCAAAATATTCAGTCAAGCTAATTAATGTATATATATTACCTCACTAACTTATTTTTTGTGGTGAGATTATTAAAATTATATTCTTTAAGCAATTATGGGATATACAACACACTGTTATTAACTATGTTCACCATGTAGGGCACTGAAACTTATCCCTCCAGTTTAACTGAAACTTGGCACCCTTTAACCAATGTCTCCTCTTTTCCCATCTCTCCCTCTACTCCTCAGCTTCTGGTTACCACCTTGCTATTATGTTTCTATGAGATCAACTGTTTTAGATTCCACATATAAGTGAGAACATACAGTATTTGTCTCTTTGTGCTGTCTTATTTTACTTAGCATAATGTCCTCCAGTTCCACCCATGATGTCACAAATCACAGAATTTTCTTCTTTTTAAAGGCTGTGTAGTATTACATATATATGTAATATAAATATATATATATATATAACAATTTCTTTATCCATTTATCTGTTGATTGCCACTTAGGGTAATTCTATATCTTGACTATACTTTTTTTTTCTTTGGTGACAGGGCCTCGCGCCATCACCCAGGCTGGAATGCAGTGATGTCATCATGGCCTCCTGCAGCCTTCAATCCCTGGGCTCAGGCAATCCTCCTGACTCAGCCTCCTGAGTAGCTGAAATTTCAGGCACATGCCACCATATCTGGTTAAACTTTAAAACATTTTTTGTAGTGACAGGGTCTTGCAGTGTTGCCCAGTCTGGTCTCAAACTCCTGGCTTCAAGAGAGCTCCCTGCTCAACCTCCCAAAGTGCTGGGATTACAGATGTGAGCCACTGTGCCCTGCTGTGGGGATAGTTGGCTCATACAGCCTTGCTGTGGCTACTCGTAATAATGTTGAAATGAACATAGAAGTGCAGATGTCTTTTGATGTACTGATTTCAATTTTTTTGGATAGTACTCAGAAGTGGGGATGGTTGGATCCCTTGGTAGTTCTATTTTTAGTTTTTTGGGGAACCTTCAACATATTTTCCAAAATGGCTGTACTAATTTACATTTTCACCAACAATACACGAGGGTTCATTCATCTTTTTTTGTCATAGCCATTCTAACAAGTGTGAGGTGATACCTCACTGTAGATTTTACTTTGCATTTCTCATATGATTAGAGATATTGAGCATTTTTTCATATGTATGTTGGTCATTTGTATCTCTCTTTTTTTTGCAAAATGTCTATTCACATTGTTTGCCCACTTTTTAATTCAGTTATTTAGTTTTTTGCCATTGAGTTTCAGTTTCTTACATCTTTTGGATATTAGCCTTTTATCAGCTATATGGTTTGCAAATATTTTCTAACAAATGCATGGATTGTCTCTTCACTCTGTTCATTGTTTTCTTTGCTGTGCAGGAGCTATTTAGTTTAATGCATTCCTATTTATGAATTTTTGTATGTGTTAATTTAAACAAGGAGGTGAAAGATCTGTACACTGAAAACTATACAGCATTGCTGAAAAATTGGAAAGGGCACATAAAAATGGAAAGATGTTTCATGTTCATGGATTAAAATAATTAATATTGTTAAAATGTCCATACTACCCAAAGTGATCCTACACATTTAATGCAATTTTTATCAAAATTCCAATGTCTTTTTTCAGAGAAATAGAAAAAACAATTCTTAAATTACTGTGAAACCAGAAAAGACTCCAAATCTTGAGCAAAAAGAACAAAGGTGGAGGTGTCACACTCCCTGATTTCGAAATATAAAGTTATTGTAGTCAATAGCTTTGACTACAGCATGATACTGGCTAAAAAACAGACATATCAACCAATGGAACAGTACAGAAAGCCCAGAAATAAACCCAAGTGTTGATGTAGTCAATTGATTTTTGACAAAGGTATCAAGAACGCACAATGGGGAAAGAACAGTCTCTTCAGTAAATGATGTTGGAAAAGTTTGATATCCACATATGGAAGAATGAAATGGGGGCCTTATCTCACGCCATATACAAAAATCTACTTAAAATGGTTTTAAAAAAAAGTTAAATGTAAGGCCTGCAACTATAAAGCTACTAGAAGAAAACATAGAGGGAAGCCCTGTGACATTGGCCTGGGTATGGATTTCTTGAATGAGTCGACTTCACTTTTGAAATATCGTTTTGCCAGATGAAGCAGTAGTCCCCACCCTTTTTGGCACCAGGGACCAGTTTTGTGGAAGACAATTTTTCCACAGACCAGTGGGGCAGGGATGGTTTCCGGATAAAACTGTTCCACCTCAGATCATCAGACGTTAAATTCCCATAAGGAGTGCACAATCTAGATCCCATGCATGCACAGTTCACAATAGGGTTTGCGCTCCTAAGAGAATCTAACATGGCCGTTCATGTGATGCGAGACAGAGCTCGGGCAGTAATGCTTGTTCACTTACCACTCACCTCTTGCTGTGCAGCTTGGTTCCTAACAAACCACGGATTGGTACTTGTCTGTGGCCCAGGGTTTGGGAACCCCTGAGATAAACTGTTTTTGGTTGGAAGTTTTGAAGTATCCTTGATTGGCAGGTGGGTTTTTTTTCTCCATTTTTAGCACTTTGAATATGTCATTTCACCCTCTTCTGGCTTGCAAAGTTTTTACTGAGAAACCTACTGATAATATTATAAGACTCCCTTGCATGTGACGAATCAATTTCTCTTGCTGTTTTCAAGTTTCTTTCTTTGTCTTTGACTATTGATAGCTTGATTTTAATGAATTGTGGTATGGTCCTCTTTGGGTTTATTCTAGTTGGAGTCCTTTGAGCTTTTAAAATTTTGTATGTCTATTTCCTTCCTCCAATTTGGAGAATTGTCAGACATTATTTCTCCAGATCAGCTCTCTGCCCCTTTCTCTCTTTTCCTTCTCTGATCCCCATAATGCATATTTTCATCGCCTTTGCGTTGTCCCATAAAGTCCTTAAGGCTCTGTTCAATTTTTGAATTTTTTTTATTCCTTTACTCAATAGTTTCAACTGACCTGTCTTTTAGTTCACTGATTATTTCTTCTTCTTCTTAATACAGCCTGCTATTGAACTCCTCCAGTGAACTTTTTAGTTCGGTTATTTTATTTTTCAGCTTCAGAACTTCTGTTTTTTATAGTTTCTGTCTCTTTATTGATATGATTCTATTCGTGCATAGTTTTGCTGATTTTGTTTAGCTGTCTTTCTGAGTATTCTCTTGTAGTGCACTGAACTTTAATTTTTTTAAGTCTTTTCTGGCCATTGATTTCCATTTGTTTGTTATTTCCCTCTAGATGTTTATTTTGTTCCTTAATTGGGCCATGTTTACCTGTTTCTTCATGTACCTTATTATTTTTTATTGTAATTTGTGCATTTGAAAAAATAGCCACCTCTTCCAGCCTTCACGGACTGGCTTCTTACAGTGTAATACCAGGTCTGTCAGCTCAGCTAGAGATTCTTGGGGCCTCTCAGCCCTTTTCTGGATATCCATCTTCCCTGGGCTTGTTGGTGTATATTCCAATTAAAAGGTTTGCTGATTTCTTCTTTATGAGCTTGTAATCTCATGCTCTCTCTTGCATCTGTCTATGGTACTGCAGATTTTCTGGCACTGCGGCCAGCTTCTGAGCTCTCTTGTTTTCTAAAGCCTTCAGTCATCCATAGTATTTCAGTTTTGTCTGTATCCTAGTCAACTGAGACAGAAATCAGTCCCTTGAGTAATCCTCCCCACAAATCCAGAACATTGCATGTACTTTTCACTCATTTCCTCCCGAGGGATAAGCAGCGAGCTGGGTGCTTTCTCTTGATTGCACTGAGCTGTGCTGGCCTCTGCCTGTGGCACTGGCAGATCTCTGCTGTTGCAACCAGCCTCTGAGCTCCTTTTTTCTCGGTGGCTCCCAGGCATTCAAAGTGTGCCAGTTTCCCGTCAGTGCTCCCAGTCAGTTGAGACATAAACTAGTCCCTCAGGCAGCCCCCCTGAAAAGCTGGAATGTTAGATGTACATTCCATTCTTCTCTTTTCTTCCCAAGGGAAAAGCCATGAATTGGGCTTTTTCTCCTGTACACACTGAGCGATACTGGCTTAGGGGAAGGGCTGTCACAGTTGAGGTGAAATGGCTTTTCTTACCCATTTCAGCGTGGCCATTCTTGGCATTAAGCTTGCCTGTGGTCCTGTGCCTTCTTAACTGGTTTCTGGAGTTCTCATAAAAGCTTCTGGATTACAAATTGCTGTTAAGTTGATGTCTTTGTGGGGAAACTGAGGTGCAGGGCTTCCTTTTCTGCTGTCTAGTCAACATCACTTCTTCATGACAAGGAGTGTTAAAATTGAGATAGCAATTTTAGAATCTTGTCTCTTCACTGAATTTTATGTGCTGTGTACCTGAGGAGTTTTAGTAAATGGATTTATTGAAAACTCAAAAAATAAAGAGAGAAAAAGAAATGTGGGGAAAAGATAAAATTACGGAGTGTTTTAAGAAGTTTAATTTGTTATTGCCAAAACCAAATAATTTTAATATTTAGCTAAAGGCAACAGGGGCTAATTTAGTTAATTATGGCTCATCAATTCTGTGGAGTACTAGGCAGCCATTTAAAAATAGTTGAAATTCTGCTAAGAGGGTTGATTTTAAGTGTTTTTACCACAAAGGGAAAAAAAAGAAAATGGTAATTATGTGAACTGATAGATATGTTAATTAGCTTGATTGTGATTATTTCACTATAGATATGTATATCAGATCATCATTGTATACCATACACACACACAATGTTTACTTGTTTGTTCCTCAGTAAAGCTGAAAAATTACGGGAAAATATATGGCTAACTAAACAAATCTATGTCTCTCCCTCTGAAACTCCACTAAAAATAAGTATTACTTCACTGTGACAAAGATGAGAGAAGCATTGGCAGCTGATGACAGTTTTCAGTAGACACTTTGAGGACTACAGTGTTTTGTTTTTTGTTTTTTTAAGACGGAGTCTCGCTCTGTTGCCCAGGCTGGAGTGCATTGGCATGATCTCGGCTCACTGCAACCTCCATCTCCTGGGTTCAAATGATCCTCCCGCCTCAGCCTCCCAAGTAGCTGGGCTTATAGGTGCCCGCCACCATGCCTGGCTAATTTTTATATATTCACTAGAGACAAGGTTTTGCCATGTTGACCAGGCTGGTCTCAAACTCCTCACCTCAAGTAATCCACCCACCTCAGCCTCCCAAAGTGCTGGGATTACAGGCATGAGTCACTGTGCCCAGCCTGCAGTGTATTTAGATTGTAGTAAATACCTAGTAAAGCAGAAGAAGCTGAAACTTGACTGCTGGGTGAAAGAGGCCCAGCAGAAGACACCAGATCCTAGGACACTCAGGAATTTGGGGCACATGTTTCTTTGCACATGACCATGGAATGAGCTGATGATGAAGGAATAGCTGAATGCCTGCATGTGAAACAGTAAGATCTCCATATCCCTGCCTGCCCACCACAACCAGATGTCTGCACTGCCACCCCCTGCAGTGGCAGAACTAAGAGACTCTGACTTCAGGACATCAGGCACAACCAAGTCTTCACCAACAGAGGGATAAGCGAAAACCCACATGCCACAGGAGAGCTTCAAGGCCTTCTCACCAGAGTACTTGGGAAGGCCTAGTTTCCCTCAGGCAGGAGCTGGGCTTCCCCTGTGCAGAAGAACGGCCGAGCTAGCAGACAATCCTGCAGATATGAATATCTGAGGATCTCTCAGCTACTGCATTTCTGCCCAGATCCCCACTGGGAATCCCATTACTGTGTGAACAGACCCTAGACACAGAAACACACGTATTATAAACAATCAGCCACGAATTTGAAGAAGAGTCAAAATATGATAAACAGAGGCCAAGACAGAGAGCAGAAAGGACGCTGGAGGAAAGTGCGATGCATATGGCTGAAGAAAATGGAAATTAAAATGTGTTCTTGAAAAAGATATAAAGCATAAAGCATAGCTTCTGAGAGGAAAGAGAAGCTATGGTATCCAGGAAACAAGACCATGATGCTATTTTTAAAATCCATAACAAGAAGGGGCTCTTGGAAATTAAACAAAAAACAAAAAAAAACAGTAACAAATTTAAAAATGCATGAGTCTTACAATGGAGAAAATTTCCAAGAAAGGGGGGGATATCAGAAAAATTTAGGCAAGAGTACTCAAGAAAAAAATAGACAATTGAATTGGAATCCTCAGTGTTCAATTAATTGAAATCCCAGAGAGAAAGAAACAGAGGAAAGAAAAAGTTGAAAAGAATAACACTAAAAAATTCTGCAGAATTAAGGATATTCAGATTGCAGGGGTCAGTGAATGCCCTAGACAATGAATGAAAAGAGCCCTACCCAGCACTTGCCATCATGAAACTTACCAGCAGGAAGGACTAAGAAAGAATCCCCTGAGCCTGCAGAGGAAAAGCAGATACCATGCGGAAGATTGAGCCCTACTCTGGATCCGGGTGTCTCAGCTGAACAGTTCCAAACTAGGAGACAGTGGAGTAATGGCTTAGCATTTTGAGGGACAATTCTTTTCATCCTAGGTTCCTGCAGGCATCTATACTGACTGTCCAGTACAGTAGAATGAAAACATTCTTACATTTTGAAGGTCTCAAAAATCTTCCTCATACACATCTTGTGTCAGAAAGTTGCTGGAATCTGGGCATCACTAAGATGCAGTGAATTAAAAAAAAAAAAAAACCCAAAAAACAAAAAAAACAGGTGGGGCCAGGCACAGTGGCTCACACCTGTAATCCCAGCAATTCAGGAGGCCGAGGCGGGTGGATCACTGGAGCCCAGGAGTTCAAGACCCGTCTGGCCAACATGGCAAAACCCCCATCTCCACTAAAAATACAAAAATTAGCCCGGCGTGGTGGCAGTGCCTGTAGTCCTAGCTACTCAGGAGGCTGAGGCAGGAGAATCACTGGAACCCGAGATTGCGCCACTGCACTTAAGCCTGGGCGACAGAGTGAGACTGTGTCTCAAAAAAAAACAAACAACAACAACAACCAAAAAACCCCCACACAAAACAGGTGGAATATCCATAAGGATCAGAACTGAATAGATGGAAAAGGAATTTCCAGGAAATGCAGTTAAGAAAAAAAGCTAGAAAACAAATCAGTTATCAAGTTCAGGGAAAACAAAAAGGTAATTTAGAAATCGTAATTATGATATACATTATACACCTCAGCAGGAGAAAATTCCTGCTGAAGAAAACTTCTATTTTTCATAATTTTGATATCTACTATAACTATGTATAACTAGTAAATATTAATTTAAATCTTTTGCTGTAATTTTTTGGAAAATGGAGAGGAAAAATATGAGTGTGTGTGTGTGTGTGTGTGTGTGTGTGTGTGTGTGTGTCTCCCAAAGAACCAAATCCTCATCTTCTGGAGTAGACGCCAATACCTAACATGGAAAAATCAAGAAACAGTACAATAAGCTTCTTATTTAGAAAAACGGAATAAATGCCAAAAAAAAAAAAAAAAAGGTGTGAAGTGCTTACTGCGGAGAGGGGGTGGTGGACAAGAAATTGCTGGTTTTGACTCAGCTTTGTGGGGTTATTTACTCTCTGTTATGTCCATGTTTTATGTAAAATATATTACAGAATTTTAGAATAAGTATAGGAGGTGGTTATAATATACTATAACAGAAGGAAAGAAAAAATTATTTTTAGAATAAAAAATAGCCTAGAAAAACATGCCAATTGTTAGTAGTTTGATTATTAATAAAGTGATTATGTTCTTCCTTTCACATATATTTTTTAACTTTTTTGTAATAAATGTGTACTACTGATAAAAAAAAAAGGGGAGACTTTTTACACACACACTCTCTCTCTCTCTCTCCCTTTCACTGTCTCTCTCCCCCTTTCTCTCTCCCATGTATGTGGTACACATGGTGCAAGCATGAGTTAATAAACCAGAGAGCACCAAGGTCAGAGTTGAAGTGGCAGAGGCAGGGTGTTGCAGGCACCATTCCTATGATGAGCCCTTGGAAGGCCAGGAAGTACTTGGACTGGAGGTACAGACTTGGCTCTGAGCTACTAGAGAGCAGGACAGCTCTCATCATGTGGTAGTCATCACGTTCATTCTCTTTTTTTTTTTTTCTGAGACACAGTCTCACTCCATCACCCAGGCTGGAGTGCAGTGGCGTGATCTCGGCTCACTGCAACCTCCGTCTCTTGGGTTCAAGCGACTCTCCTGCCTCAGCCTCCTAAGTAGCTGAGACTACAAGTGTCCACCACCATGCCTGGCCCATTCTTTGCACATAGTCTGCACTGCTCTATACACAATGTTCTTTAAATGAATTTTAATCAATGAGAGTGAACGAATAAAAACTTTTGCCCTAATGAAGAGGAGAGGAGAGTAGGATTATGTAGTCCTTCAGAAACAAAGAAATGGAATCAATGAATTCGATTTTACAGACAAAACAGATTTCACATTCAGCAATTAGACCTGCCCAGTATTCATGAGCTGCCTTTAGAAGCTGTGTGTCTTTCACTGTTGAAGGCTGTGAGCGGGAGCTGGATTTCTGCGGTGGTTGGGGGGCTAATGTCCCATACACTGATCTAATATCCCATATACTAAGAAACTTCATTGCGATTCTGGATCAAGATGTGTCCACCTGTGGACCATTAGATAGTCTTGGCTGCGGCTGCTCTGGAATGTGAACATGCAGTCAGGGAAGCAAACCTAAGTCAGGGCAGGGTGAGGTCTGAGCTGTCCCCATCAGCTCTTCCCTTGTGTGATCACGATTCACGGCAGCCCATCCTGTTCCAGAAGGAATTGTTCTCCTTACATTTAATGAAGGACTATAGGTCTCATTCTCTTGTGTGACAGGGAAGTTTACCGACTCTCCAGACTTTGCCTGGAGTCCCTAGAAAATATGAGCACCCTGCTCATAGGGGTCTTTGGGGTGTCTATGAGCAACACTTTGCTACCTCCAGGCTGCTCCTTGGACATCCGCTGGTCTCTCGCCTCATGGCCTCCCCTGCCTGTGTGGGAGGACCTGGAAAGGGAACTGGCCATCTAACAACCCTCTTGGAGCACCACCTTCTGCGTGCAGGTCCCTGCCCCAGCACAATCACCCTGACACTGCCTGTCTTTCCTTCTTTGTACTTCATAGGTATCTCTAGGGTCACAGATTGATTTACAGAAGAAGAAGCGGCGAGCGCCAGCTCCCCCTCCACCACAGCCACCACCACCGAGTCCCCTGATCCCCAACCGCACTGAGGATAAGGAGGAGAACAGGAAGAGCACGATGGGTGAGTGAGGCTCGGCCTGCCATCTGCATGCGGGGATGCTTGCCCTGTCCTGGAATGTCAGCTCTGATGTGAACTCCTGCAGTGGCCTCATCCATAATGACATTAACCCCAAAAATATTAATGCTAAAGAAAGAAGGGCTGGAAAGAAATAATAGCAAGTTCACTTCATATCTTACTAGCAGTATTTGGTGGACATTATGTGAGCATTTAGGAGGTGGGGGACGGTGGAAGGGGAGAAACGGCTGCAGGAGCGGGGAGAGGGTGAAAATGGGAAGCCTGTGAGTGTGAGTGTGCGATGTGTGTCTCTGATGGCAAAAGGAGAAGTTCCTAGGGTGACATTGTGGAAACTGCTTTGAAGGACATTTGGCATTTCGAAGAGATCTTAGGCCACAGGTGATGTATAGACAAGTTGACATCAGCTCAGTAATTTTTGGACCATCCTGTTTGAAATTAATCTCCACTTATATTACCTGGTACACATTTAGCAAAGACCCTGATTTTCTTTGAGGAAAAGAGAGCCCAGAGGAAAGAAGATGGAATTATACTATCTGTGAGCAGAAAGAGACCTATTAGATCATCATAGCCCACCCCTTTTGCTACAGATGAGGTGGAGAGAAGCTGAATGACGGCGCTCTCCAGGTCCGGGGGAGTCAAGTGTTCATTTTATTTTTAAATCATTCAGCATTTGTTATTTCACTTATGTTGGAACAGAAATGGCTCTTCCAGAGAGTGGTTGGAAAATGGCAGCCTAGGAGTCACACCCTCCTGAGCTGAGAGCCCCGAGAATGGCATGTGTCAGCGCTCACGACAAAGCCACCAGCACTCATAGGCCACTCACCATGCCCTTTAACCCACCCAGGCAGCCCCGCGTTTTGCCTTTGCCTTAAGGTCTGCAGCTGCAGGAGGGAAAGTCCTCCCAAGATAAGTGGCTGCCTTGACAGTTTCTGGACCTTTAGTGAGAGCTCTGTGGCAGTTTGTCAGCGTCTTTCCCCTTAGTCAGTTCCTCACTTTTAATGTGTCAGCATTTCAGCCTGGGAGTCAGTTACCTTAAGAAGCAATAACCTGTATTGCATGTCAGCTCATCCTCTTTCCCAGAGGACTGAAAGAAAATATCATCAGTGGATCACTAAAATAAACCTGGTTTTCTCCTATTTCGTGAAGAGCCCCCTATTCTCCCTTCCAAGCTCTCTCCCCATTTTTTGTAAAGGGACAAAAGCCCCTGGTTTAAATTTTAAGTGGCATCCACTGTAAATGGCTGTATGTGGTTGGGTCATGCCAATCCCTAGGCCAGTCACTTCAACCCAGGGCAGGACCCCCCTGATTCCGCCCTGGAGGCCTGAGTCCTTGTGTCCCATGTGCTTGGGACACAACATCTCCACCCTCTCTACAACTCAGGACATTCTTCAAAACAAACTTGGAGAACTATTACTCTAAACAACCAAAGGGGTTGAAAAGTATAAATGGACTCAGGAGATAAGCTAAATGAATGCTTAATCTAGCCAGAATAGGTCAGTGGCTGTAGAAAAGCAACAAGAGTAGGCTAAAAACAGATCTATGAACCTGAAAAAGACTAACATTAATAAAAGGAGTTCCTTTAAACTTGACAAAGCTCTGTAGGGGCTGTTGAAGAATAGTTTTCAAGCCCAGAATTTATGTAGTTGTGTCTGTTAAAAAGAAATTGCAACCAGGCACATCTTTCCAAACTGCTCCAATGATAGAACACTACGTATGTAAAATGTTAAAGTGTGAGTGTAGTTGGATGTGGTTGGTGCCAGATGAGAGTGGATTAGGTGCTGGATAAGACTGGATCTGGTGTTAGGTGTGGCTGGATCTGGTGTTGAGTGTGGCTGGATCTGGTGCCCAGTGAGATTGGATTTGGTGCCTAGTGAGTGACGACTTAGTTTAACCTGCTGAAGTAACTCCCTGTTGATTCCATATAGGTGGTGGACGGCAGGTGCCACAAAAGCCTCCCAGAGGCACTGCTCGGGGTCCACCCCAGTTAGTGCTTCCCCCACCCCCGCCCTACCCTCCTCCCGACACAGACGTGGTGGAGCCTCTCAGCTTTCCCGGGGAAGGCGCTGGTTCCGAGGCCTCAGACCCGAGACCCAAACGTATGTTCCTCTTGCTTCATTCGGACTGTGTTGACTGTTCATCTCTCTGGGCACTGCGATGTCAGGGCTGGGTTTCCAGATTTTCCATTCTTGTCTTTGTGTGTGCCTTTCCTTCTCAGCTCTTGTTTCCCAATGCTGAATGCAGTGTGTCTGATTTCACAGAGAATGCACTCTGGAGAATTTAACCAGGTAATCGTGCCTATCTGTGGTCAGACTTCAGCTAAACACACACCTTGTGGTTGTAGAGACATCAGCTAGGAGCCAGTGTTCTCATATTAGAATGAACCTCAGAGTGTCTTAGAGAGAGACAGCTGTCCGGCACAGCCGTCGTGTGATCTGGATGGTGGGCTGACTCAGGCAGGCTGTGGGCACACCTGCAGAGGTAGCACTCAAGAGCTGGGAGGACGTCCTTCGTAAGTTAGCTGTGGAACTCTGTGGCCAGCGGCCAAGCATGAGTACTGCTTCTCTATGGAAAAGGAAACTGAGGTACAAGAAGGGGAAGTAGCTCACTTTGAGTATACTAATAGCCAGAATTAAAGCCCTGCTTTGCTTCTGTTTCCCGGCACACCCTGTTTGAGATGGGGCTCTCCTTGTTGTTTCCTGGGGTTCTTTTGGACTTTAGTAAGTAGAGATAGCATTCCCACCTCTGGACAGGCATAGTTTTATACACTTACTCTGTACACTCCATGGCATTATGGGCATGTTGGGCCTGCGCTTGGACCACTTCAGTATGTCTCAGCTGTGCAGCAACACTTCTGATAAAGCAAGCGCCATCCTGGGCTGTGTACACGGAGCCGCGCAATGTCACTGTGCATGTGGCCAGGAGCCCTGCTGGTGCCCACATGAGTGTGCACAGCCCTCTGGTTAGGAAGTTCATACTTTTCTGCCACTGGACCGCTTTATCTTTTTCTGTCTTCTTTGGAAATGATGACTAGCTGCCTGCCAGCTTCTGGGTAAAGAAGATAATTGTTGGATTACTTACCGACTTTCTCTAGGCAAAATAATCCTGATTCATTTTATCTTTCTTCACAAGTACTTCTTTTCCACCCTTAAAATACGTTTGATCATCTTGACATTAGACATGCTTCCGAATGCAAATGAATTTTTTAGGGCATTCAAAAAGGAAGGGTTAGGCTTATCAATCAGAAAGACAGCAGCCGTGGCGTGGATGGCTCCAGACCCATTTCATCTCTGAAGACAGTGGGTTTTAAGCCCCACACACCAAGGCCATGAGAGTCGGTGCTCTCTCCTGCAGCCGCTGCCCTCACCAACAGAATATCCTCCCTGCAGGAAAAAGTGAGGGAAAAATAGCTGGATGAAAGCTATAAAGCCAAGTACAGCCCATTGGCAAGCACAGAATGGGCCCAGCACCAGCGGCTCTGTGGCAGCCTACACAGGATGGGAGAGCTGGGTGCAAACTTGCAGACCCTCACTTCCTCCTGTGTGTTGGGGGCACTCACTGTTCAGGTGCAGCATCTGCTGGGGCAACGGGCAGACAAGATGTGGGAGGGGTGCTTACCAGGGCGGCATCAGGCTTCCTCCTGCATCTCTGCAGAGCTGTGGAACCTCCCTACCTGCTGCCCTTACACCTTCGGACAGGTCTGAGCCAGAAGGAGAGCGAAGTGGCAGAGAAGACCAGACTCATCTTCGTCTTGCCTTGTGGCTCCATTTCCTCCTTGTGCCCTCTGCCAACTCCATACCAGTTCATTCCCCCAGGTACACGCACCTGGGACTTCCTTTGCCCTCAGCGTCATAATTCACCTTCTCCCTCTCTTCCCCTCTCACGCCCACAGCAATGGAGTTGGGGAAAGAGGAGGTTGGGATGGGGAGGCCCCAGGAGGCGTTAGATGGAGTGCACTGATTTCAACTCCCCCTCCCCTTCAGACCAGCCAAGCGCCTTGCCCTTCTTGGGACTCAGAGTCTCCCCTCCCTCTCCTGCCCCGCTCCCGCCCGCGCTCCTGGCTGACAGCGCACCACATGTTCAAGCATCTCGGAGCTTTTATGTTGCTAATCAGCAGAACCAGCCTGCCCATTGTTTCTGCCTTTACAAACTAGGATTCCCCACCCAAGCAGGCAGAATGCAACTTGCCTTCAGGACTTAAAAAAGTTAAGGAAAATGAATCTTTTCTTTCCATTTGTTGTATCTTTTTACATAATGTTGAAATCTGGGTGCTCCTTCCACCCATCCCCAGTGAGGCACAGGCTGTTGGTGCCTGAGTGCTGGGTGTGAATGTGCGTCCCTGTGGCCCACATTCACCTCTGGGCTCCTGAGCAAACTTCCGGCTGTTTTTGGCTGTGTGGAAGCTCAGTGGAGACATTTTAATGTCAGCTGCAAGCACTTGCCTGTCTCCTCTTGAGTTCAGTTTTAAAATTGTGTTCCTCGCATAACAAATGCTGTGTTTATAGGGGAGCTTACCCTGAGTACCTATGTGGCCCAGCGGGTCCACCAGGCATCTCACAGAAGCTCTCTCACTGCTTCGTAGGGTATGCACAGACACCATGGGGAAACTGAGGCAGGAGGCCTTACCACCATAAGCGGTACAGAGGGTTTTCTCTTTATGGGATCTCAGACTCTCAATCTTTGCTTCATCCATCGCCCTGCACTTCTCTCCTGCCACTGCAGAGACTCCCAGGGGACACCGTGGCTTTCACATTCGTTGTGATTTCTACAGCAGATGGTATACTCCACTTAGGTTGTTAAAAAGGAGAAATACACTTTTTTTGAAAACCAGTGTCCACTAACCTCCATAAGATAAAAAGATTCAAAAAGCTAGTGGATAATGGATTTGTGCGCAGATTTAAGAGGGTGAGGAGAAGACATAAATAGGTCCTATACAACTTCACCCTTTATCTCTTCAACTCTGAGCCATTCTGTTCCAGCCATTCCTCTGTCTCCTCCCTGACCTCTGTAAGGTCTTGACCCACTCATAGGCCTGATGGCTTTGCTGGGGTCCCAGTAGGCCTACTGCCAGCCTCCCTTCCACAGCCAGCCTCCTGCCAGCCGGCCTGGAACTCAGCCCAAGCACAAAGCCCTCACTCCCATTTTGATGCTGAAACTGTTATTAGTACTTGATACTTGGTTATGAAACCCACATTTACCTGGAACAAAGGCCAAATGGAGAAGACTGTATGCTCAGATGTTCAGTGCCACGTATGTGTGGGGCTTCTGAACTCTTTTAAACAAATACATGGTTCGTATCAAGAGTTCAGAAGAGGTGGAACAACCACCTCTTGTATGTGGCTCTGAGAGGCCACCTCTCCGCAGCTGGCTCTGCAGCTCACCCAGCCCATGTGCAGATTGCTCTGAGCTCCCTGTCTGCTCAAGCCACAGCTGCACAGGGCAAGTTCTCTGTGCACACCCTGTGGTCACCTCAGGCGCCCGTCTCTGGCAAGTCTCTCACTCCCTCCAGTGGGAATTCCTCCCACTACCTTCTAGGCATTTATCCTTTACTGTACTCACCATACCATATTACACACACCTGTTATGTGCCTCCTCTACTAGTTCAAGCTATTAATACTTGGAGGCTTAACTGTTTTATTCATATTTATATCTGTCCTTCAGGTTGGTGCCTGACACATAGCATAAATTTAATAAAGAAACATACCAGAATTTATCTCACCATGTGAATTGTAAGTATCAAATTACAGTGGAATATGCTATTCTATTCAGCTTCATTAAACATGTTTTCCAGGCTAAAGAGCATCTAGTACCCAGCATTTTAGGCCTGTCTGTAGGACACCCCTCAAGAGTCAACAGTGCATCAAAGACCTGTTGCAATTATACTTGAGAAAGATATGAAAATCTCCGTGGATTTCAGCATCCAACCTTGGCACCTTCTCGAGTGGTTTCTTGGTCTGGCCTTGCTGCTGGGATGCCTTCAGTTGTGTGTTGGCCTCTCTGAAGTGGCTCTCAGTGATCCTCACCTCCTGTGTTCACCCGCTAGCCTCTTGTAGCCTCTTGCCATGAATGTGGACTGTACTTAGTGACTCCTATCTAAGGAATAGAATATGGCAAAGGTAGTGGGATGTCACTCTTCTTACATCCAAGATGAGGGTTGAAAAGGACTGTGGTCTCTATCTTGGGCACCCTCGCTCACTTGCTCACTGTGAGGAAAGCCAGCTGCCATACTTGAGCTGCTCTACCGAGACCCACATGGCAAGGAGCTGAGGGAGACTTCAGCCGACAGCCAGTGAGGAACTGAGGCCCTTTGTCCACTGATCAGGAGCCTAGAAACCTGCCAACAGCCACTTGAGTGAAGTTGGGGGCAGATCCTTCCCCAGTAGGGCCAACAGATGAGACCATAGCCCTGATTGACACCTGGATTGTAGCCTGGTGAGAGGCCATGAGTCAGAGGCACCCAGCAAAGCCATGCTCAGATTCTAGACTCACAGAAACTATGGAATAGTTGATGCTTATTGTTTTAAGCCTCTACATATTGGGATAATTTGTTCTACAGCAATAGATAACTAAAACAAGTTTCAAGTAAGCAAAACACATCTCAAACCTACTTCAACAGTTAGGGAATGTCTTATCTCATGGAACAGGAATCCCAGAGTGGAGTAGCATTCAGTGTTAGTTGAATCTGAAGCCCAAGTTGTCATCAAGGATCTTGGTTCTTCCCAGTTCTTCTCTATATCATCTTTGGGGTCAGCTTCCCCCTAAGGCTGGGAGCAACGGGTCTGTGGCTGTTCCATGTATCATATCCAGACACTAGAATTTTCATAAGAGGAAGAGAGACTATCTCTTTTAATAGTTTTGTAGGAGAAAGGAAACCTTTCCCAGAAACCCCCCACTAAAGAGTTCGTCTCGTGTTTCATTGACTACAGTTGAGTAATACACTGACCCAATTCTTTGGCAAGAATGGAATGACCTTAGATGAGCCAGGCCCATCTGGCAGATGGGGATGGGGTCAGCTTTCTCTGAGGTACGTGGAAGTCACTGGTCAATGCTGGAGTTCTGTTAACTTGGAAGTATGGGTGATGTATGCTATATGAACAGCCAGCAGTGCACACTGCATATGGGTTGCAGCCTTCATTCAGTTTGATTTTAGTCTGGAGCATGTAGGATGTGTGATGAGTAGGTACAGAGAGGATGGTGAGTCACTGTTGAAGAGCAAGTGGGTGATTTGGCTCAAAAATAGTAAGGCCAAGCATCTGAAAGTCAAAAGTCACCAAGGAACCATCCTCCTTGAGGGACGATTTCAGTGCAGAACTGGCCACTTCAAATCTAGCCTCCACCTACACTTCTCATTTTCTGCTTTTCTAGAGCAGAGGAACTATTAGAAATGCTCCTAGCAGTAGAATATGCCTATTTAGTATCCAGGAACTGAAGCATCTGTTTTCTTGATAATCTTTGTAGTAAGAGATGTGTTCATCACACGAATCTGAAGAATACTGGATCTCACTTAAAATTACTTCCTGCTGTAGAAAGCATAATCTTGTCTCTTCCAGAGTTAGTTTACAGTGGAAAAAGTGCAGCCTTTTTAAAGGCAACACAGGGCAAGTGTGAAGGTGTGTGTGGCCAAAGAACAAACTCATGCTCCCTGCTGTCACCTTGTATAGAACTGAGATTTCTGTTGCCTGATCCAGGCTGTCCATGTCTTTCTGGCTATCATGGTCAGGACAACTTGCAGAGTCTGAGTTGATAAATATCACACGTATAGGAGAAGGGCTATTAAGCTATGTAACCTCTCAAAGCTGCATATTACAAAGGGCATCACTAGTAGGGTTTTGGTGTGTGTTTGATGTTTCCCAGCATGGTTTTAAGAACAATGGAAGAATGGCTCCCTGGTCTGTGGTCTTTAATCATGTTTTTTTTTATTAATAAGATTTTGCATTAAACTTTAGATATCTAATCATGTACACAGATGCTTTATGTGCATGTCTAAACCAATACAGTTTTATGCATACGGATTTTTCCTCATAACTTTCTAATCAGCTTGCTTTCATTTGATTTCAGTTGAAATCACCATTGTGATTCACCATAATGGAGCCTACTCCCTTAGTGCATTGAATTGTTTATTTACAAGATTTGCAGTGCTGATTATAATTAGGCTATTAACAAGTTATGAATTATCTATTTTAATTAGCAGACCTTGGAGATTTAAAGATCAATGCGTATGGAGCTCAAATTACAGATCCTCAATTTACTTTACATTTTAAAAATGAAAATATTCAGTGACTGTCATTTTCTCACACGTTTTTCTACACCAGGCTTGAGCAAATAAATCCTTCCTTGGGCATACATTTACAGGGTAATTGACAAAAGATCAAAAGGCATAAAGGGAAGATAGGTCATTGTCTCCTGCTAAGCAACCCCCGCCCCCAACAAGGGATACTATTTCTAGCTAATCGATTTTAAATTTGTGACCAAGTATCCAATTCTAAAGAACTTTAAGGAAATTCTAAAACAGGGAGATAAAATGAGAGGAATGAACTATCTACTTTGAATTAGAAGAGAGTATCTTGAGTTTAATCAGTGCAGAAATAATAAGAAGAATGATTTACATTTTAAGCAAGTGATCCAGCAGAGGAACTGCGAATCTAGAAATACTTCAATCCAGCTTGAAATATTTGGTGGCTATAATCCTATCTCTACACTGGGGACCAGATGCTCACTAAGGGCTGCTGGCTCAGTGAAGAGCCGTGTGCTGCTTGAGCAGAGGGCATGGAACTGGAGAAGGTAGGACAGGAATTTGGCTGATGCCCCTTAGGTTGGGACCAGTCCTCATTAGAGTCTCCTAATGCCTTATTCTCAAATTTGAGTCCAAACTAAGTACTTTTCCTATTTCAGAACAAAGCAGTTAGTTCTAAAGCTTGTGACACAAACAGTCCTGTGAGTCCTGTTTGTCGTGGGAAACACCCATGAAACACTACAGGTGTGGAGCTCAGAGCAAGCCCTGGGAAGCATTCTTGCCCTTGGCTGGTGTTTATTTGCCACTTTCCTTCCCTGGCAGGAGAGCCAGCCACACAGCTGTTCCTGCTGCCACGGGGCAGGCATGGCATCCAGGAAAACAGGAAGTGGGTCGTGAGCAAATGGGCCTTCTCATAAAATGGAAGGAAATCGTCAACTGTGGGACTAGAATCTGTCCGTACTCAAAAGTACATTGGAAAAAAACGCAACTGAACTTTTAGCCTGTTATTATTGTACCTTGAAAACCATTAAATCTACCCAACATAGACTAAAGATTGGATGCAGCTTAGAAGTGAAGTAGTGAGAATCAAAATACATCTATATATAGCTTTTCCAAAAAAAACCTTGTGAGCCTATTTCTTTTTGCTAATTACTTCTTAGTCTTTTATTTACAAGGTACAATGTCCCTAACTTGAGAGAGAATTAAAGAACTTAGTGACAACTCAATGGAACAGAACAGCACTTTGCCAGCTCATAAAAGCAGATCGTTAAAATTTCAGGAATTTTGCAAACCAATGGCTGAACAGACCCACTATTAAAAAGTAAATTATATAGACATACAATTAAATAAATAATATTAAAAACAGAGGTAACAAATACTAAAAATGCATCACTTCCTAATTATTTTACTACATTTCATTACTATTTCTATGTTCTCGAGGTTGTTTACATGTATCGGCTCTGTAGGATTCAATGCTATAGAATAGTAAAAATATATCACAATGTGCTACTGCACATCTCTTCACAGTACCGCATTCAGTGACTGATGTCAATAGCAGGAAATCAACCATCGAGAAACTATTTATAGCATAGGAATTAGCAAATGTTACAAATCAGGTACTGATTGGTCTTGTTAATTGTCTATATATAAGACAGTGATTGGGAAATATAATAATGCAGATTAAATAGAAAAGTATGTCATATCTGTAGCCAATACATTGTGAATAGCAGAAAAAATTGAATTGTACCTCCATTTTCCAAAAACCATGATCTATTCAGCCAAGTCATTCATGGGAGTGACAAATGAGTAAAATTCCAACACGTATCTTTCTGGTTTTAGTTTCATCTTACTGTCTGATGCCATCATGTTGAAGTTATACTTGTTTGTTAACGGTAATGATTGACTGGCTACAGATTAAAGAATCTGGGAAAAATTAATGAAAGCATTCTATGAGAATCAACTGGTAATACAGAATTTACAAAAAATAGTATTGTGCATTTTGTTATTTCTTATAAATTTTGTGTTACTTATCCTTTATATAAGTAAAACTGATTGTAACTATTTATACCTTTTTCCTCCAAAGAGCTGGTTACTAACCATTTACCAAAATACCACTGCAAAGTAGTAACAAATATGAATAGAAATGGTGAAAAGAAGTAATATTGTTTAGTTAAGAAACCTGAGAACAGATTTCTTTGATTTTCATGAGTCAGTGCTCAAGCCCTAAGCTGATGCAAATAATCACAACTGTATCTTGTTTTCTTGAGCTTTAACTTGTAGCATGAACTCAGGTTAAGCATAAAAACCATGTTGAAGAACTTCTCTTTGGGTTTATATAAATTTAAGTCCTTCCCAGAAATAAGGCATAAACATCTTGATTTTTCAAGAATGGTTTGAAGTTGTTATTAAATATCATTACCTTGTTTTACTAGTTAAGAAGTAAATAGAGATTATGAATCAGGCATTCTCTTATGACAATAGTCTTCTAAACTGTCTTAGGAGGTTTTGGGTGATGATGTGCACTCAGGCATGGCCCTTCTTTATTTTAATCCCTCTCCCCCAAGGCCTTCAGAGATTTAAAGCTACTCTCATGTAATAGCCCTTTGCACCACGGGTCAGTCTCCCACTAGAGAAAACAGTGGCACTTGAGAGGAGTTAGCTCCACAGGTACTTGCAGTTGATGTCCATCTCCAACTCAGTAAAACAACCAGTATTCTCTAAGTTTATATGTGGGGCCTGCCCATTGTCACCCTTATCAAGATGGGATACATTGAAATTGAGGGCATCACAAAGCCATATTGTCTATTTTCCTCTGGGGTTCTACAAGCAACTTAAACTTTTTTTTCAAGAGGTAAGAAATAAATGACTTGCCTACCAGCTGCTTTGTGTCTCTGCTTGTAAGGACCTTAGGTTTCATATCAAATCCAAATAATTTTATGTGGCAACCTGAAAGACCAACCATGAGGGAAGCAATGCTTATGATATGGTTCTTACAGGAGGCAGAATCGTATCTGTTAGATCAATAGGCCCTTTCCACAGCTGGCATACAAAAAGACTAAATGGAAAGGAAGAAAACAATAACAATATGCTTTGGCTGATAGAACGCTTGCTATGCAGTGTTAAATCTCCAGGGGCTGGAAGATGAATGATAATGGCAGATATTTATTTCACCGCAAGTGTACGTTCACATTTTGCCATTTATTTTCCCCCACAGTTTATTGCTGTGCATCATTCCCTACTCAGGCCAAGCGCTTCTGATGGACGGGCCTCTTCCTGACCTCGGACCTTTCCCAGTGTCTCTTCTGCCCTGGCTCTGATTTTCCTGTTGTTCTTCCTCCTTTCAGGATAAAAGGGCTCATTGTACACCCACAGTTCACTTCCTTTGGGATTTACATATAAATGCATTAATAACAGAGATTTGTTTGACTGAGGTTTATATTTTTTTTGAAGGAGGTAAATTATACGCAAATTTTAGGTTGATAATATTCACCTGTCTGAAATTCACTGATACTTGGAAATGTTCCTATGAAGAATTCTGCTTTATTTTAATTCATTATTAATTCATATTTTTCTTACTGGATATTCGATTCCAGAATTTATTGCCCATTTTTCTTAAAACTAGATTGTGTCCATAAATTGACCAGTATAGTCAATTTGGGTAGAACTGAAACTTTCTGTCTACCTGGTAAAACTAAATGCCTAAAAACATGAACCATATAGTTAGTAGGAACTCACACCTTATATATACTATCCATTCAGTGATACATAGGACCCAATGTCTTTGTGTTTTTGAGGTTTTCCCATTACTGTGTACTTTGCCATTTTACATAGTTCACTAAAAAGAAAAAAGCGGGAGAAGAAGGGTGTTCTATTCATTATTCTGTATTATGATTCTCTTCATTATTCTATTCTATTCATTATTCTATTCATTTCTTCACCCATTTATTCACTAAACAGTGACACAGTACTTACTTGATGCTAGGTATTACACCAGTTTTGTGGGCTATAAGAGTGAATAACGAGCACATGACCTCTGGCCTTGGATTTTACTACCTGTGGCTCCCCAGGCACATGAAAAGAAGTAAAGATGGTTCCATTTGATAAGTACTAGTCCCAAGGGTTGTACATGTGATAAAGATGCCAGAGGGTGTGACCACCATGTCTGTGCAGAGGTGCTGCCGGCTCCTCTTTGAGTATGAGATCCCTCTGCAGTCACACAAACTCACCCAGTTACGAAGAGCTAGCCACCTCAACTGCATTGTCCCAAGACAGGCAGAGTAGGTAAAAATAGTCATATGTTAAAATTCAAGGTTTAGATAAAAAGACAACTAGTTCTTGCTTGCTTTGATTAACTTTTATTATGCAGATGCATTTGAACTGGAGAAGCTTGTCATGTTTCTCTCTAAAAGATGTTTTTAAGTGTTATTGCTCAAAATGAAAAAAAAAAAAAAGAATCAGTAAGTATTCCTGACATGTAGGACTGTTGCCTGGCTGATCACAATGAAAATGTTAGCTATGACTAATGAAGGAATTATCACAGCTTACATTGGTATTAATAATAAACAAATATAAGCCGAAGCTATATGTAACCAATTTAGTGCTATGTATTGGTGAAAAAAACAGAAAGTTACAGAAATTACTCACAATGAAACATAGAACAAGTTAGAAAGGGCCTTTTTTTTTTTTTTCATTGAAATAAAGGACTTTTGTCTGATAAGTAGCAGTCATTTGACCTCAGATCATTAAGTGGGGAAAGTCTAAACAAGAAAAGGTAATGTTTACCTGAATGTTGGGGAAGGCATTAGGATTTATGGCCCAGACTTAAAGATTGTAGAAGATTGTATATAATTACAGCAATAAGCATTTGTGTAAGAAGTAGCTATTATGCTGAAGAAAGATGGGCACAGAAAATCTCTAGGCAAATCCTTGGAACAGGGGAAAGTGATACTGCTCGTAGAATTATTGGTTCAAGAGGCAGAAAATATGATGCAGTAAGTATATCCACTTGATTAAAAATAGACGACAGAGGTATGTGGTGGGGGAAAACAAATGCAATAGGGCTAAGTCAGCTTACATGGAGTGAATTGAATTTGAACATGGCACCCCCAATTTACTTGATCATAAAGTTAGCCAAAGACATGAGTGGTCAATCTTTGACAATACTCTAGTGATCTCCAGGAGAGATGGCCTGATAGATGTTGGATAGAATCAAGGGCCATTTGATGAGCAAGTTTTGTAGATTTACATGTGACTTGGCACTGTGCTGGCATTAGAGCCTTCTAAGAATCAGACAAATTAATTAGATGAAATTTTCTCCCAAAGCACTTGCATTTCAGAAAGTTTCTCATTTCTGACTCAGCTTAGAACCCATCGCTTGTTGCAGGTCATTTCTCCTCCTTATAAGCCATGTCTGTTTCTTTTTTCCATCATGTCATACACCCTGTCCACAAAAGATGGTAGCTCACATTTTCTAACTAGAGACGTGCAGGCAAGTTGATAGCATGAAGAATCCCTTGGGAATACCAATTCTGTAGCAAATGCTAAGGTGAAAGAAAAACTATGCATTATTTTTCAACTATAGTTGGCTTAAATTCTTAGTTTCACCCTGGAGACCGTGTTGTCAGTGGACAATTGAGCATGCTGTGATTTCTAAAATGCAAGCTAGTTTATATGACAATGTTTGCCATCTCACTTCACCAGTACTTTTGACCTTTTCATATGATTCTAAAATCACTTACTTGTAAATAAATACTCCTAGTTCTATAGATGAAACAATTTGGAAAAATCTTAACTGTTTACTCACTGACATTTTATTTTAGCATCCATTATAATCAATCACACGTCGCATCTGTGTTTGTGATGCTTATCAACTGCTAATTTTCACAGTTTTCATGCTAATTTGGATCCATAATATGACACAGTTTATTCACAACTTCCATAGCTCATGTAATGTAATTCAAAACGTTTCCACGTGCAGACTAACATTTCCCATAACGAAACAAACTTTTCTACCATAGGGATAAGAGTACATCTTCCAAAAAATTACAGGGGAAAGTGAGGGCCTTTCAAACAAGTATTCAAGATGTCTTGAGTCATCATAACCAATTACAGATTATCCAGACCCAGAAACTAATCCACATACAGAGCACTTGCTTCCTCTGGCTTCTCTGAATTTGTGTGTGTGTGTGTGTGTGTGTGTGTGTGTGTGTGTGTGTGTGTGTGTGTGTGTGTGTGTGTG
This sequence comes from Hylobates moloch, assembly GCF_009828535.3. Classification (NCBI taxonomy): domain Eukaryota; kingdom Metazoa; phylum Chordata; class Mammalia; order Primates; family Hylobatidae; genus Hylobates; species Hylobates moloch. The sequence continues at coordinate 118,346,099 of NW_026652276.1, forward strand.
TGTGTTGTGTGTGTGTGTGTGTGTGTGTGTGTGTGTGTGTGTGTGTGTGTGTTTTAACTGTTTCATCCTTCATACCCAAGGAATGTGGAGCAGGAGAAAAATCCAAAATAGCTTTTGCACCTTATTAGTCACCATGGTAAAATGACAACAAGCAAACTTCAAACACTTCAGTAAAGACAGAGGTTCAAGTATTAAATAAAATGAGGCTCAGGAGTTATCGGTATATTTTTGGTTTCTTTGCTTTATTTGTCACCAATAGCAACGCATAATTGGTAACCCTTTTGCCGAATAACTCCCTTTGCTGGAAGTTTTGTGATTTAATTTTGCTGTTACTTCTGTGTTGATTTTACCCTTAAAGGCTTTATATTATAACCCTTCTTTTTCCTTCTTATTGAGAAAATAACAAATTTTTATTACTTGAACGAAGCTGCATAAAATAAGGCTCTATCTGAGTATATTTTTCAGTAAAGGGAAAAAATAAACCCCCCAAAAGAGATTAGATCTATTGAGATTATTTAGACTGGACACACTGTTTCCTGGTTGATAAATCTGCTACAGGGTTTCAGGGCAGGAAGTGAGGAGAAAAAATAACCAAAACATAAAACCCGAACGCAAATGGAATAGTCAATATCTATCATACTTTCTTCTTTGGCCCATAAGGGACAAGATTTAAAGAGCGGATGCATCCTTTCCTTGTATGTTTAGTGTGAATAAGAAGTGGTAGGGAGGAATATAAAGACATCCTGAATCACACAAATCATCAACCACAGGATGGAAGTGGATGGCAGATTGCCATGTCTAGCCCACACACGCATCCTCTCTGCCAGGTAAAGTTGCCAATATTAAAAGTCAGATTTGGCTTGAAATTCTGGTTCTTCCTGGAATGTGTAAAGAGCCTCCCCAAAGGGCTCACATCCTTCAAGCAAGCCATGAGCATAGCTTGGCAGCAGGTGCTCCCTGAGCACAGGCCGGCACTTGCCATGCACCACGGAGCCCACCAATCCCACAGCTGACACCCAGGCTAAGAATCCAGTATTTTCAGGCTCGTGTTTTTCCAACAAGAAATTTAAAGGGAAAGTGATTATGTCCTATAGTCAGGAGCATGAGAGGACCAGAGAGGCAGATGCAGCACAAACTTACAGAGTTGCCGTTCCAACGAGAGAAGTGTAGTTGGTGGTGGAAGTAAGCACATTTGTATCTCTGGCCTGTTTCTGCTTCATCCCTGCACTCTTCGCTTGGCCCTTCTCTCTCAATCGTTTCTCTCTCCCACCTGGTCTCTCATATGGGCAAACTCCGAATTTGCACCCACAGTGGTGTATTGGCAGAGCTGTGCAGGGAATGCCCTGGAAGGCAGATTCCCTTTCATGTCTGCTGGCTCCATTCTGCCCCTTTACATTGTCATTGTCATATTATTGAGGATTGGGTGCGATCAGGCCAAGGGCGACGTTTTGATGAGCTGGAACTGTCACTCACTGCACAAGTGGCCTACATCTGGAGTCTTTAGGCTCCATAGCAGAAACCTTAGATGTGAAGAGTGAATTACTTAAGTTCAATAAATATAAAATAATAGTAAATTGTTATAAATTGAGACGTTTAGCTTCTAGTAGGACAAGTCTCCATTTAATATTGCAAGGTGAAGTGTAGGAAGAACATTGATGGGGATTTCTGGGTTTTATGCTATTTTTTGTATTTCACAGCTTTATAGGAGTATAACTGACACACAAAAAACTGCATATGTACAAAGAAAGTATATAATAGAATCAGTTTTGACACTTCTATACACCATGAAACCATCACTCACCATCAAGTAATAAACACATCCATCACCCTCAAGTTTCCTTGCATCCCTTAGTCATCATTTTTAATCTGTGTGAGTATGTATATGTATATGTGTATATATACATAGACATGCACACAACTATATATATTACTTTCTGGCAGTACTGTACATCGAATGGGAAAGTTAGCAAAATATAGGTTTTAATAACAAATCCTAAATTAATTGAGAAGTAAAACTTCATTCTAGCTAATCGGGAAATTGTTTAAATGGAGAACATTAAGTGTTAAAATTGATGACCCTAATGATAAAGCTGAGTATTTGATCTGAGGAGAAAGAAAGCTGGTCGCAGCATTTTAATAGTCATCTGAATGCATCCTTTGTGAAGTGAAAACGTGTGGATGTGAGTGCACATACAACCTTTGGAACTACTTCTCCCCTATCCAAGTTTTCAAGAGGAAACAAAGGTAATTTCTCCACTAATTTTCTTCTGCCAAAGAAGCATGAGTGTGTTCTTTAAACCACGTTTACCAAAAGTAGCTGAGAGGAGGTCAGCCCACCTCCTCTGCCGCTCCAGCCTGGCTTGAGAACCGCTGACCAGGATTGCTGGCTCTAGTCAGGAGCCCAGCTGCCAGGCTGGGGCTAGGCAGCGGCAGGCACCAGGGCAGCATCTGTCATGGGCTCCACTGCAGTGGCCAGCTGCCCACTGACCCTCACTCCCTCTTTGCCTTTGCCAGGTTAGCAAGCAGTTGAAGGGGCTGCTTATTTAAGAGACAAGAGCTTCTTGGATGACTTTACCCACACATTTCAGCCACCAGGGGGAACCCTGATTATCCCATTGATGGACAGAGTTGAAGCGAATGCAAAGAAACATACAAGAAGTTAACATTGGGGCTTTGCTGCATTTATGCCAATATTATGTTGCAGCTAGTCACACAACAATTTAGTGACTGTAATTATAGGATTGAGTCCTCTCATTTACAAAGAGGGGAAAGTGAGTCAAGAAGAGTCTAGTAAGTTGCCTGAGATGACGCAGCTAAGAAAGGTCTGTGCTCAGATGGCTGGCTCCCCATCCATTGTTACAGTGTGACTAGTGGGTCTAAAAAGGGATGTGTGTGTATGTGTATACATGCACACATACATGTGCATACATGCATGTGCACCCATGGTGCATGCATATCTAGACTCATGTACATGTGCATAGATGTATATACAGTATGCATGCCCACACAATACATGTGCACACATTGTGTATCTTAAATATCTATGCATACATACACAAATGTGTACAAAATATGTGTGTATATATACACGTGCGTACATATATGCCTACACATGGTGTACATATTCATGTATGTATATATTCATGCATACATGCACATCTATATACATTTGTAATGTGTGTGGAAATACACATACATAACACATGCGTGCACTCATAAATCCATGTGTATACACTGTGTGTGTTTGCCTGCACGTGTGTGAAGATATGAGGCCAAGGACAGTATGTGGCTATGTTAGCTTGTTGCTGCCAGTATGCTTCCCCACCCCACACACAACATATCTCTGAACCTGGTGCTTCGGTCACTGGAAGGCTTTGCAAGGATTCTGAACTTGTCCACTTTGCCCTCCCAGAAATTATTATCAGGACTCTTCTTTGGTGCCTAATTTATGACTTGGATAAGATTTAAAGATTAAAGAGAATATGGCCAGTTAATTGTTTAAATGAATAGTCTTCCATAGTTAGATAGGGCAGAAATCCAAATCAACCATGTTAGTAAACTCAAACCTCATCTTTCATCTCTGCCCTTGCACTTCTGTCTGCCTCCACCTGGCTATTTATTAGCCAGGAGGCACCTTGCCATGAAGGAGGCGGCCTCTGTTTGAGTGCAGGCTGCACAGTGGGACTACAGGAAGGTTCAGCCCATGGAGGCTGGGGGGGTCTTAGTCTTCATAGATTTGCTGCCAGCGGGGTGGGGGCAGGAAGTGATGATGGCTAAAGTGGCACCCCCTTCCCATGCACTTTTCCTGGAGTAACCCTTTAATCTATACCACAGCCCTATGAGGTCACTGCTATTGTTATCATCCTCATTTTACAAATAAGAAAACGGCAGCACATAGACGATAAGAAACTTGTCTGCAACCAAAAGCAAGTTAATATTTAAGCCAGGACTTGAACCTTGCCAGTCTGGTCCCAAGCACCTGCTTAACTTCCATATCCCTCCTCCCTACTCTGTGTCCTGTTAGTCTGTGGGGAGGGCTAGAAGGCTCTAACCCTGCTCAGATCTCCCCAGGAAGCTGTTCCCTGTGTCCACAGAGGAAGGAGAAAGCGGAGGAGGTGGCGCATGCTGTTTGAGCTTTGTGGGAGGATCTCTCGTGCAAGCCCGCCTGAGCCCACAGCCAACAGCAAGTATGGGGCTGCACAAAAATACCAGGAAGGAGGGGCTTGACTCCAGAGAAAGGGAGATCAGAGGACCCCACAGAGACTGAGACAGTCACCACTTGTGGGCCTCTCAGGCCACAGACACTGTCCTGGACTTCAATTACTTTAGTATTTTCATCACAGCAACACAGTGCACTGGTGTGTTAGTCTGCTAGGGCTGCCATGATATCATACCACAGACTGGGTGGAAATTTATTCTCTCACTGTCCTGGAGGCTGGAAGTCCGAGATCGAAGTGTCGACAGGGTTGGTTTCTCCTGAGGTCTCTCTCCTTGGCTTACAGATGGCCGCCTTATCCCTGGGTCTTCCCTTGTTGTGCATCTGTGTCCTAACATTCTCTTATAAGGACACCAGTCCTATTGGATGAGGCCTCCACCCTAATGACTTCATTTTAACTTAAAGATCGTTTAAAAGACCTTATCCTAATAAGGTTACATTCTGAAGTACTGGAGGTTCCGACTTCAACATATGAATTGTTAGGGAACACAGTTCAGCCCATAGCACCTGGTGCGCATTAGCCTGTGTGCTGATGACGACAGAGGCTGGAGAGCTTCTGTTGTACCCAAGCAGATGCACAGGGGAGACCCGGACTCTGACTCCAGGTCTTGGCCCTGTTGGAGGCCTGAGCCCTGCCACCTTTCTGGCCAGCTGTGCTGATTTTGCCCAAAGCTGGCTGCAGCCCACCCTGGCCCAACACTGTATGTGAACCACCATTGCTGCGTGCATTCGGCCTCTGCCCTGACTTTGAATTTCCTCCTTGCCCCCACAGTTTATGGAGCAGCTGAAGCTCTGATAAGACTTCTGAGCTTGCTTCTGAATACCACAGCCCCAGGCACAGCAAAGCCAAGAACCCTGTGGATGAGTGAGGGCAGCAATTCTCTACACAATCCTGAAATCAAGTGTTCCTGTTTGTCTTCCTCCTCCCCATTTCCCCAGGCACTGCTCAGCCTTCTCTTAGGTCTTTCAAGCATTTGTGAATGCATGTGCACACTTAGACACACACACACACAAAACCCATCTTGTGTCTTACCTACCTCTGAAATATTGGCACTTGGGAGACAATCCATAATCAGCTAACACTTGTTTTTTTCTATCCTCTGTGTGCTTGTTAGAATACTGTGAAAGTGTTTTCTATGGACCGACTTCTAAGTGTTCCTCTTAAAATCAGTGTTATTCACACAGTTCTAATGTAATGAATTCTATCTGTCTGAAAGCTTGCCATATTGTCCCTGGTTTCTTCCAGCTAATAGAGAGAAAAATGAGGAAAATGAGCCTGAATATGAACCCGTCACCACAGACCGCACTGCATCCTTTCCAGGCAGCAGGGCCCAGGAGACTCCGCTCAGGCCTGGCAGCCTCTGTGTTTCGCTTAGGCTTGTTTTGCTCAACCCAGGCAAGACTTTTAAAATTGTTTGAATAAGCTGCTGCATCAGTATGCTTTTTTAAATTGTGATTTTTAAAAAATAATATAAAATGTCCCATTCCTTCCATTTTCAAATGCATACTTCAGTGGATGTAAGTGTGTTCACGATGCTGTGAAACAGATCTCCAGGACCTCATCATCCTGCAGATCTGATACTCTCTACTCACTGAACAGCAACTCCCCTTTGCCTGCCTGTCTTTTTGCGCCTGGCTTATTTCACTTAGCACAATTTCCTCGAAGTTCATCCATATTGTAGCATATAACAGAATTCCCTTCCCTTTTGAGGCTAGATATCTTTCAAGTATATGTATAGACCACATTTTCTTTATCCATCCATTGTCAGTTGACATTTAAGTTGTTTCTACCTCATGGTTATTGTGAATGATGCTGCAGTGAACACAGGTATGCAAATATCTGAAACTGTGCTTTCATTTCTTGGGGATATATACCTAGAAGTGGGATTGCTGGTGAATCAGCATATCTTTGCCTGAAAAAAAAAAAAAAGCCACTCAAGCTGAGTTAATGCACAAGGATATATATGGGATCCTATACTGCACCTATAGGGGTTGGGTCAGCTCCCTTACCCCACATCAGCCACATGTGAGTTCCTGAACCAATCATAGTAGCCAAGGGAGTGCTACACACCTATTGGCTTAGGCCAGAATGCGCTGATCAATTTTCAGGGAGAACAGGATTACCATGTTTGATTGGATAATCAGGGTTCATCTCCCAGACAACCAGGTTGCTCCACAAAGGGGACGGGGCAGAAAGGGTGCTGAGGGTCCTGCACTGTCCAGAGAAGTACATAGCATGGGGCTAGAGCCAAGCTGCATGGACTCAGGGCTTGGGTCTGTTACTGGGTGATTTCAGGCAATTTGCTTAACTTCTCTGTGCCTGAGTTTCTTCATATTGAAAGAAAAAGTGCTTTTTAGAATTACACATGCAGATACATGTAGAACATTTAGAAATTTTTCGGGGGCTGCTGGGTTGGAGTCAACAGATCCTAATTATTATGAAAATAGCCACAGTTTAAAATGCAGAAGATTGTGCATTAAAATCGTGATTTCTTCTTTGTAAAAAAAGAGATAAGGCAACACCAGTTTTACTGCATGAAAGGAAGTGTGGGATGCATATTAGCTGCTGCTTGCAGACACATGTAGGTGCCAGGTTTCCTCAGGGTCCTCGTGGGGCCACACCTGGCCCTCAGCCTGCCTCCTGCTGCTGTCTGCAGACCTCTGTAGATGGATCGGTGCAGGTTCCCTGATTCAGTCAAACTGGAGAAATGAAGTCACTCAAACCCTCATTTTTAAAAAGTGAGAAATACAAAGATTATGTTGTCAAATACTACACAACCCTTAAAGAAAATGTTAGGCCAGGTGCAGTGGCTCATGCCTGTAATCCCAGCACTTTGGGAGGCCGAGGCAGGCGGATCACCTGAGGTCAGGAGTTCGAAGCCAGCCTGGCCAACATGGCAAAACCCCGTCTCTACTAAAAATACAAAAATTAGCCAGGCGCAGTGGTGGGTGCCTGTAATCCCAGCTACTCAGGAGGCTGAGGCAGGAGAATTGTTTGAACCCGGGAGATGGAGGTTGCAGTGTGCCAAGATCGCGCCATTGCACTCCAGCCTAGGTAACAGAGTGAGACTGCATCTAAAAAAAAAAGAGAGAGAGAGAAAATGTTGAATTTTCAACTTCATACAGTCACACAAGTGATGCAGAGCAATTTCTGTCTTCTTCCTTTTTCTTAGGAAATTTAATAACTGTGCATATTGCCTTTGACAGAGTGCTGAAAGTGTGCCCCCTACAGCTTATAAAAATGAAGTACCTGCCCTGCAGTGCAGAGTGTCTCTCACTGTTTTGGGGGCTGCTGGGTTGGAGTCCTGAGCAAATGCATGTCAAGGACGCAGGACTTCACCGTGGTTGCTCCTGTGTGTGCCCCAGCGCTCTCCATGGCTGTCTCAGGGCCTCTTCCAGGACAGCTGAGCCGGGGCCAGCAGCCTTGCTCATGCTACCCCTTGCAGATGCAGTCCCTGGTGCTGGCAGGCACGACTCCTGGAATGGCAGGCTGAGAGCTGCCTTAGATGACACGTTGAGCCATGCCCCTGGCTGACAAGGGAAAGATCATTTTCTCCTCCAGCCCCTGCAGATCAGCAAGTGCCCACGTCTCCATGTGATGATGAAACACACAAGTAAATAAGCCGTGATGTCGTCTGGGAATGCTTCAGCCAGTGTGGCTGGTCTTAAACTGGTCTAGTTTAGTTGAGACACTTGGAGTGGCCACTCGTTGGCCACTTCAGAGAAACCAGCAGTGTTAATTGGAAGCCTCTCTCCAAGTCTCAGCAGGCCAGCCGAGCACTGGGACACCATGGCTCTGACTTAAGCCTTTGCCCTGCAGTCATGCTGTGACTCAGGGGCTGACCCAGAGCTCGGGATTATGGAGGCTTTGGAGAAGCAGCTGCACCTTCAAGCAAGTTTCCTTGGATGTATCTCCTGCCACCTCTCACAGATACAAATTAGAGAGAGAGAGAGAGAGAGAGAGAGACATGAACTGTTGTTACTGCAGCAAACATCCACACTGGATCTGCTGTCAGGGTTGCATCCCGGGAAAGCTAATTTTGTGGACTTAAAGTAATGAATAATTAGACCATTGCTAAATGTATGTTTAATTTTCTGAACAAATTCAAAGCATTAGAAAGATAATGAAGATTTTCTTAAAATTAGGCCTATTTTAACCCTCGCTACTGTTCAGCCCTAATGGAATATTTATTCCAAAATCTCTATTCATCAGGCTTCTCCAGAGATACAGACCAATAGGATATATTTATGAGTGTGTGTGTGTGTGTGTGTGTGTGTGTGTGTGTGTGTGTGTATCTATGGTGGGGAGAGATTTTTTTATAGGGATGGCCTTGTGTAATTATAGAAACCAAGAAGTTTGATCATTGGCCATCTGTAAGCTGGAGACCCCGGAAAGCTGGTGATGAGATTCTATCCAGGTCTCAAGGCCCCAGAACCAGGAGCTCTGATGCTGAAGCACAGGAGAAGATGGGTGTCCCAGCTCAAACACAGAGAACACATTCACCATTCCCTGCCTTTTTGTTCTGTTCAGACCCTCAGCAGATAGGATGCCTGCCCACAGTAGTGAGGGCACATCTTCCTTACTGTCTGTCAATTCAGATGCTGCTCTCTCTGGTAAACAGCCTCACAGACACACCCAGAAATAATGTTTCACCACATACCTGAACACCCCTTGCTTAGCCATTGCAAGTTCACCCCTTGCCAACTCGCCCCCTATATGCATGTCTTTTTCTCCAGAGAAAGACAAAACAAGGTCGCAATTCCAACTGGCATGACACTGCTGTCCTGTATACAACCGAAAATGCACTCATCCCTTCCAGAAGAGAAGGTAAAGTCCTTGAGTTGATGTTTACTCTCTCCTGATATCCTGTAACTTAAAATACTATGATGTAAAATTATCAACAATTAGACACTGCTATAGAAGTCACTTATGTCCCATGTTAAGGGAATAAGAGGAAAGAAAACAAAGATAGTTATTTATATATATATATATAAATATATATACATATACATACACATATACATATACATATCTATATATACACACACACACAAACATATTCTTAACAAAATGAGAAGGAAATACTCATTGACAATTACTGTTTTCATTTCTGAAACTGGTCACATCACAGCTGGTATTTATAATGTCTTCTACCCATTTTGTATTCCCCTTGCCTTCAGCAAGCACCTCAGCTGGTTGTGGTTCTTTACCTGGTGGTGTGATGCAAACCATCATTCCTGAAGGGTCTGGGCCATTAGTGGTACTACCTGGATTGGGTCAGGGTAGTTTCCATTGACCTTCATCGCAGGGCTTACTAAGGGAAGTCCTAAGGGATCTCCTGCATCCCATACCGTTCCTTACCTCCATTCTAGAGCAGTAGTCTATTTTCCCCTGGGTAGTCTGGGTCAGTCACCCAGCCAACACCGTAAATCCCATCCTTGCCTGTTGACTCAAAAGCCTGAGGAGCCCAGACTGACCATGTGGCATCTTGACTTCCAGTTCAGTGGAATCGTTGTGCCTCCTGATGGAATCATTTGTTTCTCTGGACCTAAGACCCATTGGCCAGTAGAACATAAAAGTCATGAGGCAAATGTTTTGCTAGTGGGTCACTAGGGATAATGATGGCGCCACTCCCCTTTTAACCTCTTGATTCCTGGACCCTATGGGAGAAACAGCACCATATATTGGATGTCATTCAGAGCATACACAGCCTTCTGGAGAACATCGCCCCAGCCCTATGAAGTATTGCTACCTCTCTGGCCCTGTAACTGAGTTTTCAAAAGGCCACTCTACTGTTCTGTCAAACCAGCTGCTTCAAGGTAGTGGGGAACTTGGTAAGACCAGTGAGTTCCATGCACAGGCTCATTGCTGCACTCCTTTGGCTGGGAAGCGAGTTCCTTGATCAGAAGCAATGCTCTGTGGAATACCATGACAGTGGATAAGGCCTTCTGTAAGTCAAGCTACTGATAGTAGTTTTGGGAGAACTTACATTCTGTAAGCTACTGATGGAGAAGCAAGTGGGAACCTTTTCTTCCCAAGAAGTAGTTTCCTGCAGAGGTTGCTTTGATAACCATGAAGAAAATGCAACCTGTTAAGACCTTTCATTGTGAGATCTGGGCTGGTGTTCATGTGCCCAGGGACCTGTGGAGTGTTGGAAAACACCTGGAGGAGGCACTGCTGTCAGACAGCCAGAGCGAAGTGTGTGCACTGAAGACAAGATCAGATCGACTCATGGAGGCATCCGGCAGAGCTTACGGCAGGACTTATGATGAAGGGAGGGCCTGTGCAGGATTTATTCAAGACAAATCCGGAGCAGATGTCTCCATTTCCATCCTACACAGGCATGGAGGACCACATGCTCCCTGTGAGGGGTGACATGAGGATTGAACAGTTAGCAAAAAACAGGCCACAATGGATAATGCTAAGAAGTAGAAAAACTTCAGATCCCACTGGGACTAGCGAATAGCACATAGAAGGCAATCATCTTGGCTGTGTTTCTGGGTGGAGTTAGTGCAAACAGCAGGATGAGGGAACAGTGGCGGGGTAGCTGGGAGACAGTGCCCTCACCAACTCCTCCCTGCCTGGCTTGGACTGGTTTATGCTAACAGGGCCAGCCCTCTCCCTCCCACCCACCCCCACCTGACCAGGCTTGTTTGATCTACAAACAACCCCAAGGCTTCCTGGGACTCCCTCCTAGAAACCCATGTGTTTCAGGCTCCCCACCCTCCCTGTTCTCTCCCATTCCTGGGAAGGTTCCCCAAAGCCTTAAGATTGCAGTTTCTGCAGCCCCCACATAATCACATTTGTTCTTTAATTTCCAGTCTTTCAAAAGATCATGACCACTAATGAATGATTATACAGTAAGTCCTCACTTAACATCATCAACAGGTTAGGTTTTTGGAAACCGCAGCTTTATGCAGAACAACAGATAACGAAACCAATTTTACCATAGGCCAACTGATAAAAATAGAGTTAAGTTCCTAGCATATATTTCTGGTCACCAAAACGTCACAAAACTTCGAAATAAAGACCAAAACACTTCTAAATAAAGACCAAACACTACTAATATTAAACATTGAAATAAATACGAGCTATACATACATTTAAGAAATATTAATAAAAGCAAGTAATGTGATGATTTACCCAGTTTTTCCAGTTCAGGATTATAGGTGGCCGCAGCCTACCATGGCAGCACAGGGGGCAAGGTAGAAGCCAGCCCTGGCCTGGCCCCCATCCCATTGCAGGTACACTTATACTCACCCACATGGGGACAATTCGGACACCCCAGTGACCCTAACATGCACAGTCTGGGGACATGGGAGGACATGAGCGCAGCCAGAGAAAACACACGCAGACCTGCCGAGAAGGTGCAATCTGCACAGACAGCAGCCGCGGCCTGGGATATTAAGATGACGTTGAATGAAAGTCGTTGGAGGACCTGCCATTATCAGCCTGTAGGCTGAAAACAGATGGGAATCACAGCAATCAGACTCGCTCTAACAGCCCACACTCAGAGGCTCCGGCTGTCCAGGCTCTGTCAGGCTTTCTGACACGCCTCTCCATGAAGCTCCTGAGTGAATGAATACTGTTATTCTTATCCCCGTTTTACAGATGAGAAGCCATAGCCTGTAAGCACTGATTTGCTGGAGGCCACGGTTGAATCCGTACAGTGTTACGTAATTGTTTTGGGGGGTTGTGTTGTTGTTGTTGCTGTTTATTTGTTTTGAGACAAGGTCTCGCTCTGTCACCCAGGCTGGAGTGCGTTAGTGCAATCGCAGTTTACTGCAGCCTCGATTTCCCAGGCTCAAGCAGTCCTCCTGCCTCAGCCTCCCAAGTAGCTAGGACTACAAGAACGCTCTACCATGCCTGGATAATTTTTAAAGTTTTTTTGTAGAGACAGACAGGGTCTCACTTTGTTGCTGAGGCTGGTCTCAAATTCCTGGGCTCAAGTGATCCTCCCACCTCGGCCTCCCAAAGTGCTGGGATTACAGATGCGAGTCACAGTACCCATAATTGTTTAAATTGACACAAAAGATGGAGAAAAATGTGTCTTTAAAAATCTGTTGAGTACAAAGTGCATACATAAACATAGAAGGGCAATGTATCTGATTTTCTTCAAACATTTAAGAAATTTTGTTACATTTATCCAAAAAGCTTCTAAAAAAAAAAAGACTACCAAAAAAAAGCAACCTAATGTAAACCATGGTTATCTTGGGGATAAGTGATTATTTTCTTTCCAGATGTTTGTGTTTTCTTTACTTTCTATATGAAAGAAAAGAAAACAAACTTCATTTTAAAAACTAAAATAATCCTAATTTAAAAACTCTGGTAGAATGTGGTTGTAGGAGGGTATCTGTAATAAGAGGAATGGAAGAGGTGGGTGTGGCCATCTATCCTTTCAGGACATGGAGGGGAAAATGGGGTCCCTGCCTCACAAGGAGACAGCATACAACTTCTCCTGGGAGAAGACCCTGGGACAGACCCTGAAACCCTAAGGCTAGAGCCCCAGCATCTCATGTAGGTTATTTTGAGTGTTGGTGGGTTTTGCTGAGGTGAGTGTTTTCTGGCCAATAAAGCCGAGTTATTTTGGGCCACCATAATTGTGAGTTAGACAGGTGGTTTGTGTGTGAAACGTTTAATTTGCTGGCTGTGTAGTCTGTTGACTTTGGATCAGGCTAGAAACAATTCTATACAAGTTTCACAAAATGATGGGCCCTGATGCTGATCTTATCACTGTTACAAGCAGACGCACAGTGCCAAGGCAGGCTGGACTACGGGAGGGGAGCTCTAGGGAAAAATCATGTTACTATTCATTGCTTTTATGCTGACTACTCTACTGTATTTGAGTACCTTTTAAGTATAGTAGTCCCCTGCTTATTCACAGGGGGATATGTTTCAGGACCCTCCGTGGATGCCTGAAACCTCAGCACTGAATATATGTGTGCATCTGTGTGTGTTTGTGTGTGTGTGTGTATACTGTTTTTTTCCCTTGCATACATACCTGTGATAAAGTCTAATTTCTACATTAAGCACAGTGAGCAACAATGACTAGCAATGAAATAGGACAATTATAACAATATGCCAACATCAGTACCCTTGTGCTTTGGGGCCATTATTAAGTACAGTAAGGGCCCCTGAACACAATCTCTGCAACACTGAGACAGTCCGTCTGAGAACCAAGACCACTGCCAAGTGACTCACAGGCAGGGGAGGAGACAGTGTGGATCCACTGGACAAAGGGAGGATTCCCATCCGTGGTGGGACAGGGCAGGATGGCAGATTTCACCAGGCTACTCAGAAGGACACACGATTCAAAACTGACCAAGTGTTTATTTCTGGAATTGTTCATTTAATATCTTGGTTGATCACAGGTAACAAACTGAAGAAAGCAAAACCTCCAAAAAGGAGGGACTACTATCATGGTTTTTGCCGTGTGTGTGTGTGTGTGTGTTGGGAGAGCACTGTATACAAGCATAGTTATTAGTCATTTTGCTTTTCTCCACTCACTTTTAATGGTATGTTAGCACTGTGTGATTTCTAAAAATACTCAGAAGAGAACTCATCTTGGAATAAGCCCCGATTAGAGTATCTTTTCAATATTAAAAGATATGGTTTATTCCTTAGTCCAGAACCAGGTAACAGTTTAAATTAGTCATCTTCACAGTCTTTGCTATTTAATCTGACCCAAACTTCAGGCAATTGATACAAATAACTAATAAGGCAAAAATAACCCAACTGGCCAGGAAACTGATGCCCTGAGGTTGCAGATGGAGGCACTGATGCAGAGAGACACCAGACAGGTGATCCTTGGAGACTCAGGCTTCAGTGCTGCCATTGATGAGGGCTTATTTCCCCCAGTGACGATACAGGCATCTCTCACTAGCCTTTTGACAGCCCTTTTGACACCTAGGATGTGGAGGCTCTTTGCTGCCTCTCTTCTGTTTTCTCCAGCATCTTGGGGTCCCATTTGCTCGCACTCAAGCTGTGCCACCCCTACCCTGCTCAGCTCTCCTCCCCCTGCCCTTCCTCATGCACCCCCCCATATTGTTTCTTTGCTCTTTGTTTTTAACGTAGTTTACAAACATTTGGAATGTGTTTTATTTTTGTAAGTAATTTCCTCATTCTGTCGTTCTGAAACTATTCTATTACAGTTTCTGCAAGTAATTACTTCAGCTCTACTTCTGTCTGAAGAAAAATGACACTTGTAACTTTGTTGAGGGCATTTTGGGACAAGTTCCATGAAACAGGAGACATGTGAAGAGCACTGGGATAGGAAATGGAATCTGCTAATTTTAGAAAAAGGCAAATACTCCTGCCTTTTGAGAGCAGGGACTGAATGTGACTTTTTAAAACTGGTCGTCCGTTAACTCCAGCGCCTGTTGTTGGAGACAGCTGTCTTTGAACTATTGCAGGGAATAGGTTTCAGTAAGATGACGACAGCTATGTGGGGATACAAAGCTTAAATGTAGGTGGTTCTCACCTGCAGCCCAGCGAGGGGAGAAAGCCGGCTGGCCAGGAACCCTGGGGGAGGTACGAAGGAAGCCCTCCCACATGTGGCCCAGGCCAGCCGGCAGCAGCAGCACCTGGGAACATGCGACCCTGGGCCCACCCCAGCCCCACTGACTCAGAAACTCATGGGGGTATGGGGTCTGGACAATCTCTATTTTAACAAGCCCTCCAGGGGATTCTGACATGGGCCAAGTGCAAGACCATCATCTTCTCAGAGAACTTAGGATGTTTATGGACAGCCAGGCAGCTAGGCCCAGCGCCTGTGATAATTTTAGCTACCATTACTGAGCATTGACCCTGTGCCCTGCTAGCTCCTTCATAAGTGCTGTCTCGTTTAATCTTCACTAAGTCCTTAAAGAGAGGAATTCGGCCTTGTGGATGAGGACGTTAAGAGATGAATCTGAGTTTCCCGCAGCCCTTGAGGGGCTGAGCGCCGAGCTGGAAGGACATGCTATTAGTGCAACAGAAAAGAGTGGCAGTGGCGTGGGCTTTGCGAGTCCAGGAAGGACGCGCGCTGGAGCCCCTGGAGACACCAACCTCATGGAGGAGGGAGGGCCTGAGCCGCCCTTGCAGGAAGATAAGGACTTTCAAGAGGAAGAGAGGCCGGGCGCGGTGGCTCACGCTTGTAATCCCATCACTTTGGGAGGCCGAGGCGGGCGGATCACACGAGGTCAGGAGATGGAGACCAAGGTGAAACCCCATCTCTACTAAAAATACGGAAAAATTGGCCAGGCGTGGTGGCGGGCGCCTGTAGTCCCAGCTACTTGGAGAGGCTGAGGCAGGAGAATGGCGTGAACCCGGGAGGCGGAGCTTGCAGTGAGCTGAGATTGCGCCACTGCACTCCAGCCTGGGCGACAGCGAGACTCCGTCTCAAAAAAAAAAAAAGAGGAAGAGAAGGACATGTTCTGAGAACATAGCTGGAGATGCGTGCAGTTGCCAACCCTGGGGGTCATATCTGCAAGTCCTCTTCTCTCTGAACCTACTCCCTTGGCTCCTAAAAGGTACCCCCTCTCTCCTGGCTCCCCATCTGTCCCCTCAACTCTCCAGGCTGCTCCAGGGAAGAAAGGTTTGGATCCTGGATAGCGGACAACCTTCTCTGCTGAAACGAGGAAGGCTGTGGAAAGGAAACGGATGTTTTACATTGAAAGCAAGTTCCATTTTCTTATATTTCCAGCCATATCGTGGGTGATGTGCCCCGATCTGCTAACAAGCATCTTGAAAGGCTGGGTTTTCTGTCGTGGACATCATTGTAAATGCGTAGCCGAGCTTTGTGTTGCACAGAAAACGAGAAGGAAATCATAAAACAGAAGTGTGAGGGAGAGCTGAGATGCTAGGGGCTTCTGAGGAGGCTGGGGCTAGTCTTAGTCATCTGGGGCCTACCTTAGGGGTTCCGAGGACCCCTGGCCAAGCGGCAGAGAGGAACGGGGCCCACAGCAGTTCCCAGTGCAGGGAGATGCCATGGAGAAAAAGCATCAGAAAGTCACTCCTCTCCAGGCCAGGCAGTCAGAAAGGAAAAAAAGTTACAGTAGCTTCAATTCACCTGAAACGTGCCCATCTCCCAACAAGCCCAGCACGCATACGAGGAAGGCCCATGAAGAGTCCTTCACCCTCAAGGAGCGTGAAGAGGCCTGAACAGCAAGATGGGAACTGCTGGGGCCAACCCAGTGGAAATCTCACAAACTCAGTAGATTTTATAGATGGCAAAATTTAAGAAGCCGTCCATAAGGAAATAAACGAACTGGCCAAGAAAGAAGTTTGTAATTTATGTGAAAAGAAAAAAAAAGCAAAAAGTTTCCTTTTTATGTGTTCTTTGTTTGTTTGTTTGTTTGATTGAGACAGAGTCTCACTCTGTCGCCTAGGCTGGAGTGCAGTTGCAGCACGATCCCGGCTGACTGCAACCTCTGTCTCCTGGGTTCAAGCGATTCTTCTGTCTCAGCCTCCCAAGTAGCTGGGATTACAGGCACACACCACCATTTCCAGCTAATTTTTATATTTTTAGTAGAGACAGGGTTTTGCCATGTTGGCCAGGCTGGTCTCGAAATCCTGACCTCAAGTTATCCACCCACCTCGGCCTCCCAAAGTGCTGGGATTATAGGCATAAGCCACTGCGCCCAGCCCTTTTTATGTTGTAATTTTTCTTTAAAACAGCTAATAAAATGTTGCATTGCAGAGGAACAGTGACAATTTTGTCTGTCACCACCAACCTCCACTTTTAGGTACAAGGGAAGGAGGAGCAGAGACACAAAGACGAGAAGCTAAGATTGGCCGGGCCCAGCCGAGGGGCCCTGTGCCAGGTGGGGAGGCATCTCTCGGGGGCAGGCGAGGCACAGGGATGGGCGCTTGGGATGACTGACATTACAGGGTGGCATTACAGCGCACCCGGACATCTTCTCTGAGTTACAGAAAGTGACCTGTAATATTGTCTGTTCTTCAGCATGCAAGAGGCGAGGCTCAGATATCTGGATTCTTAGCTTTTGTCAAAGAATGCTCTTTTCTGTTATTGCACACTAAACATTGATTATATTATCGAGAATTTACATTGCACAGTGTGCCAGCTTGAGGAGGCCTCCCTGACCGGGTGAGATGCCCTGAACTCCAAGTGCCCATTTGAACAGGGTCAGCCTGGGTCCCTGAGGGCAGCACAGGGCAGGGCACACAGCTTGCCCAGAAGATGCCATCTGCCTGTCAGGCAAGAGGACGGTCTGATTCCTTTCCTCTCTTATCATCTGTAGAGATCTATTTTATTTCTTATTTAAATCACAGTGAATTTCAAAGGGGATTGGAGGCAGCTTTTTGTGTCAGTATTATTCAAATTAGAAAAGTCTAGAAAAAGGAATAATTTTTATTTTAAATGATTGGAAATAAAAATATGTTAATTAATGCTATTTTTGAAATCTACATTTTCCTTAAGTGGTTAGAAGTAAACACTAGGAGAGCTCAGAAATATATGTGCTGGGAAGGGAGAGGGAGGAGGCAGTTAAAGACAGCCACAAAGGCACAGCTCAGTCCTGCCTTCTTGGGACACAAGGCCAAAGGGATCAGATAGGATGCTGCGTCAAACAGCACTCATTTATTTAATAATTTGGTCATTTTTATATCAAATTTACATCCAGAGTGATGGATGAACAGTGTGTTATGGAAAGCTAAGTAAAAGTAGGCCACATACTTTATTCTCTAGAGTTCTGATGATAAAAGGATAGAAGTTGGAAGAAAGCAGCAGAAGGAGGGATGGCATTTTTCTTAGGTTACCCATCTCAGGTGGTGGCTGCCTCACCTTTGCTTCGTAATAGACCCAAAGCATAGCCAATTTGAGATTGAGTCCCTTGGCACCTTGGCAGGTCCCTGAACCTCTCTTTCTGAGGCATCGATTAAATAAAATTTATGCGTTTTAATAGATAGACAACCTGGAGACAGAGTTTCTATTTTGACAATGAAAACTAAGACACCGGCTTTGTTCTTGCCAGCGGGGATGGCCATCCACTGCCCCACACTTCCCTCAAAGGTGAGGCCCCAGAAATGTGTAAAAAAGGACCGAAGGTTTTTTCCTCAAGAAATGGTTTCAAATATGTTGAGATTCCCAGATAAATGGATCCAAGATTTGTTCCATAGGACGTGGAAGAAAATCTTTTGGCTTAGAAAAGTCTAAATGCAGATATACTCAGTAGGATTCATGTAACATGTTGGTTAAAGAACCTTAATTTGACTCCTGCATACCATGTGGGTTTTTTGTGTTGTTTGAATGAACTTGCCCCTTTTATAAGCTGAGCAGAGTGTTTCTGCAATACACACCCTCAGGGATAGGTGACATAATTTGTTGGTTGGGGCTTCTTTTATAATTTGCAAAATGGGAATAATAATATCCACACTGCAGGGAGCATGTGGATTAAATAAGTAGGTAGGTAAATATTATCCATTTGAACCCTGCAGAATGTCAAAACCCAGTTACCGTTATGTGGTTTGCAAATATCAATGTTGAGCTGTACTATCTGATAGTAAATTAGCCAATAATGTAATATTTTAGACTACTCTTAAAGCCCATGACAGTGGCATAGAGAAGGAATCCTGTTTAACTATTTGCTTAAAAACAAAAAAAAAAGCACATTAAAATAAAATGAAACTTCAGTTTCAGGGTAGCTGAACTGATTCTAAGCATCATCAGCCAAAGCCAGCATTGTGGCTACAGAGAAAAACTGGCCACCATATCCAAATGGAATCCTTGCCCCGAAATGCAAGCGTCCATCTCTGTCCCTGTGGAACTTCACTTAGTCCAGTCCTGGTTCATGCACTACACCCATGACTGCTGTTGATAGGCTTTCTGATCCATAGTAAGGAAATAGCAATATTGACATGCGGCAAAGAAATTCACTCCATACCATTGCTGATGCCCCCATTTAAACACAAGAAAGACAGCCAAGAGTTGGTAGACAATTTTGTTTTTAATGCATGAAAGAAGGACAACAAAGAGGTCAGAGAAATTTACTCCAAAGGAAGTGGAGTTAAGTTAGGAAATAGAACAGAACTTTAAAATAAATACTTTTAGTCATTGCCTCAGAAAATTTCAGTAGCTCATCACATAAAACAAGAGCAGGCTATTATTGAAAAACAAGCATCAAAACATTCTTGGAAATTAAATACACATCTTTAGAAATGTGCACATTTAGACACATTCAGGTAAAAATTTTAAAAATCCACAGATAAAATTTTACTAGTTTCTAGAGAGGGATTTATATAGCTATAAACAAATCATGCGAACATATGCCTTCTCATCTATGACACAAGATGCTAGAAAACAGAGGAGCTGAGAAGACAGTCTTAAAAAAGAAGGATTTTCATCTGAATCTTCCTTTGGTTTAGCCATATACTAGTAGTCAAGGATAAGAAGTAAATGGAGCCAGGCTTCAGACACAAGAGAGCTTCGAGAGTATACCCTCCTAAGTTAGATTATACTCAAGTGTATAATCCAAATAACGGGAAATAAATCTAGGAAAGGGAAAGACATATGTAGCTGTCCAATTTAATATGTAACTTAATATAAAATAAGGGTTCTTATAATAGAAATACCATGATGTTACATAGATATATGTGCAAAATAAAGGAAATTTAGACATTTATTAGACAAGACTCCTCGGTTCTCAGAAACAGAAATATGTCTTGACCAGTTATGCATAATTGGGTTTTGTGGTGATTTTTAGCCCACATAACTGGCACTTCCAAGAGACTAATCTTTATTATGGGCATGGTTGGGTCCAGGAGCTGAAACATTGTCTTAGAACTATGTTCCTCTCCAGTCCGTGGATAAGTTCTTCCCTGTGCTGGTTAAAATGGCAGCCATTTATCCAAAACTTATACCCAATCCATTTATTACAGCCCAGTTGGACCATCTTCCTGAACACCTCTAGTGGAAAGGTGCTGAAAAGAACTTTGATAGGTCCAGCATGGAACACATACTCATCTTTGGACATAGCATTATCCTAGGGGAATAGTTAGGGGCAGATAGTCTCACCCAGATATGATAAATTGGTTACCTGCAAGAGGACAGATTCTTTTAACACAGAGTGAGAGTGGTGGGCAGAGAAAAACAGCAGCTGTTTATTACATGTTTTTAAAAGAACAGCAGTTGGAACACAGCTCTGTGTTACAGCGGAATAACTTGGAATTTTCTCTGCCCAGGGATTCTAATAGGCACATTAAGATTCTAGGACTAGAGTTTGGTTCAGATAGTGAAGAAATAGGAGCTGACTGATACCAAGAATACATCAATTGACTCTTAAGAGAATCCAGGTCTAATTTTAGATCCATAAATGTTTTTCAAACCTTCATTATCTTGCCTTCGTGAAAAGATAAAAATGTGTATGTGTATACAGTAGTGCTCTGGACTCAACTGATTACCTTCATCATGCAGTGTCTTTGAGGAGCCCAGGTCTATGGGATTTTTGACAAGAACATTAATATAAAATGTTATTAAATAGTGGCCATCAAACTAAAGAGGCTGTGATTTTGATAAGGAATGAACAGGCAAACTTCACTTGGAGGAAACTGTGCCTAGGGAATCAATTAGAGAAAAAGAGGGGAACAAAGTTTGAGGTGCCTACTCAGAGCAGAATCTATATAATGCTGGTGGCAGAGGGTCTCTCAAAGGTGAATCCTAAACCCAGCCTCTCCAAACCGTGCCTCCTGAACATTTGCACACCTGTGTGTGCACACAGACACTAGGGATTCCAGCCACTCAACAGTATTTGATGTTTCCCATGCAGCCTGGCGTTTCTCTGCTTTTTCCCATCTTTTGACCCAACTGTCCTCTACCTGCCAAAATCATGCTTGTGTTCAGACGCAGTCCAATGGTCGCTTTCCTGTGTCCTCTAATTAGAATGAGTGACCCCACTTCTGTATTCCTGTGGTATTGTCCATGAATCCCACCATCGCAACTCTTAAATTGACTGAAATGCATTGTGTACATTGGTGGGTTTAAACTGGGTACACGTTCTTCTGGGAGAACCAGGACTTTCCAAGGGAATCCACTTCCAAATGTTATACCTCCACATGTATTCGTTCCTGGAATTCATGTGCCTGAGAACTCACCCATGACCAGCATCATTCCAAGTCTTTTTCCCCAATGCCAGTTTTATAGATGCCCTCCTTCTCCTTCATAAAAGACAGACATACCCCTCACCCATCAGGAATCTCACTGGGGCACACTTTCCTGAGATGGACAAACCTTATTCCTGATCTCAAACAAAAGAACAAATGGAAATATTGGTATAAGATCAAGCAGATAAATAACTTTAATGAGTTGGTGGCGAATCTTTTTGAACATCAGGTGGTTTCCCAATTTTTCTTTCCAACCAAATTGACAAAAGATCTAAATGAGTTGTCAGATTATAGATCATTAAGCATAATTTTTCTGACAGATTAATTAAGTGATTTTTGATATATATTAGAGGAAAAGTTTTAAAAACCTAATGGAATGATGTAACCATAACAAAAGTCCCTTAATTTACCTTCGTATGTGACAAGCTTTGCCTAGTGCTTATATCTATAAGATGAAAAATAGACTTGAATTTATGCCAAACCCTGCCTCATGCTAGCAATAAGTAATCCAGTCATTTTTAAGGAATTAATTGAAAAAGCCTCACTCACTTATGAAATGCATTTCCAAATCATATTTTACCTTTTTGCTTAAGAAATGTCAAAGTTTCTAAGAACATTTATGTAATTTTGGTTGGCTGTTTTCTATTAGCACAAGGATAACAATATAAAAATGAATTTAATACAGCTCGCTTATGGTGAGGGGAAATAAAAATCACATTTTAACTTAGATACATATTTTATACAAAGAGGCTTGATGAATAAAAAAAATCTCAAGCATAAAGTACATTCAATTAGGATGAGATTCTGTTAGGTAGTGAAATGAAAATAAGTTCAAGGAAGAAGAGACATGCTCTAAAACTCTGCCTGTTAAAGGAACTCATTTACTCATTTTTACGTGGAGGGGCCTGGGCATGAAAATACTATGATATCCAGATTCCTTTGTTTATATTTTTAAATAGCATAACATTTATTTGTAAAATATTAATATTTATAACAATTAAAATGTACATCTGTTGCAGCCAACTGAACTCGTGATGGAAATTTTCAGACGTCAATGAAAAATGGAAGGAGATGCATGATTGTTCAAAATTATTTGGAGGGATATGCCAAAAAATTATTTTTATTTATTTATTTATTTATTTATTTATTTATTTATTTATTTTTGAGTCTTGGTCTGTCGCCCAGGCTGGAGTGCAGTGGTGCGATCTCAGCTCACTGCAGCCTCCGCCTCTCAGGTTCAAGCGATTCTCTGCCTCAGCTTCCCGAGTAGCTGGGATTACAGGTGTGCACCACCACACCTGGCTAATTTTTGTATTTTAGTAGAGACAAGGTTTTGCCATGTTGGCCAGGCTGGTCTCGAACTCCTGGCCTCAAGTGATCCACCCACCTCAGCCTCCCAAAGTGCTGGGATTACAGGTGTGAGCCACTGCACCTCGCCCCCCAAAATTATTGAAATGCTTTATATCAGTTTGTATCACTAGTTCAGAAGCACTTTACTTTGTAATTTTTCCCTTTCTTCCAAGCGCCTGGAACATAGAGAACAAAGTCAACGCAGGTTACGGTGAAGTACAGCATTGCTTGTTGGTTGTGAGTGGCCTGTGGAACCCAGAGGCAGTAGTGTGAGGTGGCGAGGTAGCTTTTCTTTCATTGAAACATTTTCTCTGGGCCATATAAATTTGGTGAAACTGGCTTTTGAGAAATCCTCTTTCTTAATGAACCACAAAAAAGCAATATCATAGGACACAAGATCTTTAATTTGCATTTAATAAAACAATAAAATGAATCCATTCCAAAATTACTTGAAAGATACTTATATTTAGTGATGGAATTATCTTTGCTGACTCTGTAAAAGAAAAACTAGTACCAAACAGAATAATTGTGTACAACTTGAGGAACTAGTAGCCCTAAGTTAGCATCTTCTTCTTTATACTTGAGCTGAAGAATTTACCAAAGCTCATTCAGAGATACGTAATGGCCTCTGAACCATGGGATTATATAATTTAGGTGGAGGACAATAGAAGGGTTAATATCCCTTACTCAGGCTCTGTGGCTATTCATTTAGAAGAGAATTAAATCATGAACTTATATTAGGCTTCTGCTAAAGACAAAGTTAGTGTGTTTTTTTCACATTTGCAAAAATCCTGCGGTAATAACTTTTTAGTTCAAAAAGATTGTTCATGCCTTAAGAGAATAGCAAAGTTGCCAGTGCATTAATTAACTCAAAAATAATGACTTACCCTCTCAGGGAAGACAGAATATAGCAGAAAGGACAAAGCCAATGTTGTATTCCTTTTAAAGTTTCCTAATTAGTCACTGGTCAGTTGTAAAAATGAGTGTTTACATCCTATATTTTGATTTGGCATTTCAAAGACTGTTAACAGTTCTACTCTAGAACGGATTTTAGACTCCATCAGAACCAACTGCTTATTTTACAGAGAGGGGAAAGGGGATTGTTCAGAGTGCAATTTGGGCTTTTAATTCAGCCCTCCTGCTGCCCCTGGGTTTCAGGCTGGGGTCCCTGGATCGCTGGCTCTAGGGAAGCCCCTCAGGGGCTGGACAGAGGGTGGGAAATGGGACACACACAGGATCTGGAGGACAGGACCTGGGCCCCCAACCTCGATGCAGCCCAAGCAGCTCCACGTTTTCCTTTTATGTTCTGAGTTTCCGTTTAGCATTGATGAAGAAAAAAAAAGTCTCCTGCACCATTATCTCATTCAGAAATTGTCAAAACATGTTACAGTTCATGGGGTTAATAATCGGAACCAGCTGAAGGAATAAAAGAGATGTGGGGTGGGGGCAGGATGAGTGAGATGGGCATGTCTGATTCCAAACAAAAGATGCCCAGGACAGAGCAGACCTCGGAAAGGAGGGATCAGAAATTGCCTGAAAACTCACACCAATACAGGTTGGGGCTTCACAGGAATATCTGCCCTTCTCTTCAGATCTGTGCTGTCTCTGACAGCTCACCAGGAAGCTTCTCCAGAAAGTTCCCCACTCAGCCTCCATCACCCTCCTCAAAGCCTTTGCAGGTGCTCCCCCTTGGCCACAGCCTGCCCCACCCTATACTCCGAGCAGGTGCCGGCATCACTGTGGGCAGATCTGCCCAGTCTTTCCTGGTCGGGTCCCACCCCTTTGGCAGAAGGCCTTGCATCCATGTTCCCTCTCCTCCCAGCATTTAGACAGTTGCCTTTTCAATTCCTGTGCCACTCTTCTCCCTAGATGCAGATAAACCTCCTGAGAGCAGGGCCCCCCCACCTGCTTCTGCACCAATGGCACGAATGGTGTCACAGAGCTGTGGCCAGGCCACACGGGCCATGGGAAGATTATCCACATGGAGAGCAGGAGGGCTGGCCTGGGCAAAAGGGGAGCTCTGGTAATAGCACTCGCATTAGTCATTTTGTAAATGGTTTAACACGTGTGTGCACCAAATATGTGACCTCTCACTCCATGTTGATTTAAGGCTTTGCAGGTGGCTTAATTTAGACCACAGGCTCTCAACTTTTTTTTATTGCCTCAGAACTTCTGAGGAATATATATGTATCACCCGACAAGCATTCCTGATCTTATAACTGGTTAGAGAAGGGGTGGAGGTGGGTTAGAGTCCCTCTGCCCTACGATGTGTTCTGTGCCTCCAGAGGGCATGTACCAGGTGCTCTGAGGGCCCCCTCCAAGGGGCCTGGCAGCAGATGGCCAGTGGGGGCACATTTGTTAAGGTCACTTCACGCCTGAGCGATAATCCCTGGAGAGGGAAGAGGGTAAGCCAGGCTAAACCAGCATTTGTGTGGCCCCTACTGTGTGCCACCACCTCGCTCAGTCCAGCCTGCCACACTCTGCCTGTGGTAGCACACCAAGAGTTGGTGTGACCATACAGCATTGTCATTCTTTGTGTACGTGTCTGTCCCTTCAGAAGCTGTGAGTGCCAGAGAGCCCACATGTTTGGATTGGAAATATGTGTCCCCCAGGCCCTGTGACAGGGCCATTCACATTCAGGCACCCATTTAGCAACAGGGACCCTGTGGGCAGCAGCATTACCTTACTCTGCCAGGGTGTGAATCCAGGTCTCTGTGACCTGAGAGTTGTGCTCTTGTCACACTTTTTATATACAACATAGACAGAAAAAACATGCTGGTTTTATTGTTCAGTGATGGCGGCAAAAGGAAAGGCAAGAGAGGGGTGATGGGAAACAGGGAGCTACTGCGACATTTCTTCTCAATATTTGTCTTGAATTAAGAGTCTGGCCACAAAAGCTGGGAGCAAACTAGAAGAGCGAGGTCGCAGCAGACCAGCATCACTGCATTCAGCATATCTCCTCGTGCGTTTATGCTGCTCTAAACTATTCCTTTTTTTCGTTCTATTCCTTACCTTGGAGCTCTTTAGTGAAATGTATATTCTTTAAACTGTTGTTCTTTCGTTTGTTTTATTGTTTGGAATCTCAAATAAACCATCACCTGATGGGATTTTCTTTTGGTTTTGTTGATGATAAGTTGTTAGTCTCCTGTCCAGTTAAAATGTTGGTGATGTTGAGTGCAATTGTGATGTCACTTCACTCTCAGTGAATGATTTTGTGGAGTGAGCACTCCTAGAGGAGTCTTAATTCACTTTGGGCATCCAGTGACTATTTAGGGGAAGAATGACTTTAAAACAAAATACACTGGGACTGCAACAAAACACAGTCCTTGTTTCCTGGACTGTTATAAATAGTGCTTAGATCATATGTCCTGAAGTGTCTTGAAGTTTAAAATCTATTTTTCTTAAAAAACAATAACAACTCTAATATACATCTGGGCTAGAGTTGTGTGTTTTTGTCCTTCAAATTTCATCTCTATGCATAGAGCCTTCTGTGATTTTAGAGAATTTAGAAGCTCAGTAAGAGAAAAATAATGACCTCCCATTACTTACACTTAATGTATTGCTATCTACAAATAGCTAGGTAGTTGTGCAGAATAGCCATAGTGCTACCAATCATTAGTATTAATGCTGACAGAACTTGGCTTGGAGAGCAAGTTGCCACTCTGTGCATCTCACCAAACTGCTGCAGCAAATCACATTTAGTGCATAGGAGCCAGGTAACCTCAACCACAGAAACTGGCCTCACATGTAAAAATTAAGGGAGAGCCAAAAGCTGGGGAGTAGGGCCGTGACTCTTCCAGGCCAGATTTCAAATATGAAATACACATCAGATGTTTCCAGACTGATATTTATGTCTGTTTATTTATATTTCCAAAAACTGTAATTGTTTTTAATGTTTTTCTAAAGATCTCACATTAAACAAGTTCCATTAAACCAAAGGTCGGACTAGAAACAATTGTATTCAACATGTCATTAGTTTGAATTTTTAAATGTGCTTGCCCATAGCCATACAGAGGAGACCAATGTAAAAGGCTAATTAATCAAATACTGATTTTTGCGGGACAGTTTTGCTCTCAGTCTTACACAGATGACTCCCTGTGAGTTAAAATGTTTCAGGAGTATTCAGCAGTATTTGATTGAGGGCCTTCCTTTATTTTGAGCACCCTGAATCCCAAATTTTAGAGTGGGGCTGACAGACTGATGTCACACTTGTTAGGCAGTATGGACACCAGAGTGGTTTGGGCTGACCTGTCCTTGCCTTGTCTTGTCCAGTAAGCCTGCCCCTGGGGTCTGGCAGCCACTGCAGCCCGGATGGAGCCCTGCAGGTGCTATCAGAGGCAGAGGAGACTGTGTCAGTTGGCAGCTGTTTTGCATCGGAGGACACGACCGAGGACTCAGGAGTGATGAGTTCCCCCTCAGACATCGTCTCTCTGGACTCGCAGCAGGACAGCATGAAATACAAAGACAAGTGGGCCACAGACCAGGAAGACTGCAGTGACCAGGACCTCGCTGGAACCCCAGACCTGGGTCCCCAGAAGAGCCCCTTGTGGGAGAAGAATGGCTCTGAGAGCTCACATCTGAGGTGAGTCATGGGAAGGATGGGTGGGTACGGAAGTCACAGCCACATCTGTGTCTCTAAAGAGGGTCTTTTGTCACGGGATCCAACACGTGCTATCACAACCTGCTCTGCACCAGGGGCCCCGACCCTGATTCACAGCAGCTGCTGTCAGGCGTGTCTCTGTGCTGTCTATACATCTGCAGTAACTTACAAAGACTGTGTAAGAGTGGCTTGTTTGCTTTGGCACCATACCCTTAAGTATATTTTTCTACTCAATATTATGTTTGTAAGATTTATCCATGATGATATCTGTGTTGTTCATTCATTTATTTACCCGTTTTCCTGATAACGAACACTTAGATTGTTCTAGTTTTTCAGGGCTAGAAACAATGAACAAAAAACATATGTCTCTATTTACATGTAGAGACTTTTCTAGAAGAGGAAAGTGACAGGAAAGAGACTCATCTTCAGCTTTACGGGATACCTGAAATGCTTATGCAGTTGGCAGGCCCCCCAGTGTCTGCAAGGTCCCCTTGTTGCACACCAATGCCCGTAATTAAGATTAGTAGACATCTTGAGCTTTGCCAGCGTGTAGGCGTCAGATGGCATCTCATGTAGCTTTCATTTACAGTTCTCTGATTAAAAAGGATGAGCATCTTTTCATATATTCATTAGCAATTTGGGTCTTATATTGTATTAATTGCCTTTTCATAGCCTTTGCCCTTTTAAAAAACATGCTATGTTTGGCCTGGCATGGTGGCTCATGCCCGTAATCCCAACATTTTGAGAAACTGAAACAGGAGGATTGCTTGAGCCCAGGAGTTCAAGACCAGCATGGTCAATATAGTGAGACCTTTTCTCTACAAAAAAATTTAAAAATTAGCTGAGCGTGGTAGCATGTGCCTGTAGTCCCAGCTACTCTGGAGGCTGAGATGGGAGGATCGCTTGAGCCCAGGAGGTGAAGGTTGCAGTGAGTTGAGATTGTACCACTACACTCCAGCCTGGGCAATAGAGCAAGACTCTGTCTCAAAAAAAATTGAATTAAATTAAACATTGTTGTGCTTACTTTTTTTGATTATTAAATTCTCCTTTGTCAGTTGTTTACACATGGAACATTTCTAAGCCTGTGGCTTGAACTTAATTATGTTTTCTTTTCTTGTACAATGATTGTCTTTGCTTTTTAATATTATTTAATTTTTCCTGTTTCTCTCAGATGTATATAATCTTTGCCTATTTAAGAGATCCTTCCCGTACCCCAAGAGACTAAAGATAGTCTGAATTTCTTGTAAAACTGCTTTCTCACATTTGAGCCCTCTTGTACCTGGGGTTTATTTTTGGGTGTGATATGAAGAAGGATCTGTTTTTTCCCACTGATTCCTGTCCCCACTATGGTCAGACATCAAGTGTCCATGTGCACATTGTTCTGTTCCAACGCTCTTTTTGTAGCACTGGTGTATTTGTCCATCTCTGTACCAACACCACACTGTCAGGATTCCTTTCTTTATTATATAGAAAGGCATGTTGATTCTCTTCAGCCCGCCAATGTTTTTCATCTTTTAGATAAGTGTAAGAACTCATCAAATAAATATTATGGAAATGTTAACAGAAATAACGTAAAATGGGCTGGGTGCAGTGGCTCAAGCCTATAATCCCAGCACTTTGGGAGGCTCAGGTGGATCACCTGAGGTCAGGAGTTCAAGACCTGCCTGGCCAACATGGTGAAACCTCATCTCTACTAAAAATACAAAAATTGGCTGGGTGTGGTGGCGCTTGCCTGTAGTCCCAGCTACTTGGGAGGCTGAGGCAAGAGAATCACTTGAACCCTGGAGGCAGAGGTTGCAGTAAGCTGAGATCGCGCCATTGCACTCCTGCCTGGGTGACAGAGTGAGACTCTGTTTCAAAAAAAAAAAAAAAAAAAGAAAGAAATAAGGTAAAATGATTTAAAGAAATAGTTCATAAGCCAGTCACCAAAATGAATGAATGCTTTTATAATATATTTTTCAGGTTTTGTTCCAACCCTATTCATATGAACACACAAATCTGTATCTGGTTAGTGTAATTGTCTTATCAATAATACTTTATATTTCTTTGTACCTAACAGTTTGTCATGAGCACTTCCCCATGTTGTTGTAAACACTTCCTAATAACGTTAAAGTATAGCTCTTCAATTCTAAGGATGACTCCAAGACCAAGTTTATATTTCATCAGAAAGGAAATTTGAAGGCAGCAATTGGTTCCTTCCTGCCTACCCCACACAAGATGCATTTTGATGAGGTTGGCCTGTGTTGTTTACGTCTGTGAGAACAGAGGAAAATTATGGCATTTTTCCTTTTAGTCATTTAACATAAAGAGAAATCACTTTCTACTGTAATCTCCACGTCTGTTCTGCAGTTTGCATGGAGATTGCACAGGTTTGCATTCCACATCTGAAACTAATCAGACATGCGTTACTCTGCACCCTGAGGGATGCTGCGCATAGGACTCATTGTTTGCTTTGCTGGTGCTGACCATTGATGTAAAATCTTGCTGATTTCTATCCAAATAATGAGGGTTAATATGGACTATGGCCACAGCCAGAATAATCATTGAGTCTTTGGAACCTGATGCTTTATGCAAACAGGGAACATGGCATGTTTTCCTGCCCTCATCTCTGGGGTGCCACTGAATTTGAGAGTACTGTGGTGGGAAGGGAGGGAGTTTGGGAACCTGATAGACCTACCATGGAATCTCACCACCACTAACTAGCTGTTTGGCCTTTAAGCGTCCACTTAATTTTGCCAAACATTACCTTTTGATCATACACAGTGCAGATATGCCACCTATCTATCAGAGTTGTCATGAGCCTGGGAAAAGCCCAGCACAGATGATACCATGCATGTTGCATATATAACAAGTAGTACCCATTGTCAGAACTACTGCCCTTAGTTTAGGAAATGGGGGCACCATGAATTGCCCTGGACAATCACTTTCCTTCACTGGGATGTGATCAGCTCATCAGTCAGATGAGGATGAAGGTGCTCTTTGAGCCCCTCAGCCCTGTCTGTGATGCTGAGTTATTTGCCAAAGAGTTGGGATTGACTCTGTCCTTGCATGGAATTACTATAGTTGTGTGTGTGTGTGTGTGTGTGTGTGTGTGTGTGTGTGTGTGTGTTTGAGGGGAGAGGGGATTTCATAGAATGAATCTAGTTTTTTGGGCACCATTTTGAGGTTTTTTTTTTTTTTACAGGAATTATCTCAACTGACAAATTAGACATATTCAGAGATTTCAGCATGGTATATCACATTTTTTCCCAAATATATGATTTTTATAAATTTCAGGATTACTTTAAAGCAGTGCCTCCCATGCAATGCAGGGGTTGCAAATATGGATGCTTTAGGGGCAAGGCAGGGGTTAGGCAAGGTTGAGGGAGGCTCAGCAGTGAGAGATCACAGGCAGTGTGGAAAACACATGCTTTCTCTAAAGAGAGCAGCCCTGCTCCCTCTGTCCAACTGTCACCCTGTGGGTTACAGACCTAGTGTGGCCAGTTTTTGAAGAGAAGCCAGAAATCTAGATTTTTATGTGATGTCTCCCAAATTGTAAATGTTGGCAACCAATTCCGGCACTCGGGGAAACGGAACACATATGCAAGCTGGATGTGGCCTGTTCCCAGACTTACACCCTCCTGAGGACTGAAGGCTGCATCGATTGTTCCACTTCTCTTTGGGAGAAACAAGATTACCTTGCTTGCCTATTTGCCAACTTTGGAATACAGTTGCAGCTACTCAGGTATTCCCTGTGCTATATTGCTTGAAAAATATTGATTCACACATAATGTTGGGAATGTAGAGAGAATCTGCCTCTTTTGAAGAAAATAGTGTGTTCCAGGGACAGGCTTGGCATTCACATCTGGAGTGAACCCTGTCGAAAGCCTAGGCAGAACAGGGGTGGTAAAGGCAGGGCTGGCAGGGAGCTGCCCAGGCAGCAGAACTCAGGTGTGACCCGATGGAGCAGGATGGTCGGGTGGTCACGATCTCTGCAGTGAGGACCCATGCCTGGGGGCTGACAACCCAGACTCAAGGTGAACTCGTGAGAGCTCAGAACCCACCACTGTTCATAGGGATGTGGCCCTAACCTTGGCCACTTGCACAGAAGAACCCTATAAGAACAATAAACAGCAGCATCCATGTTCAGACTCTGGTGGTCGAGAGAAACAATAGCAAAGAGGAGGTTTTCTGACAGGCAGTGTGAGCAAAAGCCTGGCAGAGCGTCCCTAGTTGGCACCTCAAGCTCCTCTTTCATTGTGCCCCTGAAACACATACCCAACACCACCTTGATCAAGAGGAGGCTGTCCAGAGAGGGCATGACCACCGTTCCTGGTGCCCTGTGCCTGGTCCCTGAGCCCAGCCTCCTGGCCCTACCCTGGATGACCCACCATACATGGTTTCCACAACTCATCCTGAGCTGCCCATTTGTGCTCCCAGAACCCGTGTTCGTCTTACATGGTAAACGACAAAGATGTAGGACCTGGCTGTGACATGAGCGCTCTCCATCCCCTCTGAATGCCAGGCCTTAGGGGCTCAGGCAAAGCAGAAGTCACCCTCTGTCTGGCTGGCAAGGCCCGGCCTCTAGGCTGAGAGTGGAGTTGGATAGGTTGTGAAGCTGTCCCTGATAGTCCCAGACATCTTCAGCTTGCAGAAAGTCTCTGCAGTAGTCCCAGTCATCAGGAAAATGAGGATTGCTCATGGCTTATCAACTTGGCCAAGGTGGTGTCTTCTGTTGCTACCCCTCTGTTACTTGGGTATTCACTAAACACGGTTTGGGAACAGCCTTAAGACCCTTCATCATCTGGAAAGACCCAAGTGTGTAAGGTCCACATCGCTATGTTCTAGTTTTCTTAGCTATTTCTCCTTTCTCTGCACCCTATGAAAGTCAGTCATCTAGACTCCTTTGGCTAGGGATGCCTGGGTTCACACATTGACAAACTGGAGGCAAACACCATTTCCTCAAGAGCTCTGCCACCTGTCCAAGGAGAGAGCCATGTTGGGCTGGCCGCAGCTAAAAACTGTCCTGGCCCAGTGTCATCTTCACTCCCTGGGTTGTGTGCAGTTGTATGTAGAGGCTCGACTGGCCTCACTGCTGCTGCAGCACCTGCTTCATACATGGCAGCATTGGTGGGCTACATTCAGTGTCCTTGGAGCCAAGGCATTAAATTGAAGAGTCTCAAGAATACCATGCTTCTAAGATGAGCAAGTGTGAATGCTTGGTAATAATTGGAATATGTTGCACGTTGGGCTCACACCTGTACTCCCAGCACCTTGAGAGGCCGAGGCAGGTGGATCACCTAAGGTCAGGAGTTCAAGACCAGCCTGGCCAATGTGGTGAAACCCCATCTCTACTAAAATTACAAAACATAGCCAGGCGTGCTGGGGGGCGCCTGTAATCCCAGCTACTAGGGAGGCTGAGGCAGGAGAATAACTTGAACCCAGGAGGCAGAGGTTGCAGTGAGCCGAGATCACACCACTGCACTCCAGCCTGGGTGACAAGAGCAAAACTCCATCTCAAAAAATAATAATAATTATTGGAATATGTTGTATGTGCTGCTGCAATTTGAAAAGGATATGTTTTTCATCAAGTCATTTGATTGTATCCGGTTATAATTTTTCACTGCAAAATAAATCTCAGTTGAAATTTGACCTTGTAAAGGGAACATCAGACTCCCAGAGTCGTCCTCTCAACAGTACAGCCAGTGAAGAAACTTCTAAGGAAGAGCTCAGCCCAAGAGCCGAACAGGAATAATAGAAATGTACATGTGGTGGTTGCATTTCATCCTGGGGACACCTGGGCATGGCCCTCAGGGAAGGTCTCGTGTGCCTCACACACAGCTCTGCCCTGGACTACATGGACTCACAGACTCTTCCGACAGGCATCTGTCCCTTACATATGACCCCAGCCAATGCTCCTAATACTTAAAGAGTCACTTAATGTGAAGATTGAAGAGTCTGCATTTAGACTGCTTAGGGAGGGAACTGCCCATAGCTGGCGGTGGTGTGCCCAGTGACTTCACTTCTTGGTTCAATTTCCTGGTCAGTAAAATTGAGATGTGCACTACCTCCCCCTTACAATAGTGCCTGATACATTGCTAGCCTTCAACAATTGGCATTGTTGAAGACTACCATTATTGAGACTAGCCTGGCCAACAGGGCGAAACCCCGTCTCTACTAAAAATACAAAAATTAGCATGGTGGCATGTGCTTGTAATCCCAGCTACTCAGGAGGCTGAGGCAGGAGAATCACCGGAACCCAGGAGGGGAAGGATGCAGTGAGCCAAGATCGTACCACTGCACTGCAGCCTGGGTGACAGAGTGAGACTCTGTCTAAAAAAAAAAAAAAAAAAGCATAGTATTTGCACATAATCTATGCACTCTTATATAGTCATGAGCTGCATACTCACCTTTCAGTCAACAATGAAGCTTCAAGGTTCTTGGTGGTGCCAAATGTTTCTAAATGCTCGTGTGTCACAAAGTTTCTGCAGTCACCAGGTTTCAGAGGTTGGCTGGTGTGATCTGGGTCCCTCTGCACCTCTCACTGCAGGCCCTCAGTCCCATAAGTCTCCTCCTCTGGTGTTATTGTTGCTGGTATTGTTATGTACAACTGACTGAGGAAGGGGAGAAATTTGATTTGTTAGGTAATCTTTGTAACTTGTATCTAGCTCTGATCATCTTCCTCTTTATAATGTGTTTGAAAAAAATAGACACATATATATGTGTGCATGCATATATGTGCATGTATGTGTATATATATGTGTGTATATATATGAGAGAGAGAAAGACAGAGAGAGAGAGATGGATGGGGAAGTAGAGGAGACTGTTATCTCCTCCTACCTGCAGGGAAGGAACAGTAGAACTAGCACTGATTATAAACTCTTGAATTCTGAAAGCAACCTTGCTATAATCAGGCAGTATCTAACTGTGTATAATTATTGTGAAAATCTGAGTTCTAGGGTTCCTTTTGGGAACATCAATTCCACAGGAATGCTGTGAGGAGTAAAAGAGAGATTGAATAAGTGGGTGTCAGGCTTTTTCTTTTTTAACAGTAAGGCCAAACTGGAATCATATGCAGAGCCACCAAAGGTAGAGAGCGTAGCTTCTCCAGTTGAAGGAGCCTCCCTGGAGTGCCCGATGTCCCATTTCAGCCTGGCAGCCTGTACATTCCTTCTCAGCCCCCACTTGTTGGTGCATGCTGGGGATGATGGCTTCAGAAGCACTTTGTGAGGAGCTGTGCCATTACCTGCAGGCTTGTGGCTATGAGGAGCCTTATGGGACTGAGGGCCTGTAGTGAGAGGTGCAGAGGGACCCAGATCACACCAGCCAACCTCTAAAACCTGGTGACTACAGAAACTTTGTGACACAGGAGCATTTAGAAACATTTGGCACCACCTAGAACCTTGAAACTTCATTGTTGACTGAAAGGTGAGTATGCAGCTCATGACTGTATATAAGAGTGCATAGATTATGTGCAAATACTATGCTTTTTTTTTTTTTTTTTTTTTTTTTTTTAGACAGAGTCTCACTCTGTCACCCAGGCTGTAGTGCAGTGGTGCGATCTCAGCTCACTGCATCCTTCCCCTCCTGGGTTCAGGCGATTCTCCTGCCTCAGCCTCCTGAGTAGCTGGGATTACAAGCACGTGCCACCATGCTAATTTTTGTATTTTTAGTAGAGACAGGGTTTCTCCCTGTTGGCCAGGCTGATCTCAAACTCCTAACCTCAAGTGATCTGCCTGCCTTGGCCTCCCAAAGTGCTAGGATTACAGGCGTGAGCCACCACACCCAGCTACTATGCCATTTTATACAAAGGATTTGAGCATCCGCAGAATTTGGTATCTATGGGGGATCCTAGAACCAATCCCCCTTTCCTCAGATACAGAGAGAGGATTGCCTAAGAACTTTGTGACTACGGAATCATTTAGAAACATTTTCTACATTCCAGACCTCTGAAACTTTGTGACTGCATTTACAAAGGAGTGTTTAAAACACATGTGAGACCTTGGAGAGCTACACCGTCCAGTATGTGTGTGGCTGCTGAGCACTTGCCAAGTGTCTGGTCCAAATTGACATGTGCTGTAAGTGTAAAATATACATCAAATCTGGTACAGAAAGAAATAATTTTATATTAATTATTGGCAGAAATCACTAAATTATTTTATTAAAATTCTACCTATTTATACATTTTCAGTGTTATTATAAAAAGATTTTAAATTATACATGTGGCTCATGTTATATTGGGCACCATTGTTCTAGGACTCTGAAGCTTTGCTAATACAGGAACATTTACAAATGGAAGGGGGAGGTTAAGAACATATGACTATCATCAACTGCATATTTTCCCAGGCTTCTTGCCTTTAGTTAATCAAGTAATCACTTTGAAATCACAGGAGTT
Organism: Hylobates moloch; assembly: GCF_009828535.3. Classification (NCBI taxonomy): domain Eukaryota; kingdom Metazoa; phylum Chordata; class Mammalia; order Primates; family Hylobatidae; genus Hylobates; species Hylobates moloch. Next base: position 118,381,737 of record NW_026652276.1, read on the forward strand.
GGTTTGGTTGTCATTAGCAAATTGAATTGCTACCTAAAAGCAACGTCTTTCTCCTCGCAGACTTTTTTTTTTTTTGCATTAATTCTGCCACTGTACTAGCCTCATCAAAAAGAAAAAGTGACCTCATGTGCTATAAACCCATCTTGTACATTTCAGATTGGTCAGATTCAGCCTGTTCTCCCTCATAGCAAATGAAAACAACAAATCAAAAAGCGCTTTTGGCTCCTGGCACTAACTGAATGTGACTGCCTCTAGTTCTCGTTTTTGCTGGAGGCTGGAGTGTGAATGCAGAGGCTCAGCAAGCCCTGCACACACCCAGCTGGGTGGATCAGTCAGCCTGCCACCCTCCGACCACCCCAAGAGGCTGGGCCCAAGGACGCAGGTCCACTTCCTGGGCAGACTCTGGTTTGAAACTTGCCGGTGCTGAGCTGTGTCCCTCATATTGCATGCCCCAGTAGCCTAAACATTCACATTCCCTGCAGAGTCCCCAACTCCGTGTGAGAAAATAACTCTGCAATACTTATTCAACACATGCAGCCTGATATCAAAATGTCTTCCCTGTGTTTGTTTGCATTTTATTTTCTTGGTCTTAAGCCAGAACAAACTGTCAATAAGGAACATGTCTAAAGATTGGGGTATGTGTTGGTGGGGGGGGAAGGAAGCCCGGGAGAAAAACATCTGGGCAGGTTTACTTTAAGCTAACAGAGGCTGATGTTTCTTGCTGACTGCTAACTCTTCAGGGGCACATACCTAGGGCTCCCCTGCTAAGCCCACAGGGAGCTGGCCTCCAAGCCCAGTGACTAAGGGCATAAATCTGGTGGTTTTGCAAAGAGAGAGGAATGTTTATAATCCATTAGTAACCCTTTGGAGAGAAGTAGATGGGAGTTAGTAAGGAAGGAAAATACTGCTGTCTCTCCCTCCTGCTTTCTTACACTGGAAAGTAAAATCACTACATTGTCATTGGCTCTGGCTTTTGCTAGATAATCCATTCATACATGCTCAGAGCACAGCTGCCCTGTTTTGCATCAAGAGAAGAGCAGGCTGCTCCTCTTTCCTCTCTCAGAGACGCCAGGAGCTTGGCAGCTTCAGGAGAAACACCAAACAAGGTCCTGGGCTGCGTGGTGGCCAGACCTTCCCTCACTCCATGGTGCACACAGGCTGGGAGCTCGTAGCTCATGCCCACTCTTTCTTTCACGGCAAGCAGAGCCCCAAGGAGCCAGCCCCACACTGAAGTGTCGGGGAGCAAAGCTGGGGCAGAGGTGGGATGCAGAGGTACCAGCATTGCCTGGAACCAAGCAGCAGCATCCGGGGCAACCTCTAGAGTGTCAAGTGAGGCCAGTGGTGGGAGGGAGCTGGACAGGAAAGAACACAGGGATGAAGGACTAGGGCTGAGCACAGGGTCCCCAGACTCCAGAAAGGCAGCTGTAACTGGTGGGTAGGGGAGAATCCAGCTCAGAAGCAGCCCCAAGCGCCTGGAGCTGGGCTCCTGCTGTTTCTAGAGGGCAGGGAGCCTGGAGCCTGGGAGGAGGAAGGCGTTGAAGGGCTGAGACTCTTCAGACCTTGTACAGCCTCTCTCTTACAGTTTCAGGCTGACAGCCACACACTAGGATTGCTAGGCACTCAGTAACAAAATAAAGTGCTTACTGTGTGCAGTGTAAGAAGAATGCAAATTCCTTTGCAGGAAAGAATCACTAAAGGACAAAATTATCCTTTTAAATTTTGCTGGCTAAAAATTTGCTCTGTCACTCAAGCTGCTTTGAACTCAACCAAGCACAGTTCTAAAGAAAAAGGGTAAAATATTCATCCTAATTCATCCTTTTCCTTAAGTCATGCTGGTTGGTTTCTTGTTAGATTTCTGTCTCTGCCTTGTCCAAAGGTATTTGCTATTTTTAAATCATCACAGTGTTTCTATATATGTGTGTGCTGATTTCTTCACATAACATGCTAACATAAGCATGGATCTGTGTTTCTACGTACACTTAATGATCATCATATTAACTGATTTTAATGCCCTTTGAAAGATGTATGTAATAATTTAGGTAACTGCCTAGTGCTGGACATTCTAGAATTCTTGCATGAACATTGTTGTATTTATATTTTTCCTTCTGTTGGGTTTCCTTAAAGCAGATTATTAAAAAAGAGATTAATGGGCCAAAGTTCTTACAAAGATAAAGTGATTTTTGTTTGTGTGTTTTTTATATGTATTTCCACATTGCTTTCCAGTTAAAAAGCTGTAGCAACAAGTATGGGTCTCTCAGATTCATCACATCTTCATCAGCTTGGGGTGGGTTTTTGTTTTGTTTTGTTTTGTTTTGCTATTTTGCAAAATGGTAGAATCAGTGGAGTTTTTATCTTATTTTTTTTTTAATTCTTATTGATATCATTATGTTCCATGTCTCATAGTGACGTGATCAAGCATACTTTAAAATAAAGGCAAATACTTTGAAGTAAAAGTATGTCTGTAATTTTGTTTGGCTGGGCTTTAAGCATCCTAAACTAAGAGCAAGCATTTAAAAAGTTTTCCATCTTTCCAAGTATTTAAATCTGTTTTCCATTTCAGATTGCTCTTTTATATGGCAATTTCCATTTTTCTCTGCCATATATTTTATTAAAAATTTAAATGTATTTAAACCATCTCATTCCATGAAAGAGAAAAGCACAACTTTAGTAAAGTGCATTCAAATAATTAAAGTCCATGGCAAAAGCAATAGGGAAGACAGTCATGCACCTCTTGTGGTCCTTATTAATGGGTCCACATGCACACACATCTCCAACCAGCCCCCTTTGTGTAGCTTGTCAGAGGACATTAGCTGAGACTAATCTGGAAGCCACTTCCTGGCTCCCAAATGGACATAGTCACCAAATAAGAAAGACTCATTTATCAGAATAAAAACTTTGCTACGTGAGGATTGTGCAAAGCTTATTTCATGCATCATTATCTGGGCCTGATTAGCAATGATGGAAATTGGTCCTCAATTTTTAACAATCAGCGGAAAACAAACCTTCAGCTTTCACTGAAGATAGACAATTGCCATAGACATGTCTCTGTGTTTTCTGCACAATAGGAAAATAGAGGCAGGAGCCCTTGCAAAGACAGTTTTTAAATTGTTTTGGCAGCAGTTGTCTCACAGATGCCATTGTCCCTGTGACGCAAATAAACCCAGATCCTGCTCTCTGAGCAGACGGGTTGACATCTTCCTGGCTGCCCCGTGCCACAGGGGCCACATTATTATGTGTTGTGGCCCCAGATGCAGCTGGTCCTTCATGGGCTTTGGGGGCGGGCAGGCCTGGTTCTGGATGCCAGTGTGACCTGGGCAGCTCTGTAGTCTCTCTGTACATAGTTTCATCTCTGTACAACAGTGACAACAACACTACCTGCCTGAAAAACTGTGAGGGTTATAATAAGATAATTTATGCAAAAGAGCTCTGTTTGGGGGCTGGCACAAAGGCATGCAGACAGGCCTCACACTTCTAGGAGCTTCCTCCTGTTAAGTCTGAGAGGAGGCCCTTGGGAAGGGGCTTGCGGAGTCAAGGGTGGAGCAGTTATTCCTGTTACTGTTTCTGTGAGGTTTTTTTGGCCATCCTCATTGTCTTTATGTCCCAATTCAAGATCCTAGGGAGTACAGCTCTTCAAGTGGCATTATCAGGCCCTCAAGCCCTGCCCCTGCCAGTGGCATTATCAGGCTCCCTGTCACCCACCAAGGGTAGGAATTAAGCCAAAGTAAACACAGAGTCTGTAAAAGTCATTTATAGTAGAGGAGTGAAATTTCTCATTTTCTGAGTCTGGCAGGGTGGGCCACTGCTAGGGTGGACACAGATGGAGGCTGGGCTTATGAAGTTGGTGGGACTTCTGGGAACACTCCCCCATGCAGCCCTGCACAACCCTCTCCACGGGCCTCCTAACAGCAGGCAGATCCTGCACCAGAGGTATGTAGGCTTTATCACTGGGACCTCGAACGGCGCTGCACTCAAATCCCCAAGTGCCAAGGAACAGCCAGGCTGTGCAGGGTTGAGGTGAGGTGGACCAGCCCCCAGCCACGTGCACATTCTTGGCCTCCAGATGGCTTCACTCCTTCTTGCCAGGTGCCAGGTTCAGGGGACTGCTGTAGTGCAAGGCAGAGATGCAAGCAAATCCTGGATCACGTGAACCGTCTTTTGTGCAGTGGAATTAAAACTTTGACTTCAGTCTGCAGAGTGAATGAAAGCTGTGTGTAGTTTGGTTACTGTAACACTTTGGGGCCCCACACACACCATATATCACATGTCCACCACATACAAGACATGTACTCCACACATGCACACACGCTACATGCATCCCACACACACCTTTGTGCACAAACGGGACACACACACCCATGAGCAATCTGCATCTCTGTAGTTCTGAGGACAACAGCAGTACAGTGAGTATGCAACTGCTTGAATTCGAGTATGAGCTGTTCTATCCTTGGATATTCCTGGAAAGGAGTACATTAAATCAATAGTAAGAGAAATGAGTGCTGCTTTCTCTTTGGTCTTCCCTAGAACTGAAAAAGCTGCCACAGCCTCAAATGATGAAGAAGACCTATTAATTGCTGGAGAGTTCCATAAAACCCTTGCAGAACTTGACGAAGACCTGGAAGGTAAGAACCACCTGATCTGCTATTCTGATATTATGCTGCATGAAAGTAGGTGCCAACGGTAACTTCCTCTGAGCATACATTGATGTATCTGTGTGAGGAAACGACCTTCAGAAGGAATTCCAGGTCAGTTTGGTGAAAGCCTGGATGTGAGGCACACACAGTTCCGGTAGACTGCTTTTTATCTGGGCTGCCAAGCAGTACCTGGAAACATCCAGACAACTGCTTACAGTGTGCTCTGAATAATACTAATTCGGTGCATTAAAAAGTATGCCACACATGTTAAAGAATAAAAAGGGTGGCGCAGAAAATAAACAGATTTCCTCATTAAGACTTCTCTTAATTTGTTAATATATGGCATATCTCTTAATGAGAAATACTCAGCCTTTTGACCACAATGAAGCCTTATAATGGCGCATCTCATGGCACTGCTATTATATTGATATATTTTGGGGAAATAATACTGGAAGGCCAAAGCAGATGGCAAATAATTGCTGTAAACAGCTAGGGAATCTTTCAAACAAAGCAGCTATGTTATTTTCTCCACTGCACATGTTGAAAATAAACTAAAAATTAGATATTTATCATGCCTTAAAACAAAAAGAGAGAGAGAAGATAACAGACTGCAAAACTGACGAGTAGTTTTTGTCTGACTCACTTTTCAGTTTCCTGTCCTGAGAATGTATAGTTGACAGACCTAAAAATTTCAATCAGCCATAGTGTGTCCCACAGGTTCTGACCCCATGACCATTGCATCATTTGGTGCTTGGAAGAGCCACGGTAATTCTGAGATACTCAGGATTTAGTCATCTGCTTCCTTAAGAAGTTAAAGCTAGAGCCGGTGGTCCTCTGGATTTTGTTGTGCTTCTAGTGGACATGAGAAACATGGAGGTCAAAACCCAAAACTCACTTTCCTGTTTCTGTGTTGAGACAGTTTTTCCAGAGGCTTGGATCTAGAAATCAATTTTTTAAGTGAAGGATGTTGGCAGCACGTTGTAACTGAATACCTTGCCTTGAAACAGCATGGATCTGCAAACAGCTGTGTTGAGTAACAGAAAGTTGAGATTCTGGCCCCAGGCATATTATGTAGATTACAAACCCAAATAACATTTTAAAACGTATGTAAATAATGTATTCAAAAGTAACCTCAGGGAAATCAAAGTCATGGCTGCAATTACACTAAGTAATTGGTGTGGGAAACATCTGTGATTTGTGTTTGTCCCTCTTTGCAGAAATGGAAGATAGCTATGAAACAGACACCAGCTCCCTCACCAGCTCCATCCATGGTGCATCCAACCACTGCCCACAGGATGCCATGATCCCTCACGGCGACACAGATGCAATCCCAGTAACATTCATAGGGGAAGTTTCAGATGATCCTGTGGATTTGGGGTTGTTTTCCAATAGAAACAACAATGCTGGGTCTTTCGACTCGGAGGGTGTAGCCAACAGGAGAGCCTCCCTGGCGCCACTTCAGGCTGAGCACAGCCAACCCCATGAAAAGACAAGGGAGGAAGTACCTGCCCTGCACCCCGCTTCCCGTGACATCGGAAAAGGAATCCGTGTGGCCTTATCCAACATCTCTAAAGATGGGAATCTAATGGAAACGGTGCCCAGGGTGACTTCTTTTGCTTCGAATCTTCACACAGACAACCTAAATGCAAAAGTGAAAGACAAAGTGCATGGCTGTGCTGACAGGGAGAGGACTCAGGCCACAGAGAGAGTGAATTCCCAACCGGTGAATGAAAAGGAGAGCAATGATAAAAACGCTGCCTTGGCACCAACATCATGGCACCAACGAGGCCAAAACCCAGGGAAAAGCTACAGACTTAAGCATGGCCTCACAACATATAAAATCATTCCTCCAAAGTCAGAGATGCGATGTTACGACAGAGACGTGTCCCTCTCCACCGGAGCCATTAAGATTGATGAGCTGGGGAACTTGGTGAGTCCTCATGCCACCGGCATCAGGATCATTTCCCTGTCTTCATCTGTGCCTGAAGCAGAATCTCAGCCCATTGGGAAAGTCAAAGAGTTTTGGAGGTGCAACTCTGTGGAAAAACACCTGGGCCGGCCCTCAGAGAGCTCTGCCAGGGGACCCCTCTCCACCTGTGTGCCCACCCAGATGCAGCATCCAGAGAGCAGACTCCAAGCAGACCCCAAGCCAATATCGGCCCAGCAGCAGTCTGCCCACCATGAGGGCCGGAACCCCCTAGAGGAGGGGAGAAGCCAGCCCCCCACCATGGGCATGGGTCACGTGACGGTGCCAGCAGCTCACACCACTGAAGTCACATTTCTCAAGCCTCAGAGAAGAACGTCCAGCCAGTATGTGGCCTCTGCCATTGCCAAGCGCATAGGAGCCCCAAAAGTCCATGCTGACGTGGTGAGGGCACACGGTCATGCCGAGAAGGGTCATGCAGGCAGGGCGCCAGTGCTGGCTGCACCACCTGTCACTGTCAAAGATGACAGGACATCCAGCCCACACTCAGAGACACAAGGATGGAAGGATGGTGCTCAGCGGCCCTGTGTCACCCCTCCCAACAACCACGGGGAAGATTTGGCAGTGGGATCCCCTCCTAGGAGGGAGGTCATTGGCCCACACAGGAAGTTGTCTACTCAGGACGGACCTGCTGCTATCCACAGAAGCTCCTGTTTCTCACTGGTTCAGTCTTCCCAGAGGGATCGTGTTTCTGTGGGACAGAGCTGTGGTTTCAGTGGAAAGCAAAGCACAAGTAGCCAGGAGGCCAGCTCAGCATCTGAGCCCAGACGCACACCTGATGGTACAGACCCACCCCCTCCACACACATCTGACACTCAGGCCTGCAGCAGGGAGCTGGTCAGTGGCTCTTTGCGTGCCCCGGGCTGCAGTGAGCCTTCCCACCCTCCAGGAGGGTCTGGCACAGAAAGCCACACTCTCTTAGAAAGAGAGGAAAAGCCCAATGTGTTCTCTACAGATGGAAATGAAACAGACAGTATTTGGCCACCCAGCATTTTTGGGCCGAAGAAAAAATTCAAACCCGTTGTCCAGAGACCAGTCCCAAAAGACACATCCCTGCACTCTGCCCTGATGGAAGCCATCCACTCTGCGGGAGGGAAGGACAGGCTACGCAAGGTGAGGATGGCAGCTTCCGGGGCAGGCTGCAGAGAGGTCCTGCCTCCAGATATTTGTACTGAACTACTAAAGGGACAAAATGGATGGGTGTGAGGCTAGTCCACACTGACTTCAGGCCCCTGGCTGCCCTGTGGGAAAGGTAACAGCCAGTGATGTCCATCCACAGGGCCAGAGGAATGGAGAGGCCAGGGGCAGGACCATCCATATGGTCATCCTTGAACAATGGAACGGGGGAGAAAATTCAGGCAGGGCCACTTCTTTCCCATATGCATTTGTAGCAGCAGCGAACTGTCATTCTTCAGTAACACAGGAGTAATTTTAGGACACACCTTGTCCATTGTCTAGGCACTTAACACACCACAAGTATTATCTCATTTGCATGCTACACCAATGCTGATAATGAGGAGATATTTCTTCCATTTTGCAGATGAGGAAACTGAAGCACAGTGAGGCCAAGGTGCCTAGTCCAAGGTCAGGCACTAGCTAGTGGGGGCCATGGATTCTCTTCTGGGTCTGTAAGATGTAAACACACACATTAGCTCTGGAACACTAGGATGAATAGCAGGAATGGTCTGCCATTAAGAGGCAGTTGTTTGAAACTACCCCAGATACGCAGCCTTTGATTCTTATGTGTGCCTTCTCATAGACAGGGGTGTAAAACTGACTCTGTAGGCCTCAGCTGACATGAGTGGATTTTCTTTCCTTCTTTTTTTTTTTTTTTTTTTTTTTTTTTTTTTTTTTTTTTTTTTTTTTTTTTTTTCCTGAGACGGAGTCTCACTCTGTGGCCCAGGCCACGATCTTGGCTCACTGCAACCTCTGCCTCCCGGGTTCAAACAATTCTCCTGCCTCAGCCTCCCGAGTAGATGGGATTACAGGCATGAGCCACCGTGCCTGGCCCATGAGTGGGTTTTCTCATGAGCTGCCTTACAGTTCGCATTTCTCCATGTTCTCAGTGAAATATGTGACACTGTTAATATTCTAGATGGCAGAACACACCGGGGAGGGCAGGCCAGCGAAACTGTCCTGCGCGGAGGCAGAGGGCGAGCGATCTGCACTGCTGGCAGCTATCCGCGGGCACAGCGGCACCTGCAGCCTGAGGAAGGTAAGAGGTGAAGGGCCTTCCATGGCGCCAGGAGCTCAAACCCACTCACCCCTTCTTCCCAGGCACCTGGGTGGTGGCTGCAGAAGCTTCTGTTCTTCCGATTGGATGGTGAACCATCTGTTTTTAGAGTGGCCATCCCAGCCTGCGTGAGACACTGGGGTGGACACCCTGCTCCAAGAGCCTGGGGCAGCCATGGCAAGGGGCAGCAAGAGCTTCCAGACACTCTCTTAGCCTTTGCTGAAGCACAATTCCTTCCTGTGCCTAGAACTGAGCACTTTTCCAAATTCACTTGGACACCTGGCGTGGTTTCCAGGCTTCACTAACTGGACAACCAGGACTGAAGCCACTGCACACCTGGAAAAAAGTTGTTGCATGAATATAGCACTGGTTTTTGCACATCCTTGGGAGCCAGTATTGACTTGATTTTAGGGCAGAATGGTCTCATCTTAGTTTCCATGCACAGAAATTGAGGAACAGTGTGACTTGTACATTACTCATTAGGTTCTGAGTGCATGTCTTGCCCCCAATAATGGGTTCGATATATGTGTCCGGCCTCTATGTCTATTCTTATATGCCAAGAAAAGTCATGAGGTCAGAAAGTTCTCAGTAAGGCAGGACTGCCAACTTCTGGTCTCTGGGATCAGTTGCTTGGCTGCCAACAGAGCATGGGGGCAGATGTCTCGGCCATGGAGTGGACAAACTTCCTGGGCTTATTGCAAAAGAACTGTCTCAGGTCCAAGGGTAAGATAATCAGCTGTGTGCTGCTCTCTCAGAACCTTTGGGGACAGTGTCACTCCCTTAGTCTGTTTGGGCTGCTATACCAGAATCCAACAGACTGGGTGGCTTATAAATGACTGAATTTTATTGCTCACAGTTTTGGATACTCAAAGTCTAAGATCAAGGCACCAGCAGATTCAGTATCTTGTGAGGGCCCACATTCTGGTTCATAGACAGTGCCTTCTCTCTGCGTCCTCATATAGTAGCAGGGGTGAGAGAGCTCCCTAGAGCCTTTTTTGTGTAAGAGCGCTAATCCCATTCATGAGGGCTCCACCTCATGACCTAGTCACCCCCAATCCTCATCTCCTCACACCACTACCCTGGGCGTTGGGATTTCACAGCTGAATTTTGGGAGATATTCACTCTATAGCAGTCATTTAATCATCTCATTGCCAGGTGGCATCTTCTGCCTCTGAGGAGCTCCAGAGCTTCCGAGATGCCGCACTCTCTGCACAGGGCTCGGAAAGTCCTCTGCTAGAAGACCTTGGCCTTCCGCCCCCACCAGCCGTTCCCCCACCACCCCCTCCACCCTCCCAGGCTCTCTCTGCACCAAGGACGGCCTCCAGGTTCAGCACGGGCACCCTCAGCAACACCGCAGACGCAAGGCAAGCCTTGATGGACGCCATCCGCTCCGGCACAGGGGCTGCGAGACTAAGAAAGGTGACGGCGACTGTGTGTGTGCATTTCTATGGGGCCAGAGGGATGGAGGTGCAGCGCAGATCCAGGAACACACTTGCTTTGGGCAGGAGCTGCGAGGCGGTCACGTGGGAGTGGGGTGGGAGAGAGCCAGCATCACTGTGTCACTCACGTGTACTGACCAGAGTGGCAGATGAAGGCTCCAGACCGCAGGTAAGAAAGTCAGCCTCCTGCATGGTAGGTGCTGGCTCCAGTCCTCAGCTCCTTGGTGACGGTGACAGGTGGAATCTAAACCCAACTGTAACCCAAGCTCAGTCCCACCCTAACCCACAGTTTCTACTGGTCCATGGAGAGGATGGAAGATCATCCATTTGGGGCCCCACAGAGCACACATCACAAACTCATGGCCCTCAGCTGGCACGGAAGCCGCCAGCCTTATTCGTTCATTCATTCATTCACTCATACATGCTTGCATTCCAGCCTAATGTTGGACAGTTATGGAATCTGAAGTCCCTTGGGCAGAGCATGCACTTTCTGGATCTCCCCGGCTTCTCACAGTTTGGTCTTGTACTGGTCTGCACATTACTGCCCAGCTGGCCCCTGCAATGGAATTCCCAGATTAAAGGGCTGCTTGGGCCAGATGGCTTCTGAGACCTGTTTCAATTCTGAGATGATTCAGTAAATGGATTGACCCTCTGTCCCTGCCCATTCCTAGTGGGTGTGGGGAGTTATGCTAATAATTGGGAGGTTGTATAAAGATTTTATTTTATTTGTTTATTTATTTGAGACGGAGTCTCGCTTTGTCGCCCAGGTTGGAGTGCAGTAATGCAATCTCGGCTCACTGCAAGCTCCGCCTCCCGGGTTCATGCCATTCTCCTGCCTCAGCCTCCCGAGTAGCTGGGACTACAGGCGCCTGCCACCACGCCCGGCTAATTTTTTGTGGTTTTAGTAGAGATGGGGTTTCACCGTGTTAGCCAGGATGGTCTCGATCTCCTGACCTCATGATCCGTCGCCTCAGCCTCCAAAAGTGCTGGGATTACAGGCGTGAGCCACCGCGCCCGGCAAAGATTTTATTTTCTGAGTGATTACTTCCAGATCCTAAGCTTATGTTTTCAGTTGTACCCAAGTGTTCGGTGCTAAAGATTATCCTCACTTTCTATATAAAGTGGGCCAGGCTCAGAGGAGTGAGTCCCTTGGCTTGGTCACACAGGGCCTGGACTTAGACGCGGATCAGTTTGGGCACAAGAAGTGCTCATCCCCAGGTCACAAGCTGTGTGCTCCGTAGAGAGCAGGTAACCCAGGAGACGCTGAGTAAGCCACTCGCACGTAGGACTGCTGGCACAGTGGAGAAGGGAGACAGCTCTCCAGATCTCCCAGTCAGAAGCCTCGGGGCACTGAGAATGGAGGAGGCCCCACACCCCGCAGGCAGCCTTGCTGTGAAAGGCACTGCCTTGAGGGATGGGTCCCTGTGGACACCCAGAGGTCACAACTTTGTTTCCCTGTGCAAGAATAGCCTGAGCACCCACTGATTCGGTGGCTCTCTGAGCTCCCCAGGGGCCATTTGTGATGGCTGTTGGGTCAGCTCCCCAGAGTTTGTCCCAGTGTGAGGGTGAGGCATTCATAGCTGTGTGATGTGGCCCTGAGACATCAGCCAGCAAAGATGCTAGCCAGTCATCATTGAATGCACAGCCCACCCATGAATGCTGGGGAGAAAAATCTCCTTACCCAGATGGCAAGGGATGTGGCAAGTTTTATGCCATCTCCTCAGGATAGGGGGCAATTAAAAATTACTTAAGGCTCTTTGGTTTTCTTTATGCTTTTTTATTCCTGTGGAATTTATGTGTTGATGAATGTATGTACTTACGTAAAATGAGGGAAAAGTGAAGAAATTGGGGTGAATGGCTAAATAGGGGTCATAAAAATGAGCACAAATTCTGTTGAAGATGGCTCTTGAAGTGCAGCTCCGAGGCATCCTGTCTGCCCCACACACATGACAGCCACCGATTTCAAGGGCTGATCATCGGAAGGCTCTCTGGAGGAGTCTGAAGCAGTGCGATTGGGATCAGCTCTGTCACTCTACTGATCCCAGGGTACGTTTCTGAGCTTCTAAAGCTGTTTCTCAATGTAGGTCCATAGGACATCTGCATCTTGAATCATATTTTTCAGCCTACGAATCTGCAATTTTCCATTGCTTTCCAAGCGACTTTACATTAAGGTTGGAGACAATTGTCTATCTCATTTGAGCCTTTCATGCATTTTGAATTGCACCGACTGGGATCCTGTGAAGGCCATGACCACACTCTGTACTCACTGCTTTATAAAAGTCATCTCAGTGACTTGTTTCTGCATCTTTTTCTTTTACCCTCTCCATCTTGTGCAGAGTCATGAAGGGCCTGGGGCCCAGAGATGCTGAAAGCTGGCCCAAGGTCCACAACCAGCAAGCGGAGGAGATAATAACACTAGGACTTTCGACTTCTGAGAATGCATTCCTCTGCCTTACAGAAAGGAGAAAAAAAAAAAAAAGTTTTGGACTAGCCCAAAAGAACAGAGGAAGTTGTGCTGTGAGAAAGAAAGCGGGGAGAAATGCACAGGCCATGGAGAGAGAGAGGCCGGGCCTGGATGAAGCCGTGGGCGTTGGTGCCGTGCGAGGCCCAGGCATGCTTGGAGGAAAGGTCACCGCGGCTGTAAAGTGCTGGCCAGGGCGGGAGCCGGGCTTGTGTTTCTCGCACAGTCTCAGCCATCTGTCAGCTGCTTCAAAGGGCATTCAAAAGTCCAGGTTTTGATTGTTTCTTGGATTAGTCTGAGTCGTGTGGCCTGCCTTATCCACCCTGGAAAGTTGTAGGCAATTAATATTTATGTGGCATTTCTGAGGTTTTGATGCCCCAAGCCGTTTACAAGATGCTCCTGGGCTGAAAGCTGGGCCCTGAGTTCCTTGGCTGAGTCCCACGTTGGAAACCACGTTCCCCTTAGTCTCATTATCACTACCATTCCCGGTGATCCCAGAGCCTTCCTACACTTGATGCTTTATCACAGAACCACAAAAAATCTGCTGAAGAAAGCCTGCCCTAGGAGGGCAGGAATTGGGTGATCGACCTGCCCTCCTGGCCTCTGTTCAGCATTCATCAGAGAGACTCGGGTGCAGGGGGCCAAGGTGGCCTCACCTGGACCAATGATTCATTCTCTTGAAGACAGTGACCAACTGCATTTCCTAGAAGTTTGCCCTGTCTACTCATTTGTGTTGAGAGTAGACCTGTGGTCACAGGAAACATTTGCGATTCGGGAAATGAATTACAATTTTTCTAATAAGCCTGGTTACATGGCACTTTTCTGCTATGCATGGATCCTGGAGGTTATATTGTCTTCGTAGCAAATACACTTTGATGTATATTATGGCATGCGAACATCAAATTATATGGACTTTGCCTCTTATGATTTAGTTTTATTTCACCTTTTGGACTTTTAAAGCTATGCTGTCTGGGCATAGTGGCTCACACCTGTAATCCCAGCACTTTGGGAGGCTGAGGCAAGAGGATTGCTTGAGGCCAGGAGTTTGAGACCAGTCTGGGCAACATAACAAGACTCCCATCTCTACAAAATACAGAAATGAGCCAGGTGTGGTGGCATGAGCCTGTAGTCCCAGCTCTTTGGGAGGGGAAGGTAGGAGGATTGTTTGAGCTCAGGAGTTCAAGGCTGCCGTGAGCTATGATCATACCACTGAGCTTGCATCAGCCTGGGTGACAAAGCAAGATCCTTTCTCTTTAAAAAATAATAAATGAAATTTTTTTTAAAAAGTAAAATGTTAAAAGCTATGCTAACCTTGAGGAAAATACAATAAATTCAGGGGCTCCCAGTGTGTGCAGTGTTGATTGGTTCTCCATAGGTTCTCAGTAGATGTAGAGTTTCCTGGGTCTTCTTTTGGGTGTTCAGCGACGGCTCCAGAACAGCACTGGTGGGAGCACTTCCTGGAATGGAGGAGTGTCCCTGGCTTTCCCAGCAAGGCAGTGCATGAATCTGCAGGCTCTCCTCCTCCCCTTAGCAGTGCAGCCTCCTCCTTTCAATGAGGGTGCCCAGCTATGCTGGGAAGGTTTTCTGGGACAGTCACAGGCAAATTGGGTGATTGGTCACCCAACCTGTAATACACAAGTTTCACATTGGCAGTAAGCTGCCCATGATCAAATGCAAAAGGATAAATTTGATGTAGGAGGAATAATTACCTCAACAGTGACTTTGCCATTTTTCAAGGCAATTGAAATTACATTTGCCTTCACGGTGTGAATCCAGTGATGTCTCTGCCTCTGTATTTGTGGCTGCCAGAGAAACTTCCAGCTGTGTTTCTCCTCCAGCTCCAAATAAGAGCATTTGCAGCTCGGCTGCATGTGCACCCACTTCCTCAGTGGAACACCCACTCCTCCTGAAGGCAGTGTTCAGATCTGCCCCCACCCCACACTCAGTGCTTGCTTCCGCTCAGCCCTGTGTTCATATTAAAAGCAAAGCTGTATGCGTCTGAGTGTCTGTCGATCTGTTTTAAATGCATTATTTCAGAAGGCCTGGAATGTACAACAAGTACCCTCCTAATCCATGTGTATATTTAAAACATTCGCGTCTAGTGCTTCATTCCACAAGCATTTCCGGAGAACCTACCAGGGTCCAGGCACTGTCGGAGCTGCTTGTGATAGACGAAAGAAGCTTCGTCTGTGCCCTCAGGAGCTCTCAGCCAGAGGAAGGGGGTGGGGGCGAGGAGTCTGCTGTTGACCTTAGGAACTTTTCAAAAGAAGCTGGGACAGGCTAATCCCGATGACTTGTGGATCTTTCCTCCCAGGAGGGCAGCAGGGCAAGCATCTACCCCGACACCTTCCTGGAAGTCAAGGTCGTAGCTCCCCTTTGACAGGTGCGAAAATGGGGCATAGACATCATAAATGACTTCTCCCAGCCCTTCTGTAGGTCCTGCTGCTGCTGGGTCCAGACGCCTTATCAGCTCCTAGCCGCTTTGGGAAACGTCCCATTGAACTGAGTTCCAGTCTCTTGTCTGGGCCCTCAGGTGCCTGTTTTCCCATGACAGGAATTAATTGATGCGGACCACACGCGTCATGACACTTGGCCTTGACCACAGATCTTGTGAGAAATGATTAGACATGTGACAGTAACAGGAGGCCCCAAACCAAGAAAGAGAAAAAACACAGCAACTCTCCTTTCGTCTAAGCCCCAGGTCCTCACATGTGCATTAGAGAACTCCAAGTTGCTGTGACTAGGGAATAGCAATTTCTATCAGGACGTGAATGTGACCCACAATACAATTGCATCACCCCTGGGTTTGGTTGCTCGTATTGTAAACCTGTGGTGTGCTTTGGTTAATGTGAAATTGTTCTGAGGCCCAGGGGTCAGTTCTGTCTTTGCAGACTCTTTGCGTGTGACTGTTCTGCTTATTGCAGCTCTACTGAGTCAGCTGCCTCTTCTGCAGGTAGAACGGGGAGGAGCCTGTTGGGAGAAGCACAGCTACTGCAGTGACCCACCCTCAGGGCCAGCAAATGCTGTTCTCCACTCCTCCAGAGCTGTTCCCCACATTTGACCAGCTCATTCCTGACTCATCCCTTTGTTCTTTTATTAACCTCACGTCTTCAGAAGGCCTCCCTCAGTCTAGATTAGGTTCCCAATACAGCGTCACATAATTTTTCCTTCATAATGCAAACTACAGCTCTAATTTCTCTAGCAATTGGTATGGCTTTTGTTGCATGCTTGCCTCCCCTTCCACATCACGAGTTCCATGAGTCTTGCCCATCATATCATGTGATGGAAGGGTAGACACGCTCCCTGGTGCCTCCTTGATAAGGACACCAATCCCTTCATGAGGTTCAACCCCCACGACCTCATCAAATTCCAGAGTCCCACCTCCTAGTACCACCGTGTTGGAGATTGGGATTTTAGCATGTGAATTTGGGAGCACACAAGCATTCAGACTGTAGCACTCCCCCTATTGATAAGTGGGGCCCTCAGGAAACATCTGGCTAAGTGGAGCACTGTGTTTGTACAAGTAGATCAGAGGTGTCTGATCTTTTGGCTTCCCTAGGCCACACTGGAAGACAAATTGTGTTGTACCACATATAAAAAACACTAACGATAGCTGGTGAGCTTAAAAAAAATTGCAAAAAAATCATATATATATATATAAAAAAATTTTTTTTTTTTTGAGATGGAGTTTCTCTCTTGTTGTCCAGGCTGGAGTGCAGTGGTGCGATCTCGGCTCACACAACCTCCACCTCCCGGGTTCAAGCTATTCTCTTGCCTCGGCCTTCTGAGTAGCTGGCATTACAGGCGTGTGCCATCACGCCCAGCTAATTTTTTATTTTTAGTAGAGATGGGATTTCTCCATGTTGGTCAGGCTGGTTTTGAACTCCCGACCTCAGGTGATCTGCCCACCTCGGCCTCCCAAAGTGCTGGGATTCCAGGTGTGAGCCACTATGCCCACCCTCATAATGTTTTAAGAAAGTTGACGAATTTGTATTGGGATACATTTAAAGTGGTCCCAGGCCATGGGTTGGACGGGCTTGAAGTAGATGTTAAATCCCTACCATGGGAGTTCAGGAAGAGGGCCCGAGGGAACCTAGAGAAGAGAGGGATATGGAGGAGCATTGGGAAAAGGGCAGGTGCGCCCAGTGTCAGACAGACCCGGGTGGTGTCGATCCTCCCAGTTCTTCTGGGCCTTGGGGCTTCACTTCCTCATCTGTAAGATTGATACGAGGGATGCATGAGAGAGCGTGCACAGGGCAGGGTCTGCATCACCACCACCGTCACCATCACCATCACCACCACCGTCATCACCACCACAATTACCACCACCATCACCACGATTACCATCACCACCGTTACCACTGCCACCATCACCACATGGAAAGTACCTAGAATACTTGCTGTGTGCTTAACCATGTGCCAGACACCATTTAAAGCGTGACATAAGTCCACTCATTAAAACATCAGCTTAACCAAACAAGCAATTTATTGTTGTCATTATTATGGGTATGTCTCCAATATAAAGATGAAGAAACTGAAGTTAGAGAGGGTAACTCGTACCACATCAAATGTTAATCAGTCACAATCCTCTCAGGCCCACCTGAGCAGAGGGCAAGGCCTCAGATGCATACCCACACAGCCCAAGAGGCAGTGTCCTCTGTCTGGACCAGGACCCCAGGGCCCACCTCCCAGTTTCCTTGACCTGGGGCTTCTGCATCCTGCTAGTCGTCCTTCCCTGGCAGCCTTTACGAGGAAACTGGAGCGTGAGAGGGTCTGTGAGGACAGCCCTGATCACAGCCTCCTTTCTGAAGGTCAAAGGAACTGGGAAGGGGGTTCCAGGAGTACTATTGCAAGAGTGGCTGTGCACAGAGCTCTCTAGCACTGGAAGATCTGCATCCTGCGCTTATTGACAGACACCAAATAACTGAATCTCTCTTCCCTGCAGGTGCCCTTGCTCGTGTGAATGAACAGAGGCCAGAGAATTGCAGAAACCCACCTGTAATACGCCCACAGGCGTCACTCAAGGAGTCTGCATAGCCAGGAACATCAAGTTTTGGTGTTACTTTCTTGTCTACAGGCCAAAATGCGCACAGTTGATTTTTGGTGTATTCCTGTATAACGGCGTGAAAGGAAAGGAGAAGATGCTGCGTTGCTGTGCAGCTCGTGTGCCAAGGAAATGTGTTTTGCCTCTGAATATCTTAAGTTGCTAATAAACGATTCTTGTTGGCAGGTTAATGGGACTATAAATGCTGGAGCCCAGCACTCACACTTAATTATATTTATGGACAAAGTGAAAAGAATCATGCCTTAGACTGATTTTGGACCTTTGAGACTTTTACCACATACAGATGGATGAAACCACTTACTGATTTAAGATCTTTTGAATTTTAGAAAAAATATATGAATCAGATGGAACAATCTGAATGTGATATGCTCCATGATGCTGTGTGTTTTGGTAGTAAGAAAAAAAAAAAAAAAACATTGGGAGGCTTTTCAAAGGTGGCTTTGTTAGGTAGTAAAACTACTGGATTCTTCTTCCTCAAATATTTGGGGCTAACACTTCACAGAGGGTCACAGCCCATGATCTGACCAACTAAGCTTTTAAAAATCACCTATTACCACCCAGAAAACAATCCTACGTGATCATGTGGCCAGGGCATGCCCGAGTCCTCCAAGGGTGGCGGGTGGCTGAGGTCACACCACCACTGGAGTGGATGGGCAGTGCCCCACAGGGTCAGCCGTTCCCCAGGCTATGAAGTGACATAGGCCTCCCCCACGGTGCCTGTGTATGGAGCCTGGTGACTTCTCTAGGAGCTTTCTGGAATCCTGCAGAGGGTCAAGGAGCAGGGATGTTGGATGCCCACCTGTCACAGAGTTCAGATCAAAGTTGCGCTGAGAGCATCACAATTTTGGTTCAGCCTTGACGCGTTTGCCCAACAGCTTGTTGGCTCCCTTTGTATGATATCGTGGTCTTCTCACATGGTGCCCAGTCACCAATATTTGTAATGAGGTTTAACTACAGCAGTAGTTTTTCATATATATCTCTAAAACATTTTGTTATATTGAAAAATAATAGAAATCAAGATGTGTTGATGAAATAAAATGTGTATCTGAGTGAGAAAACAAGTATGGTGAGGTCACTTTAATGTTTCACAGCGATCTCAGATCTAGGCCTCAGGTAGGATGGAAGCTGTTCTGCATTCACTGATTAACGTTGCTAAACTCTTGGTGAGGCACGAGCTACCAGCCAATTGCTCTTCATCACAGCTATCTATTTGTCTTTTAGTGCCACAAATAAAAGAAAATTAAATCTTAGCTGTTGTGTGAATTTCATACTACAGTTGGTTTGGATACCCCTCTTCCAAAATGGAAAGGACGGATTCAGTTATTCAACCAACACACGTTTCTGGCTCCTTCCTGCACTCTTCCATTCCCTGGGTTACATGCAGCTGACAAACAGGCAAAAATCCCCATACTTGTGAAATTCATGTTATGTTACTATGGAGGAGACCGACCATAGATGTGATATAAGTTAGCAAAATGTTGAGTACATGTAGACGCTGCTAAGTATAAAGAAGAAAAACCATCAGGAAAGGGGGATGAAGGAGATGGGGGGATGAAGAAAGGCCCAGTGAGAAGGTGACTATTGAGTAAAAACCTGAAGGAAGTGAGGGAGCAAACTCCAGATGGATGCATGACTGGCAGCAAGAAGAGCGAGTGCAAAGGCCCTGGGGCAGGACGCTGCCTGGGTGTTAGGGGCACAAGGAGGCCATCGTCAGGAATGGGAGGTCGAGCAGATACAACATTGCTGGCCTCTGCCCCTGGTCTTCACATACTGCATGGTGTTCCCCTTCTCACAGCAGCCCTGCTCCCTGGCCAGACCAAGGGGGTAGCAGACAGAAAGTGCCCAGAGGTGGGCCTCGGGAAGGACAAGAGGGTGCCCACCTCCCTAGTTCATTTTCCTTGTGAGGGGAGGGGGACCCACTTTAGGTTAAATCTACTTTTGAAATTGTGTTGCCTGTATCTCAAGCTGCGCAGCAGCCTGGGTTTTGAAGTGTGGAATATGGAATAATGACAGCCTCTGGCCTTACTTTGGTCTTTTTGCAGAGTGTTTCATGATTATTCTTGGTTCATCTTCACCGTGAGCCCAGGTGGTATGAAGGCAACATCTTCCAGATGAGCACACTGAAGGTCCAGACGATTAAGTACCTCAGTGACGTTCTTAGTGTTGAAACATGCTTCTGCGACTCTGGATTGCCTACAGAGTTAAGTCTAAACCACTCACCTACAGGACTCTGAGTGCCTAGATCCACACTGCCCACGCACACAGACACTACCCACATCCCACGTCCCCGGCCTCAATGTCCGCCCCCATGTCCTGTATCAACATTGAGCCACCAACAAGTTCCTGAATGCACCGGGAGCTCCTGTGTACCCCCCTCATATTAACCTGCCAGAGATGCCAGCACCACCACTGCCCACTCGCATAGACCAGAAGTGCCAACCCTGTCCTGGAGACGCAGACCTCTGTGTGTCTCTGCCACAGTCAAGGTCAAGCCCTCCTCGCTGCTTCCTCCGCGCTCACGTCTACCTCTGTTCCCTCTGCCTGACCCCCACGTCAACCCCTCTGGGGCTCACACCTGCCTTTCTGATTATAGCCAGGAGCCGGGGCAACATGCAGCTCTGAACTTTCCAGGCCAAGTTCCCAGGAAAAGGCCTGGTCACATCGGTTATCCCAGCATATTCTTACTGGCATTCTCTCTCCTTCCCAAAATGTCCCAGTTTAGGTCACAAATCCTATGGTATTTTTATTGTCTGGCTCAGGTGAGGTATTCAGTAAATGTTCAATGAAAGGGTGAGTATCCGAGGGGAAGCAGCAGGGGGAATCTGGCCTGGTCCAGATTTCACATTTTCTCCCTGCCTGTATATTACACATTACACCCAGAAGGGAGCCCACGTGGGTCCTTCCAGGCCTCCCACCAGCCTGTGGAGAACCTCCCCAATGGGTCTAGCTTCCAAAACCTGCTGATTGTCCTGAGGCAGGACCTGGATCATGCCTCCTGCCCTGGTCTAGACTGGGCGGGCACATGTGCAGTCTGCCTGAGAATCCCACACTGCCTCTTGGACACTGGCGCTGTAATGTCCTGCTCTAGGCATCTCTGCGTAGCCTCAGACTATCCTTTCTGTGCTGACAGTCCCCACACTTAGCCCTGGGCAGCCTTTCACCGAAGCTCCTGATCTCAAATTGTAGTTACCTACAAAATCTCTCCCTCGCATGCCTGGCCAACTCGCAGTGCCTCACCTGAGCAGCAGTTGCACCCTGCCCCACTGCCCACACCAGCGGGGACGGCCTTCCTCGATGGCCATTCAGGCAGGAGGAAGGAGGAAGCAGCTCCCGCATCTCTGCAGGCATCTCCTACAGCCATCAGGCGTCTGCTGCTTCCACTCCATGGCCTCTCTGGTCACCATCCTAACAGTGTGGCCTCTGACCTGTTCCCCTCTTCCTTACACTGACCTCAGAGCTAACCAAGCGCTGGAGCTTTTCCAGACCCGAGCTCGCTGAGGGCAGCTCACTGTGCTCAGGTGAGGAGTGGGGGAGCGATAGGGAACCCAGCGCTGAGCCATGGGGCGAGCTGACCTTTATCATCCTGACTTCAGCGTCAGATTTCTCAACTGGTTTGGAACTTAAAAGGAACAAAAGCGTCATCACATCGGTTAACAAGGGAGAAAGAAAAGAAAAGGGGCAAAGAGAAAGACCAATACGACCACCGAACCCAAAGCCCAGCAGGGCTGTCCTCCCAGCCCACAAGTCCACGGCTGTGTTCACCCCTTCTTATCTCGACCCTGTAGGGGACGAGGGGAGGAGGCAGACTGAGTGCATGACACCGAGTCGGCCCTGGGCAGGTCCCATAGCAGCTCCCACTCACTCGTTTCAGGAGCCTTTTGACACACAGCGACATTACCAGAGTGCAGTTCTGAAATCTAACCAATCGGGAAGCTTCCTCCGGGATGGAGGCGCGGGGAGAGCAAGGACAGGGAGGGAAGAGGGGCATCCAAGAAGGCTGCCCTTCCCTGCTTCACTCCCCACATCGTCCTGACTCCTGTGCTGTGTAAGGGAGCTTTCCAGGGCCCAAACACCTCCGCGGATTGGGTTGCAGCCATGGTTGCTCCTGGTTTGATGCACTGTGTGGGGATGTGGCATCTGGGCACAGGTGTCCCTGCTCCTGTGGACTCGGATTCAGAGCTACTGACTGATCCCAGCTTTTGCCCCAGACTAAGGGGCTTTATTGGAGTGAAGATCTATGGATGCTTTTCTTACTCTTAAGAATTTTATTTTTTCCTATCACAAAGAACCGTACTGTCACCAGGGAGGGGACTGGACTGGCTTCTGGGAGGCAGGAGGGAGGGCTGGGAAGATCCAGGCAGGGGACAGCATGCCGGATTTGGACAGTGGCTATCTAGGAAATGAGGGGAGGCTGAGCCCTGTCTGAGTGTGGCAGGGTGTGGTGTCTACTTGATTGATTGGGAAGGAAGGGGACGGGGCCAATGGGAGGTTTCCAGCAGTCTGAGGCACCAGGCAGCACTGCTGGCCCTGACAGGGCATGGAGGCTGGGGCTGCAGTTGTCTTTGGTGTGCTGTTGTCAGGCAGATCCTCCTCAGCTCCCAGAGGCATCTCCCAAGGGGCTGAACATCAAGCATAGCAAAGCCTCCCTCTGCCACCCATCTCCTAACAGGTGCCATGGAGCTCTCCATGGGACATCTATGGCACCAGGTCCTAGAAAATGGGAGCCAGGGCCAACGTCACCACCCCCTTCTCTGTAGTCCAGTGCCAGGAGGCAGGCACTGGGCCCTGGCCTGATGGGGATGCCAGCAGCCAGCAGGATCCAAATAAGAGATGTGGACCTGTTGGGGATGTTCCAGTGGGAGGGCCACCTGCAGCCTTTGAGTAAAGTGCTTCAGGGACTGAAGCAACCTTGCCTTTCCGTTGTCACCAAAGGTTTCCTTCCTTTCCTTCCTTCCTTTCTCTGTCTTCCTTCTTCTCCCTCCTTTGCTTCCTCTCTTTCCCTTCTTTCCACCTTCCCTTCTTCCCTTCTGTTCCTCCTCCCTTCCTTCCCTCCTTCCTTTTTTCTTTTCTTCCAACCAACACTAAGAGAGCTTCTCTAAGCCAGACCCGGTGATGAGTGCTAGGGGGAAATTACAAATTAATTTAGTCCCTGCCTTCCAATAAGCCCACTAGTAGAGGGGCCACGTGGCATTGGCCAATCACGGTGAGTGAGCCTGGTGTCCCAAGAGAGGGGAGACACAGGGGAGAGGCAGGGAATTCTTCCAGAGGAGGGGCTGGGCAGAAGCTGTGAGCTGACGAGCGTGGAAGAGTCCAGTCATTCTCAGTAAGGTGAAAGAGCAGCGGCAGCCAGCCAGGCAGAGGAGCAATACCTGAAAATGTCCAGAGGCTGGGAACACACACGAGGGCCTGGCAAGTGTGTGCTCCTGGGGGAATGCAGGGTGATTCCGTGCCATGTTATTTCCACCACTGAGACAGGCCCAGGATGGAGACTGTCACCTGTAAATCCAGAAGTTTCACTGAAGATGCAAAGGTGTTCAAAGCTGAAGAGTCAAGAAGTGATGAACTTGGCTCCTGCTCATGAGTGATTAGGCCAAGCGCCCAACCGGGGCTCCGGTTCAGTAAGAACAGGGGGAAGTAGCTCCTGCAGAGCTGACTGGAGCCCACTCTCATTCCTAGTGGAAAAAGCCACATGTTACAGTGGTTGGACTCAATTTCCAGACCCTTCATATAGATGCAGAGACCTTGAGGAGCATAAGTGAGGTAGAAAGGTGAAATTCTCAGTCCGTTGCTATCCATGCATTGCTGTCCCACCCATGTCCTTAGCAGGGGCTCTCTGGGTCTCCCGAGGACAGGGTCGGTGGCTTCTGCCCAAGCCCCACCCTCACACACAGACCCCCTGCTTCCTCCTCTGGCATCTGGGTGCCCCACACTGCAGACTGTGTGGTGGGCCAGCCCTGATGGAGAGACCCACCCAGGAAAGCAAAGGGCCAGCAAGGCATGCGGTGAGTTGGTGGCAAGACTGTGGCTCCAGTTGGTGCCCCCCCACTCAACTTGGAAAACACTGAGCTATGTGTGTTTCCCCAGACACACCATGTGGACTCTTCCATGCTTTGCACTAGAACTCCTATTCATCGTCCAAAGCCCAGCCACCTCCCATGGGAGACCCAGCATCCTCATGTCGCTGCCCTGTGGAAGGTGGCACCTCAGGTTGCTGTGGCCACTGCACACTAGAATCCACGGGCTTCTGTGACTTGGCACTCTGGGGCCAGGTGTCACTCACGTGGGGCCTTTAGGCCTAGGAACACAGTGCTAGCACTGTATGTGTTTTATGAAGGGAACTGAGCAGGCTACAACATGATCTGAGGCAGATTCTGATGGAGCAGAGGGCAGATGGTTCCAGACCATGGGGCCTGGCACGATATGAGTGGAGGGGAGGGCGGATGCGTGGCACCAGAACAGGGAAGGGGCAGAGAGAAGATGGCCTTGGGCTGTCAGAGCTCAGCAGAAGGACCAAAGTGCCACGGACCAACTACCAGGGTTCCAGGAGGCTGAGAAGGGTTCAAAGAGGATGTACAAGAAGGGCTCCAAGTCGAGCATCCCCACCCCAGTCCTGTCCCAGAGCCTCTGATGGGCTCAGGAAGTCAAGGCTCCTTCCTCCCATCTCACAGCGTCATTCCTAAGGAAGGTGGGGACTGACTTTTCTATCTTCCTGCACTATGCCCGTTTCCTAATCCGCAGCTGGACCCCGTGGCCAGGGCAGTGGCAGTTTGGTCTCTGTTGTGGATTTCTAGAGCAGCACCTCATTCCTAAGAAGTCAGCTTGAAAAGGAGTTTCCTGGCACAGGTTGTCATCACGCAGCTGCTCCCATGCCTCTACGGGGGACTGCGGGAGAAGCTGCATCCCCAGGCTGCCGCTCACCCTCTTGACCAAAGCCCAGGTGGGTCTGCCCAGCAGTGGCCCTCCCCGTGCCTTGCCAAGCCTTGAGGCAGTGAAACGGATCAACCCCACAGCCCCTGCCTCAGGTAGAAAGCTCCAAAATGACCCGCTCATCCCATGACTAATGAGCACATGCCGGATTGTGGGGAGAAACAGAGCCCTCCTGTGAGGTATCTCAGAGGACCTGGACAGACTCCAAATTGCAGTGAAAGGGGGCGGCCAGGGCGGGAGAGTGGAGTCATTGGCTGGTGTCCAGTCAAAGGGCACAGCAGGCCAAACTCCAGGCCTGGGCAGGGAGGCTGAAAGCAAGGAGAGCATCGGGAGCCATGAGGTGGGCGCTCGGAGTGAGGGAGCAGACAAGCAGCTCGGAAGGACCTGTGAGCAGTGAGGCCGCCGGATCTCCAGGACACCCACAGAGTCACGGGCGCGCCAGAAAGGCTCTGGCCTGGAAATCCAATCAGAGTTTTCATCCCGAATAGTGCATGTCCTGCAGCAAACGAGCCTGCCATGAAGAGCTCCTGTCCCCAAGCTGTGATGTAGGCAGGACATTCACCACCCCAGATCGCCCTGTGGCTGGCTAGATCCTGGATGTCAGAGCAAAGCAAGGCCAAAGGCAGAGTGGCTGCTCACTGAAGGCTTGTTTTCCAAGTGCTGATAGCAGTGGAATTTTACAGCTCCTTCCTGCCCCGAGGGTCTACCTGCCCGTGTGGCATCCTTGTCCATACTAGGGCAAGAGGGCAGGTAGCAGGAGCCACCTCTTCCTCTCCTTCACCTCTTCTGAGTTTGCTTTGCCTTTTGGTTTGGTTTTGTTTTTTTTGGAGACAGAGCCTTGCTGTGTCACCCAGGCTGGAGTGCAGTGGCGCAATCTCAGCTCACTGCAACCTCTGCCTCCCAGGCTCAAGTGATTCTCCTGCCTCAGCCTCCCTAGTAGCTGCCATTTTTATCTTCCCTTATATAAATCAGAACCACATGAGTAGTTAACCTCAACAGGCCAGACAACTGTGATTCCTAAAAGTTCAGATGATTCAGCCAAGTAGAGTTCACAAGCCATTCCTGGGACAATGCCAAGACACTGGTCCACACGCTCACATATGTGGTCTCCTAACATCTGCTTTCCCCATTTTATAGCTGAGCAAGAGGCCCCAAGACATGTAGTGACTTGTCCATGGTCACACAGCTGTGTTCCCCCTCACGCTGGTGTGGCCCCAGATCTCACTCTCCCCTCGTGGTACCCCAGGAAGTGTTTCTGTCTCAGGAGACAGAGTCACGAGGCATTTTTTTGTTTTTGTTTTTGTTTTTTTGAGACAGCGTCTTGCCCTGTAGCCCAGGCTGGAGTGCAGTGGTGCAGTCTTGGTTCACTTCAACCTCCACCTTCCAAGCTCAAGAGATCTTCCCACTTCACCCTCCCAAGTAGCTAGGACCACAGGCACATGCCACCATGCCCAGCTAATTTTTATATTTTTTGTAAAGACAAGGTCCCACTATGTTTCCCAGGTTGGTCTGGAACTCCTGGGCTCAAGTGATCCACCCACCTCGGCCTCCCGAAGTGCTGGGATTACAGGTGTGTAATCCTGCCCAGCCCACGAAGCATTTTTAAAGTAGTGGAAAGGAAATGCCCACCTCTTTTTCATTCACCGGATCTAGGGTCGGGAAGGGCTCCTGTCCCAAGCATTGTCTTATGGGCTCGAAGTGGGCCTGTGTATTGAAGGTGTGTCTGGCTGGGGGAAGCAGGGTCTCTACTACTGACATTCTAGAACCAGGGACCTCGCAGAAGCTTGAGGTCTTCACTTGAGGATCACAGCTGCACCTCTGTCCCCCAGGAGGGACTACATCAGCATTCAGCCAGAACTGGGGTCCTGTGGGTCATCTCATCCTGCTTGTGTTTTTAGGGCAGCTGAGCAGCAAGGCCTCACTTCTAAGAAATATGTTTTTAGTGAACCAGTGAGGACACATGCAGCTTCCTGGGAGTAGGCGCATGACCTAATCTAAACATCCCCTGGCACCACGAATTGACGCTAAGAGAATCCACACAAGAAGTCTCACGAAGAAGACAGCAGCGGAATCTGACTTAGGAAAGTGACCACCAGGAAACCCAGGATCCATGGGTCCTACCAGGGCTGCAGCTTCCCATGGTGGGTGGGAGGTCCTGGCCAGGGGAATTGGGTAGAGATGAGATGAGGGGAGCCCTGGTGAGCAGTGAGAGGGGAGCGGGATTCCCTAGCTGGGCCATGCTTTCCAGCAAAAATGCAGATGGAGGACAGGGCGCTGTGAGATGGCGAGACCTGCACAGGCAGAGCTGACATGCTCCTCTTACAGATACAGAAACTGAAGCTCTGAAAAGGGGCATGGCTTGCTCAAGGTGGCACTGCTGGCACAGATCCTGAGTGTCCCATTCCCTGCTGCTTCTGGAGTCCTTGGGGAGCCACAGGGCAGCAGGCCCAGGTGTGGGGCCCAGAAGGGACTTGGCAGTGCACTCCCTCGTAGCTTCCCTGCCACACCCCGCATCTGGGTATCCCCCTTTCCCCACCAGACACGAATGTCCCAAACCACGGACTCTTGTGGCAAACATGGTGACATTCCTGAGCTGAAAAAGTTTATTTTCTTTTCTCCACTTCCTCATTTCTACCAGATTTTCTTTATTAAGCAAATACTGATTTAATCATGTGGAAAATAGCTATGGACAGTGGCTGTGTGTAATTCTTTAAGATTCCTTGAGTGAAAGAGACAGCTTTTGGTGGAATCATGTCCAAGTGCTTCCCAGATCCCTGGTTCCCATGACTGGGACAGTTTCCCGGTTCTGACTCTGGACTCCAGCTTGGCTCCCAACCTTGGGCCACTCCCTGAGCATCTCCCAGGGGCTTCTGTCAGCCCCCATTTTCTCAGGGGCTTCTGCCTGACGAGGGTAAACTTTCTGGCATGGTCCATCCCATTGGAACTGCCATTTTCACTGGGGTGAGCCACTAAATGGTGAGAGAAGCAAAGGAACCAACTCCACACTTGCCAGCTGACCACACGGCCCCACAACCTTTCCATGCTCATGGCAGCTCTCTTGGCTTAAATATCATTTGACATTTATTCTGGCCTCTTAGACGTTATTTGGTTTCAGATTCAGCCCACATCATGGGTCTTGGCCAAAGGTACCTTACAGGGTGGTCTAAACATGACTTTCTTGTCAGAAAGATCCAGGTGGGAATCCTGGGCTGTCACACATTACCCCAAGCTGTGTGACTGGGGTAACATAATTTAGCTCGACTTTCCCAATCGACAACATCGGCAAACATGCAGGAACTTCATCATATGGTTGGGAGAGCTGAAGATGATAAACAAACACACTTAGCACATGCCCACCACCTAGGAAGCCCTCAGTAAAAGCTAACTAATATACTAGTGGTAATAGTTGCTACTAATAAGCAAGCTCAATTATTTGATTCATGCCATTTGCCACCAAAGTAGGAATGCTAGTCTGAAAATACAGGAGCTGTGGGTTCCAGTCTTGGCTATGCTGTCAACGGCTACATGGCAGGTGGCAAGCCATCCTTTCTCTGTGAGCTTCAGTCTCTTCCTTTGCAAAGTGAGGAACTTGGAGGAAGTGACCTCTAAATACTTGGTGTTCTGGAATTGAATTTTTTGATGTGAATGTCGGCCAGAGTCCCAGGAAACAAATGGCCCTCTGAAATGGGTGATTTTGGGGAAACAATGCTGGGATTATATACCAAGGTGAGAACAGCGTTCAAGAAAATCAACAAAGGCTGGCAACTGGGAGGTTCTTTATCACTCTTCAGTCTGAAAGGGCAAGGTGAGGCGCAGTTCCACAGCCTGGCCACCATTCTGTCCATAGAAGGGGGCTGCTAGACAGGACATGGCCTTTGAGGGAGAAACACAGCCATCACCTTGGGCTGGCTGTGACAGTAAACATCTCATCCTCTCTCTTTTCCTGTCTCCCATCTCGTCCAGTGTTTCCTGTTGTCCAGACCAACCAGAATTCACGAAGCAAGGGAAGTTGTTGAGGCAGTCCATACTGGGCAGCTTCTCGGGGCAGAGAGCAGGGTAGGGAGAGGGAGAAAGACATTCTGGGAGGGCCAGTGGAGGGTCTTCTGCACGCCTAAGGAGGGAGAGGCAAAGCAAACCAAACCTCAATACATCATCAGAATAGAGGTGTATTAAGGTGCAAAAGATGACTTTGAATTAACAACACAAGTGAATATCTGAATTCAATTTGAGTTTGTAATTCTTCCAAGTAAAACAGAGTTTCATCTTTCTTTATACCAACTAGAGTTTTGCAGTTTTCTTTTTCCTCTCACAATATTGCAACAGTGGAAATGTGCCTCCACTTCTCTTATTTACCAAAAGTTAATCATTCATTCACTTTCCTTCCTAAATATTGCGCGTGGCCAAGAAGTTTAAAGCTGCTCCAACCTTACCTTGCAATTAGCAAGCTTGTCTGACTGTGAAGATAAAAAGACAGTCTCATATTTTAATCATTATGTTTCAACAAGCCACTTTATTTCTCTCTCATAATGGCCTGAAGTGACCCAACACCAAGGAAAAAAAGAAATGTTTAAAAAATTAGACCATATTGATGAATTGCAGATTTATTGCAAAGGGTGGTGGTTCATTAGTAATGTGGAATTTCCAGGGACCGAAATGGGACAAGCGGGGAAGATGCCAGCAGGATGAATTGGGCACCAGCATTTCCAATTAGTAATTTTATGGCCATGTGACAAATAAATCAGCTTGGGAACGCTTAGGAGATTTTGAGAATGAAGGGAGGAGAGGACAAGTTTTGAGCAAAGATAGAAATGAATGGGGCCTAAATAGGACTGTACTCTTCCTCCTCCTTAAATTCAACAACTGCTGAGGGCCCTTCTGTGCCAGGCCCTGGACCTCATGCTGGGGAACAGGAGTGTCAGAGCCACCGCCCTTCTCAGAAGGAGCTCAGCCTCGCAGGGGAGGCAAGACGAGTGGCAAAGATGTTATGATAGGTGCACAGAGTGCTAGTGACACCGGGAATAGAGGTCCCAAATCCCAGCTAGGGTGTCAAGAAAGCTGCTGGAGAAGGTGACACCTGAGTGGAGAGCCAAAAAATGAGAAGGGTTAGCTAGTCATTCTAGACAGAGAGATAGTGTTCAGCAGAGCCAGGGCACCATGGGCAAGGTACAAAGTTTCAGAAAATGACCTTCAGAGAAGATGACAGAATACTTTGGAGCCTTCTAAGCCACAGCTCGGATTTTATCCTGAAGGCATGAGGAGTCACTGAAGTCTTTGAGGAGGGCATAACAAGATTAATTTAGAAACATCCCTCTGACTGCAGAACGCTTGATGGAGCAGACAGGAAGAAGAGTGGAGGAAGGAAAGCAACCATAAAGTGATGGCTAGCAACTCAAGCAAGTGAGGAGAGAGGTAAGAACTGTAGTTTGTCTGGGGCGAAGAAAGAGGGTTTTCCTGGCTACCTACAAGATCGCGCTCATGCAGTCGAGTCCTGGAAAGTGCCAGAAGCTGAAAACAGACACAAGCTCTTTGAGATATCCCATACAAGACTAAAACAGAAATCAAGCACCAGTGACCATAGATAAGGTGGAATAAAGTATGGATAACATATAATAAACTGAGAAGCCACAAGATTTCCCATCACGAAGCCAGCACATGTGAAATCAGCACAAGTGATTGTCCATATGAAATCAACACAATTAACATCATTATAGATGACACTGTGTTTTCGTTTATTACATTTTTTTTTTGCAACTGCAAGGGAGCTTCTCTTGACCTCCCAGTATTCCAAAGGTAACTAAGAATGGGCACTAGGTAGTACCTTTTGCCACCTCACCCCACCGCATTAGCCAGAAACCCAAGAAACACTCTCAACACCTCTCTCTCTCTCATCCCCACAGCCAATCCATCAACAAAATGCTCCATTTTGTTTCATAAAAACCAAGAGTAACTTCATCCTGTCCATTTTTCTCCTCCTCAACTGCCAACTCTCTACTTGTCCATATGCAATTGTGTTTATTTACTTCTGACATTCCTCTTCTGTTTCATTGTCTGTCTGCCTATGCATAAATAACATAGTTTCATTCATAGAGACTTGCTATTATTATGTTTTCATGTATCAAAGGGCTAACCCTCCACAAAAGGGCTTCATTTTCAGGATTTTCTGGCTATGCTAGATCATTTAGTCTTCCAAATCAATGTTTAAATCAACCTGCTTAACTTCAGGGAAAAAAATGGTATTTTTGTTGAGATAGTAATAAATTATAAATTGAATTTAAGAAAATAGACATGCTATCCATACAAGTAGATACAATGTACATGGATATACATTTGTCCATGTCCATTTTTGTTTTATAGATTTCTTCATAAAGGTTCTGCACATTATTTTGCTGGCTTTATTCTTATTTTATTTTATTAAATTTTTGCTGTTGTAATTATACATATTTGCTATTCCATATATTTCCTAAGAGTTTTGTTTTTATATATAAAGATTACTGATATTACCTTATTCATTCTATTGTTTGTAGTAGTGTTTTCTATAATTGCAGGTAAACAATGCTGTCACTTACAGAGATGGTTTTATCTTTTTCTTTCCAATTCTTGTGTCTAATTGCATTGCTTTAATGCCACCAATATGCTGTTAAATAGTAGTGCAGATTGTAGACATCCTTGCTTCTTTTATTTTTTTCTGGAACTACCTCTAAGTTTCCCCCATTATAAGAAGCTGGCTTTTGATAGGAATTGCATAATTTTTTTTTAAGAAAGAATCTATCCATATTCTTTCATTAACTTTTTAAAAAAAATAATGAATGAGCGTTGAATTTTATTAAATGGTCTTTTGACATCTATTGAGATGATAGAATTTTTCTCAGACTTTTAATATACTGAATGATAGTAATAGATTGTCAGTATTGAATCATTTTTTGTTTCTAGCATAAGCATCATGTGGTCAGAATGAATTCATATTTAAATGAGATGTTGGATTCTACTTATCATTATTTCATTTAATATTTTTGCACTGATATTAATATTCGAGATTGGCCTGTAATTACCTTTTCGTATTACATTTGTTAAGTTTTGATATCCGTGTCATACTCACATCATGTCACTCCTTTTTAAAGCTTTGGAATATTTTCTGCTGGGTGCAGTGGCTCACGCTTGCAATCCCAGCGCTTTGGGAGGCCAATGCGGGTGGATCATCTGAGGTCACAAGTTCGAGACCAGCCTGGCCAACATGGTGAAACCTCGTCTCTACTAAAAACACAAAAATTAGCTAGGTGTGATGGCGCACACCTGTGGTCCCAACTACTTGGGTGGCTGAGGCCTGAGAATCACTTGAACCCAGGAGGCAGAGATTGCCATGAGCTGAGATCATGCCATTGCATTCCAGCCTGGGCAACAGAGCAAGACTCCATCTCAAAAAAAAAGAAGCTCTGGAATATTTTGGGTAGCACTGCAATTTTCTGATTTTTCATGATTTGGTAGAATTTTTTTATTAAATTGTCTGGTCATAGTGCTTAAACATTTTTACAACTTTTTCTATTTCTTGTATGGGAATTGGTCCTGATTAAACTTTCTATCTGTACTGGGGCCAGCTTTGATAAATTATGTTTTACAGAAAGTAACCCATTTTATTTAAGTTGTCAAATTTATTTGCAGAACATTCTGCTAGATATATAACCTCATTTTATCTCCTCTCTTTTGATAGTTACTTTGTATCATCTCTTACTTTGTGTACTTGTACTTCATTTATTGTATTAATCTGGGTAACAGTTTGTCAGCTTTGTTGCTATTGTTTCCTAAGAACAAGATTTATATTTTCTTATTAACCCTGCTGTGGATTTTTTCCCTAAATTTTAATCTGCTTTTATTGTCATTGATTTTTTTCTTTTTTCTATCAGTTTACTTTGTTGCTTTTTTTTCTAGCTTTTCACCTGAGAGATTTATTTTCATTTTTACTGTAATAAGTATTTACTGCTATGAATTTTAGATTTTGATGTATTGTGTTTTCATTTTTGCTATTTTCTAGAAGTTCTAAAATTTAATTTTATATTTCCCCATTGAGCCAGGATTGTTGAACAGCCAACCGTTGCTTAACGAAATGATCCCTGACAGAAAGGA
Organism: Hylobates moloch; assembly: GCF_009828535.3. Taxonomy (NCBI): domain Eukaryota; kingdom Metazoa; phylum Chordata; class Mammalia; order Primates; family Hylobatidae; genus Hylobates; species Hylobates moloch. The sequence goes on from NW_026652276.1 coordinate 118,414,595, forward strand.
AAGTAACGTGACCTCTACAACTGCCCTGGCCTACTGTTTAGAGAAAGTTTTACTGCTTTGAGCTTGTTTTCAAATTGTTGGAGGGCCTTTAAAAATTGTTAGTATACAATTTTTATTTTACTGTGTTATGGTCATAAATGCTGTTTGTGTTATTTTACTTTTTAGAGCTACTCAAGGTTTCTGGGAGGTGTTCTAAAACAGGGTCAACTTTCAAGGAAGCTCCATCTGTACTTGAAAAGAAGTATATTCTCGATAGCCTGGTTTCAGAGTACCATGTATATCTATAAAAGTTAACCTACTGAACTTGTTAACTAGGTATTTTATATCCTTGTTAAATGTTTTATCTACTTGATCTGTCTGAGATTGAGAAGAAGTTTCCTACTATGAATATGTTTTAGTCTACTTTTATTTACATCTTCTCTAGTTTCTTGCTTCATAAAAGTGATTGATCTGATATTGAATACATAGATATTTATAACTTCCTTACAAATTTTAATCTTTAGCATTATTGATGTTTGTGTTTGCTGTGTTTTGGTTTGTTTTGTGGGGGCTGAATTTTGTCTTTTCTATTATCTTTTTGGTTTGGGTTCCTTTTAAGTAGATCCCCAGACAAGGATTCCAGTGCAAGTGATTTATTTGGGAAGTGGAGAAAACATTGATAAGCAAAGGGGAAAGTGAGTCAGGAAAGGGTGGGAAGGTAAATGATGCATTCTAAAGCCATTTACTACTATGGACAGCTTGTGATGGTTAATACTGAGTGTCAACATGACTGGATTGAAGAAGGCAAAGCATTGTTCCTGGGTGTGTCTGTGATGGTGTTGCCAAAGGAGATAAACATTTGAGTCAGTGGACTGGGAATGGCAGACCCAGCCTCAATCTGGGTGGGCACAATCTAATCCAATGCCAGCGCAGCCAGAATAAGAGCAGGCAGAAGAACATGGAAAGACTAGACTGGTTTAGTCTTCTGGCCTACATCTTTCTCCCATGGTGAATGCTTCCTGCCCTTGAACATGGGACTCCAAGTTCTTCAGCATTGGGACTCAGACTGGCTTCCTTGCTCTTCAGCTTGCAGAAGGCCTGTTGTGGGACCTCATCTTGTGATCCTGTGAGTTAATACTCCTTTAAAAAGTCCTCTTTATATATACTTCTGTCCTATTAGTCCTGTCGCTCTAGAGAATCCTAATACACAGCTGGAGCTTTATTCCACTTGGCAACTCCAGGTGTCAGTGTAATACACATGCCTCAGAGCTATTCTACCCAAAGGAGAGGGAGCTGGGTTATTTATACGCCAACTAACCATCACTGATTGATTGGGAACTGTTCTCAGAGGATACTGATTCTCCAGCACCTCTAATCAGCCCATGGGGAACAAAGAAGAATCTGGATGCCAGAGAAAGTCACCATGCAAAGAATGAGGGGCTGGAAAGTGGAATTTGAAGTTGATGCACAGCACAGTAGAAAGAATAGAGATATGAGCAGGGCCCTGACACGTCTGCTTTAGCTACCAAGAACATAAATTCTGCTTTCTTACTATTTATGTTTACCTAGTATATCATTGTCTATCACTTTTATATTGAACCTTCTGAATCTCTTTATTTTAGCTGTATCTTATAAACAGCAGAGAGCTGAATTTTGCTTTTTTGGTCCATCCAGTCATCTTTTCCCATTATTATGTAAGTTAAGCCAATTTTATACTTATTAATCCAACCAATATGTTTGACCTTTAATACTGTTTGTTATATTTCAATATGTATTTTATGTTTAAATATGATGTCTTATAAACTTCCACTTCTAATCAAAATGGAATTACAGGAAATAGATTTTACCTCCTAGATGAAACAATGAAAAAACAGACAAAATACATGAGACAATTTTTTTTTTAGGGATTGAATGCCTGGCAATTAAGTGATCTCTGACAGAAAGAAAACAAATAGATGAGCCCTGCAACTTCCTAGCTTCTCACTTTGGGAGAGTTTCCAGGACGAGATGCAAGCAAAGCCTGGTGGAATCCTTGAATAGAGGAGATGGAGCTGAGAGTCCAAGGAGAACAGAAGGGAAGGAGAGCTGCACAAGGTGAAAACCAGAGCTCTGTAGAGGGCCCCTCTTGAATACTCAGCTGAGTCATAATCAATGAATGCACATGAGGAAATTACCTGAGGCCAGAGCAAGAACCATTCCCAAGGATTCGAGAGAACAGAACTGGACCCTCATCCAAGGCTGAGAACAGTATCCTGTCTCCATGAGCTAGGCTGGAAAATCTTAGGTCTCATGGGATGTTGGGTAGAGTATGCAAAAGGGTCTTGCCTCAGTTGTGTGGAGCGATTAATCTGAAAGTTACAAACTAAGCTATAGTGAAGCGTTAACTCAAAATGGATCACCAACCTAAATGTAAGATTTTTATGGAAACGTTCAGCATAATGACTTTAATATTCATCTTTGATATCACATATACAAATAGTTCATTGTTTTTTATTACTAAATAGTATTCCACTATATAGACAAATTGGTGGTTTATCCTGTCATCTGTTGATGGCCATTAGGTTGCTTCCACTTGCTGGTTATTGCAGTCAGAGCTGCTGTGGACTTTTGTGTACAAGTCCTTGCATGGACATATGCTTTCATTTCTCCTGGGAAAAATTCCAGGAGTGGGATGGCTGGAACATATAATAGGCATAAATTTAACTTTTTTTCTTTTTCTTTTTTTTTTTTTTTTTTGACGGGGTCTCTGTCGCCCAGGCTGGAGAGCAGTGGCACCATCTCGGCTCACTGCAACCTCCACCTCCCAGGTTCAATCAATCCTCCAGCCTCAGCCTCCTGAGTAGCTGGGACCACAAGCACAAGCCACCATTCCTGGCTAATTTTTGTATGTTTTTTTTTGTAGAGACAGGGTTTCGCTATGTTGCCCAGGCTGGTCTCAAATTCCTGAGCTCAAAGTGATCCACCCGCATCGGTGTCCCAAAGTGCTGGGATTACAGGCATGAGCTACTGCACCTGGTCACATTTAACTTTTGAAGACACTGTCAGGCTGTCTTCCTAAGTGGTTATATCATTTTACATTCCCATCAGCACTGTCTGAGAGTTCCAGTTCCACCAAATCCTCATCAATATTTGGTATTGTCATCTTTTTAATTTTAGTCACTTTCATAGGTATGTTTACTAATACTTCTAAAATGTATTTTTAGTATTTGAGAAAGTTTTTCACTTTAATGATCATTTTATACTAATGCTTTTATATAATACATCTATGTTCCCCATTTTTGACACTATTCATTCCAAATAGTCACAATAATAAACTTAAATTGACCCACGTGTTTCCTCCCTTTACTCTCTCTCAGTATCTAATTGAATGTGATAAGCTTTTATTCCCAATTTATCCCTACGAAGCAGTCAGCAAGCTTGTTCTATAAATTTTCCCATTCTTGATGTATCTTTGCTGGCTGTAACACATTCATTGAATCAGAACGTGCAATACATAAATTCTATTCTGTCACCTGTATCACAGTTACTTAATCTTTAGTCCAGTAAACCAATGCCTACCACCAGAACCTACGTCGATGCTTCAGTGATCTCTTGGCCATCTGAAGCTCAACAAGTTGATTCCTCAGGAATAACTTATGGGAAGAGCAATATGTCCTGAGTTCTTGAATGCTCATAGTGGTTTTTCTAGTGAATTTAAAATCGAAGGGAAGTTTGGCTAGGGTTTCAGACACCTTCCACTTGTCCTTCCACAGCCCTCTTTGCCCTGCTTTATAATGTGGGATGCTGACCTCAATGGACAGTGTCCCCTGGTCCCATTGTCTTTTGACTTAAGTTAGGTCCAACCAAGGGAAGTCACCAGCAAGAGATTCAAGAGTGAAAACATAACAAGATTCAGACATTTCTTCCCTGGCCCCCGTGAGACTGTGGTTTGATCAAGGGCTGTCTCACCTTCACATATGCCCTCTGAAACAGCTTTCCAATCTTTCATAGATGTGCATTTTATCTCCTATTAGACTATACTTTTCCTGAAAGCAAGGATTCCATTTAGCATCTCCCACCCCAACACACACACACACACACACACACACGCGCGCGCGCGCGCGCACGCATTCTTGCTCATGTATTAGGAATTATATTGATTAGGTGTTAGTGATGCTTCAAGGCTCATAAACCATAATTGATAAACTTGATAAACTCTATAATTTGATTAGAAGGACAATAGGTGAGGACATACGTCTGAATTCTCATGGAAGCATGTGCAACATCAGATTCTCCACCAAAATAAGACACCCCTGTGCCCACAAGTATCAGAAAATGTTCATTCCACCTGGACCATTTTGCACTTGGTCTTAGGTTGGCAACTATTATGTTTCATAATAATTTCAAATATTTTATTTGAATCCTGTAATTACTTCTGTGGCTTTCAAATAAAAGAATATAAGAAAAATTCTTCCTTTTTAAATAGACTTATGAATATTTTTGCCCCAGCTAAAAATAATTGAATTATGAGACTAACAATGGCAGATAATTTAATTTGTCCTGAATGGAAAATTAAAGAACTGATACATGATGGAAAGTAATAAAGTGGTTAGATTTTTACGTTGTCATTTTTTGGATATATACAATAAGCCATATTTATTACCTAAATGTTACCTATATAAAAATATCATTTCAGTTGACTGCCATCAAGAATTCACTCACAGGGGACATATACTGTCCACCTGAGAAAGAGCATCAATAGAATGATTAAAATGGAAATATAATTGCTTATTAAGATCTGATTCAAATATTGTCATAGCATCATTCCATCTTTGTCCTTAGAAGAAAATGATTGAATTTTTTTCTTTTTTGCAATTTTTTTTTCTTTGCTTTGCAGCATTCCAAAGCAAACACTGTTGGATAGCAGCTGCTGAAAACCAAGAGGAGACTTTTAGCAGATGAAATCGGTGTCCTGTCTTTGAGAGGTAAGAATGTTGCTTTAGTCAGTGCATGGACCTTGTTGTAGCAAAGATCACTCTCTGCCCATTATCTACTGAGCAGTATAAATAAACAGCCTTTGAAAAAAATAAAATAAGATAGTAAAATAACTTTGTTTTATTAAAAGCTGGTGGAAAAAAAATCTTACAAAAATCGTATCAGGTTTTCTGTTCCTGCATAAATTTGCTTAGGATAATGGCCTCCAGCTGCATCTGTGTTGCTGCAAAGGACATAATTTCATTGTTTTTAATGGCTGCATAGTATTCCATGGTGTATATGTAGCACATTTTCTTTATCCAGTCCAACTTTGATGGGCTCCTGGGTTGATTCCACATCTTTGTTATTGTGAATAGTGTTGCAATGAACAAGTACAAGTGTGTGTGTGTCTTTTTGATAGAAAGATTTGTTTTTCTTTTGGATATATACCCAGTAATGGGATTGCTGGGTCGAATGGTAGCTCTGTTTTAAGTTCTTTGAGAAATCTCCAAACTGCTTTCCACAGTGGCTGAACTAATTTACATTCCTATCAACAGTGTATAATGTTCCCCTTTCTCCATAGTCTTTGCCAACATCTGTTGTTTTTTGACTTTTTAATAATTGCCATTCTGACTGTGGTGAAATGGTATTTAGTTGTAAATGGGAGCTAAACATTGGGTACCTATAGATGTACAGATGCAACAATAGACACTGGGGACTATTGGGAGGGAGGGGAGCAAGGCTTGAAAAACTGTTGGGTACTGTGTTAGGTACCTGGGGGATGGGGCCATTTATATGCCAAACCTCAGCATCACATAATATGCCCAGGTAACACACCTGCACTACCCTGAATCGATAATAAAAGTTGAAAAACATTAAAAATTAAAAAAATTAAAAGATACTTGCGTCCACATGTTTATCACAGACCTATTCACAATAGCAGAGATATGGAATCAACCTAAGTATCTATCAGCAGACTATTGGATAAATAAAATGTGGTGTATTTTATATATATATATATATATATATATACTGTTATATATTCTTAGGGCTGAATACTGTTCAGCCCTAAGAAAGAATGAAAGCATGACTTCGCAGCAACATGGGTGGCACTGAAGGCCATTATCTTAAGTAAAACCACTCAGACACAGAAAGACAAATGTCACATGTTCTCACTTATAAGTGAGAGCTAAATAACATGTATACATGGACATAGAGTGTGGAATGAGAGTCAAAAGGGGGAATTAGGCAGGAGTGGAGTAGATGATGAGAAATTACTTAATGGGTTCAATGTACATTAATTTGGGTGATGGATACCCCAAAAGCCCAGACCTCACTATTATGCAATACATCCATGTAACAAAATTGCACTTGTACCCCTTAAATTCATACAAATAAAATAAAACATATACTGAAAAAGTCTTATCAGGAGATATAAGAGGCCGGGTGTGGTGGTTCATGCCTGTTATCCCAGCACTTTGGGAGGCCGAGATGGGTAGATCACCTGAGGCTAGCTTGAGACCAGCCTGGCCAACATGGCGAAGCCCCGTCTCTACTAAAAATATAAAAATTAGCTGGGCATGGTGGTGTGCACCTGTAATGCCAACTACTCAGGAGGCTGAGGCAGGAGGATCACTTGAACCTGGGAGGTGGAGGTTGCAGTGAGCTGAGATCATGCCACTGCACTCCAGCCTGGGCAACGGACCGAGACACCATTTCAAAAAAATAAAATAAATAAAAATAAAAAATGGAAGGATGTATTGTTGTATTTCTAATACTTTATTTAGATGTAATTAACGTGATAAATTGGACTTAAAATATAGAATTAGATGAGTTTTTGACCTATGTATATATCCACGAAATGATCACCAGAATCAAGACAGCAAACGTATCTATCAGCCCCAGTGCTTCCTCATGTTTCTTCATAATCTCTCCTTTTCCCTCCTCAACCCCACCCACATTTCAAGTCATTGCTCTACATAAGCTTGCAATTTCTAGAATATTAGATAAATTAATCATACAGTATCTTTTGTCTGTCTTCTTTCACTCATCACAATTAAGTTGAAATTTATCCATTTTGAATAATCAATAGTGCATTCCTTTCTTGCTATATAATTCATTGTGTGGATATAGTACTACAGTTTGTTTATGCATTCACCTGTTGATGGACATTTAGGTTGTTTCGAGAGATTACATTTTTTGGGAGTTTACAAATAACATGGCTATAAACACTGCGTACAAGTCTTTGAATGACTGTATGCTTGCTTTACTCTTGAATAAGTACCTAGGAGTAGAAAGATCATACAATAGATGTAGGTTTATCTTTTTAAGAAACTTACAAACTGTTTGCCAAAATTCTTGCACCAGTTACATTTTCATCAGTAGTGTGTGAGAGTTTCACTTGTTCCACATTCTTGCAAACACATGGTATAGCTAACTATTAATCAGGGTTCTCCAGAGAAACAGAACCAACAGGACATGTATATAAATGTAAAAAGATTTATTTTAAGAATTGGCTCATGTGATTTTGGAGGCTGCCAAGTCCGAAATTTGCAGGGTGGGCCAACAGGCTGAAGACCCAGGAGGAGCCAATGCTCAGTGCATGTATAAAGACAGCCTGCTGTGGGATTCTGGCTGGCTGGGAAGAGCTCGGGCCCTCAGCTGGTTGAATCAAGCCAACCCACTTTATAGTAGACAATCTTCTTGACTCAGTGTCTACCAGTGTAATGTTAATCTCATCCAAAAATACCCTCAGAGAAGCATGCAGAATATTTTACCACATAACTGGGCACTATGGCCCAGACGAGTTGACATATAAAATTAATCATCATAGTTACACTTTTAAAATTTTAGCCACTATAATAGGTGTTTATCTCATTTTTGTTTTAATTTGCACTTTCATAACTAATAATGTGGAGTATTTTTTCAAATGCCCATTTACCACTTGCATATCTTCTTTGAAGAAGTTTATTTTCAAATGTTTTGCCCACTTTTAACTGGATTTTCTTATTAGTGAACTTGAGAATTATTTCTATATTCTGGATACAATACAAATCTTTTACCATACAGGTGACTGGCACAGTCTATGTCTTGTGTTTTCGTTCCCTTCTGAAAGGCATACATTTTTAATTTCGATAAAGTTCAATTTATCAATTTTCTATTTTTTAGGTCATGTTTCTGGTGCCATAGCTAAGATATCCTCACTTAACCCAAGTCACAAACGGTTTTTTCTATCTTTTTCTCTAGAACTTTTATACTTTTAGATTTTACATTTAGATTTATGATCCACTTTGTATTAAATGCTGTCTATGGTTCAAGGTATGGCTTGAAGTTGCCTCTTTTTCTTTGATCTGCCACATAAACTTTAGAGTGAGCTTGGTCAACTTTTACAAAATCTGTCTGCTAAGATTATGATTGGCATTGTTTTGAAACTTTTCATCAATCTTAACAATATCAAGTGTTCCAAACTATAAGCATGGTATATTTTTCCATTTATTTAAGTATTCTTTAATTTTCTCAACAATTTTTTGTAGATTTCAAAGTGTGTGTCTTTACTTCTCCTGTCAGGCTTGTTCATAAGTATGACATATTTTAGGTACTATTATAAATAATATTTCCATTTCTGATTCTTCATTGCTAGTTATAGAAAGACAATTGATTGTTGTATATTGCTATTTTGTCCTGAAACATTTCTAAATTCAGTTACCAGCTCTGGTAGCTTTTTTGTTGATTCTATCTGACTTTCTACATAGATGATCCTGTCATCCATGAATAAACACATTTTTTATTTCTCTCTTTCCAATCTAGTTGCCTTTTATTTACTTATTTTTCCTTACCGTACAGGCTATTCACTGAGTTCAGTGTTGAATCGTAGCAGTGGACATTCTTGTTCCTTATCTTAGGGGAAAAGCATACAATCTTTAACAATAAGTATAATGTTATCTGTAGGCTTTTAATAGATGCTTTTTATCAAGTTGAGGAATTTTCTTCTATTACGACATTGCTGAGAGATGTTATCAAGAATGGATATCTATATCTACTAAGATGACTATATGGTTTTTCTTTTTTAACTTAAGCTGATGGATTATATTGATTACTTGGCAAATATTAAAACAATCTTGCATTCTGGAGATAAAACCCACTTGGTTATGGTGTATGATACTTTTTAATGTATTGCTGGATTCAATTTCTGAAAACTGGTTTTAGAATTTTAAGTCCAAGTTCATGAGTGATACGAGTTTGCAGTTATCTTTTCTTATAATGTCTTTGTCTGGTTTTCATCTCAGGGTAACACTGACTTCATGGAATCAGTTGGAAAGTATACCTTCTTTAAATTTCTTGAAGAGTTGATGTAGAATTATTATTTCTTCCCTGAAAGACTGATAGATTTCACCAGTGAAGCCATCGAGGCCTGTAGTTTTCTTTGAGGGAAAGTTTTTATTTTTAAATTTAATTTCTTTAATATATAAAGGACTATGTAGATCAGGTATTTTTCTCTTGTGTAAACTTTGACACTTTGTGTTTCAAGGTGTTGGTCAATTTCATCTACATTGTCAAATGTATTGGCATAAAGTTGTCCATGAAATTCTCTTACTATTCTTTTCGTATCTGTAGAATGTATAGTGATGCCACCACGCTCATTTCTGATATTTGTAATCTGTGTTTCCTCTCTCTTTCTTGATCGACCTGGCTAAAAGCTTATCAATTTTATTGGCCTTTTCAAAAACCAGCTTTGGATTCATTGATTTCCTCTATTGTTTTTTTCTTTCATTTTTTTTTCACTCACATTTATTATTTCCTTTCTTCTTTTTACTTTGGGCTTATTTCTCTAAGGTGGAAGCTGAGGTCAATGATTTGAAAGCTTTCTTCTTTTTAATGTGGTTTAGTGTTATAAATTTTCCTTTTGAAGCATCTCACAAATTTTATGTTGTTTTCATTTTCATTCAATTCAAAATACTTCCTAGTTTCACTTTTGATTTCGTCTTGCCCCACGTTTTATTCAAAAGTGTGTTGCCATATACACAATGGAATACTATGCAGCCATAAAAAGGATGAGTTCATGTCCCTTGCAGGGACATGGATGAAGCTGGAAACCATCATTCTTAGCAAACTATCACAAGGACAGAAAACCAAACACTGCATGTTCTCACTCATAGGTGGGAATTGAACAATGAGATCACTTGGACACAGGGCAGGGAACATCACAAACTGAGGCCTGTTGGGGGTTGGGGGCGCTGAGGGAGAGATAGCACTAGGAGAAATATCTAATGTAAATGACGAGTTGATGGGTGCAGCAAACCAACATGGCACATATATACCTATGCATCAAACCTGTACATTGTGCACATGTACCCTAGAACTTAAAGTATAATAAATAAATAAATAAATAATAAATAAATAAATAAATAAGAAGTGTGTTGTGTCATTTAAAAACATTTGGAGATTAATCATTTCCAAGTTAATTCCATTATGGTCAGAAAATATAAGTTGTATGACTTGAATCTTTTCAAACATATTAAGGCTTGTTTTCTAACTCAGAATATTGTCTATCCTGGTAAATGTTCCACAGGCACTTGAGGGGAAGGTGTATTCTATTGTTATGTGGCATGTTCTGTAAGTGTCAATTAGGTCAATTTAGTTTATGGTGCTGTTAAATATTCTATATTCTTTACTCTTTTTTTTTAACCATTTTTTCTATCAATTTTTGAGAAAGGGATATTAAAATTTATTTTATACTTGTGGACTTGTCTATCTCTCCATGGAGTTATTAGTTATACCAGTTTTTGCTTCAGGTATTTTGAAGCTCTATTATTAGGTCCATAAATGTTTAAGATTTCTATGTCCTCTTGACAAACTTACCCTTTTATTGTTATGAAATGACTTTCTTTGTCCCTATAAATATTCTTTGCTCCAAAATCCACTTTGTCCAATATCAATATAACCATTGCAGGTTTGTTTTGTTTCCTTCTGCTTTTAGTATTAACATTATATAACTTTTTCCATCTTTTTACTTTTGACCCACCTGTGTATTTATATTTGATATGAATTTCTTATAGGCAACTCTCAAGTTCTTTCTGACATCAAATAGGTGGTATCTTTTCCAACACCAATTCTCCAGCTTGCTGATCCCCACCACAAACTGGGTGTCGTACAATTCAGTCCTATGCTGACACTGGCCACCTAGAGTTGGCATCAGGCTCCACAGGTTTAAGGGAGACTTCCCTCAATTCAGATGCCAACCACAAGCACTTGATTTCCAGGTTACCAGCACTTCTGTCTGACTTGGCTACAAGTTTGGGAGTCCTCACAATCTCCTCCCCTGCACTCCTTGCCAGGTTTTATGATTTACTAGAGTCAAAGAACTCAGGAAAATTCTGTACTTGCTATTACAGTTTATTATAAATTATACATATGAACAACTAGGTGAGGAGGCTCACAGAGCAAGGCCAGAGTGTGGGATCATCTGTCTTGGTGAAGTTGTGAGCCACCCTCCCAGCACACAAATTTGTTGGAAGCTCCTGGGACCCTGCCTTTTAGGATTTCTATGGAGGTTTCATTATATAGGCGTGATTGATCAAATCACTGGCCATTGGTGATTGAACTTAACCACTCCCCATGCCCCCCTGCCCCCCAAGCAACCACCACCGATTCCTCCCTCCTCCATGGAGATTGGAGGTGGGGCTAGAATTTCTAGCCATCTAATCAAGGTTTGGCCTTTTTGGTGACCAGCCCCCATCCTGAAGCTACCTAGGGGCTCTCCAATAGTCCTCATTAGCATAATGCCAGGCATGGTGGAAAGGGGCTCATTACGAATAACAAAAGTGCCTATCAACCCCTTCACTCAGGAAATTCCAAGGGTTTTAGGAGCTCTCTGCCAGAGACTGAGGACAAAGACCAAATAGAGTCAGCCCTCCGCATCTATGGGTTTCAAATCCATGGGTTCAATCAACCGTGGATCAAAAATATTCAGGGGGAAAAGAAAGGATGGTTGTGTCTGTGCTGAACATGTACAGACTGATTTTCTTGTCATGACTCCCTAAAACAATACAGTATAACAACTATTTACACAGCATTGACATTTTATTAGGTATTATAAGTAATCTATATTTGGTATCCATAAGGAGTCCTGGAACCAATCCCCCGGGAATACTGAGGACTGACTATATATATTTCCTATTATACCACAGCAACATAGAGTTGGTCTTGCTTTTCTATGTGATCTGCAATCTCTGCTTTTTCTTCTGCTTCCTTTTGGATTAATAGCTAATATTAATTAATATTTTCATGAATATCTGTGTTACTTTTTTTTTACTTATTAGCTATAACACTTTGTTTTGTTATTTTAGTGGTTCCTTTAGGGTTTATTTTATATATATGTTTAACTTACCACAATCTACTTTTGATGGTTACTACCCCCTTTACCTATAATATAATGTTACATTAGTACACATCCATTTTTCCTCTCCCATTCTTTTTTCTGTTCTTGTCATATATTTTAGTTTTACATATGTTATAAACCCTATATTACATTGTTATTATTTTTATTTGAACAATCAGTTATCTTTTCAAGAAACTTAAATAATAGGAAAAAAAATCTTATTTATTTAGATGCCATTTCCAGAGCTCTTCACTCATTTGTGTGGATCTGTATTTCCCTGTAGTATTAACTTCCTTCTGACTGAAGGACTTCCTTTAACATTTCTCATAGCATAGGTCTGCTGGGGATGCATTCTTTCAGCTTTGGTATGCTTGAAAAAAGACTTCCTTGTGCTTTGGTTTTTGAAGACAGTTTCACTGAATATAAAAGCCTAGGTTACTAGATTTTTTTCCTTTCCATACTTCCCTACACTGTCTTCTTGTTCATAGTTTCTGATGAGACATCTGCTTGTTATCCATATATTTTGTTCTGTTATACAAATGTCCTTTTTCTCTGGCATAATATATATATAATATATTATATATAATATACTAATATAATAACATATAATATAGACATATACATATGTACATATATTATGCTTCTTGAAACTATACCACAAGTCACTGATGGCTATGTTCATTTTATTATGTATTTATTACCTTTTCTTTTCTGTATTTCTTTGTGCATCTAATTTTAAATAGTTTCTATTCTTCAAGTTCATTAAAATGTTCTTCTGCAATGTCTAATCTGCCATTAATTCTATCTAATGTATTTTTTCATCCCACATATTCCAATTTTCAACTCTAGAATTTTAATTTGGGCATTTTTTAATACTTTCCATGTTTCTACTTAATTTTTAAAAACATGTAAAGTTATCATCCTGTCTTAACATTCTTGCCTGCTAATCCAAGCATCTGTGTCAGTTCTGGGTTACTTTTCACTGATGGATTTATATCATTATGAGATATAGAAACTACTTAAAACTGGTTAGGGGCTGGGAGCAGTGGCTCATGCCTGTAATCCCAGCACTTTGGGAGGCCGAGGCAGGTGGATCACCTGCAGTCAGGAGTTCGAGACCACCCTAGCCAACATAGTGAAACCCCTCTCTACTAAAAATACAAAAATTAGCCAGGCGTGGTGGCATGCACCTGCAGTCCCAGCTACTTGGGAGGCTGAGGCAGGACAATTGCTTGAACCTGGCAGGCAAAGGTTGCAATGAGCCAAGATAGCGCCACTGCACTCCAGCCTGGGAGACAGAGCAGAACTCCATCACAAACAAACAAAAAACTGGTTAGGTGGAACTGAGAGTGCTCAGCCTAGCACTAATAATTTTTTTCCTACTTAGTCAAGACCTTTCTGCTCGTTTTACCTCGTTCCACATGGACATAGAGGTTTTCCAGTCTGGCTGGTCAATGTTGTTCCTTGACCTGGGTATTGCTACTCAAATCCTTCTGGGTGGCTCTTTCCCTAGCCTCAGAGACCTTCCTCATGCACAGGATTCAGATAAATGCTCAAGGGGAACCCTCTGCAGATCTCAGGAAGGCTCTCTCTCTGCAGCTTTCCTTCTTGGCCTTCCCTTACTCTCTTCTTTGTCTCTTCATCTCAGGGTATCCTGGCCTCTCTCTGAACATCCTTGAGAGATCAGTTGAGGTCTGGAAACTCTCAAGGCAGGAAGATTAGGAAATTGTAGGGCTCACTTGGTTTGTTTCCCATCTTTCACGGACCACTCTCCTTCATTGCTTAATGCCCAGTGTCTTGCAAACCAATGTTTCATACATTTTGCCTTGTGTTTGGTAGCTTTATTTTTTATTTTATTTTATTTTATTTTTGAGACGGAGTCTCGCTCTGTCACCCAGGCTGGAGTGCAGTGGCGCAATCTCGGCTCACTGCAAGCTCCACCTCCCGGGTTCACGCCATTCTCCTGCCTCAGCCTCTCGAAGTAGCTGGGACTACAGGTGCCCGCCACCACGCCTGGCTAATTTTTTGTATTTTTAGTAAAGACGGGGTTTCACCGTGGTCTCGATCTCCTGACCTCGTGATCCGCCCGCCTCGGCCTCCCAAAGTGCTGGGATTACAAGCGTGAGCCACCGCGCCCGGCCTGTGTTTGGTAGCTTTATAAAGGAAGGTAAATCTAGTTCCTGTTTTTCCATCTTGAAATTAAATGCAAGTCTCAGATAATATTTTTAACAAAAAGCCACAATAAGGTAACCAAGGATTTGAAGGGAAAAATTAAAAGTTTGAAACCTGAACAATCCGAGTGTAAGAGGTTCCGAAATTCAATGCCATCATAATGACCGCTAGGTTATACAGCCTGGGGAAGGAGAATCAGGAGGAGCATGAAGAATGGAGGCAGCTGTCAGAAGAAGGATTCGATTTAGAGCTCGAGATCTCATCTTTCCTTTTGCCTCCTTTCTGATCCCTTTCTGTTCCACTTCACCCTGGCTCCAGCCTATGGGCAGCTACAATCATGTCACGAAAAGTCCAGTGCTCTCCTCTCTCCTCCCAACTCTAATCTAAGTAAATGTGTCCCTTTCCCATTCTTAAAGAGTCTTGTGTGGTGATTTACTTATTTAACGAAGATGATGAGCTGAAACGTGCAAAGCAAGTCATGGAGCACAATAGCTTATGACGGTCTGCCCTCCAGGAAACTCTGCTGCCTTATTGAGGGCCAAAGCCCCCGGCTCACAACAGCATGATAATGTTACCGGAAAAGGGTCCCAGTTCAGACCCCAAGAGAAGGTTCTTGAACTGTGTGCAAGAAACAATTCAGGGCTAGTCCATAGAGTAAAGTGAAAGCAAGTTTATTAGGAAAGTAAAGGAATAAAAGAATGGCTATTCCATAGGCAGAGCAGTGGCATGGGCTGCTGGACTGAGTATACTTATAGTTGTTTCTTGATCATATGCTAAACGGGTGGATTATTCATGAGTTTTCCAAGAAAGGGGTAGGTAATTCCCAGAACTGAGGGTTTCTCCCCTTTTTTAGACCATATAGGGTAACTTCCTGATGTTTCCATGGCATCTGTAAACTGTCATGTGTCAGTTTACAGGGGTGGGAGTGTCTTTCAGCGTGTAGAATGCATTATAATTAGCGTATAATGAACAGTGAGGACGACCAGAAGTCACTTTCCTCATCATCTTGGTCTTGGTGGGTTTTGGCCTGCTTCTTTGACGCATCATGTTTTATCAGCAAGGTCTTCGTGACCTGCATCTTGTGCCACCCTCCTATCTCATCCTGTTACTTAGAATGCCTAACCTCCTGGGAATGCAGCCCAGCAGATCTCAGTCTTATTTTACCCAGCCCCTATTCAAGATGGAGTTGCTCTGGTTCAAACACCTCTAACAATAATGATGGGATAGTTAAGTAGGGGCTGGCTGGTGGTGGCAAGTCTGCATAAACAACTAGTTATTTCTCTTCGGGAGAAGACCAGCTCCTGCATCAGGACTTTTCAGAGCAGGACCCAAGGAGCCCAGTTTTCTGCCTTCATGCCCCTTGCTCAGCCAGGCCTCAAAGACTGGAGTGAATATGAGCAGACACTTGACAATAATGGAGATGAAGGAGGAACAGTAGAGGCCCAGTTGGCCCTGCAGTCGGAATTAAAAATCTGGATGTCAATGTTGACACTGTCAAAAGGTCAACTCATCCCCTCTGCATCTCCATTTCCACACCAGTAAAATGAAGATGATAACAATTGCCCACAACTGTGAGCTATAAATGAATGATGGTAGCATTAGCCTTACTCCGGTGGGGGGATGGTTCCTACAGATTTAGTGGTCAGACTAGCCTATGGGTAGGAAAGTGAGAAGACAACAGGACTCTAGGGTTACCTCTGTAGGTACCCAAATGGATACCATTTCAGGGATAAGTTGACCCTTTTCGTTTGGGAAAATCTGCGAATTTAACAAGCATCTGCTTATGAAGTCACTTAGGGGTATGCAGAATCATCACCATGAACCCGATTACACTAACACTAATGCCACCATAGAATAGAGAGGGTTGTTCAGAATGGCCACAGTATTGTCAAAAAGAAACCTCCAGTTACACCAGGAGATGGCTACCATCAGTGATGTTCAAATCTTGCCTTCATTTTTAATAAAAACCAAACTACCTCATGCCTCTTATTGTCAATCAGTGTTCTCAGATAATTAAGACTCTATTAATTCATGGCAAAAAGTGTAATTAAGAGGCTTAATTATGTCTGTGTGGAGTAAGGGGACTCAGCAGGGCATAAGGCAGAGGCTCTCAAATTTTAATTGCATTAGAATCACCCGGGGAGCTTGTTAAAAATGCAAATTCCTTGGCTCTTTGCCAAGGTATTCTGATTCAGTGGGTCTGGGTGGGATTCAAGAATGTGCATATTTCTTCTGCATGTAAATTGACAGGTAATTCTAGTGCATTTGTTTGGCGACACAACTTTGAGAAACACTGGTCTAATAAAAAGAAAAACAATATTTGAAGGCAGAAAAGATCTGTGTGTTAGAGATTCAGCTATGCAGTTCGGTCAGTGTTTATAAGAGGGATCTAGAAGATTTCCTGGAGTAAGAATCAAAATGTCTTTGGGAATGCAATACACATTTTAATGTGCCTTGTACACCTCCTCCCCAAAGCCACGGTCTATTGAACTCTTACCATGAACCCAACACAAAGTGCCATGTGTGTGTGTGTGTGTGTGTGTGTGTGTGTGGATATCAACATAAAGAGGTTTATTATAAGGAATATGTTCATGTTATTGTGGAAATAAGAAGTACAGACCCAGAAGAGCCAATGGTACCATTCCAGGTCAGGTTTTAGTCTGAAGGCAGGAGAAGATTGATGCCCCACTGAGGACAGTCAGGCAGAGAGGAAGGTTCTGTCCACTCGGCTGTTTATTCTTTTTTTTTTTTTTTTTTTTTTGAGACAGAGTCTCCCTTTGTCACCCGGGCTGGATTGCAGTGGTGCAATCTTGGCTCACTGTAACCTCCACCTCCCAGGTTCAAGCAATTCTCCCACCTCAGCCTCCCAAGGAGCTGGGACTACAGGTGCTGTTTATTCGATTCAGGCCCTAAATGGACAGGATGAGCCCTCACACGCTGGGGAGGCCATCAGCTTTACTCAGTTGGCCAATTCAGTTGTTAATCCAAAACTGCCCTCACAGAGATGCCCAGAAATAATGTTTCAGCAAACATCTGGGCACCTTGTGACTCAGTCAACTTGACAGCTACCATCTACCAGCACAGTCCCTGCACGGGGTCCTTGTTATTCAGCATCTCCACACTGGGGGCAGCAGAAGCAAGGGCAGGCTCCCTATTTTCTGGTCTCTGCATTATTACCTACTGCTTGTGGATGGCAGGCTGGGACAGGGCAGGATGCCTTTGGAGGGGACAGGCATTTTGCCATGGGAGTGGGAGTCCCGTCCTCACCACAGGCCGCGTCCTATGAGCTGGGCTTGGGGAGGCACACCCTTCCCACCACACCTCACGCTCTGTGAGGCAGATACACCATGTCCCCAGGGTGTTGCTCTGGCACCTCCAGAGGCTGTGACCCCTGCAGGAGTTCCTGGTTCAGGTAACAGCTTTGGGGAAGAGGAAAGGGAGCAGGAACAATACATTCAGAAATTCAGTCCATCCTCTACTCCTGGGGAGGAAATAGACTCCAGGACTGTTCAGACAACAATTTGCTATGAAAACAGGAGACAAAGAAGGTGGTAGACCAGCAGGTGACCTCTCTGATCCCCTGCTACTGTTGCTGACAACGTTACACGCTCCACGGGATGCAGTCATGAAGTGCCAGCATTTCATGCCCACAAAAACGCAGAGTGGCAAGCATACTTACCTGCCTGTCTTTTACAGATGAGGAAACTGAGGGGGGGGAAAGTAAATGGTGAAGACAGAGCATACATTTGCACCTACCCTACCCCAAATCGTATCCTCTCTTATTGAAGCTGAACACCGAAAAGTCCCAAGAATCACTAGAAGAGAGATCTGGGCCGAGTTCAAATGCCTGGGATGGAACAGGGGAATGTCACTTTCAGAATTCAGCAACTTTAAGATTTGAGTTCATAGAAAATCTGCAGAACAATGGGGCTATTGGTTGCATCTTAAAGTCATACTGTCGAACAGGCAAAGGATGGCGACACTTTACAGTGAGTGTTTGGACTCCACAGCTGTGAAGACAGGGGTGATGGTGCCCTCGTGGGGATGCTCTCCTGGGTACGGCAGCAGACAGGGAGACGGCGTGTGGGGAGATGCAGAGGACAGAGCAGGGGAAAGCCGGAGCAAACACAAACCTGAAAGCCTGGCCCCAGTATGGATCCCCACCATGAAGTCAACACCATGCTCAAGTCTCAGAGTTGGGTCAGGAATGCAGGTGTAGCTGAAGGTGCCTGAACATTGAAGTTGCACACTGAGAGGACGCAGGACAATTAGGGAAAGCAGATCAAAGCCGACACAACCTCGTAAGCTGTTGAGGAAATCTTATATGGCCTACGACTGCAGGTTTTATTAGTGAAAAATAGTGAAAAACAACGTGAGGGAATAGAATCACTTTCAAAGTTACTTGAGGCAAAAAATTATATTGTTGAGGGTGTTGGGAGATGAGTACTATCTCAGGTAGCTACTAGTGAAAATATAAATTATTACAATGCTTCTGTCACACAATTTGAAAATATAGTTCAGTCTTAAAAAGGGCGTATCTTTGATTTAGTGTTTATTTTCAAAATTTAGCACAAGTGAAAAGAGCATGAAGATGTACATACAAAGAAATGTTCAATCACAGGGAATTGGTATAATAAATTATGGTTTAGTTATGTAAAAGAGAACTCTGTAGCCATTGAAAATGTTGTTGTTGAAATGATTATTTAAATGGAAAGGTATTTAAAAATATTAAGTGAAAAGGAAAAATTAGGAAACCTCATATATTATTTTACAATTTTATCTATCTGAGAAAAATGTTTTCCCCAGTAAACTTGTTTGAACCAATTAACAATAGCTAAAAATGGCAATCACATCTGCTACAGTTTTAGGTCTTCAACAGAATAGTGACATCCGTTGACAACACACAGCCTGGCAGAATGTGTGCATGATGCCAGGAGCACTTTCTTGGTCATGGAAAAGTCAGTGTGAGGAGAGCCCTGTGGTTGTGCCCCTCCAAATTCCAGGAGGCGACATAGGATTTGATTCTGGACACAGACTCAGCCACACTCCTGTCTTTCCCGCCCTTGACTTTTACCTTACATTACATCTGACAATGAGGGGGTTGAACATGGGGCACTGGTGACACTAATTGTGTGTGGCCAATTCACCAAATCAGAACTCCTGGCTCATGAGGGACCCATGTGAATGGGACATTTCAGCAGCACCAACCACAGCCATAGAAGAGATTTTAGTCACCAGTCAACCCACTGAAAGCAATCCATTTCAAAAGAACCCAACTTGGCTGAATTTTCCTTGAAACCTGGCTACACTGTAATGAAACAGAATGCTGTATTTCATTATGGCAATGGGCCACCAAAACAATCCTGTAGGTAAAATCCCATAAATATTTAAACATACGTACAGCAGGAGAAATGAGTAATTCATTCTGTCAGCTGCGTAACATTTAAGTCCCCTTCTAATCCCTGTTTGGCTCGGCCTTTGCGACTACTAATTACATAGTACTGAAGAAAATATGAACATAATCAAGGAGTAATATCACAATCCACTGCTTTTTGAATTTCTCTTTCTGTCCAAAGAACATGTTTATTACTCTGTGGGACACTGGAATAAAGTACAGAGTGCCTGGATTATTATAATGTGCAAAGAGCAAGGGTGAGTATGTATGCAAGTGTCACTGTTGTGCCTGGATTCCTTTTGAAAGCTCTTTGATCTCAGCAGGGTTTTGAACAAAAAGACTTCAAAAAGCCTCATCAGCATCAGCGAACACAAACAGCAGTTGTGGAGGTGGACAGACCCTTGTTATTTATTTATTTTTTAACTGGAAGGGTGCAGAAATTTTAGTCAAATAATATTTATCATATACTGGTCAAAGTTACTGACTTCAAGACAAAGTTTCAGATTTTTAATGTTATTTTTAAATTGTAGTATTTTCTTCTGTGTCTTGTTGGAGTGCTAAGAACAAGCATGGGAGCCCTTTGATTTTCCACATGTTTTTAGGTAGCTTAAGGAATGCCGTGGGACGATAGTATTTATCATAGATAAAACTATGAAGTCTGAAAGCCCAGGCAATTGAAAACTGAAAACTTCTCTGTGTGTTTGCCAATGTCAAGGCACAAATCCATTCCATTTGCTTGCAATTTAAAGACTTAGCTGTATTGCTTATATACATTTCTATTAAGAATTAAAGGCACATGTACTTGTATGTTCATCACAACACTATTCACAATATCAAAGACATGGAATCAGCCTAGGTGCCCATCAACAGTGGATTGGATAAAGAAAACGTGGTGCATATACACCATGGAATACCGTGCAGCCATAAAAAAAAACAAAGTCCTGTCCTTTGCAGCAACATAGATACAACTGGAGCCCACTATCCTAAGCAAATTAATGCAGAAACAGATACCACATGTTCTCACGAGTGGGAGCTAAATATTGGGTACTCATAGACATTAAGATGGAAACAACAAACACTGCGGACTATTAGAGCGGGGAGGTAGAGAAGGGGGCAAGGGTTGAAAAACTACCTATCAGGTACTATGCTGACTACCTGGGTGACGGGTTCTATCCACCACAAACCTCAACATCACTCAATATGCCCTCGTAACAAACCTGTGCATGCACCCTCTGAATCTAAAATAAAAGCTGAAAAAAAAAGAATATACTTGTATCCCATTTTTGTTTGATTATTCTTTCATTTAGTTTTCTATTGTTTTAAAAACAGATATTGCAATGTTCTTTTGTTCTTCCTTGCCCTATATGTTTTCCTCTTTCTGTTAACAGCACTTTTTTTTCCTTTAGGAAACCACAAGCCTCCTACTTCAAATGGTCCTGGTCAGACTGCTAATACCCTGCTTTATCCTCTATCTTGCTCTATGCTCTCACCCCAGAAGCCTTCAAGTGCCCCAGCTGGTCACTTAGTGAACCACATCCCTGAACAGGCTGCAGTTGAACCCTGATTATCATGGTTACTCATAAGTTTCTCTGTTCATTGAGCTCAATAATTAGAAAAAAAGTTGGCAAGCTTTTTCTGTAAAGCGCCAAATAGTAAATATTTTAGTTTTGTGGGCCATATGGTCTGTTGTGATGACTCAATGCTGCCATTGTACAAAGAAAGCCACAGACAATATGTAAACATATGGGCACAGCTGAGTTCCAAAAAACTTTATTGACAAATGCAGGCAGTGGACTGGGTTTGGCTCACAGGCCATAGTTTGCCAACCCTGGTTTGAGGGTATTACTTTTAAAACTATGTTCTGAGGAGATTCCTCAAGTAAAAGAAGGAATTGGGGGTGGTATCTCCCACTCCAACTTACTTTACCCTTGGGGAATCAGAGCATCCTCTCTTTCCTCTGTTTATGTATTGATATCCATTTTCAATCTTCAATTTTTTAAAAATGATATTGTTTAGCTCATAAAAGTTTTGAAAATCAATGACAAGATGATACATGACATGTGTTACTAATCATTTAACTTTGGTTCAGGGTTCTGAGAGGGAAGGAGTAACATTTAGAGAGTTTTCTGTGGTCAGGCACAGTGTGTTGGAGACTATCACACATGACATCTCATGTATTTCTGATAGAACAGCTTATAGATGAGTGAGCTAGAATATCCAGCAGGTACACACATCACAGCATGACTTGTCTTCATTATCAACTTTGTTGCAACTTTTGTTAACATGATTTAAAGGAATCATTTGATTTTTTTTTTTGACTGGATATAGTAGGGAAATTGATATATTAGGATGGCAAAGCAGCACAAATCTTAATGAAATATATATTTTATGGGCTTATTGTTGAAAAAGAAAGTAGAAGAAAATAATCTTTTGGAAAAATATGGAGATAATTATTTGTACTTTTTTATTTTTATTTTTTTGAGACTGGGTCTCACATGCTGTTGCTCAGGTTGGAGGGCAGTGGCATGATCATGGTTCCCTGCAATCTCTGTCTCCCAGGCTCAAGCTATAATCCTGCCTCAGCCTCCTGAGTCCAGCTAATTTTTTTTTATCTTTTTGTAGAGATGGGGTTTCTCCATGTTGTTAAGGCTGATCTTGAACTCTTGGACTCAAGCGATCCACCTGCCTCCACCTCTCAAAGTACTGGGGTTAGAGGTGTGAGCCACTGTGCCCAGCCTGTTTGTACTTTTAAAAAAGCCTTTCATGGGAATAAATCGGAATTCTTCTGCTCTGCTAGAGGGAATGTAAAATGGCACAGCCACTATGGAAAACAGCCACTATGGAAAACAGCATGATAGTTCCTTAAAAAATTAAAAATAGAATTACCATATGATCCAGCCATTTCACTTCTGGGTATATCTCCAAAGGAACTGAAAACAGAAACTTGAACAGATATTTGTACACCCATGTTCATAGCAACATTATTCACAATAGTCAAAAAGTGGAAGCAATTCAAGTGTCCATCTGTGAATGAGTGGATAAAAAAAAGTAGTATAAACATATAATGTAATATTGTTCAACCTTAGAAAGAAAAGAAATTCTGCCACATTCTACAACATGGATAAACCTTGAAGACATTTTGTTAAATGAAAGAAGCCAGTCACAAATACTGAATGATTCCCCACATGGGAGGTATTCTATAGTAATTAAATACATTGTGAAAGGAAAATAAATCTTGGGGCCCCATAATCACTAAGCAAAATGAAAACGTCAAGCTGGGAACTGCTTAGGGCAAACCTGCTTCCCATTCTATTCAAAGTCACCCCTCTGTTCACTGACATAAATGCATATCTAATTGCCTCCTTTGGACAGGCTAATCAGAAACTCAAAAGAATGCTACTATTTGTTTCTTATCTACTTATGACCTGGAAGCCCCCTCCCCGCTTTGAGTTGTCCCACCTTTCCGGACGGAACCAATGTTCATCTTACATATGATGACTGATGTCTCATGTCTCCCTAAAATGTACAAAACCAAACTGTGCTTTGACCACCTTGGGCACGTGTCGTCAGGACCTCCTGAGGTTGTGTCATGGGTGCGTGTCCTCAATCTTGGCAAACTAAACTTTCTAAATTAACTGAGACCTGTCTCAGATTTTCAGGGTTCACAAAATAAAGACAGAAAGTATAATGGTGGTTTCCAGAGGCTCGGGGACAGGAGACTAAGGAGTTGTTTTTTTGTTTGTTTGTTTGTTTGTTTGTTTTTGTTGTTGTTGTTGTTTTGAGAGGGAGTCTCTCTCTGTTGCCCAGGCTAGAGTGCAGTGGTGCCGTCTCAGCTCACTGCAACCTCCACTTCCCAGGTTCAAGCGATTCTCCTGCCTCAGCCTATTGAGTAGCTGGGACTACAGGCACACACCACGCCTGGCTAATTTTCGTATTTTTAGTAGAGGTGGGTTTTATTATGTTGGCCAAGCTGGTCTTGAACTCCTGACCTCAAGAGATCCACCCATCTTGGCCTCTCAAAGTGCTGGGATTACAGGTGTGAGCCACCAAGCCCGGCCAGGAGTTGTTTTTAATGGAAATGGAGTTTCCACATGAGAAGATCAAAAAAGTTCTGGAGATGGATGGTGGTAATAATTGTACAACAAGATGAATGTATTTAATTCCACTGCACCATACACTTATAGTTAAAATGGTAAATTGTATGTTATGTTTATTTTACCATAATTTTTAAAAATGAAAAAAGTCTTTCATGATGTATTTAATGAACTAGCAATCTGTGTCTGGCTGGATTTCAGAATTGCTGTGGGCCAGTGACAGTGTGTGTTTTCCTCTCCCATAACCGCCAGTGGAACAGGACTCTTAATTGCATTCCATTAGTCTCCTAGGCTGCTGTAACAAATTACCACAAACATAGTGGCTTAAAACAATGGAAATTCATTTTCTCACAGTTTGGGAGACCAGAAGTACAAAATCAATGTGTTGGTAGGGATGGACTCTCTCTGAAGGTGCTAGAAGAGAACGCTTCCTTGTCTCTTCTGGCTTCTTATGGCACCAAATGTTCCTTAGCTTAGAGATGGATGACGTTAATCTCTACCTCCGTCATTATATGGCCTTCTTCTCTGGGTCTCTGGATCCCAAATCTTCCTCTTCCTTCCTCTTATAAGGATACTTATAATTGGATTTAGGAACATCCCTAAATCCAGGATGATCTCATCTAAAGATCTTTAACTTACATCTGCAAAGACTTTTTTTCCAAATAAGATTGTAATCACAGATTCCTGGGTTAGGACTTGGACATATCTTTTTTGGCAGAGTGTGTTGCGGGGGCGGTCACCATTTGACCCACTACAAGGAGTTCTCCTACACCTGTCCCACAATTACATGTTGGTTAAATGGGATGCAGATGACTTGTGTCTTCAGATTTCCTGGGGCATCAGACCAGAAAGGACAGCACTCAAGCTATTTCATGCAAGGTGCCTCCAACAAACCTGAACCTAACTTAGATGATGAGCTTTTGGACCTTGAAGCTGGGCCTGATGCTGTAATGGAACAAGACATTGAGGAGCTCTTGGGAAGGGTAGGTGTATTTTTCATATGGTTGGAGTATAAATAATTTTTAGTCAGAGGGCACAGAGGGCCAGAAGGCAGTTTGAAAACATGTCTGTTTAAGGCTTTGATCCTCCAATATAGAGAGGTAAGACCTACATCCTCTCCCCTTGAACCTCGGTGGGTTTGTGGTTGTTCCATCAAATAGAATAGGGTGGATGTGCCATGTGACTTCAGAGGCTAAGTCATGAAGAACTTTAAAGCTGCCGCCCAATTTTGGGGGACCTTCTCTCTGAGGAAAGTCAGCCACCATGTGAGAAGTTCAACCATGGCAACAGCATCCCACTGAAGAGGTAACATGCAGGGGCCATGGACAGCCATCCCTGCTGACTTCTGAGCTAACAGAGATCAAATATCGTGAGCCATGTCAGACATCCCCGCCAGTCAGGCCTTCGGAAGTCAGCATCCACAGCCAACACTGGGCTGCAATAGCATGAGAGGCTCCAAGAAAAACCCTTATGGACAGAGATGTTCGTTACAGTGTGATTTAGAGATGTAAAATTGTAGAAATTATCTAACCATCCAACAACAAAGAAACAACTATGAAACTGAAGTACCTCACTTTAATGCTTAGTCTGCAGCCATTAACGATTCTCATTGTGAAGACATGGAAAATTTTTCTATGATAAAACTACTATGCAAAATGTAAACACAGTAGAATCCACTTGTTCATACGGCACAAATGCATTGTAGTTCATCATTTCAAAATAAAATCTGAAAAATAATACACCAAAATGTTCCGAGGCTAACTACCAGAGATGGAAATCTTGGTTATTTTTTCCTGACTAAAATTCTGTATTTCTTTAACTTCTCAGTATTCACAGCAAGATCAGCTTAATGTGAGATGCTGCAATGAATCGTTAGACACACTTCACATTTTCACTCTATTGTATAAATAAGTATTGTGTCCCTATTTGCAGAGGAAAGAGTTCAGTGGTTTCTCCTACTTCCTCTGCCAACACTTTTGTCCAAACCATCATCAGAACACAGAGAACTGTCATGATCCCCACCCAGTCTTCCTGTTTCCATTCCCTGCCATGCTCCACCCATATCAACCTGCTGTCCACGCAGCAACTGAGAGATCACCACAGTTCCCTGCTTATAATCTCTCAACAGTTTCCCCTTGACGCTAGGATAAAGAAGAATACATTAGAAACACTTTGCTGTGGTTCTGCCCACTAGGCACCTCGCCTGGCCCCTCACCTCGTCTCATACCTCTCCTTCCGGATTGCAGGACCTCACCCCATAGCCCTACATGGCTGCCCTCCAGTTCCTGCCCTCCCTGGGGTGCACCTTTCCTGCTCCTCGACTGAGTGTCCTCCATGTAATCCTGCTGACATGGTTTACACATGACTCCAACCAGAGTGCCTTCCCCTCCCAGGCTCAGCCCCAGTGGATGGCAGTGCTTCCCACCGCACCGTCTCCTACCCTCAGTGCTCAAGCCCTGCCCCTCAGCACCTGGCAGGTGGCCCGGTCCTTGCAGACCCTAATTGGATGTGTCTTGAATGAACGAGTATGTGGACAGCTGCAGGCGGGAGCAAGAGCTGGGCAGTGGGTCCCAAAGCTTTCTGCTAGAGAAATCTCTCAGGCATCCCACTGCAACCCACTGTACTCCTTACATAGGGACAAGAGGCCACCTCTCAACTAAAATGCAGGGCCTCACCATGGAAAACTGGTCTGCTGAGAAAAACCAGGTTCATGAATGTGTGCATGCGAACTTTGTTCTCGGTAGGAAATGACTGCGTAGTTGACAACTCTGAGAGATTCCCAAAGTACTTTTGACCGTGCTGTTCCAACGGAATCTAGCAGTGTTTTTGAACGTTTGATAGAGCCACAGAGGGACGGGTGAGGCTGGACACATTGAGACAACAGCATACCTCGAGTCATCTCATAAACTTGACAGTTGTGCACAGGTAGTGATAAAAAGGAAACAAGGTCTGTGTTGACAGTGTAGACTTTAGCAATTGGCTTCACACAACCTTGTTCCCATGGTGAATTTGATTGGTAGAGCCAAGACTAGTAACTTGTATGTGTTCCTGGACAAATCCAACTAAAATAGTTCACTTGAGCACCAAGTTTTTTACTGCATAGCAAAGCTCAGTTATTTTTCTGTAAAAAAAAAAAATGTGACTGCCCTCTCCATAAGGCACTCACCTATCCTAGCTGCAATGTAAGCCTCTTGGCAATCACCATGAGGGAGCAGGCCTGCTATTAAACCAATCTCCATGGCCCCCTGCTATTGTCCAGCTTGGTTGCTTACTTTCTCTGCAAACTGGTATCAAACTAGAAATAACTATGGAACAATGCTCATATTTCACTTCTGTCTTATTTCCTGCTGTGACTATTTAGTTTGTTGTTAAATGTCTCCCTGTCTGGATGGGGTCTGGGGGCACAGACAAGAGGGAAGGGGAATGAGGACTTACAAATTCATCCTGAACTCTTGTTAGCTGCAGCAGTGGCATGAGTTAAGCAGGCCTGAAACTATATTAGATGTGTTTTAGGAGTGAGCAAACGAATGAACGTGTTGGATTGATAAGAGCCGAGGTTCTCACTGTGCAAGAAGAAACACACGAATTTGAAATGGGGAGAGGCAAGAAAGGTCCCAGCCTATGGAGTGGAATCAGAGGCTCTAGCTCTGTCCACATAAAGGTCAAGAGTATGGAGCACACTTAGGGCTCAAGTTTAGTCTCTTAGGGGGCCAGGGTTACTTGGGAAAATGGCGGCCTCCAGGTTGGAGAAAAGCAGCTGGGTCTGGAACAGCTTGTTATGCCGGAAAGTAAGGAGGTGCTTGCTCTTCCTCACTTCCTTAGGTGAAACATGCCACAAGGATGCGTGAGCGCCTGGGTCACTGATTTGATTATGAAAACAATCAGGTGCAGTAATGAATTATAAAACACTGGGGAAATGAGAATGCAGAGGAATACAATAACAGACAGATTGATTAAGTACTGTTGAGGGCCAGAGGTAAGGGTTAAGAGATGCATAATTTCAATCTATCTCAAGGAAACATCAGATGAAACCAAAATGAGGAATATCCTATTAAAAAGGGAAGGAAGTGTTGTTGGGATCTGTGTTCTTCAAAACATGTCAAAGTTAATCCCAGCTACTTGGGAGGCTGAGGCGAGAGGATCATTGTAGCCCAAGAGACTGAGGTTGCAGTGAGCCATGAGTACACCACTGCACTCCAGCCTGGGCAATAGAGCAAGATGCTGTCTCAAAAAAATTATTTTAAAATTTCAAAATTACAGAAGAGGAGGGAAGATTAGAAAAGTTCCGGATTAAGCAAGGCTAAACAGACATGACAAGGAAAAAATGTAATCCTTGCCCTTAGACTCTACTGGAGAGGAAAACATTCAAGCAGACATTGCTGGGTTAAGTGGCATAGAAACGGTGGATAACAGTTTTGTCTCAGTTTAAACACACTGACGTTGGCACTGTGGCCAGGTAGGAGAGCACCCCTGCTCCTAGGAAGCACACACTGAAGGATTTAGGACCACAATGTGTGTAACTTACAAAATAAACAGAGAGAGAGTTGACAATAAAGCAAAGAGAAAAATATAATAGCAGGTACATTGATTATTTACATTACATTTATAACATTATATATGATATTATTTACATCATGCATATTACATTTGTATTATAAATGTCAGAGTAGAAATCCAGGCAAAGATATCCAAGTATTCTTTATGCTACTTTTATTTTTGAAAATGTTTTATAATTCTTAAGTATTTTATTTCCTCTCTTGTCTTGCTAAACTCATTTCCCTTTGACAATTGAGGTAGAGTTTCTGCCACACAGCATCACACAAACTGCCCACAATTGTCATGGCGAGTGATTAGAAATAGAAGACAGAGCATTTTGCTCACCCACATGAAGGGCCCCAGCCAGGGCACCCTCCGGGCTTGTGTGACTGGGAGGAAACCCCAATTCTGAAGAATATCTGTGGCCTTCCACCCACGCTCACCTTGGCTGACCCTTGTTCAAGATAAAAAATCCATACTTTCATTGATGCTAAGACATGAATAGCTGAAGAAAACTCATTGAATTACTCCATCCAGACATCTACACTTCATGGGGATGTTTTGAGGCAAAGATATTTTATCTCCAAGGATTTCATGTCCAATGGATGACCCTTTGGGGTTTGCTCAAGTCCTACCATGGAGGTGACACATGCCAGTCCCCTCAGCCTGGGGATGGAGAAGCAGCCACCTGCGCCTGTCCATGAACTCAGCTTCTTCTTGGGTCTGTTTGCCCTTGACTTGATGCCCCTCGCTCCTGCTGCAAATACCCTCTGGAAAAGCTTTGTTTCTCCCATCAACAACATCCCTTCATTGAATTAGGAGTAGACGCTTTGTTCATACCAGACCAGCTCCCGCCAACTACAAGCCCCTTCTACAGTAATAATCTTTATTTTTTATTTTATTTTATTTTGTTTTGTTTTTGAGACAGGGCCTCACTCTCTTGCCTAGACTGGAGTGCAGTGGCATCATCTCAGCTCACTGCAACCTTCGTCTCCCAGGCTCAAGCGATTCTACTGCCTCAGCCTCCCGAGTAGTTGGGATTATAGGCGACTGCCACTACCACTCAGCTAATTTTTATATTTTTAGTAGAGACAGGGTTTCACCATGTTGGCCAGGCTGGTCTCAAACTCCTGACTTCAAATGATCCACCCGCCTTGGCCTCCCAAAGTGCTGGGATTACAGGCGTGATCTACTGCGCCAGGCCTTATTTTTATATAATTAAAATATATACATGCTCATTAGGGAAAGCAGAAAATACAAAATGTATACAGAAAAAAAAAATCCCTCATGATCCTGTGATTCGGTATAATCTGTTATAAATCTGGGGCTTTTTCCTTTAACTCTTTTTTTCCTATGCATGAAGGAGAGGGGGGAAATGATACTTGCTATTTAAAGTTTCCAGTGGCTTCTTAAGGGCACATTGAATTAAATCACAGCATTCCTTCCCAGTCCTCTGTGCAGCTAAGAACCTGGAAAGGTGGTGGCTTCCCAAAGGCAGACTGGAACTTGGCTTTCCAAGAAGCTGCTCAAGAACAGGCGGTGCACGTGAGCTGGTGAGAGAATCTTGAGTTTTGTGGGAGGGAGGAGCAGGAAGCAAGAGGAGAGGAGCAAGGCAGAGAAGAGGTACGAGCTCAAGCTGCTCCTTTGGAGCAGGTGACAGCTAAACATTGCCTGGTCAGGTGCCCTGGAGCAGCAGGCCCCAGTGCAGGTGGCAAGCCCAGCTAGAATTCCTTCCTTGGCGCCTTGCCCTGCCCACCTGACACCCCACATCAGCCAATCCTCTGTTCCTGAAGCCTGAACTTGTCTCCCCACAGGAAGCCACTGCCCTGACCACTGCCACCTGTGCCCCTGCCCAGGCTTAGAGGATCACACCAGCATGTACCCACTTCCAAGGACAGAACCCAGAGGGGGAACCACGGAGTCACCTGTGCAGGACCCAAATCTCCTGGGAGAAGAAGCCTTTTCCCATTTGGCCCCAAACAATACTCTCCCTGGCCCCATCCCCAAACTTTCCCCTACCCTGCCATCTCCTTGTCCCAGCTCCCTCACTAGCCAGTCCTAAGGTATCTCAGGGCCCCGTTCCCCCTAGGGAGGAAAACACAGGGAGGCCATGAGTACAGCAGAAAATAGGAAGTGAATCAAGTGACTGCAGATTTCAATAAGTGCCTGGGATGAAACGTGAGGGCATGATGGGAGATGAAAAATGTTCATCGGGTGGTCAGGGAAGAAAGTCCTTTGAGGAGGTGACATTAAGGCAGAGAACAAGACAACCATGAGAAGACTAGGGAGGCAGAAGAAGGTTTGGAGGTGGGGAGAGCTCTGTGTGTTCTAGAACTGACCAACACCTTAATGTCCTCTCCTCAAAGGACTTTCTTCCCTGACCACCCGATAAACATTTCTCATCTCCAGGATACCATCCTCTTGTTGGCAGAAAATTCCCTGGTTAGTTTTACCTCAGGTTCCAATGGGTGCACAGTTCTAAAAGTGTGGAGAGACCCTTCTTAGTTGCGAGACCATGAACCCAAAGCGCAAAGTCCCAAAGTTTTGTTGTAGTGTGGATGGCAAAGACAGTCTTTCTTCAATGTTCTCAGAAGATCCAAACCATAAAAACCTTTTTCACCTGTTGAAAATACAATGTAGCTTAATTATCTACTGTTATAACATCAGCCCTCTTGCATGGGAAAACTTTTATACAACCAGAAAACATGCAATGAAAATAACAATTGTGCTGGGCGCGGTGGCTCATGCCTGTAATCCCAGCACTCTGGGAGGCTGAGGTGGGCGGATCACGAGGTCAGGAGATCAAGACCATCCTGGCGAACATGGTGAAACCCCATCTCTACTAAAAATACAAAAAGTTAGCTGGGCGTGGTGGCAGGCGCCTGTAGTCCCAGCTACTTGGGAGGTTGAGGCAGGAGAATGGCGTGAACCCGGGAGGTGGAGCTTGCAGTGAGCCAAGATCGTGCCACTGCACTGCAGCCTGGATGACAGAGCAAGAGTCCGTCTCAAAAAAAAAAAAAAAAAAAAAAAAACAAAGAAAATAACAATTGAATGAAATCCCTTCATAAAATGTTTAAATGGCCAACCAGGTGATTAAATGTACCTGAAGCTTTGTTTTCCCAGGAATATGGGATGGAGCATTGGCCATAAACTATTTTAAACAATTTCAGCATTAGCTGGTTTAACATGAAAGTATTTTCTTGATATTTAATTAATTTTTTGGTCTTACTTGGGTTAGTAGCTTTATGCAAGGAAATTTGGTTATTTCTGTGGTTTATAATAACTTAGCATAATAACTATACTTGTGATTGGTAGCATATATTTGGACAGTAGATTTTGAGAAATCCCATACAATTTTGGAATATATATTAGTATTATTCACAAAAATATAACCTAAAGAAGATTGAACATCATTTTGGGAATCCCATATACCTAAACACATTAAATAATCCGGTTTACCTCTTTTCTGGATGTTTTCAGGGGCTCTCTGATCCATCCAGAAACCCAGGCATTAGGAAAGACAATTTTGAAACTGAAGTTTGATCTTGGAATTTCAGATTACCATAAATTATTTACTTTGCCAAAATGATGACTCAAATTTTAAAGAAGCAAAAACCTTTTATAACCTTTAATGAAAAAAAACACATTCTACTGTTTTTACATACCTTGCATGTAAAATGGTTTCTAATAGTCTTGATTGCATGTTACAATGGCGACTCTTAGCAATTTCAATTTTAATATAAAACCTGGTAAGTTATGTTCTGATAAGGTTTGACTGTTTCCAGCGTAGCTAGGGGTGTGGCCAACTCCACCTGTCCCCAGGCCTTACTTAGCTGGAAAGCAGGCAAGTTAAACAATTTTCAAAAGCCAAAGAAGCAGCTTATGACCTTAAAGCATATAGCGAACCTAATATTAGAACATAATTTAAACCACATGTTTACATTTTTAAGACAATTGTATTTTGCCAATAATCTTTAAAACTGTCTTTATTTGTCAAAGATTGCTGAAGTCATGTGAACTAAAAGGCATTATACTTTCTACATTTCTGACAAAATATTTGATTTAAGCTCTTATTATTATTAAACCAATTAATTTAAAGCTTTACAGAAGGAATAAACAGTGACTTTGTCTTTATATTTAACCAGTTTGCACAGAAAGAAAGAGGCCAGAGACTGACTGGTAAGAAATTCTTACCCTTTTGCCAGCATGCCAGATTTCTGGGTTCTCTCTCCCTGAGCAGCCCTGGCAGCCGTGCTTGACTGTATGCAAACAAACGTATTGCCATGAATTAAGAATATTCACAAATAGTTTACCAATTTTGGAGAAATTAGGCAGAGAGAGAAATATGACTCAAATTCTAGTTGTGAGAATATACTAAACACAAAGTATCAGGGAGGCTAAAATCCAAAAAATTAGTTTAAGGAAAAAAAAGCTGGTGCGCCCCATTAATTCCTGCAGGCCCAACAAAAGTAGCTTAGGAATTCTAGAAAAATGGAATGAATCATGACTTGCTAGAAATGCATAGGAACACAGAACTAAATGAAAGCATTCCACCAGGAACTAAAAAAAAAATCATAGTTTTATACATATGCATACACAAGCAAAGCCAGAGGAGAAATAAACAACAAATGAATGAAAACTAGAAGCAAAAACAAATAAGCAGGAAACCAACCCTAAGTTTTCCTACTCAATTTACCCTGGAGTCTACAGCATTACCTAGGGCCCCAGAAAACCCACATAATGAATATTTTATTCCTGATACACAATTCAACATCCCCAAGTTCATCATACATCCTGTGCAATCAAGAAATCCACTTTAGGCACATGAGCAGTAAGTACTCCAGCACTATCCATGCAAAACAGTCAACATAGTGTGAAGCAATGCAAGCATATATGTAAAATTTGGCTTTACACTAAATCTGGCTTCATGCTTAACTGTATTAAAAAACAATTGCCAAACTACTGATGCATTTTTACAATACTTCTTATTTTAATCAAGACTAAGAGCTTTAGCTATGAAAATGTTAATTAGCCAAATGTTTCCAATTCTTTATCAGGTTTTAAAGAATATTTTATTATTTAAACTTTTTCCACATCTTTCTCCCCTACTTAATGATTCCTTACTACCCTGTTTCATAAATAACCTTTCCAAATCTGCAATTTGAACTAACTTTTAGATAACTTCTGAATTCTACAAAATTACTTTTTTTCCCCACTAATAACATAACCCTTTCTGTTATGTTATTAACATAACAGAAATTACATCTTAATAATAACCACAGAATTACGTCTTAACTAGAATTTTATCCTTAGTAACTTAAAACTTTAGTGAAACCCTAAAAGCAAGAAATCTTGAACTATTAGATATGAGCATTTATATATAAGAACAATTCCACAGTTTCAGAAACATATTTCTACATATCACAACACTTTCTTAATTGTAAATGACCTAGATATTAAATGAGTGTTAAAAATAACTTTAAGATTTTAATTTACACAAAAAGTTTACCTAAAACATTTATCCCATTCACTGTACTTAATTTCTACTTTTAACAAGATACATGAGACATCCATTAACATATGTAAAATGAGCATTGGTTTTGTCCGAGACAACTCAAATTGAGGAGGGGACTTGGGGCTTTCAGATCATAAACGTTGCATTCTTTGTAGTTTCTGAGGAGCCTTTCCAAAGGAAGTGACCAGATATGCATTTATCTCAGTAAGACTTTGAATAGAATGGGAGGCAGGCTCACCCCAAGCAGCTCCCAGCTTGAATTAACACTGACATTTTAAAATGTCTAGCAAAGACAAACATAAAATTCAGACAAAACGTATGCTGACAATTCTGAAGGCATTTCTATTTTTATTCCACCAATAATCTTAAAGCTAGTTTGTTTAGTAAAGTAATACTTTAAGGCACGTGAACTTGAAAATTGCTTAGACTTAACCAAAATTTCGGGTAAAGCAGTCTCCAAGGCAGTTTGATTTTTAAAGGCCAAACCTCCCCAGACTCCAGCGGGCACTGGGCCAAACCGCACCAAAGGAGGGCGTCACACGTTAACCAGGCCCCCTGCTTAGAACTACAGCACAGAAGCCTGGATACATGCAATGCCATTCCACTTTCCTTTCAACAGTAAACTCCAGATTCCAAACAATGTTAGGGCCAAACAGCATTGCAACTATGAGAGAAAATTCTAAGGAGGGTTAAAACTAGACCTCAGAACCTCTGCCGAGAGCGTCCTCTTTGGAGTGGCTGGGATCCACAGAACCCACACAGCATCCTCCTGTGGGGTCCAATCTTAGAGTTCCAGACGTCTCTGGCCTCAGGTGGGTGCCACATGCGGGTTTTCCTCTCCAGAGCCTACTATGAGCTTTATAGGAATAGCCATGAACTGTAATGTGAAGAACTGGCTGCCGGGTGGGCCTTTTTGTTCCTCAGCCAGTTGAATACGATAAGTAAAGAATTTAGCATAAGAAAAGAAGGTTTATGTCCCCTGAAACACATGTGAGTTTGCCTTGAGCTGCGGTGCATGTAGGGATCAGGGACCACACTTGGAAAAGATAAAAAAACAACTCCTTCCCACTTGGGGCAGGGCAATTATTCCCATTCATTCTTAGGCCTTCAGGCAGTACTGGGGAGTGACCCCAGCTGATTGCCCTCAATTTCCAAGGAGCTAGTAGGAAACAGCCGCTGAAAGGCTGAAAGACTGAAAAAGAAAGTGGGATGGCAGTGGGGGGTGGGAAGGTGGAAATGAAAAAGACCAAGGTTCCTTAAGCAAACGAAGAGTTGGCGGTCAGCCTTCTCCACATGGAAACCCCTTAGTTTCACTGGCCACAGCCAGAAATCTGCAGTTGCTTCCATGTTTACCCACTGTCCACCAAAGGTCCCAAGTTGGAAAGGAAAGGAGAGAGAGGGAGAGAGAGAGAGAGCCCTGTATGGAGCAGAAAGGAAAGGGAGAAAAATGAATCCCAAACTTTGGGCTTACCTCTTCCTTCTGGCTGGCTCGCCAAAATATGTTAATGGTGGAAGGTGTCCAGGCTCTTGACGTCCTCAACAAAGAGTTGGGCAAAATGCACAAACAAAGCAAGGAAGGAAGGGTTTTACTGAAAATGAAAGCACACTCCACAATGTGGGAGCGGGCCTGAGCATAGGGGATCCAAGGCCCTGTTACAGAGATTTTTTGAGTTTAAATACCCACTAGAGGATTACACTGGTGACTTGGCGTATATCCCGTGTAAATGGAGAGGATGAAATAAAGTTACAAAGTCATTTATAGTGTATGCCCTATGGAGTGGATATTTCCTGTTATAGCTCAAGTGTAAATTGGCCTCATATTCTCTGCCTCCAGACCCTATTTTCCTGCCTTGTTAGGACAGCTATGTTATTGCGGCTAGGCCAGAACTTCCTGCTCGGCCCTCACTGTGGTGTAAATGCTACAACATCCTTCCCACTTCACAGATGAGCAAAGGCAGGCTCAGAGACATTGAGAGACGTGCCTGGGTTCACACTGTAAAGTTTTTGCAACACAATAGCTTAAACATTAAAAATATCAATTTAACACGTTACCATTTTTTATGTCAGCAATAAGGGAGATTTGCATAAAGGAGTCAGGTGTTCCTTGTACTAGTTTTCTGTTTGTAATTTTTGTAGCTTGTCTGACATTATCTCCAAATTAAAGTTTACAGAAAAAGTGATCATGTTTTGACTCCCACTAAAGCCAGCCCGAGGGCTCCATGCTTTTCATGCATTGTCTGCAATTCTCCTATGGCCTGCATGTGGACATAAGTCCACTCCACAGATGGGGAAACTGAGGCTTGGTGTAGGTGGGCAACCTGCCACAGGTCCTGATGGAACTGGTTAGGCGTCTGCACCCAGGTGCCTGTGCCTTCCAAGCCCATATTCTTTCCATCCCCTTGAGTGGCCTCTGTAGTCAGTCCTCAAAGACCTGTCCTTTAGGGTTTAAATAAAGTGTTCACAATTTGGGACTCAGTTGCCCTGTGTCCCCAGAGTTGGAAACCTCTCCCTGTTTGGTGCCTTCCACCCTTCAGAAGTCAGCTCAGCCTCTCTCTTCAGAAACAAGATCTGAAGTCCTCATAATCCAGCAAAGATGAGGAGGAGGAGGAGGAAGGGGAGGGCCAAGAGGAGAGCTCAGTGGCTTCACTGATGACAAAGAGGCAGCTGGAGGCTCCCTGAAGAGACCAAAGCCCAGGAGCAAAGGCTGGAAACCTTCCAGAAGCGGAACCAGAGCCAACAATAGAGGAGCAGCAATTAAAACTCCATTGGCCTGGGCCCAAGGGGTGGCACCTCCCAGTGCCTTGTGCCTGCCTGAGGAGGTCCTGCCTGGGGAGATGACTCAGCACAGCCCAGGGGCAGGCCTGCAGTGACCTGTGGGGCAAAACCCAGAGCAGAGGTGGGGCCATTCAACGCCACTTTCCCACCCAGCTGAGAGCTGGCAGACCACACCAGGCACCACCACCAGGCTTACTGCAGGGCAATGCAGACACCAAGAGAAGAACCCCAGCGGTGGACACATCTCACTCATTTTAAAGTTGTAAACAGAAGTTGTTGTTTAATCTCCCATTGAAGTTGGATTATCTCTGCTTCTGCTAATAAAAGCTGTCATTTATGGAGCGCTTATACCAGCAACATTTTATCAAAGGGAATATGATGTTCCTCATGTTGAAGGTGAGGCTCGGGTCATTTAAATAATTTTCTCAAATCATGTGGCTAACAGGAACGGAAATTATTGCTTACACAAAAAATCTCCTTTATACCAAATCTCATGCTTTTGACCACTGGTCAGACTGCTGGTGTTGGTCTTCACATGTGCTGCAGCCTACGTGGTCGGGCGTCCAGCCCTCCCATGGGTCGAGTCCTTATTCTAATCTATCCCTTAGGGGCTGTGCACTCATCTGGCCACTCTCGTCCTCTTGAAAGGCTTTGCTGGTTGACTCACA
Source organism: Hylobates moloch (assembly GCF_009828535.3). Classification (NCBI taxonomy): domain Eukaryota; kingdom Metazoa; phylum Chordata; class Mammalia; order Primates; family Hylobatidae; genus Hylobates; species Hylobates moloch. Next base: position 118,452,060 of record NW_026652276.1, read on the forward strand.
CTCCCCAGGTTTCCTCCTGAATGGCACATGTTTTGGCGGCTCCCCTCCCCTCCTCACCCTCTGGGTGCTGGATGCCCAGGGCTCCCTCCCGGCCTTCCTTCCACCCTGGCCCTCACTCCCTGCCTTGGTGTTCTGGCTTACTTGGACCCATGGCTCTATGGACCCTCTCCCCCAGCCTCCCAGCCTCCCTCTCCAGCCTGGACTCAAGATTGGAATCTCTGCCAGGACATCTTGTAACATCTCAGACCTTTTTTTTTTTTTGAGAGTCTCACTCTGTTGTGCAGGCTGGATTGCAGTGGCATGATCTCGACTCACTGCAACCTCTGCCTCCCAGGTTCAAGAGATTCTCCCGTCTCAGTCTCCTGAGTAGCTGGGACTACAGGTGTGCACCACCACACCTGGGTAATTTATTTATTTATGTTTAGTATTTTTAGTAGAGATGGGGTTTCACCACATTGGCCAGGCTGGTCTTGAACTTCTGGCTTCAAGTGATCCACCTGCCTCAGCCTCCCAAAGTGCTGGGATTACAGGCTTGAGCTGCCACACCCAGCCTCTGACCTCTTATAGTATCTCAGACCTCATGTGCCCAAGCCAGAAGTCTCCACTTTCTCCCCCACAACTGTTTTTATGCCAGTATTTCCCATTGCCGTTAACAGCGTCAACTTTACTCAGAAGCCCAAGCCCCAACCTAGGACACACCCTTAATTTCTACTTTTTCTTCACCTGCCTCCTCCAGCCAGGGAACCAGCAAGCTGTTGGGCCTCTGTCTTCCAAGCATACCCCAACTCTATCCACTTATCCCATGGCTTTTCCACCACCTGGTCAGGCTCCAGCCTTGCAGCCGGGACCCCTTGCCTCACTTTCCCACCTGGACCCCCTTGTTGCCTATGAGCCTTTCTCTATAGGGCACTGGCATGTGGCTCTGTGAAATGCGCTCCTTGGTCCTCCCCTCCTGTGGTTTCCACCCTCTGAGGAACATCCAGACCCTCACCTTTGCCCCAGGACCCTGACGAGTCTGCCTCCTCCTACTGCCCCGAGCCATATCCTTCCCAATCTCCCAGGGTGCTTTCTGCTGCTGCCTTTGTTGCCTTCCTGGAAACTTTAAAATATTTCTCAAGCTGGGATCCCTGGATGAACAGCAGCAGCATCCCCTGGGACCTTGCTAGAAATGCAAATTCTCAGATCTCATCCCCAACCTACTGCCTCAGAAGTTCTGGGGATGTGCCTGGCAACGCTCATTTAACAATGTTAAGTAGACTCAATTGTGTCCCCCAAAATTAATACGTTGAAGCCCTAAGCCCACTGTGACTGTGTTGGAGATAGACCTTTAAAGAGATAATTAAGGTTAAATTATGTCATTAGGGCGGGTCCTAATCTGGTAGCACTGGTGTCTTTTTAAAGAGAGGAGGACACAGACACACACGGAGGGAAGTCCACGTGAGGACGCAGGGAGAAGACTGCCGTCTGCAAGCCAAGGAGAGAGGCCTCAGGAGAAACCCCCTTGCCCACACCTTGATCTTGGACTTCCAGCCTCTAGGACCATGAGAGAACGCATTCCTGTTGTTTCAGCCCACCAGTCTGTGTCTTTGTCGCAGTGGCCTGAACAGGCTAAGATGGGGTGGGTATGGGAAGCTCCACCCTAGCATGCCAAGCTGGGTCCTGCCTGGGCATCTTCACTGGAGCTTTGCCTCTGCTGGACAGAGCTGCCTCCACTCTCCTATGGCTGGCTTCTTCTCTGCAGAGAGGCCTGCACTGGGTTGTTGTTCTCTTGAAGGGCCCCTCCCTGATGTCTAAGGACAGTGGCCCTGCCACAGCCCTGCTCAGTCCCCCACCTCCCCTGCTTTCCAGTGATGGCCCTGTGTCCCCTCCAGCAGACAGTCTATCACTATGAATTCTCTTGCTTCTTTGTGGCTATTTGTTTGCCCTGTGTATCCTGCACACTATGACATGAGATCCTTAAAAGCAGGATTCTCATTTCTTCTTCAACATTTAATTTCCAGCACCAAAGATAGTTCCTTCAATAAACAGTAAGTGCTCGATAGTTGGTGAATGGAAAGGAAATCTCCCTCTTGATATAACAGAGATGGGAAAGGTCAGGGAGGCCTGGGAGTACATTTTGAATGGCTTCTAGCCTTGGACACCCAGATGCCACACACACATTCAAGGACCCAACCTACAAGGGCAGGTACATGAACTCTGCAGCTGGACTCTTAGGATCCAGATCTGGGCTCAGCCACTGACCAGTCTCATGACCTCAGTTATATGACCTCAGCTCTCTAATAATAGGAAATGGTTCTGTTGCTGTTACCATGATGATCATGATGATTGAAGCACAGAAAGAAAAGCCAAATGCCATGAATTCTTGTTCCTCTGAATGTCTGAGCAAGTGAGGATCAGAGGAGGACTGTGGAGGGAACCACTCCTTTAATAAAAGTTCTGTGGCCCTTCCTCTGAAAGCCACTCCAGACTCCACCGAGTCTTGGCTGTCATGCTGCACAGCACAGGGGCCAGCATCCACACTGCACCTGTGTGGCCCTCCTTGGGCATACAGACCACCTGCCAGACCCCCAACTTGCAGCACTGAGTCCCAGGGCCATGGAGACTGGGAGCCTCTTCTGCATGCAAGGACGAGCTTAGTGTTGATGAGCCTGGGGAAATATCTTTGCTGTCAAGTCTTCCATTTCTGCAGAAGGGATTCAGCCATGAAACCTTGACAGGAAAATCATGACTTCCAAATTACATATGAAAATTCCTTTCCTTTCTAGAGGTTGATGTCTCTCCAAATCTCTCATGGTTCATGCGTTGAATACCTTGCCTGACCCAGCAAGCTGCAGGATGAGGAGCACAGTGAGGAGCTGGGGTCTCACTCCCACAGGTGGGCCCCAGAAGCACAGAGCAGGGGCGGGAGCAGACTGGATGATGGATGGCACAGGGTCCCTCTGGGGTCAGAGGTTTCCTTTTGGCCTGGCAGCAGAGGTGGCTATCCCAAGACTAGCTCATGTCTTGTTGTGGCACCCACTTCCACATTCTGGAGAATTCAAGGTGAGAATACACATGTAGTGAGAATATGTGAATTACTGATTTTTTAACTTCTATGAACTTTTTGGCTCCAGGCTGCTTACTGACTGCTTTATATTGCTGTAATCTTTAGTATTTCTGGCTGCATTTTGTCATTTTAAAATATGAGATGATAAACCACTACAGTTGATTTTGGTTTTGATTAAATTTGGAGTAATATGGTCCTATCAGTGAGGATTAAATTTGGACTATAGGCTGGCATAAAACTCAGCCAACTGCTATTTGTGGGAGAGTAACAGAAAGTATTTCTCCCCTTAGTAAGAGACTTCTATGGCTAAAGCATCGCCTACATACTCTTGTTCATCCTACACCTGACCACCCCCTGAAAATACATCTTCTTAGCTAAATATGGCCTCCTGGATGAACCGTTTATGGACAGGCTCATTGATGGATGCATGGATGGATGGATGGCTGGATGGAGATTTTAGAGGATAATGCTATTAGGGGATAAATTCACACATGAGCTGCAAAAGTCAGATAAGATTCAAAGTGTTCTGAGTTCTTGTGAAGTGAGACTTTTCCCACTAAAAGTGCACTTGAAGAATGAGCAGAATTTGCAGAGCAACAATTTATACTCTGGATGCCCTATGTATAATGAGGCAAAAGGAAACAATGTCTGTTCCCAATAGGATAGAGTTCCAGTGAAAAGACATTCTACCTTCTATTCAAAGACATGTTTTAAAGCTCCAAATGGGTGAATCCACATTGCATATACCTGGATGGTTTCTGATATGATAGGTTTATGTCTGCAAGAAGCTAGTATCGGCTGACAGAGGAAGCACTGTCTGGAACACGTCCTTGCAGAAAGAGGTGTCCTATGACCTAGGACTCTTTTTCTGAGTTTCAGAGAAAAAAAAATTATTTCCCCTAAGCTTCGCTGAATATTGTGTCTTTTTAAGATTTTTTTAGTCTAAAAGCTTAGATTAGTAAGTACTATATGGCAGAAGTTCTGCTAAACACTTTCCCTGAAATGTGAGTACAAGTAATTCCCATTTTACAGATGAAGAGAGGAAGATTTAAGGAAGATTCCAATGTAGATCTAATTCCAAAACTTGTGCTCTTAACAGCAAGCTCTACAGAATGTATCACTTTTTCCTGCCTTAATTGTGGCAGCCCCAGTTATTTATACTAACCCTACTGCTCGTAGCAATAAAAAAACCTGGTGAAATATGTGTGAATCCTCTTAGAAGCAAGGAAGAACTAGTTGATAGGAAGAACTGCCAAACCTGAAGAGCAGCCTGAAGGCATTTCCCGCATAGGGATTCGAACATTTGTTTTGGAAGGTCTCATGGAACACAGGTACAGACATCAAAGTCCAAGGCTCACAACAGGTAAAAAGTCCAGCAGATTTCCCGCAATGAGCCAGGACCTCAGGGCTTGGCTCTGAGGGTGGGGGTGAACCAGAAGAGGGCCAGGCCTTCAGGAAATACGGTCTCTCTCAAAATAAAAAATGCAAAACCAAATTTAAAACTCCGTGGATAGGTGTGACAGAAGATTAGACACAGCTAAAGACAGAATTTATGATCTGGTGAGGAAGAGATTGTATAGACACGATCTCTATACATTTCATACACAAACGAGAGAGAGAGGGGGGCAGAGAGAGAGCGGGGGGCGGAGAGAGAGAGAGAGAGAGAGACTGGGATGAGTAAAAAGAAATCGCATACATCTACTCAGAGTCCCAGCAGGAAAGGAGAGGAAATGAGGCTGAACAAATATTTAAAGAGGTAATGGCTGAGACGTTTCCTGAGCCACTGAAAGGCATTGTCTTAGCCCGGTAGGGCTGCCATAACAAATTATCACAAGCTTGGTGGCTTAAAACAACAGAAATGTCTCATCTCACATTTCTGGGGGCTGAAGTCCACACTCAAGGGGCCAGCAGGTCTGCACTCCTCTGAAGGCTCTAGGGAAGGACCCTTCTGGGTCTCTTCCAGCTTCTGATGGCTCCTGGCAATTCCTTTTCTTTTCGGTTCCTTCTCAGATCTGAGTCTTTCCTCCCACATTTTACTCTAAGCACCAAGGAGAAACCAGGACATGACTTCAACGCTTTGCTTGGAAATCTCCTCAGTCTATGTTATCAGCAACAAGCTTTACTTTCCATAAAAAGTTGAGGGCTCACCGAAAGATGATCTCATCTTAATTAATTACAGCTGCAAAGACCCTGTTTTCAAATAAGGTCATGAACTCTGAAGTTCCAGGCGGACTCGTATTTTGGTGGGGGAACACCTTTCTACCCAGCATAGACATTAATCCACCCGTTTCAGAAGCCTAGTGCATCCCTGGAAGGAAAATTAAGGAAGTCCACACCTAGACAAATCACAGTGCAACTGCACAAGGCCAAAGATAGAGTGTCTCAGAAACCGTAAGAGAAAGAGGTCAGAAGTCATCAAGTGAAGTGTGAAGTTTTTGCCGACATGTCAAGCATGACTGAAAATACCCAATTATAGAATGTACCAAGTTTTTCACTGCTTGAGGTGAAAAAAATGCTTTGAGGTTGGGAGAGCAGAAAGGAGGGTGGCTCTGACCTGTGAATCCTCGGACAAATTGGAAGTCCTTTGTCTCCTTATTTGTAAAGTACGGCATTGGGCAAAATGGTCTCGCATTACCTAAAGCTAAAAGCCCTACCATCAGTCCTAGAATGACTGTTGGGCAACTTTACTTTTGCCAGGTGCAGTAGGGATGAGGAGCGTGGGGTGCTGTTCCCTCTCGCTCAACAAGAGGAAAGGCTGAAATGTGCATGGTCAAGGTTTAAAAATACTAAGACAGTCCCACAAGGTGCACCTGTGCCCTTGTGTTGTCTGCATGTAACTCGGGGCGTGTACTCTTTCATGGGTTCTAGACTCCTTGACTATAGTGACCCTTTGTTGATATTTTCTCTCTCTGGCGTCTAATCTCCTCTGATCTTCCTCCAGAGGGAGGTTTGCTACCTCCTGTGGTATTGGACACACTAGTGTTTCACACATTGAAAGCCAGGGCAGAGGAGTGTTTCCGCCTTCTCCATCACCCGTTTCCAGGACACGCACGCCTGCCTCAGTTCAGCCGGATGGACACCTCCCAACCTGCCACTCCACGGGGCTCCGAAGCCAGAACAGTGGGAGGAGGGGCATCTCGCAGCGGTGGGAGCCGCTTCTTACCCCCGCCCTGCCTGCCGCTGCTGCCCCCAGCACCCCTGCAGCCCCTAGCACATCCTTCCCCTCCCTCTGCCTTCTGTCCCGTAGTAAAAAATAGATGGTTGCTCTTGCTCTCAGACCGCAGGACAGCTTCCATCCCCACCTTCTCTGAGACTGGCTCTCCCATGGGTGTCCTCACACCAGCTCCTTTTCTGCCCTGAGGCTTGTCACTACATCCTGCAACCAGGAATCTCACCAAGATGGCACTTCTGCAAGGTCAGACCTGGTGCCTGGCAGTGAGGCCCCACTGGAGGGGCAGTTGCCATACAAAGGGACCCTTCTGGGAAAAAACTCTTTAGCCTGCTGATGTAGTTTGAATATATGTCCCCACCAAATCTCATATCGAAATGTAACCCCGAGTGTCAGAGATGGGGCCTGGCCAGAGGTGTTTGGCTCATAGGGGTGGACCCCCCATTGCTTGGTGCTGTCCTCATGGTAGTGAGTCCTCAGGAGATCTGGTTAAGTGTGTGGCATCTCCCCACTTTCTCTTGCTCCTGCTCTGCCGTGTGAGGTGCCTGCTCCCCCTTCACCTTCTGCCGTGAGTAAAATCTCCCTGAGGCCTCCCCAGAAGCTGAGCAGATGTCCCTGCCATGCTTTCTGTACAGCCTGCAGAATCATCAGCCAATGAAGCCTCTTATCTTTAGAAATTACCTAGGCTCAGGTATTTCTTTTTTTTTTTTTTTTTTTGAGATGGAGTTTCTCTCTCGTCACCCAGGCTGGAGTGCAGTGGTGCGATCTCGGCTCACTGCAACCTTCGCCTCCCAGTTCAAGCGATTCTCTTGCCTCAGCCTCCTGAGTAGCTGGGATTACAGATGCCCACCACCATGCCCAGCTAATTTTTGTATTTTTAGTAGAGACGGGGTTTCATCATGTTCGCCAGGTTGGTCTCGAATTCCTGACCTCAGGTTATCCGCCCGCCTCAGCCTCTCAAAGTGCTGGGATTATGTGAACTATAATTGAGGTATATACACCATATACAAACACCACTAGTTAGATCTTCCTGCTGCTCCCTTTTTCCTACAGAAAATCATTCTTCTGTAACACTTTGCAGCGCTCACTGTTCCAGCCTCAGCCCTGCCCTCTTGCGTGGGCCTCACAGGGCTGGGCAGAGGAACCTGGGATCAGGGGTCTTCCTGGACTCGATGCAGACGTCTGCCCATCGGGTGTGCTGAGAGAGCCTGGAACAAGCTGGTTCATCTGCCTGGCCTTCTTAGCAAGTCGTTCAGGCACTCGTGACATAGGTAGAAGCAGAGTCATGGAAGTTCCTGTTTCCCCCGGAGCTGGGCATGAGTCCCAGTGGGGCCATTTGGTCTTCCTGTTGCATCCTTGTCCTGCCCCTGGGCCAGACTTCCTCCTCCTGTGACCATTGGACAGATCCTCACAGAGAAGCTTCTGGGGCCGTCTTGTTCTCAGAATTGGGGATTTGCTGCTATCGAATACCTCCAGCCATGCAAATACTAATACTTGTATGATCACTAATACTAATAGTAGAGCTCACTCACACCCAGGCACGGGCTAAGGGTAAAAATTAGACTCAGCTCTATCACTGTTAACTCTCCCAATAACCCTGTGCAATAGGTACTATTAGTACAGTTTGCATTCTGTAAATGAGGAAAGGGAGACTCAGAAAGGTCAGGCAACGTCCCCTAGGTTGCCCCAGCCAGTGCGTGGGGAGCTCCAAGTGCCTGCCTCCCAGGCCTGGGTCTTTACTGCTCAAGCATGGCTCCCACACAGCCTCCCTGCTCCCCTGAAGCCACCTGTGGCATTCACCAGATGGGTATGAATCAACCATCAGTACTCACAGGAGGCGCTGCAGACGTTTTAAGACTGAAACGTGTTTTCTATTGCACCTGTTTCTTTCCATTAAGAAAGGAAAAAATCAGTTTTCTACCTAATCTCAAAGTAAAAATCACTAAGATACTGTTCAAAGGGAATGGCCCAGATATACACCTTTAGCCCCAACACAAAACTCACTAGAAAAGTGTAAGGAAGAATTTACTTAATCATTCAGGAGTTGCTGTCTCCATTGCAGGGCCAGGAAAAGTGAAATAAGGCACAGTGACTGGGCCCTAATTTCACTGCCTGACCCAGCCTGGTGAGTGAGAAAGGCCTGAGGGGGTTAGACTGACCTTGGTCTGTCCTGTAGCTCCATCAGTCTCACTCATAACAGGGGCATAGACCAGTCCCACAAGCCACTGAAACCAGCTTCCTGACCTACATGAGTCATCCCTCTCTCTCTGGGTGCTCATTCAGTCTAGCTTTGCAGCACACAAAGGAAGCTGAGGAAAAGACTCAGGAAGTCTTCATAGCACTTTCAGCCAAGCTCTTTCCTGCATCTGTGCCATCGATTAGGGGACTGGAGGACAATAATGTAGGTTTATTCCTGATTTTTAAAAGATCATTGAGTTCAATACTCAATTCTTTCCTCCAGCCCTTAAAGGAGCTGGGGTGTCCCCCTTGTTTATTGGCCTCCAAAGCACTCCAAGTGTCTTAGGAGCATGCATGGCAGGACAGAGACGTACACATGGAGCACTTCTCTCCCTCCACAGTGGAGCCCTCCACAGGTTGCAATGACCCGTGGCCATTGGTTGGCCGTGGCTGTTCTGCCATTTGCTAATCTGCCTAAACTCGTTCTTGTACTTTTCTTTTAAAGTTTTCCCTCGTGCCCTGCACCATTCTTCTCCACTGATGCAATAATTTACTGGAACGTCATGAACTAAGTGTTCCAAAAGAATTACCCAAGTGTCTGTCTGCTTTGGAAAACATTTTATTTATGTTATCTGTGTAAGGCAAGTGACAAAACTCTCCCACGCTCTGGGAGTCCAGACTGCCCCAGGTGGTGTGGAGAGACAGAGTCCGGCCAAGAAGTGCTTGGCAGAGGCAGGTGGAGAAGGACAAACCCCTGTCCGTTACCAGCACAGAAGCCTGGGAAAAGGGAATCAGTACAAACTATGGTCATCTCAAGGTTTTCCTTCAGGCCCAAGGATGTAATCTCAAATTACTCCCCACTGCGAAAGTTTTGTTCTCATGTGTGCCTTGAATTTCCCAGTGCTTTGCGGAGCACAAAATAGCATGGAGAAATGTCTTTCTCTGTGCAACACGGAGCCCTGTGGCAAGCTTAAAATGTCATTTCCCTCTGGGCACCACAGAGTCTCTTTTTCAAAGAAGAATTCAACCACCAGTCTGCCTTCCAGTTTGCAAAATTATTTTTTCACATGTTGCCAAGAAAGGATGCATTGCCCAGTAAGCTTGGTGGTAATTAAAATGTGATGGCACCTCTCACAGAGAAGTCCTCAAATCCTTCCCATAGAACTCTGCATGGACCAGCCCTGCTCCCCCCCGGGCAGGTACCTGCTTCCACATCTACACTGCCAATGCCAGCACCCACAGCCAACTCTCGGTTTCAAAAATCAGCTTTCTAACGTGCATGTGACTTCTCATTGCTTAACAGGGCACTTTTTAAATAGTGAAAGTTTGTAGTGAGCTTGTGGGATTATCAAAATACAAACAATAGGAAACAGTGAAGGGGATAGTGAGGGCTTTATTCAGCTGGCATCTTCTCAGGCAGGTTTGGCTGCATCTACATGGGGAGTCCTTGACAGGCCTGGATTAAGTAGCAAGTAAAAGAGGTAAATGAACAATGCTGGCATCAGTTCCTGTCACACAAAAGGCTCAAGCAGGTAGCAATGCCCAAGGCATTCCAGCTTGACCCCGAGTAAGAGAGTTTCTACCTGCACTGAAAGCAAATTTGTAAAAAGAAGACTTCCCATGCATTACTTATTTAGTTCTCAGTGTCTCTACAAGCTGAGTGGTAGTCAATGTCCCCACTTAACAGATAAGGAAATATAGAGCACACAAATACTGCCCACAACCTCAGGTTGAGTAAAAGGCAAAGCTGGAAGCAAACCCAGGTCTACCCAGCCCCAAAGCCTGTGTTTTCAATTGTGAAGGACACTATTTAGACGTTACAAAGCCTTTCACTTGCAAAAAAAAGGACTGTTTGCCATTAGAAACAATTTCTAACTCAGGAAAATTGTTTGCTATGGTAGAAATTCTAAATATTCACATCCAGGAATAATTTCATAGTAAAGGGCAGGGTTTTGTGCCAATTCTCTTTTTAGTAGATTTTTCTAGGAAAATTAGGCAGGGGAGTCTTTGAGGAGGATGTTCTCCCTTGCTCTCCTTATCTCTGTCTGCCCTGACCAGGTGGAACTTGGCAAATTGTGAGAAGCTGTAGAAAAGTCAGAAAATGTTTTCAGAACTCGTGTCTCTTGTCAGCACAGGCATTCCTGTGACCGTATTTTTCAACTGAGGATGTCTAATTAGTACTTTTTTGCATACAAAAGTATATTTATAATTTCTATCTGGTTTTAGTCATAGTTTGGATTATTATGTATATCTACAGTTACAACTCTAAGCAATTCCAAAAACTCACGTTGAACTCTTCGTCAGATTATTCTTTTTATTTAACCAAAACTAATTTTACCAAGTTGAGTTGATTATCAGAATTTTCTATTCTGAAATTTGCCCAAGAGTTTCTAAATTTTTATTTCATATATATTTTGAGTTGGAAAGATTTTCCCTCTCTTTCCCTCTCTCCTCCCCACCTCTTCCTGTTTAATAAATTTGTCACTGTCCTTTTCTTGCCCCTTGATGGTCCCAGTCCAAGATCCCATAGCATACTAATGGTTCAAGACTTCTGCTGGTATTGATAATGGAGAAATCTCTGATTCAGGAGCTAGACGACAAGTTTCTTGGTTATTCCCATGTGTGTGCTTTATGTGTGTGTTCTTCATTATTAATAGGCATACAGCTTCATAAGTCAACTTTCTCAAACCAATCACATAAACCACCCCATTGTTAAATAACTATTTTAAGTTGCCACTCTACTGTCCTAAAATATAATTCATCAGTAATGCAATTTACAAATAAACATAATTTAAAAAACATGTACATGCAGCTTTATTTCTGAGTTTTCTATTCTTTTCCATTGGCTTATATGTCTGTTTTTGTACCAATACCATGCTGTTTTGGTACCAATACCATGCTGTTTTGGTTACTACAGTCTTACAACATAGTTTGAAGTCAGGAATTGTGATGCCCCCACTCCTGGACTTTTTTAAATGTGAGACTTTATATTATATATTCTCTCTGTTTACTCGTAATTGGTCTGCTTAAGTTCTTTATTTCTTCTTGGTTCAAGCTTGGTAGGTTGTATGTAACCAGACATTTATCCATTTCCTCTAGGTTTTTAAATTCATTAGCAAATAATCGTTCATAACGGTCTCTAATGATCCTTTATATTTCTGTGGTATCAGGTGTAATTTCTCCTTTTTCATTTCTGGTTTTATTTATTTGGGTATTTTCTCTTTTTTCTTGGTTATTCTAGCTAATGATTTGTTGGTTTTATTTTTTCAAAAAAACACAACTTTTTGTGTCATTGATCTTTTGTTTTGCTTTTAGTCTCAATTTCATTTATTTCTTCTCTGATCTGTATTATTTCTTTCCTTCTACTAATTTGAGGTTTAGTTTGTTCTTGTTTTCTCTAGTTCCTTGAGATGTATCATTAGGTTGTTTATTTGAAACCATTCTACTTTTGTTGATGTAGGAGTTTATTATTCTAATCTTCTCTCTTAATACTGCTTCTATTGTATCTCCAAAGTTTTGGTAAATTGTGTTTCTATTTTCATTTATAAGAATTTTTAAAAATTTCTTTCTTAATTTCTTCATTGACCCATTTGGTGTTCAGGAATATGTTGTTTAAATTCCATATATTTGTACATTTTCCAAAGTACTTCTCATTGTTTTCTAGTTTTAGTCCATTGTAGTCAGAAAAGACACTCGATATGATTTCAATTCTCTTGAATGTGTTGAGACTTCTTTTGTGGCCTACCATGTGGTCAATCCTGATGAAAGATAGACCACATTTTGCAGTTGTTGAATGAAATGTTTGTAATTGTCTTTTTGGTCCATTTCGTCTACAATGCAGTTTAAATCCAATGTTTCTTTGTTGACTTTCTGTCACCTGTCTGATGCTGAGAGTGGGGTGTTCAAGTCTCCAGCTCTTATTTTATTGGAGTGTATCTCTGCCTTTAGATCTAGTAATATCTGCTTTATATATCTGGGTGCACTGCTATTAGGTGCATATATATTTACAATTGTTGTAGCCTCTTGCTGAATGAATCTTGATCATAGTGCAATGACCATCTTTGTCTCTTTTTATAGTTTTTAATTTAAAGTGTTTTATTTGATGTACATATAGCTACTCCTGCTTGCTATTGGCTTCTGTTTGCATGGAATATCCTTTTGCATCCCTTCACTTTTAGTCTATGTGTCTTTTCAGCTGATGTTTCTTTTAGGCAGCATATAGTTGGGTAATTTTTAAAAATCCATTCATCCAGTCTGTATCTTTTAAGTAAGGAATTTATCCATTTATATTCAAGGTTATTACTGATAGGTGAGGACTTAATACTGTCATTTTGTTCATCATTTTCTGCTCGTTTTGTAAATGCTTTGTTTCTTTCTTCTCTCTTAATGTTCATCATTGTGGTTTGGTGGTTTTATAGGAGTAATATGGCTTGATGGTAGTAATATATGGCTTGATTCTTTTTCTCTTTGTGTAACTGCTCTACCAGTGAGTTTTATACTTCTACATGTTTTCATGATAATGATTATCATCTTTTTGCTTCTGGTTGTAGGATTCTCTTGAGAATTTCTTGTAAGTCCTGTTTAGTGGTGATGAATTCCCTCAGTTTTTGTCTGTGAAAAACTATTTCTTCCTCATTTCTGAAGCATAGCTTTGCCAAGTATAGCAGTATTCTTGGCTGACAATTTTTTTTTCTTTCATCACTTTGATTATCTCATTTTCTCCTGGCTTGTAAGGTTTCTGCAAATAACTCTTCTGTTAGTCTAATAATTATTCCCTTGTATGTGACTTGACACTTTTCTCTTGCTATTTTTAGAGTTCTCTTGTTGTCTTTGACTTGACAATTTGACCATAATATGCCTCAGGAATGACATTTTTGGGTTGATCTACTTGAGGATTTTTCCTTTTTCTGGATCTAGACCACATTTCTCCCAAGATTTGGAAAGTTTTTAGCTATTACTTTATTAAATAGGTTTTCTATGTCTTTTTTCTTATTTTATCCTTCTGAAACTCCCACAGCATATTTTGTTTTTTTCAATGTTTATTTAATGGTATCTTATAAGTCTTGTAGGCGTTCTTCACTGTTTTCCTTTTCTTTTACCTGACTAGGCACTTTCAAACCACCTATCTTCAAGTTCAGAGATTATTTCTTCTGTTTGATCAAGTATGCTATTGGAGTGCTCTATTGCATTTTTTTAAATTTCATTAATTGAATTACTCAGCTGCAAGATTTCTATTTGGTGCTTTTCTATGATTTCTATTTGATGAATTTCTCACTCATATCATAAATTGTTTTCCTGATATCATTGAGTTACCTGTCTGTATTGTTTTGCATCTTATTGAGTTTCCTTAAGATCATTATTTTGAATTTCTTTTCTGGAAATGCATTGATTTCCTTTTAATTGGGGTTTGTTACTGGAGAGTTATTATATTCCTTTAGTGATGTCATATTTCCTTGCCTTTTCAAGTTTCTATGTCCCTTCATTGATGTCTGTGCACCTGGTGAAATAACTGAAATTCTAAAATTTCTAGAGTGGCTTTCATAGAGAAACACTTTCACCTGCAATTAGGTCTTAGTGTGCCAATTGAGAAGGTTGTGGTGACTCTGTTTTCAAGTAGGTGCAGTAGTATAGTATTTGTGCAGATTTGTTGGCTGTGCTCAAGGTCAACAATAACTGTGGGTGCCTCAGTGGCCTAGGATGTAGAGGTTTGTGGCAGCAGTGGTGGTAGCATAGGTTGTTAAGGTTCTTAATGTCATGGCTTTTGTGGTCCTCCTATTCTTATTTTTCCCACAATGAGAACTTAGCCAAGGAGATCCATCTTTGCATCAAATCTAACTTGTCCTACAAGCAGCTGTAGTGGCTCTGAGTTCCAGGTGCAGGTGCATGAAGTGATTATGGCATCAGCATCCTATGCTGTGGGTTTTGTGAATCTATTGTGGCACCTGAGTCTTGCAGAGCAGGTTTACTCTCTATGGCAAAGTTGGATGTGGGTTGCCTAGAACATCATAGGATCTGTGATGTGGAGGCACTCCCTAGCAGCTCAGGACCAGGAAGCTCAGTTGTAGCTCGGATTCTGACCCTGGGGGCAGGACACAGCACTGACATGGCTCTGGGGAGGAAGAGGTGCCTGGAGATTTAGGCCCAGAGAGCAGAGGATGCTTGCAATTTAGGAACCTGAGCCCATAGAAGTCAGTGGCAACTTGGGTCACAGGAAATGAGGCTTCCTGGAGTGGCAATGGTAGACTCTGGGATGGTGGGACTTGGCAGTGACCCAGACTCTTTGAGGCCAGGTGCAGCAGTAGCAAGGACCCCAAAATGAGAGCACAGCTGTTGTTTGGGCCCTGCAGAGAAGGGACTAGTGCAGCTATGACTACTCCCCAGGAAGAAGGGTGTCTCAGTGGCTCAGACTTTAGGAGGTGAGTCCAGCTCCAGGGAAGTAGTGTACTTGAGTTGTTTGGCTATAAGGCAAGGGTCTCAGCGGAGCCACTGCTCTGTTTCTCTGGGACATAAGGCACTCCATCAGCTCAGCCCTGGGATGTGTAGCTGCTTAGCTCAGCCAAGGAAACCAATTCCCTATGGGGCAATGCACTGTTTCAGCTGAAGCCTGTGGGGCATGACTGCTCTGGGCTGCCCAGGCCCATTTCCCTGGGATATGGTGCACTGATTCAGCTTTGGTATTATGGTGCATGACCACTTTGGGTGGCCAAGACACCATTTCCTGGGAGGCAGAGCACTGCTTCAACCTAGGCTCCAAGGAGGCATGACTGCTCTGGGTGGCCAAGCTATTTTCCTTGGTGGCAGGGTACCACTTCGGCTCAGGCACAGGGGGGTATAGGCAGCGACAGCACCGTTTCCCCAGGACACCAAGTATCGCTTCAGCTTGAGCATGGGAGGGCAAGGTACAGCAGTGTCTGCTAGGGGTATGTGGGGATCACCAAATGGTACCCTGGGGGGTTTCAGCTAGAGTCCCATGGGGCAGGACAGCTGCAACTTGGAGAGGTTTTTGGAGCAGCTCCACCAGGGCACTGTTTCCTTTGGAGGCAGTGTTCAGCTTTAGCTCCAGTGCCCAGGTGCAATGGGAGTGTGCACCTCCAGCTCCAGTCTGGGGGGTTAGGGTGCATTCATGACTGGGAGGGTGAGGTGGAGCAGCTCTACCACTGCTCAGCCTCACAGGGAAGGGTGTAATCACTGCTTGCAGCTCAGTTTGGGGATGTTGGGCCACCAACAGAGGTGCTTCAGTGATACCTTGGCCTCAGGGATGAAAGGGTGCCATGGTCACTCACAGCTGGAGCAAGACATCCTCCAGCAGCAGTTCCATTGCCAAGACGGTGTAGCACAGTAGCCGCATGGGACACAGGGGATGGGCAGTGTTGGCTCCTTCTCCAGGAGGAGTGCAGCTTTTTGGACTCCAGGCGGCTCCCTCAGCTGAGCTTAGTGCCTGTAGTGGTGAGAGGTGTAGATACCTGATACAGTTTGGATGTTGTCCCTGCCCAAATCTCATGTGGAAATGTAAGCCCTGATGTTGGAGGTGGGGCCTTGTGGGAGGTGTTTGAGTCATGAGGACAGATCCCTCATGGCTTGGTGCTGTCCTCATGATAGTGAATTCTCACAAGATCTGGTTGTTAAAAAGCATGGCACCTTCCCTCCACCTCTCTCTTGCTCCTTCTTTTGCCATGTGACATACAAGCTCCAGCTTCACCTTCGGCCATGAGTAAAAGCTCCCTGAGGCCTTCCCAGAAGTTGAGCAGATGCTGGCACCATGCTTGTGTAGCCTGCAGAGCCATGAGCTAATTAAACCTCTTTTCTTATAAGTGACCCAGTCTCAGGTATTTCTTTATAGCAATGCAAGAACAAACTAATATAACATTCAGGGTGCTGACGGGGTTTGCTGGGATCCTCTTGCTTACCTTTTCCCTGCAGGGAGAAGTTCCTTCTGGGTCCCAGATGATCCCAGATGGGGCATGGGTGCTGAAGGCTGGGTGTGTCCTTCTATTCTCCATTCTGAGTTTCTGTGCTCACCAGGGTTTCTGTCACTCCTTTGATGTACTCTGGTGCTCTCCTTCCATTATTTTCATCAAAAAGTAATTGCTTATTCATTGTTTTAGTTGTTTTTGTGCACAAGACAAGCAGTAGGGCTTTCCAGTCTGCCATCTCGCTCTCATAATCTGAATGTCTTATTTCCACAACTTCTAGCCTGAGGGCAGCCCCTGTCTACATGCCACAGAATGGCTAAAACTCCAGTAGAAAACCTTCATGCCAGCTTTCTTTGTTTTTTTGTTTTGTTTTGTTTTTTGTTTTTGTTTTTTTTGAGGTGGAGTCTCGCCCTGTTGCCCAGGCTGGAGTGCAATGGTGCGATCTCGGCTCACTGCAGCCTCTGACTCCTGGATTCAAGCTATTCTCCTGCCTCAGCCTCCAGAGTAGCTGGGATTACAGGCACGTGCCACCACACCCAGCTAACTTTTTATCTTTAGTAGAGACTGGGTTTCAACATGTTGGCCAGGCTGGTCTTGAACTCCTGACCTCATGTTCTGCCCTCCTTGGCCTCCCAAAGTGTTGGGATTAAGGCGTGAGCCACCATGCCTGGCCCATGCCAGCTTTCTAAGGAAGAACCAGAGGGTAAAATTCAGGACAACCAGGGCCTTTGGAAAGTGAGAGGGTATGTCAGAAAGAAGAGAGCCAGAGAAAGGGAGCCACAAACCCTGTTCTGGCCAAGTCTCTGGCTGACCCTTGAAGCACATGTTCAGGACAGACTTCAAGGAGTTCAGCCAGGTCTGAAAGAACAGACCTGAGATGTGAGTTGCTTCCCAAGAGATAGTTTGCAGGTTGAATTTAATCAAGTTATTTACTTCTAAACAAAAGTCAAGTCTTTGAAGGGATATAAGAAAATTCAGGGTCTTACATGTAATAAAATTCAACATAACATTCACAATGTCCAAGCTATGATACAAAATTACTCAACATCTAAAGAATAAGAGAGAAAAGACAATCAGCAGAGAGCAGCTCAGGATGACCTAGATACTGGAATAAGTGGGTGAAGGTAGTAGTTATTATAACTCTCCTCAATTACCTAAATGAAAATATGATTGTCATTAATTAACTGATATGAAATCACAGCAGAGAAATAGAAATTAATTGTAAAAATATAAATTCTAAAATGAAAAAATATAATATTTGAAATAAAAGTAAACATGGGATAAACTTTACAGCAGAATAAGAAATTACCCAAAAAAAGTCATGTAATTTTTAAATAGATTAATAGAAATTATTTAGTCTGAACATCAGAGAGGAAAAAAAGATTGAAAAGAAAATGAACACAGCCTTAGGGACTTCTGGGACAATATCAAAAGTTATAATATGCATATAATTGGAGTCTTGAAGAAAAGAAGTGAAAGGATGGGCAGAACAAAATGTTTGAGAAAAAGTTTAAAAATTATAAGCCATTTCTGCACAAGAAGCACAAAAAAGGAAACAGTGGAGATAGGATGGATACAGATTAAAAATAATTGACAAGATAAGTAATAACAGAGCACATTTGTTTGTATGGATGGAGAAAAGGAGGAAATGATTTTAATTACAGTTGTGAGAACACATCAAGACAAACTACAGACAGTCAAAGTGAAAAAGAGAGGAGCACCATGATATTCTCGCAAATGGGCTGGGCCTTGTTAGGAGAAAGTGTGGAAGTCACTCCCTAAATGATGGCATGGCACAGGAAGGAGGGTGAGCACACATGCTCTTTTCCTTCCATAGCTGAAGGCAAATACAGCCTCCAGAGTAGCTGGGATGACAGGATTACAGACAACACATTTATTTTTTAAGAAATGAATAGATGGAGAGATACTTTTGCAGGTCTTGAAGAACTAAGCTGTCATGTTGTGAGTGAGCGAGGATGCAGCCAACCTCTACGAGTCAAGCATAGCCCCTGGCTAACAATGAGCAAGAAAACAGAGACCTCAGTCCTACAACAGCAAGAAATAGAATTCGAATTTTTCCAATGACCATATGAGCTGGGAAGAAGACCATAGGCTCTGGAAAGGAATGCAATCCAACCACCACCTAGATTGCTGACTAATTAGATTGTGAGCAGAAGACTCAGCCACATGGTACCTGGACTCTTGACCCATGGAAAATAAGAGAAAATAACTGTGTAGTTTTAAGCCATTTAACATAAAAAATTGACAATACTTTTTTGTTCCCACATAAGCTTCTCTTTTCCTAACAATCTTCCACAACATTGATGGAAATTTTATCTTATAAAAACTTTTTTGTATTATCATATTCTAAAATATCATGGATTTCTAGGTATAATAAATATAGTCTATTGGGACATTCAGAACAGATCAATTTTGCAGATCGGTGGGTGGCAGAAGGTCTAGCATTACTTGCTCCTCTACTTAAAGACTAGAGGGGCTTCCCCAATCATGACAACCAAAAATAGCCCCAATTTTCAAGAAGGCCCTGGCATGTGTCAACCTCTTTGAGAAGCAACAACAGTCCAGCATGTAGCAGAGGTCTCATAATTTTCTCCTAAATAAGAGAGGTCACTTCAGACCTCATCTCTGATGGAGCAAGTCTAGCTCCCTGCAGGGATTTCCTGAATTTCCAGCCGCATCAGCCCACTCTCAGACCCAACGAGCTATCCACCCTCCACCACAGCCCTGCTCAGCACTGCCATGCTTTGCAATTCTCTGTCTGGGGTTTTGTCTATTTTTCTGGTTCATGAAAATATTTATCTTGTTTTGAATTTGAATGTTTTAGTTTTCTCTTTTTACATTTCATCTATCATTACTAGAAATTTGGAACACAATGGGCGTGGCAAAGCATATATTTTACCGAGCCGTCTTGACCAGATGCTCCCCTGCCCCAAACCCAAAAAAGGGATCAGCAAACTATGGCCCTCACACCAAATCTAGTAGATCATCTGCTTTTGTAAATAAAGTTTTATTGGAATATAGCCACGCCCGTGCATTTACTCATGATTATGGCAGTTCTTGAGCTACACTGGCAGAGTTCAGTAGTTGAAACATTGACTGTATGTGGCCCACAAAGCCAGATATGTTTACTCTGGTTCTTTACAAAAAATTTTTGCTGCCCCCTGACCTAAAACTCCTTTCTTATACCTGATATTCACCATTTGTGGTTCTATCTGTGTGTCTCTCTTTTTCTTTCTCTCGCCCTGTGTTTCTCTTTCTCTCCCTCCTTCCTTCAATTTTATTATTAGACTTGTTAAGGATTTTTCTATTTTATTGATCTTTTCAAAGAACCTAATTATGGCTTTCTTGATCAAGCCTACCATGATTTTACTGTTCCATTTCATTTCATATGTACTTTTGGCTTTGTTTTATTTTGTTGTTAATTTTCATAGCTTCTTTAGTTAAACCATTAGCTAACCTGTCTTCATTCTTTTACAATTTTGATTTCTGCCCTTTGGAGTGTATATTGAGCTTTTCTTTGTGACATGGTAAGTTTCTATAAATATCCCACGGGTATACTCTTTCTCTGTTGTATTATGTTCTAAAAATACATGTGATAAAAATATAAAATTTTTATCCTTTTTTCCTGACTAGATAGTTCAGATTGTAGATATAAAATTTAAAATTCTGTATTTTTACTTATTTTTGTCTAACAGCTTTTGAGTTACTAGATTTCAATGTCATTGTGTTGGGTGATTAAAGTTTTATATATTTGGAGGAATATCACTTTCATCAATAGAAAATATACCTCTTTGATCCATGTAATGTTTTTTGCCTAGATTCTACTTTTATGGTCATACAACTTTAAGCTTCATTTTCTAAAACATTTGCTTTTATATCTTTGCCCATCCCCATTTTTAACCTTTCTGTGTAATTTAATTTTGATATTTGTCTTATAAAGAGCACATCATTAGACTGTTTTCAAACCACACTTGTGTCTCCCTTTGTTTTATGTTTACTTCTAATATTTTCACAAATCAAAGACCACACTTTTTGTTCCACATTGAGAATTGATCATAGTTGATTATTTCCTCTACTCTCCAAGAAACATAAGAATCTTATCACACTTTTCCCTTTTCCCATCCCACTTGGCTTGGGAGTATTGCTGAAATTGTCTACAATTTTAGTGTTTACATTTTTCTACATTATGCCTTTTTCCACCTAAGAAAAATTTCTTAATAATTTTTCATCAGTGAGCGTCATGTGTTGCCAAATACAGATCCATACTGCTCTGGTTAGCCTGTGCCTAAGCTCCCGGGGAGCTCCCATTGCATTCGGGAAAGCTGGAGAATAAGGTTTGAGGTTCCCCTCACTTCCAAACATAATTTCCTAACTGCTGTTCCTTCCACAGTCAAATCCTCATCAGGAGAACCTGACTGGCCAATCTCCTGTCAAGTGACCATACCCTGGCTGGCATTCTAGGATTTTTCCTGCATTAGATGATGGGGAAGATGTGAGTGCAGATGGGACCTCTTCTCCAGTCCCACTGAGAAGGGGAGGTCCCACTGCCCTCCCCAAGATCACCCAGGTGGCCCACACCCCAGCCCAGCCACTCTTATCCCATCCCCCTGCACTGTGTTCTTTGTAGAACTCATCACCCCTGAAATGCCTCACGGGTCTGTTTTTTTATCATCTCTCTTTCTCCGTGAGGAACAGGAGACTCTCTTGCTCATTGTTGTCTTCCTGGTGCCTGACCCAGAATAAGCACACAATGGTAGCTGCCGAATAAATCAGAGCAGGCGAGCCAATAGCTAATCAGTGCCCTCACCTGCCAGTCACCTGGCCAAGCATCTAGACCCACCTGTGGCCCATTTAAAGACCATCATCCTTGCTCTGCAGAAGGGGAGGCTGCACCTTATGGAAGCCGGCTGTGTGGAACAGCCCCCGAGGCTCAGCCTCTCCTCTATCGCACCAGCTATCTCCTGTGCAGAGGAGGCTTGAACATCATCTCTCTGCTTTCCTGGTGGAGGCACCAGGGCCCAGAACCGTGCTTCCATATCTGTGGATGAAGAGAGTAAACGGCGGGGAGGTGGAGGGTCCCTGGCATCATGGTCAGCACATCTTTCTGAGGCCTGACACTGCTAGGCTTCACAGTAAGTCCAGAAAGAAGAAAGTGGCGGGTCCATAACTAAAGTCAAAGCAAAAGGGCCCAGATTCTGCCCAGACTCTAGGTGCAGGAGATCCAGAAGGCACAGCCACATGCACCCCTCTTTCTGTCCCCGACTTGAAGACAGGGAGCTGCAGTCCCCATAATTCAAACTTTCCCCTTGCGTGTGCCAGAGTTCACAGCTGCAAAACACGTGCCCACATTCTTGACTCCAAAGATAAAATAACAGCCGAACGTTTTGTGTCTTTGCTATTTCAAAGGCCACAAATGCCTTGAAGGCTTCTCTTTGTCAGGAGAGGAAGCAGGCATCCCTGAACTAGTTACTAATCTGGAGGCATGCTCTCCATAAAACAACAAGAGGAAAGAGGCCAAAGAATCCTGAAGTAAGGAGGGGTGGTGATTGGCAGGAATCTGCAGGTTTCCCAGAGACAAAATTCCTCAACATAGAGCCCCATTGAAGCCTGCTGGGAGCACAGGAGCTCCAACCCCCTCCCACTCTCGCACCCCTATGAAAGCACCCTTCAGCATCCAGGGTGCCTAATGAGGCCTCTCTTGCCAACTGCTGCTCCTAACCCCCACCTGTCTGCCCATGGACCTCCTCTGTGCACCCACCTGCTCTTGACCAAATGTACACTTCCACTAGGAAGAGAGAGGGGTCTCAGAGAGCCTAGAAATGTGATTGTTCTCTCTCTGCAAACCTCACATATAGAAATAGAAATGAGGCAGGACCAAAAGATGGAGAGATTTGGAACTCCCACTCAGCCATCCTTACTATGCCATTCCCTGGGACCAAATTCTGCAGCAAATCTAAATTGATGGTGGGCAAATTCAGGGAGATTTTTAAAAATGTTTTCTTTAAAAGGGGCAAGTTGGCTGGGTGTGGTGGCTCACACTTGTAATCACAGCACTTTGGGAGGCTGAGGCGGGCAGATCACAAGGTCGGGAGATCGAGACCATTCTGGCTAACACAGTGAAACCCTGTCTCTACTAAAAATACAAAAAAAGGAAAAAATTAGCTGGGCATGATGGCCGGCACCTGAAGTCCCAGCTACTCGGGAGGCTGAGGCAGAAGAATGGAGTGAACCCAGGAGGCAGAGCTTGCAGTGAGCCAAGATCGTGCCACTGCACTCCAGCCTGGGCAACAGAGTGAGAACCAGTAAAAAAAAAAAAAAAAAAAAAAGACAGGTTTACCAAGTATTATTAGATTCCTGAATAATGGTATGATTTACATGCAATTTTTTTTGCTAATATAGTCTATAAAATGGACAATATCTATGAGACATTTTTGGGCCAAGAGCCTCCTTGGACTCTCCTGGGACTCCACTCATTGTTTCTTTTTGGTTTTTTTTGTTGTTTGTTTCAGATGGAGACTCGCTCTGTCGCCAGGTTGGAGTGCAGTGGCGCGATCTCGGCTCACTGCAACCTCCACCTCCCAGGTTCAAGCGATTCTCCTGCCTCAGCCTCCTGAGTAGCTGGGACTACAGGTACATTCCACCACACTCAACTAATTTTTGTATTTTTAGTAGAGAAAGGGTTTCACCATGTTGGCCAGGATGGTCTCAATCTCTTGACCTCATGAGCTGCCCACCTTGGCCTCCCAAAGTGCTGGGATTACAGGCATGAGCCACCATGCCTGGCCTCCTCCCATTCTTAATTCTGCCTTTGCTCTCTCAGGGTTTCCATTAGAGAGCACAGGTTGGCAGCTCTTTTCCCTGAAGGCTCCTGGGCCAGCCCACCTCACTCCAAAGCTGCTAAACAAGGGCTCCCCTTGGCCTTGACCACATCCAGAGTCAGACGTGGCTCAGTGCTGCTCCACAGCTGCTAGCCTCCAGCTGACATGTCCCCACTCAGAGTCGAATTTCAATTCTGTGGTCGTGGAAAACAGCTGGTCTGCAGGACTCAGCAGACTGGCAGCTGGGGAAACTATTTTCAATTGCACATAGCACTAATGCCTTAAAACACCTAATTCTTATGATATGAACAAATGAGCACTCCAAGAGATGAGATGACACCACACCCTCACATCCCTGGGACAGTGCCCGGCCAACCTCGGACGGGCAGGGGCGCCGCCGAGGTGGGGCCATGGCTGGAAATAGAGTTTCAAATTATGGTGGGCACTGCTATAAAAGGGGATAAAGACAGGGCTTGTTTTTATAAATATTGAAGCTCAAAGAAGTATTTTATAAAAATTAAAACTTACCTTATCTTTTAAAACAACTAATTTGTGTTTTATTCTAAAATACGTAATAGGATAAAAATACAAATCAGTAAAGAGAGAGACTAGAACAAAGCCCAGCCCCGAAACCTTCCAGTCACCTCTAAATCCCAGCAGGCAATAGGCAGATGCAGCTTTTAAAAACCACAACCTTTGGGATTTTAATTATATCCAATAGAATATGCTGAACCATCTTCAGCATCCTTCATTATTTATAATAGCAAAAAAAAAAAAAGCATTCAAAATCAAATTGCACCCTGACATTCTGTAATTTGTACTTGCATCTATCTCCAAAGTGGATTTATATTAACAATCACTACCAAACCCTGGCCTGAGCTGTGCTGTGAATCTTAAGGCAAATGTGATGGAATGCCTGTATTATCAAAACCTGCCTTTAAAGCCTACAATTGAATGTGAACTAGAAACTTTTGGCAGTTGTTAGAGACAAGAGGCATAAAATCAGATATTCCTGTCAAACCGTGATAATGCTCCCTAATAATTAGAAAAGGAGATGAGAACGCCTAAATTTTTCAGGTTACTGAGCATGTGTGAGAGGATGAAGACAGCATCAAAATTAAAGCGGCTACATGTAGCTGGGAAATGTCTAATTATACCCTTGCTATCTAGCACATTGGAAAAGCCTCTGAACCCAAGTACTTTTAATCATTAAACAATAGTAGAGGAGGCTTTTTGCCAGAGCTAAAGTAAGGTGGCCACTGAGCCCGGGCCCCAGGTATCCCTGAAAACCCTAGGCTTCATCTGCTCACTTCAGCCACAAGTAGATGGACAAGAAGGGCCGGTGTCCCTGCCCTGTACACCACTGCAACCTGAAGGTGAGGACATGCTCATTCCAGCTTGTCATGGGGCTCAGTGTTGACACGTGGTAAGTGAAAAGATGAGCATAAGGGTTGGATGAAAGTCTGGGATGTGAGGTTTTAGACCCACTTAGATGACCGTTGAGTACAGGGACTTATCACGAGTCATCACTGAAACACTGATGTGTGGCCTCACTGATATGAAATGGAAAGCTGGAGCTGTGAGATACTGGAAGTTGCATGAGTTGCTTCCAGCCTCATTGTTCATGTTGAACAACTACCTGCAATGGCCTATACCAGCTGACAGCACACGGGATGCAGGCACTGTTCTCAACCCTTAGACACTTACTTGATACTCACACCACACAAACAGATAGATACTCTGATGATCCCCGTTTTATAGATGAGGAAACAAAGCACAGAGGGATTAAGTAATTTACCCAAGTTACACAGCTATTAAATAGCACTGCTGGAATTTGAGCCAGCAGCCTGTGCACTTAGTGACAGCACCGTACTACAAGTTTACTGCTGCAGCAATCATTCAGGGGTGAAATAGTCACTGAGCATCCGGTATGTGCAATGTACTCTGTAAGGCCCTGGTTATGCTAGTGAATAAAACACACACATTCTTTCCCTCATGGAGCTTCCAGTCTAGCAAATGTGCAACATTAAACCTGGCAGCAGCAAAAGTTAATGAATAAATAATTTAGAAGGCAATTATAGATCCTTAAGGGGATCTTATGGCCAGGATGGAGTTTTTGAAAAAGATTTCTTGAACAAGTGACACATAAGGTGAAACCTGACCCTTGTTAGGCAGATAGAGAAGTATAGGAGGGGTGTTCTGGACACAGGAGAAGCACTTGCAAGACACTGCAGTGGGAGGCTTTAATGCCTCTGAAGGCTCCATGAGATACCCGTAATGACTAAAGAGCAATGAACAGGGAGAAGGTGGCCCTTTGAACAAATTTCAGACTGCTTTTTCGTAGAAGTGGGAATGTTCACGACATGCAGGACTCTGTGGGCCATGTCTTACTCTCAAGAACAAAGAAGAAAGCCACAGGAGGGTTCCGAACAAGGATGCCAACCACGAAACATGAAAGAGTTTGAGACCCTAGAAATCTGCACAATGTTCCCATTATTTTGCAGATGAGAAAACTGCGGCTTCCATAAGATATGGGAAACTCCATGGTAATTCTCAGTCAGCTGGTTAAGAGCTGCCTGAATCGCCCTTCAACACTGGCAGTGGATACTGGTCATTTGCCTCCCCAGAATGTCTTCCCCTTCTAATCATAATATTTTTATTTTAATTTTGAGTTCCTCTCCTGCTCCACTTCCATCCCCACATTCTAGAAAGTCCACACCAGGAGTGTGGCATGTGACCAACCCTAAGTTAATCAAAGCATTGCAGTCCTGTAGCACGGTGATGGCTTTAGAGATAAGTCCATGACCTGAGCCTACACAGTCAGAGTGAAACTTATTTCTTAAATCCCAAGTTAAAGATGCAATCTAACGCTGACAGAAAATTTAAACCTAGAAGGATATGACCCTAGAGCAGATTTTCTTTCTTAAGTCACTTCGGAACACATTAATGGCAGATTTTTACAAAATTGAAATCATGTTAAGAAATAGTACAATCACAAACATAGTATGATTTCCACTCCATCACCTGAGGAGCACCTGTTTACCCTCCCATGACAAACAACTAGAAAACTGGACAAAATGTATGAAACAATTTTGTGGCTATTGATCAATAAGCAGCACCTATGATAGCTGGGAGGAGAAGAAGGAGGTAAATTCTTGTAATAACCTTGGTTTTTCTGCAAGGTGGGTATTTTCAGACTGTGGCACAGGGAGGAGCTTGGCGATCTTGCTGAGTGGAAGAAACAGATTAAAGTTCAGGGAAGTCAAAGTAGCTAGAATTTTCAGAGCAAAGTACCAGGAAGAGGGGAGCTAAACAGACAGAGTCCAGTCTTGTGGAGGTCAAACATCCCCCTAATTTGTTGTATCAATAAAAATTCAGGCACACATAAATGAAATTTCCAGAGGCCAGGCAAAGAACAACTGAGGAAACAACTAGGGAGCTACAAGCCAGAAGAGTTCCAGAACTCATACAGTGCTCAGTTCCTGTCAGCCAGAGTAGCCAGATCTTAAGGAATATATGGACATTCAGGAGTGACTCTGAAAGGTTCCTAACTTAAAAGTGGTGCCAGAATTCAGTTAAAAAATTACTGGACATATGAAGTAGCAAAAGTATATGTACTAGAACCCATCAGTAGAAACAGAACCAGAAATAACCAAAAAATATGAAATTAGCAAACAAAAACCCTAAAACAGCTATTATAATCTTTAAAAATATACTCAAAGATTTAAAGGAAAACATGAACATAATTAGGAAAGAAATAGAAGCTATAAGAAAGAGCCAAATGGAATATCTAAAAGGAAAAAAATACAAAATATGGAGTAAAAAAATCACAAAGATTTTAAAAATTAAAAGCAAATTAAACCCTAAAGAAACAAAGACCTATCAAAAGTTACTTTTTGTGGGGTGGAAGTTTTTAAAATAATCTTTACCTACTTGGGCTGTTTTGGAAAATAAAGAAAAGACCACACTCAACAGTGGGCTATACACCTTAGTGTAGTTCACCACTATTTTGCAGGTTATTGTTACATAAGTGAAAAAGAAAAAAGAGGAAATAAAGATCAACGAGCCTGAAGTCATAGCAATAGAAAGGATTGAAACTAAAGCAGAGAGTAAAAAGGAAAAAACATGGAAGATAGAGGAGGAGGAGGGGAAGAAGGAGAAGAAAAGATTCTGTGGCCTGTGGAACAACAGCAAATGTTCTAACAGCTGTATCGTTGGAGTTCTAGAAACTGAGAAGAGAAAGAAAGGAACATAAAAATTAGTGAAAGAAATAATGGCCAAAACATTACCAAATTTGATGAAAACTGTTCACCATAGATCCAAGAAGTTCTATCAACCCAAAGCTAGATTTAAAAAAACACACACATAGACACAAAATCAAAGTAAACTATAATTAAATTGATGAAATCATTGATATAAAAACCTTAACAGCACCCAGGAAAAAAACATATACAGAGAAAAAATAAAAATTTACAGATTCCTTGTCAGAAACTAATGCAAGTCAAAAGATAATAAATGTTACCATTAAAACATTTAAAGAAGAAAAAAATCTATCAACCTATCAATCTACCAAAGCTATACTCGTGAAAATATATTTCAAAACTGAAATTAAACAAAATCGTCTGTAGACAAAAAAAACCTGAATTTCTTTACCAACAGGAATAAACAGCTTTTAAAAGAAGATGCTCAGATTGAATAAAAATGATACTAGAAGAAAATATAGTACACAAAGAAGGAAAGGGTGCTAGAAATTTTTTCTCATTTCACTTTTTTTCTTTAAAAAATTTAGTTAATTAACCATTTAAAGCAAAACTTATAGCAATATCTCCTGGGATTTATACCTAGTAGAAGTAAAATGTATAACAACATAAAGAACAGAAAGAAGGAAACAGATTATACTGCCGTAATTCTTACATCATATATGCAGTGGCATAATATTATTTAAAGGTAGACTGTGATAAGTTAAGTACATGCAACTCTTAATCAGTGGTTCTCAAACATTAGTATAAACTAAAATCACTTGACATTTCTAGTTCAGTAGGTCTGAGAACAGCCCAATAATTTGTGTTTGCAACAAGTCAGAGATCATCAGATCTGATGAAAAATCCAGATGTTATGTTAATTATCTTGACTTAAGTATCTCACAATGTATATATATTTTAAAAACATCACATTGTACACCATAAATAGATAACATTTTACTTATCAGTTATGTCTTTAAAAAGCCTGAAAAAATCAAGATGTAAGTTATGTTACCTAGAAAAACCATACTTAAATATAAAGATACAGTATATTAAAAGCAAAATGATGGTAAAGGAAATGCCATGCAAACACCAGTCATAAGAAAGCTAGAGTAACTATATTTACATTCACAAGATAGATTTTAAAACTAGACATAGTATGAGGAGGCAAGTAGGGACATTACATAATGATGAGGGGTCAATTCATCAAGACATTGAATTCTTAAATACATGCACCTAATAATAGAGTTTCAAAATACACGAAGCAAAATAATAACAGAACTGATGGGAGAAACAGTCAAATCCAGTCATGTTGGAGATTTTATCATTCTACTCTCAAGAACCAGTCGACATAATACCAGTAAGATACAGAAACATGGAAAGCACTATAAAATAAACACATTTCTTACAAAGGGTACAGAGTAAAAATTACACTGACTCCTTAACAGCAACACCAAGGACTAAAAGATAAAATTTCTCAAAATTCACTAGAATTACCCTCCTATTTATAATGAGTAATACTTGGATTAAAACTATCTCACCAAGAATAACTATCAAATACAAATTCAATTGTGGATATGGAGATTCCTTAAAGAACTTAAAAGTAGAACTACCATTCAATCCAGCAATCCTACTACAGGGTATCTATCCACAGAAAAAGAAGTCATTATTTGAAAAAGACATATGCACATGCATCTTTATAGCAGCTCAATTCACAATTGCAAAGATATGAAACCAACATAAGTGCCCATCAACCAATGAGTGGATAAAGAAAATGTGGTGTGTATATGCCATGGAATACTACTCAGCCATAAAATGGGATGAAATAATGTCTTTTGCAGCAACTTGGATGAAGCTGGAGGCCATTATTTTAAATGAAGTAACTCAAGAATGGAAAACCAAATATTATATGTTCTCATTGTTCTCATTTATAAGTGGGAGCTAAGCCATGAGGATGCAAAGGCATAAGAATGACATAATGGACTTGGGGGACTTGGAAGGGGAAGGTTGGGGTGAGGCAAGGGATAAAAGACTACATATTGGGTACAGTGTACATTGCTCAGGTGATGGGTCCACCAAAATCTCAGAAACCACCACTAAAGAAATTATGCATGTAACCAGAAACCAGCTGCACCCCAAAACTACTAAAATAAAAAAATGTTTTAAAAAGTCAGCTATGGAAAGCACTAGAGAATAACAAAAGGAATCAGCATTTGAAAAATCAAGATCTTGTAAGAAGAGAAAAAGATTGAGGTAAGACTTATTTGCTACAGTTTTCCCCTTGCAGCTCAGGGCAAAGAAGTTGAACCCAAAACTGTGTCCTAGAGCTTGCTGCAGACCCACTGAACAGGGAAGAAAAAAATCGGAGTTGAAGGCTAATAAGAAGCCCAGACTTTAGGGAGCAAGTTACTAGAAAAAAAGATATATTTTTATTTTTTAAAATCAGCTAAGATACTCTGTATGAAATCTCCTCTAAAGGCATTTGCCAACTCCTAAGCTGTATATTCTAGGGGTAAGACAGATCAAACCAGAATAATGGCTTCTAAATCTGTGCAGAGAAGTTGGAGGTCTCATAGTGCTGGGGAGAAAAAAAAATCAGATTTCAGGGCCTGCTAAGAAGGAAGAACACTGGTAGACACTCTAGGATTTCAACAAAATCCAAGAAGAGCTACACTTTAAAAGTAAGGACAATATGGAGACAGACCAGCCTGTTTCACAGTGATCTGCTCATATATTATCTGCCAGCCAGAAGAAATTAAATTGTCCTTAGAAAAGGATAACAGCTTCCAGAGCCTCAACAATTCTTTATACACAATGTCCAATATTCAATCAAAAATTACCAGAAACAGACCTGAGATGTAATTATTTTAAATTACATGTCATTCATGCAATTAAAAGTAACAATAATTATGATTATAAAAGTAGATGAAACTGATTTTAGCAGAAAAATTACCAAAATCAAATGAAAATTCTAAAACAAAAAAGTACAAAAAATGAAATAAACAATTCAGTAGATAGGTTTAAATATCATACTAGACACAAAAGAGAACATTATTGAAATATAAGTTAGATTAATAGAAGTTTTCAGACGTCTACTGAAGCTTCACGCAGAAGAAAACCCCAGGGTAGAAATTACACTCAAGATGTGTAGCACAAGATGAATAGGTCCAACGGATGTATAATTGAAATCCCATAAGGACAGGTGGGAAAGATAGGGTTAGAAGACTTGTTTAAAGCATAATTGGTCAAAAATTTTCCAAAGTTGACAAAGGACATCAAAACACAGAATTAAGAATTTTGAAAAGCTCAAAGCAGGATAAATACAAAGCACACATGCACACACACACACACACACACACACACGTACATTATAGTTAAAGAGAAAATCTTGCAAAGGAAAAATATTCTTAAAAAGAAAAAAACAGGCTGGGCATGGTGGCTCCATACCTATAATCCCAGCAAGTTGAGAAGCCACGGTGAAAGAATTGCTTGAGCTCAGGAGTTCAAGATCAGCCTGGACAACAGAGTGAAACCCTGTCTCAAAAAAAAAAAAAAAAAAAGAAAAAAAAAAAGAAAGAAAAAGAAAGAAAGAAAGAAAAACAAATCTTCTATTCAGCCGGAGAAAAATAAACATCTTACTTTCAAAAAAAAAAATGACCCAAAAAACCTGATAGCTGAATTTTTAACAGAAACTATGGAAACCAGAAAATAAAATCTTTACAAATGTTGAGAAAATAAAATAATCCTACCAACAATTCTAAACCTAGTGAAACCATGTACACTCCAGGAAATACTAAAAGGAGACGTTCATGCAGATGGAAAATGATCTCCATGGAAGCACAGTGACACAGGAAGAAAACACCACCGCCAGAGATGGTAACTATGCTGGTAAGTACAAATGAATATTAAAGATTTTAGTAAGACTAGTAATATACTAAGTAAAATTAACATATCTGATAAATATCAAAAAAGGTTAAAGAAGCATTGGATTGAAATGTTATAAGTTTCTTGTATTTTTGCCAGAATTGCTAAAAGCACTAACTTAAGGTAGAATCAAATATGCATGTTGTAATCTATGAAAACAACTAAAAGAAGACTAATAGTATTCATAAGAGTATTCAAGATAAGAGAGGAAAAAATAAATAAAATGTACATGATTAATACGAAAAAAAGAAAAATAAAAGGTAGAAAGTACAGATAAGACAAAAAATAGGAAGATGGTAGATTAAATCTAAAGATACTAGTAATTACATGGAGTATAAATGGAAAAAATGCTGCTCGTTAAATAATAAGATTGTCAGACTGGATTTTTAAATATCTTATAATGGTACTCGGTGACATACCTTAAAACAATAAGGACACAGAAAAGTTCGAAGTAAAATGGTAAAAAAGGTATATTGTACAAACCCTATACCAAGTTCATACAAGGCAGGCTTTCAGTTAATACACATTAAGAAATTAAAGAGGACACTAAAAGTGTAGAACAATTCTAAATTTGCACGCATTTAATAGCCTCAAAATATATTTTGAAAAATTGCCATAACTAAAAGAACAAGTCAGCAAATTCACAATCACAATTAAAGATTTTTACAAATCTTCTCTGTGACTGGATAGAACAAACAAACACAAAAATCAATAAGGGCACAAAAGCTCTTAACACTTGATCTATTTGAGAAACTTGATCTGTTTGACATATATGGAGCACTATAGCTCCAAATTGCAAAATACACATTCTTTTCAAGAGCACACAGAACGTTAACTAAAATAACCATACACCAGGTCTTAGAGGATTAAAGTCATACAGTGTAGATTCTCTGACTGCATTAGAATTAAGCTAGAAGTAAAAAGTAGAAAGATAACCAGGAAAATACCCAAACATTTTGCAAGAAAGCAATACTTCTTTATAACCCACGGATCAAAGAAGAAATCAAAATGAAAAATTAGAAAATATATTGAACTAGATAATAACAAAAATATGATATATCAGAACCAGTGGGATACTGCTAACATAGATTTAAAGGGACATTGATCATCTTAAATGCTATAAAAAGAACAAGTTGTTAAAAATAAGTCAGATTGATAATCAGTGATCTAACATTTATCTCAAGATGCTTGAAAAAGAAAAGCAAATTAAACTCAAAGTGGAAGGAGCCAGCACCAATAAAAGCAGGTACTAAGAGAATAGGGGGGAAAATGCATATAACAGAGAAAATCAAGAAAGTCAAAATATTTGCCAAAAAGACTAATAAAATTCATAACCTCCTAGCAACACTGATCAAGAAAAAACAAATTATTAATATCTCTATGTAAAAGGTATACTGGAATTAAGATTCTGCAGGTTTTAAATAAGAAGAAATATGAACAATATATTTATAATTTCTTCCAGAGCCTAGAAGAGGAGTGAATAATTAATAACTTCTTTTCTGACTCCAGGGTAATCTTGATAACAAATCCAGACCAGAGCATTACAAAAATGGCCAGTCCCCTTTGTAAACAAAGTAGCAAATATCAAAGCTGCCAATATATTTAAAAGACTAATATATCATGAGTAAGTTTCCAGGAATAAAAACTTGGTTTCACATTTAAAAATCAATCATAACTTACCGCATTAACAGGGCATATAAAAAATATATAAACACCACAATTGATAATATACAAAAGCGTTGGTTAATATTCAAGACCTATTAATAATTAGCTTTAAAAAATCAGCAAACTAGGATAAAAAGAGCTTTGTAAATCTGATAACAAGTACCTACCTACCAAAAAAAGGAGAGAAAAAACCTACAGTAAACAACATATTTAATCATGAAATACTGAAAGCTTTCTCCATTGCATAAGGAATGAGACAAGAATATCTACTGTGTTATGGTTCTCTAGGGAAACAGAACCAATAAAATGTATATACACACACATATATCTCTATACACACACACAAACACATGTGCATGTGCACACATACACACATAAATATACAGGGAGAGACAGATTGTAAGGAATGAGCCCACATGACTGTGGAGGCTGGAAAGTCTGAAATCTGCAGAGCAGGCCCGCAGGCTGGAGACCAGGGAAGCGCTGACGTTACAGCTCAAGTCCAAAGGCAGTCCAGTGGCAGGGCTCCCTCTGTCTAGGGGGATCTCAGTCTTTTCTCTATTAAGATCTTCAGCTGTGAGGCCCACCCATTTTTAGGGAGGGCAAACTGCTTTACTTAAAGTCCACTGATTTACATGTTAATCACATCTAAAAAATACTGGCCGGACGCAGTGGCTCATGCCTGTAATCCCAGCACTTTGGAAGGCTGAGGTGGGTGGATCACCTGAGGTCAGGAGTTCAAGATCAGCCTGGCCAACATGGTGAAACCCCATCCCTATTAAAAATATAAAAATTCGCTGGGAAGCTAAGGCAGGAGAATTGCTTGAACCTGGGAGGTGTAGGTTGCAGTGAACGGAGATCGCGCCACTGTACTCCAGCCTGGGTGAGAGAGTGAGACTCTGTCTCAAAAAAACAAAACAAAACAAAACCTTCTCAGCAACATCTAGAGTGCTGTGTAAAAAAAAAATAAGGTACACTGTGAACTAGCCAAGTTGACACATAAAATTAACAATCACAGCCACTATCCTCACTTACCTTTGATATTTTACAAGAGGTTCTAGCCAGTGTGATCAAGGCAAAGAAAAGAAAAAGATAAGTGAACTGGAAGAAAAGAAGTCAAACTGCAATTATTCACAAATGATGTAATGATATATGGGAATAATCCAAAATAATTCACAAACTATTAGAATTAATCCATAAATTTATTAAAGTCATTGGATATAGTACCAATATACAAAATAAGTGGTTTTTCTATATTCTAGCAATAAACAAACAGAAAGTAAAATTTTAGTAGTATAAAAAAAATCAGCCACCTAGGAATAAATCTAATAAAACATGTGCAAACCTCTACGCAGAAAAAGACCAAAGATTACTAAAAGGAACTAAAGACTCAAATTTAGAGGCAAATACAATCAATTCTTATTATTCACAGTAGTTAGTCTATAAAGTCACCACTAACACTGAATTAGCAAATAATGACCATCGCTCCTAGGAGAAATGAGAGTGTTAGGTTCTTGTGAGCCTCTGGTCACAGCATATTTGTCAACTGGTCAATATATAACCTTGTTTCACTTGTGCTTCTGTGTAAAGACACAGTATTTAATCTATTTCATTAATCCAGTTTATATTGAACGCAGAGCCAGTGGCAGTATAACTTGTGCCTGAATGGAGCTTATCTGACAGGTCTTTTCTTCATAAGGCAGATGGAGAAACACAGCCTTCTTATACTTAGGAATTCTTACAGCCTTCTTACACTTAGAAATTCTAAACATCACCTCAGCACTACACTTGGAGGCCATTTTAAACAGAAAAATTATCGTTAAAAAATACAAAAATGAAAAAAAAACAAACCATGAAAAAAGAACAAACCATGAAAAAGGACATTTGTTTACTGCTAATATCAGAGCTGGAACAAGAAGGCAGGGTGTGGCCCTGTTCTTCCTCAGCTGGGAACATGCCTGTCAGGGAACATACATTCTTCACAACTATGTGTGTTCACAGTTACCACAAAAGTGCCACAAGTATTGATTTTTAGGTTACACAAATAAATTTTAGCAAGTAGGTGAATTCAGAAATACGGAATTCATAATTAGGATCAACTCTACCTTCGAGGACTGAAAGACTAAATGAACATCAAATCATTTGATTTGATTATCCTCGAATCAATCTGTATGTTCAATGAAATCTCAGTTGGTATCCTAGTACACTTTTTCAAGGAAATTGATAAGATTCCAAAATTCAGGTGGGAATGCAGTTGACTAGAAAAAGCAAAAACAACCTGGATCAAAAACAATAAAGCTGGAGCATTGACACCACCGGATCACAAGACTTTTCCAGAGCTACCTTAATTACAACATTGTGATATTAATGCACAGATAGAAAACTGTACCAATGGAAAAGGTAGAGTTCAGAAACTGATCCACACATAAATGGCCATCCAATTTATGACACATACATCATTGCAATCCACCAAAGTCGACAAAAAAGACACATAACCTAATCAAAATAGGTAAAAGATTTGTCTAGATCCTTCACAAAAGAGGATCCAAATGATCACTACCATGGAAAATCCCAAGACGGAATCTGTGTAAAAAATCTAGCCAGCTGGGCCAAGGACCTGGACATTATTTATTAGCAGGAAAACGCAAAATACAACGGTGAGATACAAAATACAGCCATCAGAATAAGTAAAATTTTTTAAACTGGGACAATATCTAGTGTTGGAAGAATGTAGGTCAATTAGAACTGTCATAAATTGCTGATGGAAATATAAATTGAAAAAAATCAGCTCAGAAAACCATTTGGCAGCATCTATTAAAGCTGTAAAAGTACAACCTTATCACTCAGAAATTCCTCTGTTAGTTCTATACCTAATAAAAATGCCCCCAAATTCACTAAAAGACATGTACAAGAATGCGCATAACAGCACTGTTTACTAGCTCCAAATTGGAAACAACCCAAATGTCCATCAAAAATAGAATGGATAAATATAGTTTGGTATATTTAAGCAATGAAATGTATAGCACAGGAAAGAATAAACACAACAAAACACCATGCATGAATATTGCTGTGGTTTGAATGTGTCCCCCCACCGAATTCAAAGATTGAAGGCTAATTCCTAATGTGGTAGTATTAAGAGGTGGAGCCTTCATGAATGGGATCAATGCCCTGATAAAAAAAAAAAAAAAAAAGCCTGGGGGATGTGTTTTCCCCTCCTGCCATGTGAGTACATAGCAAGAAGGAACAAACTTTGTAGCAGAAAGCAAGCCCTCACCAGACACTGAATCTGCTGGCACCTTGATCTTGGACTCCTCAGCCTTCAGAACTGTGAGCAATACATTTCGGTTGTTCATAAATTACCCAGCCTAAGCTATTTGTTATAGCAGGCCAAATGAACTAAGAGAAATATGACTAATATTTCATTGAGAGAATGAAGATAGACACAAAGAATTATGTATTACATGATTTCATTAATAAAAATGTATATTAGTTGAAACTGAATTATAGCAACATAGAATAAAGGCAATGGTTAACGGGAGGGTAATGGCTTGAGGGGGTGGTAGGGTGGTTTCTGAGGTCCTGGTACTGTTCTAGATCTTGATTTGGGCCGCGGCTACACAAGCGTGAATGTTGGGAAAATCGAGTTCTACACTTTACTACAGTGTACTTTACTATAAATGCTTCAATAAAATATGTATTCAAAGTTTCTGAGAGAAACTATTTTTCAACCTAGAAATCTCTATCCAGCCAAACTGGCAATTATGGGTGAAAATACAAAAAACAATGTGGCTTTTTTAAAAAGTCTAAATGTCTAAAAATGTTTAAAATGTCTTAAAAAAATCTATATATTTTTCTCTGTAACCTTTCTAGAAAACTGGAAGGATGTGCTTGACAAAATGATAGAGTAAGTCTGGATCTGGCAAAATTTTTCCATTAATAACCAGATGGTGAATATGTTAGGCTTTTGGCTGGACTGCCTCTGTCTCAATGATTCAGCTCCACCACTGTGGACTGAAAGCATCCACAGACAACACACAAGTAAATGGGTGTGGTGATGCCCCAATACAACTTTATTTTCAAAAACAGATAGGGGGCCACAGTATTCTGACCTTTCGGTTAAACCAGGAAAGAAGCAGGCAGGAGGGACAGGGAGGGGAGGAGGAATGAAAATACTTAGAATAATGAAAAAGAAAAATCGCAAGATAGAATCTATGTAAAACATCTAGCCAGCCAGGCATAGTAGCTCATGCCTGTAATTCCAACACTTTGGGGAGGCTGAGGTGGGAGGATCACCTGAGGCCAGGGATTTGAGACCAACCTGAGCCATGTAGTCACCCCACCTCTACAAAAAAAAGAAAAAAAAAATTAGCCGGGCTTGGTGGTGTGTGCCTGTAGTCCCAGCTACTCGGGAGGCTGAGGCAGGAGAATCACTTGAGCTTAGTAGTTTGAGGCTGGAGTGAGCCATAACTGTGCCACTGCACTCCAGCCTGGGCAACAGAGCAAGACACTGTCTCAAAAAAAAAAAAAATCTAGCCATCAACAAATCCATATTGGAGCAAACCAAAGGCAAACAGGACAGGAAAATTACTAACTAGAGGAAAACAAGACTTTGAAGGAATAGAAAATTATGGTATACTACATAGCTCAATCATCCATAATATTTATAAAATCATAATAATGGGAGCACTAAATGTTTATCCAACCAAAATTATGGTGTAACTGTTGGGTAGATAGTGACGTAGGAATTATGCACATACGTAGAGGCCAGAGTGAGACTAAATCCTCATCTTTTGTTTTGGGAAGTTAATAGGTAACAACACCTAAAACTGAAAAGTCATTAGTAGCAATACATGCCTGTTATTTATAGATGTGGATGCAAATATCAAAAGAATTGGAGGATGGGCGCGGTAGCTCTTGCCCATAATCCTAGCACTTTGGAAAGCCAAGGCAGAAGGATCACTTGAGGTCAGGAGTTTAGTTTGAGACCAGGCTGGCCAACATGGTGAAACCCCGTCTCTACTAAAAATACAAAAATTAGCCAGGCATGGTGCTGCACGCCTGTAATCCTAGCTACTCGGGAGGCTGAGGCAGGAGAATCGCTTGAGCCTGAGAGGTGGAGGTTGCAGTGAACCGAGATCATGCCACTGCACTCCAGCCTAGGCAACAGAGCAAGACTCCATCTCAAAAAAGAAGAAGAAAAAAGAATAAAAAGAACTGGTAAAGAAGTTAAAAGTTATTTCCTCTGGTGGATGAGGACATGGTAGCAGTAGAGAGAGTAAGATTATGACAGTTTTTTATAGTAAGCCTTGCAGACTTTATGAATATCTTACCCTTTAACCCTTTTTCTATTTGCCCAGAGAATTCTCATGCAGCTTATGGCTGCAGCATTGACCCCAAAATAACTTTGCCACAAAATATCTCGCTTTTATTATTATTTCACATCACTCTAGCATATCGACTTTGGAAACAAAAGACATCACCCTATTTATAGCATTCTGTTTTTAGTGAGTATTTCCATTTACAAAATATAGTAATTCTTGATCGCTGAAAATGTCAAATCCTAGAAAACGTAGCATTCCTATGCATGATGTTAAGATCATTCTCAAACAATTGTTGGCCAAAGATTCATTCATTTGATGAATCTGATTTTTCCAAAATAGATGATTCTGATGATTCAAACGATTCTGATGTTAGTTCTGTTTAGAAATAACTCCAAGAACAATTTTTATATTTTACTTTCAGATTGAAAATCAGTCAGATTTGCTTCAGCCTCAAAGAGTGTGTTTATGTAAGATTAAATGAGTGCTGGCAGTGAGCTGCACTTTTTTTTTCTAAACGAGATTAAACCACATGCACGTATAATCTTGATAGTAATAAAAACCACACAAAAAGTAGAAATTGGATGGGTAGCCCCAGGATATGAAATCATCTGAAATCAAACTCAACATGGGTTGACACAGCTTAAAATTTCTTTGAAGTTTTATCTTAAAAACTCAGAGTTACACCCCATTCTATTACCATGATATTTGTGCTTCAATAGATCTAACCCCTTGTGTCGCAAATAGATCTAACCCCTATGTCTAACCCTCATGTCTTTCTGTAGAAACACCTGTGACTACAGAAAAAAAGTTACGCCTTTCATTTTTGTATTCAAATTATGAGATAGGGCATCACACTTTTATTTCTGAGATATTCCCATTTCGAATTAATACAGAAATGGATCATTTCTTCCTCCCTCCCCTCTGTATTTGCTATTCATTTATTCATTGAATATTATGCACACACGATTCTAGGCACTGTGGATTCGGCAGTGAGTAAGATGAAGAGGGGGCTACTCTCACTGAATTACATTCATAGGGGATGGGTGTGGCCAGTGGAAAGAGAACACACAGAAAAGGAAGAGCTCCCCCATCTTAAGGGTGAACGCTTAACCAAACAGGGGCTCGTGTGCTCCTCCGCAAAAGCCACGTCTTTGCTGCTCTGTTGTCAAAGACCATTTATGAGGCAGTGGAGCCTCCAACACAGCTGTCCTACTGCACGAAAACTTCCTACTTTGCGCCCAAGAAGTGGACTCTGCTCTTCCCTGGGCTTAGAGGTGGAGGTGGAAGAAAAGCCTTCCTAATTCTCCGAGCACGACCTAGCCTGGGCTGTAACGTTGTAGGAGATTTGCTAAAGGCTGGAGGTAGAGATGGAGACACAGGATCCAATGTCCCTCACCAGAATGGCTCTATGCCATGCTGGGGGCCTCAGCTCACTCGCCAGCACTGAGGGTTGTTTGGAGTCCAGATGAGATCCAGGTAGCCACATGTAGGATGCCAACAAGGAGCCCAGCCCAGGAGATGCTCTAGAAGCCCAGGCTGGCCCAGATCCACTGTGTGACAAAGAGCACACAAAGCCTCTGGTCCAAGCAAACCCCCATTTCTCAGAAACAAAACACAACAATAAGCACGGAGCAACAAAATTGCAATAGCAGGTAGCACACTGCCAGCCATCTCTAAGAGAACGCTGAAAGTTAGAACAGCCTAGGTCTAGACTTAGAAGGGGTGGGGGCATGTTTTCATGAAATATTTTGCAAACTTGAGTCATTCAAGACAGAACCTCACAGATTTTCTGGATCCATTGTGGTGGACATGCTGATTTCTCCACAGCATCCCATCTCCATTCCTCTTGCTTTACATGATCCTGCAATTCTCAGCTGGGCAATGTTGGCCATCTTGGTCCCACCCTCAACTCCAGGGTGGCCACAGGGGATTCGCTCCTGAGTGTGATGCCATCATCCTAGACACAGGTTAGAGAAGTGTTGGAAACACAGGTGTAAGCCAACAGATGCATTGCATACTATAAGTATCCAGTCAGAAGGGTTGGAGGAGAAGAGACTTTGTTTTCTATTTGGGGGAAGTTCTGGATGAGGCTGCGGAAGCCGTGGCCCTCAGAGCCCTGGGAGCCATCCTGCTTCCAGGAGGGAATCATCTCTGGAGAGGTCAGGGCCCAAGGAAGGCAGGGCTGAGCAAACCTCCAAGACAAATCTGCCTCTTTGATGAACACGCTGCCTCTCGATCAGCTCGTGGCTGCGGCCTCTGCTGTTCCTGGATTTTCAGTTTCATAAGCTACCAAACTGTATAAAATAAGCCAGTTTCAAATGGATTTTTGGTGACTTGTGGCAAGCATCCTAAGTGATATTTCCACGTGCCATAAATCACGTGCTGTTTTTCTTTGAGTACGCTCACTTTTACCTAGATCTGTCCTACTTAATAGCATTGATTTCTTGGGGTTAATGTGCAAGGTACTCTTTTCCTAATGTATACAGTCATCAAAATAAAACCATTTTTTCATGCTTATCACTTCATGCCCAGTTGAACCAGCACCTCATTTTGGAAAACACTGTTTGAGTGGAAATAATCGCAGGGCCTCTAAGCCTAGTGATTGACACTTGGAGCCTGAAACACAGAATATCTGTGTGATCTTACTGCCATCTGGATGGGACCTTCTTTTAGATTTGTCACTAAAAGTTCTGCTCAAGGGGATAATGAGCCCAAAAGCTAATTCCTTTCTCTACACTAAAAGGCAGGGCTGCTTATACCTTTCACACATTTCAATCAGGCAGTTTCATGTAAAACCACAACCAAGCACCACAGGTACAAGTAAAAAAGATACTGTACAGTTACATTGCATATCTCCCCTCCTGCAACCTTGGAGTTCAACTGATCTCTGTAGAGGCTGGCTCTCCATTCCACTCTCATGCTCCCCACCCACCCTACATGACTCACGGGAGGTAAGCAAATCTTGGCAAAGCAGGTTACCCCTGCAGATAATTATCCTAGCTTACAGCGCTTCAAGTCACTTCATGCCTCGCAGCAATGACCCCCTACAAGAGATCGGGAACTCTTTATTCTTATTTTTTCATAGCAAATTTTAAACTAAGTCCCAGTTGGTTAGGGATCTCGGCTCAAATCAAACATTCACTTGTATAGTGACACACGTACAAATAAAACTCAGGTCCCCTAAATCTTGGTTTTGCTCTATCTCCACCTCTCCAATATGAGTGACATGAGACAGGCACTATGTCTGTCTAATTTTCTTAACACTTTACCCTCAAGATCTTGTATGGAGCCCCCAACATACTTGACACTCAATGAATGTGTCTGGAAGGGGAAGCGGAGGGGAGGCAGGGAGGGGAAGGGAGAAGGAAGCACTGGGGCAAAAGAGGCAAAGTGGGGGGATGTGGGGGGAAGGGAGGAGAGTGCGGAAAGGAAGGAAGGCTGTTAAAAAGTTGGCATCTATTTACAGAATGAATAGCAAATCCATAGTGATTTACCTCAAAAAGTCTTCTCTCCATTTTTCCCTTCTTCCTCCTTTTCCCTTGACAGGTGAATTTTATCAAGTCTAAAATCTGGCATCAATTTGTCATTCAGTTGCTACGT
Organism: Hylobates moloch; assembly: GCF_009828535.3. Taxonomy (NCBI): domain Eukaryota; kingdom Metazoa; phylum Chordata; class Mammalia; order Primates; family Hylobatidae; genus Hylobates; species Hylobates moloch. Next base: position 118,493,956 of record NW_026652276.1, read on the forward strand.
TCTCTTTTCCCTCATCCCACCCTTGTTAACCGCAAGAGAGGCAGTTTGTTTTTGAAGGAGCTGGAAGCATTGTATTATTCACAGAAACAATCTGGAAGCAGTGAGAGCGCCTGTCATCCAAATCTCATCAGTTATAATATTTCAACATTCCTTATCATCCCGAAGTCTCACCCTGTGCATCACAGATGCTGCAGCTTCCCTGTGAGCTTCCCAGGTCAGGCTGGCAGGTTGTCTGGGCAGCTGGAGTTTGAGAACATTTGTTAGTAAGACCTTTGAGTTGTGGTTTACTTGCTGTAAAAAGCTTTCAGTAACAATCCGGTCGTTCTGTTTTGACCTCTGAAAATGCAAAGGTCTTTCTAGAACATGAGTGGTGCCTGAATAAACCTGGCATCTTGTTATGTGAGGCAAAAACCACATCCAAGAATAGGTTGAGACTATCATTACCATTAAAATTGCCAGACAAGCTTCTCATAGATCAAGCCACATGGTTTTTCAGCGACCATGTTCAGGTCTTTTCACCCTTTACCACAGAATGATTCTTCTTATTCTCTCTTTTTTGTTGTTCATCACAAACTCTACTGTGAAAACTGCAGGATTTCCCAACTCCTGTACTACTAATAAGGGAAGACTCCCCAGGGTCGAGGTGCATATGTGACCACCAGCTTCCAACAGTCAGCAAGAGCCCACAGCCCTTCTGTCATCAGCTATAGGCTGCAAGGACGGATTCACATACTTTCCAATGATGGCATTTTGTCTAAAAATCTGTACTCAGATCCACTTGTCTATATCATGAGTAAACAGGAAAACTGCAAGGTGAAATCAGAGCAGAATGTCATTTTCTTGTGACACCAGAACCTCAGCAATGTACCTTTTATATTTCATCTTATTGACATCATCTAAGAACCAAAATGGGATTTAAGGATCAAAAGTGAGATGATTAAACACTGTGATGGTTTAGTTCAATTATGCTGATATTAATATTTAATGGAAAAGTAGACATGTTTTGTTTTATGAAACAGTAAGCCAAGTCCTGAATAGATTAACCCTGATGGTAGGATGAAGGGTGCACTTGGATTAGATAGTCAATGACTGGGTAAAATATGGGAAGAAAGGAAATTTCTGAAGCAGACAGAACTGCATTTGCAATGGTCATGAAAACTGATTGAGAAAAACAGTGCGTGTCTTTCTCCCACCGAGGGTTTGCATTTCCCTCTAGCTGACTTCCTTCAGCCTCGATATCACTGTGCTCTCCAAAGAAAAAGGCAGCAAAAGGGGCTGACCCTCCCCTGGGGCTTTGGCATTGACCGTGGCCAGAGCCCAGGGGACATGTAACAGGCAAGAATACCCCGTCCTGAGGAGGAAATGCACTCTAGGAGGCCAAGGCTTCCCACTCCAGACCACACAGCAGAAGCTCAATCGCTTTTGCTTCCCCTAGCCCCACCAAGATCAAGGTTCCAAGACTTTGGGGGAACTCAGGCACAGGTATCTAAAAAAATCTCTCAAGCAACTTGAATGTTCAGCCAGGGTTAAGAACTGCTGAAGTGGAGGATGAGATTTGCTGGTCTGACCATCCATGGGACCACCCATAGCCTCAGTTTTCTCAACCACAAAATGGGATGACCGTAGCAAATATCTCATCATGGTCTCACAAAAATTACATGGTGTAATTGTGCAAAGTGCTCAAACACAGTGCCTAGCAAATATAAGTGCTCAGAAGCCACCTCCACTGGCTCAGGGAGTCTGGGGGCTTCGGAAGTTACCCAGACTCTGGGCAGTACTAGTGTACAGATGAGCAATAGGTTGCCTCCTTTGTGAACGGGAGTCCCTTGCAACTGTCCCCAAAGCTGGGTGCTGGAGGGGCCATCGGCTTGTGCAGATTGTGGACAACATCGGCTTGTGTGAGGATGTCACCCACAGGAAAGGGTTCTGGGAGGGTGCTGTCCAGCAGTGCGTGCAGGCCTTTGCTTATCCCACAAGGTCCCGGGAGAGTCCATCCAAATGTCCTTCAGCATCTCTGGGACAGGCGCTGCTCCTCAGCCACATCTCACAGGCTTCTTTTAACTCTGAATAAGACAAAATTGACTGTTGGAAAGTGATTGAGCCCACGCTCCACTAATGAAGACACGACCCAGTCATCAGCTATTTGTCTCCTCTAGAGGCTGCCTTGACACGCAGGGCAGAGCTGAGTCCCGCCTGGCACCAGATGGGCCGTCCCCATCTGGAGTGTTGCCCCTGCATGGAGGGCTGGGACTCACAGAGCCGTGCTGGCCTTGCTGAAACTGGAGTTGGCCACACTTTGCCAGCACAGGCCCTAGACTGTGTAGACTGGACACAGGGCCTCCCCAGTTAGCTTCTGCTGCTACAACTTTTCTGATGGCTTTTTGGTGCAAACTCGGTGTTAGATTCCTCATTGGCCAAGGGAGCACTTTGTTGATGTGTTGTGCAGCAGGGCTGCAGAAATGCATCTTCCATCCAGGAACGGGCTCTGAAGCTCCCTGGCGGCTGCAGAGAAGGGTGCTTCCTGCGCCATTCATATGGCAACAGCCTTGAGTGTTTTCTAATGCCCTCAGCGTTGGTGACCAGTGCTCTGGGAAGTGATTCCTCATCACTCAGAGGGGTTGGTGATCTGGTGACTTCCTTTCTCCTAGGATCAGTCACCCTCAGCAGCAAACGATGAGAACCTCAAGGCCAGCACTGATGGGTCTGCTGCTCACTAAGGTTTCAGTGTCTATATTTCACCCTGCTTCCATGTAAACAGACTTGAACCGGATCCCTGAGCTCTGGGGTTCAAGGGAGGGGGTCAATAGTTACAGCTTGTAAGTCTTGAGTAGCCCACTCTCCTTGCTAGGAAAGATTGGGAAGAACTGATGTTCACAGGGGGCCCATATGTGCCAGGGACCTTACACTGATGACATGACTTAGTGTCCCAACATAACAGAGGTGAGTGTGGCCATCTCTGTGACAGAAGGAAACTGAGGCTCAAAGAGATGATGTAATGTGTCCAGTTATATACAAGCAGGGAGTCCCCTCCATATATGCCTGGTTTGGGGGTCCCTGATCCTTCCTCCTCATGATCCTCCACAGAGCAGTTGTATCCCATCCTCCCATTCCTCCCCACCTACCCAGGACAAAGAATAAAAATGTTACCATGAAAGAAATCTAAAGAATTTTTAGGTGCCTTCAGAGAAGAATAACTTTGTATAATGGCTATTACAGAAATGAGACCCTCAGAGACCAAATCCATCCCTGCTGTCTCCTGAACTAAGCCCCCAGCCCTTTCCACGGAGAATTCCCTGCCCACATTTCTCTGCTGAGGGGCAGCATTCACTCTGCAATGCATTCTGGACCACGCTTGCCTTCCTTCTGCCTCGCGACACCCACATCTAGACTAAGAGACCAGACCCATTGAGCTAACCCAGGAAGCCCAGGCAGGGTGCAGGGAGTGAGACACTAAAGCACTGGTCAAAGAGATTCCCTCTTGTAGCTATTTCCAGTTTGTGTGGGATCTCACTCATATTAACTCCTCAAAGGACCACTGGCTCCATCTAAAACATCAAGCATAGTGCACCAAAAATTCCCTCATCTGCTTGCCTTCCTTTTCCCTTATAAAAAATAATTTATGGTTGGGCATGGAGGCTCACACCTGTCATCGCAGCACTTTGAGAGGCCAAGGCGGGCAGAACACTTGAGGTCAGGAGTTCGAGACCAGCCTGGCCAACATGGTGAAACCTCGTCTCTAACTACAGACACAAAAATTAGCTGGGTGTGGGGGCGGGCTCCTGTAATCCCATCTACTAGGGAGACTGAGGCAAGAGAATCACTTGAACCTGGGAGGTGGAGGTTGCAGTGAGCGGAGATCCCGCCACTGTACTCCAGTCTGGGTGACAGAGCGAGATGCGATCTCAAAAAAAAAAAAAAAAAGAAAAAGAAAAAAGAAAAGAAAAGAAAAGAAAGAAAAGAAAAATAATGTATGGAACACTTGGCCTGCACTTTGTATTTTACAAGGGACTAGTGATTTTACCTACGAATAGGACGTGGCTTATGACCTCAGAAGGATCACTATAGAACCAACAAGATGAACAATTTAATAATTCAGATACATTGCTACAGAAGCATAGACTTGTGAACAGGGTCCCAGGAAGGAGGGTATGAAAACAAAGACATCCCAGAGGATGGAATCACAATTGTCTTGGGAGATTGTGAGACCATTTAGCTGCTTGTGTGTCCCTAGTGGTGCATGGGAAAGAGTGGAATTGTAGCAACGTTCAGGGCTGAAGGGTACCCATAAGCAAGTTTCAAAATAAAGGATCTTTGATTATGTCATTAAGTCTCTGAATTAGCTAACTCTGAGGCCCTTTTATCTTCAGATCTCTTGTCATATAAGATAAATTCCTTATTGTTTAAACAAGTTGAGTTGAAGTTTTCTATTACACATAGCTGAAAGAATCTAACCTTATTTGGGACAGAAAAAAGAAACACAAATATAAAACTTCCTATCTAAGAAATGTCAGTGCACAGGGACATATTTCTGTATAGCTTTTTGATAAGTGCCAGAATTTTGGGACCAATTTGTGTGAAATGATTCACAGGTCCAGAGAACAATCAGGAAAAGGGAACTGGGGCTGGGAGCTAAGAGCAATGGTGTGATGGCAAGAGGCTTTTCAAACAAAGCTTGGAAGAGCTTGGTACAAATAAGTGCAATGAGACATAGTTCTTGGATACAAAACTGAAATGTGTGCATAAGATGCCAAGAACACATGCTTTGCCACAAAGTTGTCTGACAGAGCCAAGAGGAGATGCTGGTGCTTGTTAGGAATAACGATGTATGTTCATCCTTGCTCTGTGCAGGGCCCTGCTGTGCATTTCACACTCGCCATCTCCATCAACCCTCGAAACAAGGACAGGAAATGCTTGCTGCGATGGCCTCCATTTTACTGACAGGAAAACTAAGCCTTCTAGAGAACACTTAGTCACTTGGCTAAGGAAGTATACGTTGGTGGAGTTCTCAGTACTAGAACTCAGATGGTCTGAGCATGGATGCCACACTGTCACCTCCAGGAGATGGAACCGGAGAAGTGCCTACCTGGTTACCAATGCTGAGGTTGTTAGAAAACACTCAAGGCTGTTCCCATATCAAATATCCAAGTACCAGGCCCTCAGATGGGACCCAAGAAACAGGAAGCAAAAATTCTGATTCATAACACCAGAAAAATATTGAATATTTTGATGGGGGGCCCCATACATAGATGAAAATGCCTCTTACTATGCATATTACCCATATCAGAGCAAAAATGGGGACAAACCATCTCATTGGAATTCCTGGGGCAGTGTTTCTAGCATCTCTGGTGAGTAAGGAATCGTGAGAAAGTAATTTTACAGAACTGCTTGTTATCCATTTAAGATGGGAAGTATCATTTGTCATCCCTTTCAGCATTCTGACTTTTTAGTGCACATAATTAATATTTATAAGGACTCCTCGTCTGTTTTCTCTGGAGTTTAAGCATGTCAGTTGCAAATTCTCTCCCTATCAGGTTTTTGACTAACTTACTTTTGCTGTTGTGCTGTTGGTGATGGACTATTGTACACACATGACAAAATAAACTGAAGCCACACCTCCAGAAATGTAGTGAAAGAGTGCTGTGTAGGTGAAATTATTAGATAGATTAAACTAGGAGGAGACCTGTGAAATTATTCTGACAAAGATGCTATTACAGGTAAAATGAAGATCAACCAACCAAAGGAGTTTTCTGAAATAGTTGAGAACTTAACTTGCCAAGGGAATGAGACAAAATCACAGCAACATTGAGCTTGTTGTTTTAGGCCTCAGTTCAGCTTGGGAGTGTGGCCTGGTCTTATCTGGGAACGCCACACCTGATGAAGAGATGACACAGTAAACCCTTCCCTTGGCCTTCGGTTCGAAAGACAGAGAGAGAGAAGATGCTTTTAAATGCTATGCATAAAAGACCTGTGATGTTACTCAGTATGCTATTTCCACATAAAAGAGCAGTGAACTTTATATTTACTAATTTCTGACTCACTTCATCAAAGGGGCAAAAGTGGAGCAAATAAAACTGGAAAGTTGTGCTTGCCTGTTTTTCCTAACATCATATTTTCCAGTGATTCAATTCAATTCCCATAATATTGTGTCTTTGAGATTGTCCCCAGTGAAGCACAGCATAAACACAGCTCTCAAAGTTGAGCCAAGAATGCCAGTGGAGAAACCTGCCTTTCTGATATGCGAGGCAGAAGAATCTGAATAGCGGAACATTACCTTTAAATTAGATTCAGACTCGTTTATTCATGTGCCACACTGCGGTGAATATCAATTTCTAAGTTTTAAAACTCAAATAATAGTAAGTAGTCTACCAAAATAACACGTAACCTTTTGGGAATACCTCATTGTTTTCAATGGACATTTTAACATCTGTGCACCCTGGTTTTGACCCTCAAGCTAATGCCACCATATAGGCAGCATAGTTATTATTAAATGATAGAGAAGGAAGCTGTTCTGCCTCTCTTCCCTGCCCAACTTCTCAGTCAGTGACTCAGATTTTTAAACTGGGTATAAATAAAATAAGGGGAAATCCATATCAAGTCCAGAGATAAAGGGAAGGTGAGCAAGTCATCTGGGCAGAGCACCTCTAAAAGATCCTTGAGCCTGTTGGTACGGCCTGAGGAACTGGGGGTACAAAGTGATGTGTGGGATGAGAAGCTGTGGAATACACATTCTCAACACTAACAAAAAGAAAGGGGAAGGAACTTCTACACAGGGGCTGGGGATTGTAAAGTTCATCTGATCAAGATTCCAAAACTAATTTCCTAAGGATCGTTTATGTACTCAATAGACTCGAAATCCCTTGAAGATAGAGATTATTTTGTCTTCCTGGTGATGACCACAACGACTTACATATAACGGCACTCAAACATTTGCTGAGCTAACCTAAACGTAGAAAACAAGGTGGTGACCGTTAGCAACCCCACATAGCTTCACTAAGAAAGCGCAGAGAAGCCTCAGGACTTTTTGATACAATTCCTAGACTGGTAAATAGTCTGTATACTTGGATTCCAACAAGACTTTGGAACAAGGATATCATATCTCTATAGGCAAGATTGGGAAGAATGGCTTGGGAAATGAGTCAGTTATATGGATTAAAAATGGGTTGAAAATGCATACTCCCAGGGTGAATAACTGAAAAACATAAACATGAATTCTCTAGGACCATGTCTTTAGCTGTGATTTTTTTTCAGCTTTTCATCCTTCACATTGATATGAACATTGTAGATTATTTCTGCTCTAAATAGTGCACAAAGTTAGTTTTCAGAATTACTAGCATTTTTCATGGGATTATGTTACCTTGCTTAATTATACTCCACAACTCTTTTAAAAATATGTTGTTTTGTAAATGAAGACTTTATTTTTTAGAGCAGTTTTAGACTCACAGCAAAATTAAGCAGGAAATAGAGTTCTCACACCTTCCTTCCCCCACCCAAACACAGCCTCCCCTGTCGTCAGCATCCCCTTGAGAATGGGACATTTGTAACAATGGATGAAGCTACACTGATGCATCATTATCACTCAGAGTCCATAGTTTACATTGAGGTTCACTCTCGATGTTGGAAATTCTATGATTTTGACAAAGTATAATGACACGTATCCACCATTATAGTATCATACAGAATCATTCCACTCCCCTAAAGTCCTCGGTGCTCTACCTATCTATCCTTTTACACCCCCAACTCCTGGCAACCCCGATCCCTTTACCGACTCCACAGTTTGCCTTTTTCAGGATATCATTTGGTGGAATCATACAGCATTTGGCTGGTGGTCCGTTTGCCTCGGCCTCCCAAAGTGCTGGGATTACAAGTGTGAGCCACCATGCCTGGCCTCATTATTGTTTTAATGTACAGTTCCCTAATGACATATGATGTCAATCATCTTTTCATATGCTTATTGATCTTTAAAAAGAGAAAAAGATGAAGGACTTCTTTTGTCAAATTTCAAGACTTAACTGTAGGATTCAAGGTAGTGTGGCATTGATGTATTGACACATGTACAGACCAATGGAACCAAATAGAGAGTGCCGATAAATAGAGCTTTGCTTATATGGCCAATTGGGCTTTGACCATAAGGATAATCTTTACACAAAATGTTACTGGAACAATTGGATATCTGTATGAAAATAAATTAACCTCAACATTTATCTCCACCACATTAAGAAAAAATACTGACCTTAAACCTAAATATAATAGCTAAGTTATAAAACTCCTAGAAGAAGCCTGGGTGTGGTGGCTGATGCCTGTAATCCCAGCACTTTGGGAGGCCAAGGCGGGCAGATCACGACGTCAGGTGATTGAGACCATCCTGGCTAATATGGTGAAACCCTGTCTCTACTGAAAATACAAAAAATTAACTGGGTGTGGTGGCACGCACCTGTAGTCCCAGCTACTCGGGAGGCTGAGGGAGGAGAATCGCTTGAACCAGGAGGTGGAGGTTGCAGTGAGCTGAGGTCATGCCACTGCACTCCAGCCTGGGCAACAGAGCAAGACTTCATCTCAAAATAAATAAATAAATAAAATAAAATAAATAATAAATAAAAAATAAAACTCCCAGAAGAATACAGAGGAGAAAAATCATTGTGACCTTGCATTAGGCAATAATGATTTAAACAGGACACAAAAAGTCAAACCACAGAACAAAATATTAATAAAATAAACAATCAAAATTAAAAATTTTGCTTTAAAAAAGGAGGCAAGAAAATGAAAAGATAAGCCACAGCATGAGAGAAAATATTTGAAGAGCATGTATCTGATAAAGGATTTATATCCAGAATATATAAAGCCAACAAATACATTAAAACATGTACAAGATCATTGGTTATCAGGAAAATAAAAAAGCCACAATGAGATACTATTACACATCCATTAGAGTGGCTAAATTTTAAAAGATTGGCAATATCAAGCATTGATGAGGATGTGGAGCAAATGGAAATCTCATACGTTCTGTTTAAAGCATGAAATGACACAACAACTTTGGAAAACAGTTTAACAGTGTTTTATAAACCTAAACATATACCTATCACGTCATCCAGCAATTCCATTCCTAGATACTTACCCAAGAGAGAAATGAAAACATGTCCATATCAAATATTTGTACATGAATGCTTATAGCATCATTATAAACTGGGAACATCCCAAGGGTTCATCAATAAATGAATGAGTAAATTACAGTATATCACACACACACACACACACACACACACACACACACACACACAATGGAATACTTATTCACTTTTGTTTTTGTTGCCTATGCTTCTGGTGTCATATCCATAAGATTATTACCAAGACCAATGTCATTAAGCTCTTCCCCTATGTGTTCTAGCAGTTTTACATTGTCAAGTCTTGTGTTTGTCTTTAATCTATTTTAAGTTCACTCTTATGTATGGTACAACACAAGGGTCCAATTTCATTCTTTTACATGTAGATATTCAGTTTTTCTGACAACATCTGTCAAAGAGACTATCCTTTCCCCATTGTTTATTCTTGGCAGCCTTGTCAAAGACTAGTTGACCATAAATGCATGAATTTATTTCTAGTCTCTCCATTCTGTTCTATTGGTCTATATGTATGTCATTATGCCAGTATTGATTATTGTAGCCTTTTGATATAGTTTGAAATCAAGCTATTGAATGCTTCCAGCTTTGTTCTTCCTTCTCAAGATTGGTTTGACTAGTCTTGAACTTTTGAGGTTTCATATGAGTTGTAGATTTGTTTTTTCTATTTCTGTAAAAAATACCATTGCGATATTGATAAGGATTGCACTGATTCTGGAGACTGCTTTGGGTAATATGAACATTTTAACAATATTAAGTCTTCCAACCCATGAAAACAGGATGTGTTTATTTTATTTTGCCTTCTTTAGTGTCTTTTATCAACAGTTTGTATTTTTCACTATACGAGTCTTTCCACTTCTTAGTTAAGTATATTCCTAAAGTATTTTTGGTGCTATTATAAATAAAGTTAACTTTGTAAACTTGCTTTGTAGATTGTTTATTGTTAGTGTACAGAAATGTGAGTGATTTCTGCAAGTTGATTTTGTATCCTGCAACTTTACTGAGTTTGTTCAATAGATAAATTGATGTTGAGCTGTTAACAGGTTTTTTAATGGAATCTTTAGAGTTTTCTATTATTTCAGATGCTGTCTACAAACTGAAAATGTTCTAAATTGAAAAGGAAAAAAGTCTGGAAAGGCAATGTACAGAATGGGACAAAATATTTACAAACCATATACATAAGAGGTTAATCTCCCAAATATATAAGGAACTCTTACAACTCAATAGAAAAAACTAATAACCAAATGTAAAAATGGGCTAAGAATTTGAACAGACATTTATCCAAAGAAGATGTACAAATGGCCAACAGACATATAAAAAATGCTCAACATCACTCATCCTGAGGGAAATGCAAATCAGAACCACAATGTGTTGTCGCCTCATATCCGTTAGTATGGCCATTACTAAAAGAAAAAGACAACAAAGATATGGAGAAACTAGAAGAACCATTGTACACTGTTGGTGGGAATGCAAAATTGTGCAACCATTGTGAAAAACAGTATGGAGCTTTCTCTAAAACTTAAAAATAGAACCACCATATGATCCAGTAATCACACTTCTGAATATTTATTCAAAATAATTGAAGTCAGAATCTCAAAGATATATTATCACTCTTAAATTTCCATTGACAGATGAATAAAGAGAATGTGGTGTTTACATGCAATGGAATATGACTCAGTCTTAAAAAAGAAGGGACTTCTGCCATATGTGACAACACGGTTGAACCTGGAGGACACACTGCTAAGTGAAATAAACCAGAGACAGAAAGACAAACCCTGTGTGATTCCATTTAGATGAGGTAACTAAAATAGTGAAATTTGTAGAATCAGAGTGGAACTGTGGTTACCAGAGGCTGAAAAAGGGGGAAAATGGGGAGTTACTAATCAATGGACACAGAGTTTTAGTCAAGCAAGAAGAATAAGCGCTAGAGAACTGCTGTACAACACTTTGCCTGTAGTCAACAATAAAGTAATTTTTTTTAACTTTTAAGTTCAGGGGTGCATGTGTAGGATATGCAGGTTTGTTACATAGGCAAACGTATGTCATGGGTTTGTTTTTTGTTTTTTGTTTTTGTTTTTGGTACAAATTATTTCATCACCCAGGTATTAAGCCTAGTACCCATGAATTGTTTCCCCTGATGCTCTCCCTCCTCCCACTCTCAACCCTCCAAGAGGCCCCAGTGTGTGTTGTCCTCCTCTATGTGTCAGTGTGTTCTCATTGTTTAGCTCCCACTTATAAGTGAGAACATGTGGTGTTTGGTTTTCTGTTCCTGTGTTAGTTTGCTAAGGATAATTTCCTCCAGCTCCACCCATGTCCCTGCAAAGGACTTGATCTCATTCCTTTTTATAGCTACATAGTATTCCATGGTGTGTACATATCACATTGTCTTTGTCCAGTCTAACATTGATGGGCATTTATGTTGATTCCATATCTTTGCTATTGTGGATACTGCTGCAATGAGCATACACGTGCATGTGTCTTTATAATAGAATGAATTATACTCCTTTGGGTATATACCCAGTAATGGGATTGCTGGATCAAATGGTATTTCTGCTTTCAGCTCTTTGAGGAATTGCTACGCTGTCTTCTACAATGGTTGAACTATTTTACACTCCCACCAAAAGTGTAAAAGCATTCCTTTTCCCCCACAACCTTGCCAGCTTCTGTTATTTTTTGACTTTTTATTAATAGCCATTCTCACTGGTGTGAGATGGTATCTCATTGTGGTTTTGGCTTCCATTTCTCTAATGATCAGTGATGTTGAGCTTTTTTTCGTATGCTCATTGGCCGCATGTTTGTCTTCTTTTGAGAAGTGTCTGTTCATATCATTTGCCCACTTTTTAATTGGTTTTGTGTTTTTCTTGTAAATTTGCTTAAGTTCCTTGTAGACTCTGGATATTAGAACTTTATTAGATGCATAGTTTGCAAAAATTTTCTCCCATTCCGTAGGTTATCTTTTCATTCTGATGATAGTGTCTTTTGCTGTGCAAAAGAGCTTTAGTTTAATTGGCTCCCATTTGTCAATTTTTGCTTTTGTTGCAATTGTTTTGGGCATCTTCTTCATGAAATCTTTTCTCGTGCCTATGTCCTGAATGGTATTGTCTAGGTTTTCTTCTACGGTTGGTTTGTTTGTTTTTGACACAGAGTCTCGCTCTGTCGCCCAGGCTGGAGTGCAGTGGTGCAATCTCTGCTGACTGCAAGCTCCGCCTTCTGGTTTCATGCCTTTCTCCTGTCTCAGCCTCCCTAGTAGCTGGGACTACAGGTGCCCACCACCATGCCTGTCTAATTTTTTTGTATTTTTATTAGAGACAGGGTTTCACTGTGTTAGCCAGGATGGTCTCCATCTCCTGACCTCGTGATACGCCCATCTCCTGACCTCAGCCTCCCAAAGTGCTGGGATTACAGGAATGAGCCAGCATGCCCAGCCTCTTCTAGGGTTTTTATAGTTTTGGATTTCACATTTAAGTCTTTAATCCATATTGTGTTGATTTTTGTATATGGTGTAAGGAAGGGGTCCAGTTTCAATTTTCTGCATATGGCTAGCCAGTTATCCCAGCACCATTTATTTAATAGGGAATCCTTTCTCCATTGCTTGTTTTTGTCAGGTTTGTCAAAGATCAGATAGTTGTAAGTGTGTGATCTTATTTCTGCATTCTCTATTCTGTTCCATTGGTCTATGTGTCTGTTCTTGTACCAATACAATGCTGTTTTGGTTACTGTAGTCCTGTAGTATAGTTTGAAGCTGGGTAGTATGATGCCTCCAGCTTTGTCCTTTTTGCTTAGGTTTGCTTTGGCTATTTGGGCTTTTGGGTTTTTTTTTTTTTTGGGTGGGGGGTTCCATATGAATTTTGAAATAGTTTTTCCTAGTACTGTGAAGAATGTCAATGATAGTTTAATGGGAATAGTGTTGAATCTATAAATTGCTCTTCGGCAGTATGCTCATTCTCAAGATATTGATTCTTCCTATCCATGACCATGGAATGTTTTTCCATTTGTTTGTGTCATCTCTGATTTCTTTGAGCAGTCGTTTATAGTTCTCATTTTAGAGTCCCTTCACTTCCCTTGTTAGCTGTATGCCCAGGTATAACAATAAAGTATTATACACTTAAAAATTTTTTGGCCAGGTGCATTGGCTCATGCTTGTAATCCCAGTACTTTGGGAGGCCAAGAGAGGAAGATCACTTGAGCCCAGGAGTTTGAGACCATCCTGAGACACACAGCAAGACATTTTCTCTACAAAAAATATGAAAATTAGCAAGGCATGGTGGTATGTACCTGTAGTCCCAGCTACTCAGGAGGCTGAGGCAGGAAGATCAGTTGAGCCTGGGAGGCAGAGATTGCAGTAAGCCAAGATCGCACCACTGCACTCCAGCCTGGGTGACAGAGTAAGACTCCATCTCAAAATAATAATAAATAAATAAATATATATATATATATATATGATAGATTTCATTTTAAGTGTTCTGACCACAATAAAGTATTATTTTTTTAAATGAAAGGACATATATATGTATACCCACAGACTATAGAATATAGACTACTACTCAGCAATAAAAACAAATTATTGATGTATGCAACAACATGGATGAATCAAAAACATTGAAAACATTATGCTACATGAAAGAAGTTAAAGGCAATAGATTACATACTATATGATTGCTAGAAAAGGCAAAGCTATTTATTTTTCATTTTAACTTTTATTTTAGTTTCAGGGGATACATTTGCATGTTTGTTACCCAGGTATATTGTGTGATGCTGAGGTTTGAGGTACGATGGACCCATCACCCAGGTAGTGAGCAAAGTACCCAATAGGTAGTTTTTCAATCCTTGCCTCCCTCTTTTCCTCCCTCCCCCACCCATAGTAGTCCCCAGTATCTGTTGTTCCCATGGTTATGTCCATGAGTACCCAATGTTTAGCTCCCACATATAAGTGAGACCTTTGTCAGATGCATAGTTTGCAGATATTTTCTCCCATTCTGTAGGTTTTCTGCTTACTCTGTTGATAGTTTCTTTTGCTGTGCAGAAGCTCTTCAGTTTAATTAGGTCCCACTTGTCAATTTTTGTTTTCATTGCAATTGCTTTTAAGGATTAATCATAAATTCCTTGCCAAGGCCAATATCTGGAAGGGTATTTCCTAGGCTTTCATCTAAGATTTCTATAATTTTTGATCTTACATTGAAGTCTTTAATTCATTTTCCATAAATTTTTGTATAGGATGATAGGTGTTCAGTTTCATTTTTCTGCATATGGATAGCCAGTTATCCCAGCACCATTGCTTATTTTTGTCAACTTTTTCAAAGATCTCTTGGATGTAGGTGTGCAGCTTTATTTCTGGGTTCTGTATTCTGCTCCACTGGTCTATGTGTCTGTTGTTGTACTAGTACCATGCTGTTTTTGGTTACTGTAGCTCTGTAGCATAGTTTGAAGTTGGGTATTGTGATGCCTCTGGCTTTGTCCTTTTTGCTTAGGATTGCCTTGGCTATTCGAGCTCTTTTTTTAGTTCCATATGAATTTTAGAATAGCTTTTTCTAATTCTGTGAAAAATAACATGGCTAGTTTTATAGAAATAGCATTAAATCTGTAGACTGCTTTGGGCAATATGACCACTTCCACAATGTTGCTTCTTTGAATCTATGCATATGGGATACTTTTTCATTTTTTCATTTGTGATTTCTTTCAGCAGCATTTTGTAGTTCTTGCAGAGATGTTTCACATCCTTGGTAAGAAATATTCCTAGCTATTTTTTGTGGTTATTGTAAATGGGATTGCATTCCTGTTTGGCACTGAGTTCGAATGCTATTGGTGTGTAGAAATGCTGCTGAAGGGCTAGGTGCAGTGGCTCATGCCTGTAATCTCAATACTTTGGGAGGCCAGTGTGGGAGGATTGCTTGAGGCCAGGAGTTTGAGATCAGCCTGGGCAACATAGTGAAACCCCATCTCTAAAAGAATTTTTTTTAATTGGCCAATTAGCAGGAATTTCTGACGTTAAAAAAAATTAGCCAAGCAAAGTGGTGCATGCCTTAGTCCCAGCTACTCAGGAGGGTGAGGTGGGAGGATCGCTTGAGCCCAGGAGGTCAAGGCTGAAGTGAGCTATGATCACACCACTACACTCTAGCCTGGGCAACAAAGTGAGACCCTGTCTCAAAAAAAAATTATTACTGATTTTTGTACATTGATTTTGTATCCTGAACTTTACTGAAGTTATTTATCAGCTTCAAGAGCCTTCTGGCAGAGCCTTTTGGGTTTTCTAGGCATAGGATCATATAATTAGCAAAGAGAGACAATTTGACTTCTTTTCCTTTTATTTCTTTCTGTTGCCTGATTTCTCTGGCTAGGACTTACAGAATTATGTTGAATAGGAGTGATGAGAGTGGGCATCCTCGTCTTGTTCCAGTTCTTAAGGAGAATGTTTCCATCCTTTGCCCATTCAGTATGATGATGGCTCTTATTATTTTGAAGTACGTTCCTTCAGTGCCTAGTTTGTTGAAGGTGTTTATGATTTTATGAAAAGTATTTTCTGTGTCTATTGAGAAAATCAGGTGGTTTTTGTTTTTAATTCTGTTTATGTGGGGAATCACATTTATTGATTTTGTATGTTGAACCAACCCTTGCATCCCAGGAATGAAGCTTACTTGATTGTAGGTGAATTAACCTTTTTTATGTCCTGCTGGATTCAGTTTGCTAGTATTTTAGAGAGGATTTTTGTGTCTATGTTCATCAGATACTGGCCTGTAGTTTTCTTTTTTCACTGTGTCTTTGCCAGGTTTTGTTATCTGGGTGATGCTGGCTTCATGGAATGAGTTAGAGAGGAGTCCTTCCTCCTCAATTTTTTTGAATAGTTTCAGTAGGCTTGGTATCAACTCTTCATTGTACATCTGGTAGAATTAAGTTGTGAATTCATCGGTCTGGGGCTTTTTGTTGCTGTTGTTGGTAGGTTTTTTTTATTATTGATTCAATTTCAGAACTCAATATTAGTCTGTTTACGGTTTCATATCTTCCTGATTCAGTCTTGGGAGGTTGTGTGTTTCCAGGAATGTATCTATTTCCTCTGGATTTTCTAGTTTATGTGCATAAAGATGCTCATAATCACCTCTGGGGATCTTTTGTATTTCTGTAGAATCAGTCGTCATGTTACCTTTGTCATTTCTGACAGTGCTTATTTGGATCTTCTCCTTTTTTCTGTTAACCTAGCTAGTAGTCTATAGATCTTGTTTATCCTTTCAAATTATGCAATTTTGATTTCCTTGACCCTTTGTGTGGACTTGTGGGTCTCAATTTTGTTCAATCTTGCTCTGACTTCCTCTAGGATGTGATGTTAGATTGTTAATTTGAGATCTTTCAAACTTTCTGACATAGTCGCTTAGAGCTACAAACTTTCCTTTTAACACTGCTTTTGCTGCGTCCCAGAGATTTTGGTACATTATGTCTCTGTTTTCATTTATTTCAAATATTTTTTAAATTTCTGCCTTAATTTCATTGTTTACCCAAAAGTCATTTAGGAGCAAGTTGTTTAGCTTCCATATAACTGTGTGGTTTCCAGACACTTTCTTGGTATTGATTTCTATTTTTATTTCACTGCGGTCTGTGAGTATGTTTGGCATTTTGATTGTTTTGAATTTATTGAGACTTGCTTTATGGCCAGGCATTTGGTCCATCTTAGAGTACGTTCCATGTGCAAATGAAAAGAATGTGTATCCTGTGGTTGTTGGGTGGAGTATTCTGTAGGTGTCTATTAGGTTCAATTGGTAATGTGTCAAACTTACGTCCAGAATATCTTTGTTAGTTTTCTGTCCTGTTGATCTAACTCACTCTGTGGAGTGTTGAAGTCTCCCAATATTATTGTATGGCTAAGTCTTTTTTGCAGGTCTAGAAGTACTTGTTTTAGGAATCTAGGTGCTCTGATGTTGGGTGCACAAATGTTTACAATCATTTTCTTGTTTAATTGAACCGTTTATCGTTATGTAATGCCCTCCTTTGTCTTGATGTTAGTTTAAAGTCTGTTCTATCAGATATAATAGCGACCCTGCTCTTTTTTGTTTACCATTTGTATGATAGATCTTTCTCCATCTCCTTACTTTGAGCCTATGTGTATTGTTATGAGATTGGATTCTTGAAGACAGTAGATGGTTGAGTCTTGGTTTTTTGTTTTTAATGCACTTGGAAAGGCAAAACTTTAGTTAACAGAAAACAGATTAGTTGTTTCCTGAAGCTAAGAGTCTGGAAAGGAATTGACTACAAAGGGACATAAGGAAATTTTCTTGGGTATTAGAAATGGTCAATATCTTGATTGTCACCATGGTTATAAAACTGTTTGCAATTGGCAAAATTTTATCAAACTATACACTTAAAATGAGTGATGCAAATTATGCCTAAGTAAACTGGGAAAAAGCAAGCAGTGAAAAAAAAGGTAGATATTTAAATATTCAAGATTCTTAGAAACAAAGAATATAGACATTAAAAATTCAACAAATAAAAAAATAGAATAAATTCCAAAGTGGAGGCCAAAAGAGAGTTAGAGAGCTGGAAGCTAGAATGAAAAGTTTACCCAGAACTTGGACTAGGGAAATAAAGATTTTATTTTACTTAAGGAACAGTTAAGAGATAAAAAGGATAGATTTAAAGGGAACAATATATTTTTTAGGAATTTCACTAAAAGCAAGTAAAGAGAATAACAGGAACTAAATATTTCATAAGATAATCACTGAGAATGTTTTAGAATTGTAGAAATACCTGATTGCTCAGACAATTTACACTGAATTTGAATAAGGGTAAATAAAAATAAAACCTCAGCCGCATATGGCTATGAAATGGCAAAACGTCAACAATAAAGAGAACATCTTCCAGCTAACACATAAAAAAGATAGATTAACACAAAAGAATAACAGATTAGTAGCAGACTTCTAATCAGCAATAATGGAATATTATCTTCAAATTGCCAAGGAAAAGTAATTGTCAACTTCTAACTTTGAACATGATCATTCTTCAAATGAGAGTGCAAACTAAAGACATTGTCTGATTTCAAAGACTAAAAGAGTTTACCACCTACAGCTTACCAAAAGAACAAATCAAGAACACTCTTCTCTTCAGCAGCAAAATGAAACCCAGAGGAAAAGACTGATATGAGGAAACACTGATGAGCACAGAAACAGATCATTACATTTAATTAGCCATTGATTGTGAAAAATTACTGCTTTGTGGTTCAAAATATTAAAATAAAAGTTACCATAAGAAATGAGGGTGGGAACGTCTCCCGTTCTACAGGAAGATAAAACTAGCACTCAGAATAATGTTAGATTCTGCTGGAAAAATTTATACTGAAACGTGACACCAAATATAATGGTGATCATTAAAACAAATTTTATCAAGTGAAAAATCAAAAATGACCAAGCCATATAAATATATGAGATTTTGGTGCTATATCTCCATCTCAGTAAGGGATCTGTATACTCCACAGACTTAACTCCATCTACCCCAGGAAAATGTCATTTTTAACATGATATTTTTCCCTGGTTCCCAAATTACCTCCTAAACTAATTGAAGCCTTTGAAATTTAGCTATAAACCTGGATGTTGAGATTCATTTATAGTATATCTGCAGTTTGAATTTAGGTGTTGATGTTATTACATTAGAGCTATAAGTGTGCCTGCCTTTTAGCTAACCACTCGCCTAACTCTGGCAGAATTACTTTAAAAATTGTTTTTGCTATTTTTGTTGTTGTTGTTATGTCTCTTTAGTTTTTCAGTTTCTTAATTTTTTATGACATATCACACATATAGAAGAGGGGGCAGATAATAAAATTTTCAATTCAGTTATCACAAAGTGAACCTAATTATGTAAACACCACCCGGGTCAAGAAATAGAACATCACCAGAACTCAAGAAACCCTCTTGTGGCTCCTCCTTCCTCCCAAAAGCTTGCAAATACTTACTCTTATTGCTGTAGTTTAATTTTGCCTGTTACATGGTGTGTGTGTGTGTGTGTGTGTGTGTGTGTGTGTGTGTGTGTGTGTGTATGAAGTTTTATACTATATATTCTATGTCTGGCTTTGTTCACTTCACATTTTTGTGAGATTTGTCCATATTGCCATGTGTTTGTTTTTATTGCTGTATAGTACTATATGGAGTGCCTATCGCATAAAATATCCAATCTTCTGTTGAAAAATTATACATTTTTTGCTAAATATGTTAATGCATTTCCATAGGGTATTTGATTAGAAGTGGAATTTGGGAGTTTTCAAGTACATGTAGTTCAGCTTTAGTAGGTAATACCAGCTTTACCAATAGTCACTCCCAACAACAATGTCTAAGAGTTCCTGTTGCTCCTCTGTCACCAAGACTTGGGATTGCCAGGATTTTAAATTTGGGCCATGTTAGTGGATGTAAAGTGACTTCTCATAGGGCTTTTAATTTGCATTTCTTGCATTACTAATAAGATTGTGTTCTTCTTCATATATGTATTGGTCACTTGAGCATCCTCTTTTATGAAGTGCCTCAAAGTCTCTTGCCCATTTTTCTATTACATTATTTTTGTTTTTCTTATTGATGTGAAAGATTTCTTTATACACTCTAGATTTAACCCCTTCGTCAGTTATACACATTGTAAATCTCTTCTTCCACTCTGTGTTATGCTATCTTTCAATCATTTTGGACTTTTAAAAAATGTTTTCATTTGCAATAATTTCACATTTACAGCCAAGTTGCAATAGCACAAAGAATTCTCATATGCCCTATATCTAGATTCTCCAAGTGTTGATATTTTACCGTATTTGCTCTACTATTTTCCATCTTTTCTGAACCACTTGAGTATATAGTTAGTTAACCTCTAAGTACTTGTGTGTATTTTCTGAAAACCAAGGATAATCTCTTATGTAACCATAGTACAACTGTAAAAATAAGGAAATTTACATGGGTGCTGTACTATTATCTAATCTACAGATCTTATTCAAATTTCACCAATTGTCATAATAATGTTCTTTATAGCAATAGGAAAAGATGTTTCTGATCCTGGATCTAACTCAGAATTATCATGCTTTATGTTTAGTTACCGTATGACATGGTTTGGCTGTGTCCCCACTCAAATTTTATCTTGAATTGTAGTTCCCATAATTCCCACCTGTCATGGGGGGACCCAGTGGGAGGTAATTTAATCATGGGAGTGGTTACCCTTATGCTATTCTCGTGGTAGTAAGCTCTCATGAGATCTGATGGTTTTACAAGGGACCCCCTTCATTCAGTTCACGAGGACATGAAATGTGAGGACATGAGATCTGTGAGGGGACAGAGGCAGAATGATATGGTTTGGCTGTGTCCTCACCCAAATCTCATCTTGAATTGTAGCTCCCATAATCTCCATGTGTTGTGGGAGGGATCCGGTGGGAGGTAATTTAATCACGAGGGTGGTTACCCTCATGCTATTCTCATGATAGTGAGTAAGTATGAGATCCGATGGTTTTATAAGGGGTCTTCCCCAGCTCAGTTCTCATACTTCCCCTTCCTGCCACCATGAGAAGAAGGACATGTTTGCTTCCCTTTCCAACATAATTGTAAGTTTCCTGAGGCCTCCCCAGCCCTGTGGAACTGTGAGTCAATTAAACCTCTCTCTTTTACAAATTACCCAGTCTCTGGCAGCTCTTTATAGCAGCATGAGAACAGATTAATACACCATGCCTCTTTAAACTCCCTTAATCCTGGTTTCTCATGCTTTATGTTTCATCACATTGACATTTTTTAAAGAAATCAAATCAGTTATTTCGTAGAATGTCCCTCGAGTGGATTTATCTAATGTTTTCTTATAATTTAACTCAATAATCCATTTCTAGCAGAGGTAATAAAGAAGTGATAGTATATTCTTCTCAGTATATAGTATCAAAGGCACAAAATATCAGTTTGTCACAATATTGGTGACCCATTCATTTTAGCCACTGATGATTCTTGCCTGAATCAATTATTACTACAATTTTTGCCAAGTGGTGATTTTCTTTTTTTTGTTATTATTATACTGTAAGTTCCAGGGTACATGTGCACAACATGCAGGTTTGATACATAGGTATACAGGTGCCATGTTTGTTTGCTGCATCCATCAACTCATCATTTACATTAGGTATTTCTCCCCTGTCCCCCACCCCCCGACAGGCCTCAGTGTGTGATGTTCCCCACCCTGTGTCCAAGTGATCTCATTGTTTAATTCCCACCCATCAGTGAGAACACATGGTGTTTGGTTTTCTGTCCCTGTGATAGTTTGCTGAGAATGATGGTTTCCAGCTTCATCCATGTCCCTGCAAAGGACATGAACTCATCATTTTTTATGGACGCATAGTGTTCCATGGTGTATATGTGCCACATTTTCTTAATCCAGTCTATCATTGATGGACATTCGAGTTTGTTCCAAGTCTTTGCTATTGTGAATAGTACCGCAATAAACATATGTGTATATGTGTCTTTATAGTAGCATGATTTAGAATACTTTGCGTATATACCAAGTAATGAGATTTCTGGGTCAAATGGTAATTCTAGTTCTAGATCCTTGAGGAATCGCCACACTGTCTTCTACAATGGTTGAACCAATTTACACTCCCACCAACACTGCAAAAGCATTCCTATTTCTTCACATCCTCTCCAGCATTTGTTGTTTCCTGACTTTTTAATGATCACCATTCTAACTGGTGTGAGATGCTCATTGTGGTTTTGATTTGCATTTCTCTGATGACCAGTGATGATGAGCATTTTTCATGTGTCTGTTGGCTGCATAGATGTCTTCTTTTGAGAAGTGTCTGTTCATATCCTTTGCCCACTTTTTGATGGGGTTGTTTGTTTTTTTCTTGTAAATTTGTGTGAGTTCTTGGTAGATTCTGAATATTAGCCCTTTGTCAGATGGGTAGGTCGCAAAAATTTTCTCCCATTCTGTAGGTTGCCTGTTCACTCTGATGGTAGCTTCTTTTGCTGTGCAGAAGCTCTTAAGTTTAATTAGATCCCATTTGTGTATTTTGGCTTTTGTTGCCATTGCTTTTGGTGTTTTAGTCATGAAGTCCTTGCCCATGCCTATGTCCTGAATGGTATTGTCTAGGTTTTCTTCTAGGGTTTTTATGGTTTTAGGTCTAACATTTAAGTCTTTAATCCATCTTGAGTTAATTTTTGTTTAAGGCGTAAGGAAGAGATCCAGTTTCAGCTTTCTCCATATGGCTAGCCAGTTTTCCCAGCACCATTTATTAAATAGGGAATCCTTTCCCCATTTCTTGTTTTTAACAGGTTTGTCAAAGATCAGATGGTTGTAGATGTGTGGCATTATTTCTGAAGCCTCTGTTCTGTTCCATTGGTCTATATCTCTGTTTTGGTACCAGTACCGTGCTGTTTTGGTTACTGTAGCCTTGTAGTATAGTTTGAAGTCAGGTCGCGTGATGCCTCCAGCTTTGTTCTTTTTGCTTAGGATTGTCTTGGCAATGTGGGCTCTTTTTTGGTTCCATATGAACTTTAAAGTAGTTTTTCCCAATTCTGTGAAGAAAGTCATTGGTAGCTTGATGGCGATGGCATTGAATCTATAAATTAATTTGGGCAGTATGGACATTTTCACGATATTGGTTCTTCTTATCCATGAGCATGGAATATTCTTCCATTTGTTTGTGTCCTCTTTTATTTCATTGAGCAGTGGTTTGTAGTTCTCCTTGAAGAGGTCCTTCACATCCCTTGTAAGTTGGATTCCTAGGTATTTTATTCTCTTTGTATCAGTTGTGAATGGGAGTTCACTCATGATTTGGCTCTCTGTCTGTTAATGGTGCATAGGAATGCTTGTGATTTTTTTGCGCATTGATTTTGTATGCTGAGATTTTGCTGAAGTTGCTTATCAGCTTAAGGAGATTTTGGGCTGAGATGATAGGGTTTTCTAAATATACAGTCATGTCATCTGCAAACAGGGATAATTTGACTTCTTCATTTCCTAACTGAATACCCTTTATTTCTTTCTCTTGCCTGATTGCCCTGGCCAGAACGCCCCACACTATGTTGAATAGGAGTGGTGAGAGAGGGCATCCTTGTCTTGTGCTGGTGTTCAAAGAGAATGCTTCTAGTTTTTGCCCATTCAGTATGATACTGGCTGTGGGTTTGTCATAAATAGCTCTTATTATTTCGAGATACATTCCATCAATACCTAGCTTATTGAGAGTTTTTAGCATGAAGGGCTGTTAAATTTTGTTAGAGGCCTTTTCTGCATCTATTGAGATAATCATGTGGTTTTTGTCACTGGTTCTCTTTATGTGATGGATTGTGTTTATTGATTTGTGTATGCTGAACCAGCCTTGCATCCCAGGGATGAAGCTGACTTGATCGTGGTGGATAAGCTTTTTGATGTGCTGGTGGATTCGGTTTGCCAGTATTTTATTGAGGATTTTCACATCAATGTTTATCAGGGATATTGGTCTAAAATTCTCTTTTTTTGTTGTGTCTCCGCCAGGCTTTGGTATCAGGATGATGTTGGCCTCATAAAATGAGTTAGGGAGGATTCCCTCTTTTTCTATTGATTGGAATAGTTCCAGAAGGAATGGTACCAGCTCCTCTTTGTACCTCTGGTAGAATTTGGCTGTGAATCCATCTGGTCCTGAACATGTTTGTCGGTAGGCTGTTAATTATTGCCTCAATTTCAGAGCCTGTCATTGGTCTATTCAGAGATTCAACTTCTTCCTGGTTTAGTATTGGGAGAGTGTATGTGTCCAGGAATTTATCCATTTCTTCTAGATTTTCTAGTTTATTTGCATAGAGGTGTTTATAGTATTCTCTGATGGTAGTTTGTATTTCTGTGGGATCAGTGGTGATATCCCCTTTATCATTTTTTATTGTGTCTGTTTGATTCTTCTCTCCTTTCTTCTTTATTAATCTTGCTAGCAGTCTATCAATTTTGTTGATCTTTTCAAAAAAGCCAGTTCCTGCATTCATTGATTTTTTGAAGGATTTGTTGTGTCTCTATCTCTTTCAGTTCTGCTCTGATCTTAGTTATTTCTTGCCTTCTGCTAGCTTTTCAATTTGTTTGCTCTTGCTTCTCTAGTTCTTTTCATTGTGATGTTAGGGTGTCAATTTTGGATCTTTCCTGCTTTCTCTTGTGGGCATTTAGTGCTATAAATTTACCTCTGCACACTACTTTAAATGTATCCCAGAGATTCTGGTATGTTGTGTCTTTGTTTTCATTGGTTTCAAAAAACATCTTTATTTCTGTCTTCATTTCGTTATTTACCCAGTAGTCATTCAGGAGCAAGTTGTTCAGTTTCCATGTGGTTGTGTGGTTTTGAGTGAGTTTCTTAATCCTGAGTTCTAATTTGATTGCACTGTGGTCTGAGAGAGTTTATTGTGATTTCTGTTCTTTTACATTGGCTGAGGAGTGCTTTACTTCCAATTGTGTGGTCAATTTTAGAATAAGTACGATGTGGTGCTGAGAAGAATGTATATTCTGTTGATTTGGGGTGGAGAGTTCTGTAGATGTCTGTTAGGTCTGCTTGGTGCAGAGCTGAGTTCAATTCCTGGATATCCTTGTTAGCCTTCTGTCTCGTTGATCTATCTAATATTGACAATGAGGTGTTAAAGTCTCCCATTATTATTGTGTGGGAGTCTAAGTCTCTTTGTAGTTCTCTAAGGACTTGCTTTATGAATCTGGGTGCTCCTGTATTGGGTGCATATATATTTAGGATAGTTAGCTCTTCTTGTTGAATTGATCCCTTTACCATTGTGTAATGGCCTTCTTTGTCTCTTTTGATCTTTGTTGGTTTAAAGTCTGTTTTATCAGAGACTAGGATTGCAATGCCTGCTTTTTTTTTGCTTTCCATTTGCTTGGTAGATCTTCCTCCATCCCTTTATTTTGAGCCTATGTGCACCTTTGCACAAGAGATGGGTTTCCTGAATACAGCACAGTGATAGGTCTTGACTCTTTATCCAATTTGCCAGTCTGTGTCTTTTAATTGGGGGCATTTAGCCCATTTACTTTTAAGGTTAATATTGTTATGTGTGAATTTGATCCTGTCATTATGATGCTCGCTGATTACCTTGCCCGTTAATTGATGCGGTTTCTTCATAGCATCAATGGTCTTTACAATTTGTCATGTTTTTGCAGTGGCTGGTACCAGTTGTTTCTTTCCATGTTTCATGCTTCCTTCAGGAGCTCTTGTAAGGCAGGCCTGGTGGTGACAAAACCTCTCAGCATTTGCTTGTCTGCAAAGGATTTTATTTCTCCTTCACTTATGAAGCTTAGTTTGGCTGGATATGAAATTCTGGATTGAAAATTGTTTTCTTTAAGAATGTTGAATATTGAACCCCGCTCTCTTCTGTCTTTTAGGGTTTCTGCCGAGAGATCTGCTGTTAGTCTGATTGGCTTCCCTTTGTGGGTAATTCAACCTTTCTCTCTGGCTGCCCTTAACACTTTTTCCCTCATTTCAACCTTGGTGAATCTGACAATTAGGTGTCTTAGGGTTGCTCTTCTCAAGGAGTATCTTTGTGGTATTCTCTGTATTTCCTGAATTTGAATGTTGGCCTGCCTTGCTAGGTTGGGGAAGTTCTCCTGGATAATATCCTGAGGAGTGTTTTCCAGCTTGGTTCCATTCTCCCCATCACTTTCAGGTACACCAATCAAATGTAGATTTGATCTTTTCATATAGTCCCATATTTCTTGGAGGCTTTGTTCATTTCTTTTTACTCTTTTTTCTCTAACCTTGTCTTCTTGCTTTATTTCATTAATTTGATCTTCAATCACTGATATCCTTTCTTCCACTTGATTGAATCGGCTATTGAAACTTGTGCATGTGTCACGAAGTTCTCGTGCCATGGTTTTCAGCTCCATCAGGTCATTTAAGGTCTTCTCTACACTGTTTATTCTAGTTAGCCATTCATCTAATCTTTTTCAAGGCTATTAGATTCTTTGCAATGGGCTCAAACATCCTCCTTTAGCTCGGAGAAGTTTGTTATTAGCAACCATCTGAAGCCTACTTCTATCAACTCATCAAAGTCATTCTCCATCCAGTTTTGTTCCATTGCTGGTGAGGAGCTGCAATCCTTTGGAGGAGAAGAGGTGCTCTAATTTTTAGAATTTTCAGCTTTTCTGCTCTGGTTTCTCCCCATCTTTGTGGTTTTATCTACCTTTGGTCTTTGATTTTGGTGATCTACAGATGGGGTTTTGGTGTAGATGATCTTTTTGTTGATGTTGATGCTATTCCTTTCTGATTGTTAGTTTTCCTTCTAATAGTCAGGTCCCTTAGCTGCAGGTCTGTTGGAGTTTGCTCGAGTTCCACTCCAGACGCTGTTTGCCTGGGTATAACCAGCAGAGGCTGCAGGACAGCAAATATTGCAGAACAGCAAAATATTGCTGCCTGATCCTTCCTCTGCAAGCTTCGTCTCAGATGGGCTGCCACCTATATGAGGTGTCTGTCAGCCCCTACTGGGAGATGTCTCCCAGTTAGGCTACACAGGGGTCAGGGACCCACTTGAGGAGGCAGTCTGTCCATTCTCAGAGCTCAAACGCCATGCTGGGAGAACAACTGCTCTCTTCAGAGCTGTCAGACAGGGACATTTAAGTCTGCAGAAGTTGTCTGTTGCCTTTTGTTCAGTTATGCCCTGCCCACAGAGGTGGAGTCTAGAGGCAGTAGGCCTTGTTGAGCTGCAGTGGGCTCTGTCCAGTTTGAGCTTCCTGGCCACTTTGTTTACCTGCTCAAGCCTCAGCAATGGCAGATGCCCCTCCCCCAGCCAGGCTGCCGCCTCATAGATCGATCTCAGACTGCTGCACTAGCAGTGAGCAAAGTTCCATGGGTGTGGGACCTGCCAAGCCAGGCATGGGAGAGAGTCACCTTGTCTGCCAGTTGCTAAGACCTTGGGGAAAGCACAGTATTTGGGTGGGGAGTGTCCCGTTTTTCCAGGTAGTCTGCCATGGCTTCCCTTGGCCAGGAAAGGGAAATCCCTTGACCCCTTGTGCTTCCCTGGTGAGGCAACTCCCCTCCCTGCTTCAGCTCACCCTCCGTGGGCTGCACCCACTGTCCAACCAGTCCCAATGAGATGAACCAGGTACCTCAGTTGGAAATGCAGAAAACCAAGTGGTGATTTTCTAATGTCATCATCATTTATTGATTGATATTTTACAGTAATAAATATATTTTCATTCTCTGATTTATTCCTTTTTTATTCATTAATTTCTATTAGTATGGACTTATAGAATCATCTTCTTCAACAGACGATGATCCTTGCTAACATTATTGATTTGGTTGTTCAAATTGTTCCTGGCTTTGCCAGTGAAGTCCCTTAAAACTGGCTATGTATCTTTTTGAAATGTCTCCATGAATCTTTGAGCTATTTTTAACTTTCTTGAAGAGTAAGATGTTCTGGACTTGTGTTGTACTTTCCCAGTTCCAGTCTTGGAATGAGCTTATTTATCAAAGGAGCTCTGTTTCTTTTTGATGAATAGTATATTTAGAAATGAAGATCTTGGCACTAGGTGTGCTTGTTGTTGCTGGGGTGTCATTGCTTTAGCTTGTAGTGGACAGAGCTAAAAAGTAAATTAAAGATAAACAGACTGATAATATGTATCATGAGTTTTTTACTGATTCTTTCAATTCCAACATCTAATTACACTTAAATAACATAGGATTCATTCCACATTTTCCTATATCCATATTTATAATTGCCTTTTCCAACAGTGAGAAACCTGGTTCCCATTGTCCTCATCTATTTACTTATTGCTTAATCCTAGGATACACTAGAATGCACAGAAAGTAATTATGGAAATGCTAACCCATGCAAAACTTCCTACCCTAAAGTTCAATCTTTCTTTGTAATTTTTGTCTTTAGTCTGAAGATATAGTCAAAATATTGTATTCAAAAATTACTTGAGTTAATTTATTTTTCTCCTTCATTGTGGTTCTTACATACAGATAAGTCTGTTTGTTTCACTTTGTGTACTTTTCAGGGTTTCTTTTCACATCTTTTTTATTTTATTTATTGTGTATGCAAAACATTAATATAGTTCCAAACATCTGAATTACATAAAAAGGAAGACTCAGAAAGTGTAACTCCCACTGTTCACCCCCCACCCCACCACACACATCATCTTTTCTACCCCGTTCCTCATGATCTTCTGTAAATAAACAGTTTTGCAGTTGGGAATTTATCAAATTCATCTCTATTTTCAGATTCTTTTCATAGAGAGCTGCAAAATAATCTTTTGTATTCTTAAAAACTTCTGTTTCAATATTATTTCCCCCATCATTTCATATTTTGTATATTTTTCCTTTCTCCCCCCCTTGTTCTTGTTTAAACTAGCTAATGCTTCATCTATTTTGTTCATTTTTTAAAAAATCAAAATTTTGATTAACTAGATATACTGTTTTCTATTCTCTACTTCATTTAATTTATGCTTTTATTTTTACTTTTTTCTTAGTTTGCTCTCATGTAGTTTACTTTGTTGTTCTTTTCTAATTTTGGAGTTGAAATTTTAATTTGTTGTTATTCTTTTATATTTATTGGTATATTTAAGGCAACAGATTTTCCTCTAACGATCTTAAATGTATACTGTAGATTCTAATACATAGTGTTTTTAGTATCATTAATTTTTAGAAGTTATTTGATTTCTGTTTATATTTTCCCTTTTGCCCAATAGTTGTTTCATAGGAGCTTTCTTTTTTTTTTTTTTTTTTTTCAAATTTCCAGAGGGTCAGGGAAAAGACCCTTTATTTGCTGATTAATTTCTAATTTTATCACCTTGTGATCAGAGAGTGTTATAATATTTATACAATACAAACATCCTGAACTTTTCTTTATAACCTAATATGTCTTCAACTTTGGTCGGTGTTGCATATATGTTTAAGAAAAGCTGTTTTCTCTTTTATAAGAATATAAATGTTCATATATAAATAGAAGATCTACTTTATTGATTGTGTCATGTAGGTCTCCTATGGCCTTATTTATTTTTTGTTTAATCTGCCTTGTACTAAGAATGCCTATTGTGTTCTCCACTCTTAGCACATTCCTATGTCTCATTGCATCTCCTGTAGTTTCTGCTTTATAAAGGTGGTTATTGTATTACTTGGTGCATAGATGTTTATAACTATTATATATTCTTTTTGAATTCTGGCTTTTAGCATTAAAAAGTGTCATTTTTAGTCAGGTATAATGTTTTTTGGCTTGAATTATACTTTGCTGACATCATGATTGCAACCCCTGCATTTTTTCTGGCAGAATTTTGCCTATCTCTTTATTTTTAGTCTTTCTGAGCCACTAATTATTTTGAGGTAAGATGTGTTTCTTGTTTTGTGAGCCAAGTTTAAAATATTTTTAATAAGTCAGTTAAGCCCATTCACATTTAGGATGACCGCTATATTTGGTCTCAACTGTGTCATATTAATTTTGTTATAACTGTACCGTGTATGATATTTTCTCTTTTTGATGTGATACATTTTCCTTATGCTTTAAAAAATATTTTTATTATTTAATAACATTATTTGTACCTTTGCACTTGAAATTTTACTGTCTAGTTTGTCAGCTTTTTAATCAGTCAGTTATATGAGTCCCATCTATTAAGTTTTAGTGGTCTAAAATATCAGCGTTCCTTTTCAGCTTTTTAAAACTTGTTTTTTAAAAAATATTTAAAATGGATTTTTAAAATGGCTTTAATTCAGTCTTGTTTTTCCTCTTCTGTATTCTATGTGGCTTTTTAAAGACCTTACCTTGTTCTCTGCAAAGTCTGGGGGTACAAACTTAAGAAAACAGCCCCACTAGAAAATGATGCTAATGTTTAGTATTTAGGAGGTATGAAGTTATAGTGCATTGTTTTCCTATTATGTTGAGAAAGTATGCAAGGTGTGACATTTTTGTCTTTCAAGGTGTGAAAGACAATTTTATTTGCCTTTCTTATTGATTTCTATTGTTTTTGGAGGTCGTGTGGACCACCTGGACCTTGGCTTTTCCAGATATTCTAGCTATAAAACAATAAAAGATGGCTGACTATGGTCCCTGGTCCCTGGATGCTCAGCCACTCTAGTAGAGAGTTGGGGTCTGATAATCCATTTCTCTATATTACCCTGAGGCAAAATTCCATACCCCTTGAGATCATCAATACAATGACTATTCTCCTCCAGACCAGATAAGAAATGAATCCAATTTCTCAGGGACCCATATTCATAGACTGAACTATGCCACCGCTCTTAATTCACTTGTCTTGGGGATTCTCCTAATTCTCAGGAAGATGGGAGGAGACATTGTAATATCCTTACTTTTACTTCACCCATCCATGTGATTTTGTTTCTTGTAAGAGCCACCATCCTCAGAAGTTCCTCTTTTGGCATTAAGAAGTCAGTTCTTAACTAGACCAATAAAATCATTCATCATTTCTAGCTAGGCAAGTGTCACATTTCAATGAAATGAAACAAGCATTTCTTTGACTTTCAAAATGATAAAATCTTTCTCACTGTGGGTTCTGAAGTATAAGCAGGTGGTCCTGAAAGCTTTTCATAATCTATTCTTGCCTAACATTACACTAGGTCCATTATTTCTTTGGAGAAAAGTGTAGAATTCAGACGATTTTATGCAAATATTTTTATAATTTAGCAGAGGATTCACCCAGGTTCTGTCAACTCTATTCATTGTTTCCTGCAGGTTGCAGCCAGAGTTCTCTGTTTGCAACTTTGGATCAATAGACAGAATATTCTTTTTGAAAGTTGGAATTCAGGTGACCAAATCCCTAGGGGGAAAAACACTCTAAGTGTGCTCAATTGTCTCTATTGTACTTTTGCTTTCATATCTGGGCCATTACGGACCCATTTGATGTACTTTAAAAGCCAGTGCAGATGGATAGAATTCATAGGATAATGAATATTCATCCTCGAAAACCAAACCAGGAATCTATGCAGTCATGATACTGTTATGCAAGCATCACCTGTCAAATAGCCCATTCATTCCATTTGCTTTTCCATGTGTAAGGAAATGCTCTGTTTCTCAGGATCTCAATCTCTCTCTTTCTGTCTCTGTCCATATCATGAGCTCTCATGTTCTCTCTCCCTCACCCTCCCTTCTGATCCCCCCTTTCTTTCTCTACCTCTTTAATTTTCTCTCCCTCTGCATATTTTAATGTAGTTTTAACATCAGCTAAATGTTATAACATTTCGTAAATGTGTGGACTTTCGTAAGGTTTGTAAAGCAATTTTCAGACCTTACCTTACATTTCTAAGTGGGAACTGAACAATGAGAATACATGGACACAGAGAAGGCAATAGGAAAGGCATCCTCACTTCCTGATAAACTTTCTACATAATGAAAACAACAATGAAAAGAGACGGGAAATATATAGAACTTAACAAGTCACTTGAAATCAAACTAAATTTCAAAAATTTACAAATAGAGTTCCATTTTTGTATTAAATAAACTACCTTTATTGTGAAAAAAATAGGATTAGAAAGAAAATACAGAAGTCCAAAATAAGTGTTCAACAATGTTAGTAATTTCAAAAATTACTTAAAAAGTAGTAAACTATGATTTGTTTATCACATTAATGAAATGCTAACATTGTTGAAAACAGGTGGAGAAACAAGCCCTCTCACATGTGGCTAGTGGGTGGGCAAATATCCCAGGCCGCTCTGGTGGGTAAGTGGCAGCACACGTCAAACAGCTAAGCCATGCTTCATAGGGCTGGACCAAGTAATTCCATTGCTAGGCTTTCATCTTAAAGAAATAATCGTGAACACGAACAAAGAATTAGCTAATAGGATGTTTATGACATATTGGTATCGACAGCAACAAATAAGTAAGCAAGTAGACAGAATAATCTAAAGCCCCCCAAAGGAAAGTAAATAGCCATGCACATTGTACTTTTTTCCTACACATTGCCAATTCTGTTCCCCCAAGGATCCAGGTGATACATTCCCATCAGTCCCTGCAGAAGCACCAGCGCCCCTGCTTAGAGATTTCCACTTGCCAGCTGTCAGCCATTCTTCCAACAGCCACCATGTTCAAACCACTATTCACGAGGCCACCCCTGCTCCAGCCACAGGAGAGTAAACCAATGGGACAGCACCCTTCCCTCAGCCCCCTCCCCTCACTCACCACTGACTCTAAACTCACCCAAGCCATATGAAATTGCTTATATTCAGCTGTTTTTGACTCCAAAAATCAACAGCTTCATAAGGTTCAGCCTAACGTAAAATTCCACCATTCTGTCTTCACTTCCCATTAGACATCCCTGGCTGTGTTGTAAGCACATTTGATTGACTTCACTGGGAGACATTCACTCTGCTGGCAACTCCTCAGCACCCAGCACGAAACCAGAAGCAAAGTGCTCAATAAATACCAGCTCCAAGATTGACAGAAGCAATTGTAAGGACCACCAGGAATGTGGATGAAGAGCCAAAAGTGAGACTTGTGCCAAGATCTAACCCAAAGTAGGTGATGCTGGAAAGGAGTTGCTGGGGAATAAGGGGCAGAATTGTTCAATAAGGAGTGATGAAAGAACTAAGATGCTGGGACAAGGAATTTAGACTGGATAGACTTTGTTTTTAACACAGGAAGAAATACAAGAAAAAAGTGTCTCATTATGTTTTGGTACAAAGTTAATGAGACTAGAGCAGAGATTCTCAGTGTAAAGGTTTACGAGTCTGTGAGAGGCTGGTGAGTGTAGGTTTGGAGAAAGCTTCAGTGTGAATGGCAATTCCCAGAAAATCTGCAGAGATTGTTCATGGCTTGAAAATTATATTGCTGAGGAACCAGAAGAAAAGACTCCAAGAAACTGTGATTCTGGTGGTGCCACTGATGTAAATGGGAAGTTTGGGGTAGGAATGTTATTTTACAGGATTTGATGAACCTTCCTGCTAACCCAGGTGTGAGGCTCAGTTTTCTGTGTCAACTTGCCTAGGCTCTAGTACCCAGTTACAAAATCAAACACTAATCTAGGTGTTAATGAGATTGTAATTGTCAGCTACAGTTTATTGACTTTAGGTAAGGGTTACCCTACACAATCTGGTTGGGCTACGTCCAATCAACTGAAAGGCTTTAAGAGCAGAGCTGAGGTTTCCCTGAGGCAGAGAAAAATACCATGTGTGGACTGTGGTTTCAGTTGCTTCTGAGAGCTATTGCCTATCCTTGTTGAAGACCTGCCCTGTAGATTTCAGTCTTTTATAATCCCATAAGCCACACAATAATCTCTCTATATATCCATCTATCTAATCTTCCTATCAACTATCTTTATTTATATATATTTATCATTTATCTATATCTATCATCTATCTACATCTTCTATTATCTACCATCTACCTATTATCTATAATTATCTATATCTTCTATTCTCTATCAACTATCTCTATCACCTATCTTTATCTATCATCTATTATATATCATCTATCTTTTATTGTCTATCTATATCTTCTCTTATCTATCTATATCTATCCTCTATTATCTATCATCTATCTATATCTATTTATCTATCATCTACCTATCACCTATCTGTATCTGTCATCTAACTATCTCTATCATCTAGCAATACCTATCTGTATCTATTATCTATCACCTATCTATGTCTCTATCTATCTCTATCATCCATTCTGCTGGTTCTCTTTCCCTGGTGGAACCTTAACTGACACACCAGGTCAAGTTATTCAGGACAAATTCTCAGTCCTTCTCTTTTACCAAGGAAACACCATGTTGCTCCCCTCCCCAGACCACTGGTGGTTCTCTGTGTGATTGTAAGTGAAGCCCCTTCCCACACCCACTGCTCTGCCTGGAAAAGAATGAGCTTCTCTGTGTTATAAGACTCTCTGGGGAAGGACGCAGAGCTCCTGGGATGTGGGACTCCATACTGCTCCCCCTATCCTTGTTGCTCAGAACCGCCTTCAGCCCATAGCCCCCCATAACCCATCACTCCCCACTTTCCCCCACAGCCCTCACCAGCAGCCCTCACTTGCAGCCCACTCCTCCTGCCAGATAGCTCACCAGGGCTGTCACAGCTGTGCAGACAGGCTTGCACCACTGCCCATGCCCAGCTTCCAGTGTGCCCCACTGTTGTGCATCTCTCTCTTGTCTGTCTCCCAGGATTTATAGCATTTCCTGAAGTTACTGCCTCCTTGCCTTGGGAAGAGAGGGTTGGCATTTCAGTAGCTTCTTTCTGCTTTTAGTTAGAAGGAAAGCCCCTAAACCTGTGGTTTTCAGCCCCTCCAACACATTCAAATCACCTCTAAATCTTTTCTAAAGTGCTGATGACAGGAGCCTCCCTCAGGATCAATCCAATCAGAATTTCTGGGGATGGGGTCCCAGCACAGGAGATCTTTCAAAGCTACCTGAGCAATTTTAATGGTCACTAATATAAACACTTTTCTTTTCTTTCTTTTTTTAAATTAAATTTAATTTAATTTTAAGTTCCAGGATACATGTGCAGGTTTGTTACATAGGTAAACGTGTGCCATGGTGGTTTGCACACCTATCAACCCATCACCTAGGTATTAAGCCCCGCATGCATTAGCTATTTTTCCTGATGCTTGCCCTCCCCCAAACCCTCACTCCGCTCTGACAGGCCCCAGTGTGTGTTGTTGCCCTCCCTATGTCCATGTGTTCTCATTGTTCAGCTCCCACTTACAAGTGAGAATATGCGGTGTTTGGTTTTCTGTTCCTGCATTAGTTTGCTGAGGATATTAGCTTTGAGCTCCAGCCATGTCCCTGAAAAGGTTTTTTATGGCTGCATAATATTCCATGGTATAAATGTACCACATTTTCTTTATCCAGTCTATCATTGATGGGCATTTGGGTTGATTTCATGTATTTGTTACTGTGAATAGTGCTGCAATGAATGTGACTGTATCTTTATAATAGAATGATTTATATTCCTTTGCATATATACCCAGTAATGGGATTGCTGGGTCAAATGGTATTTCTTGTTCCAGGTCTTTGAGGAATCACTACACCGTCTTCCACAATGGTTGAACTAATTTAGATTTCCACCAACAGTATAAAAGCATTCCTGTTTCTCCACAGCCTCACCAACATCCATTGTTTCTTGACTTTTTAATAATTGCCATTCTGACTGGCATGAGATGGTATCTCATTGTGGTTTTGATTTGCATTTCTCTAATGGTCAGTGATGTTGAGCTTTTTTTCATATGTTTGTTGGCCACATAAATGACTTCTTTTGAGAAGTGTCTGTTCATGTCCTTTGCCCAATTTTTCATGGGGTTTTTTTTTCTTGTAAATTTGTTTAAGTTCCTTGTAAATTCTAGATATTAGACCTTTGTCAGATGGATAGATTGCAAACATTTTCTTCTATTATGTAGGTTATCTGTTCACTCCGATGCTTGTTTCTTTTGCTGTGCAGAAGCTCTTTAGTTTAATTAGATCCCATTTGTCAATGTTTGCTTTTGTTGCAATTGCTTTTGATGTTTTCATCATGAAATATTTTCCTGTGCCTATGGCCTGAAGGGGGTATTGCCTAGATTTTCTTCTAGGGTTTTTATAGTTTTGGGTTTTACATTTAAGTCTTTAATCCATGTTGAGTTAATTTTCGTATAAGGTGAAAGAAGGAGTCCAGTTTCAATGTTCTGCATATGGCTAGCCAGTTATCCCAGCACCATTTATTTAATCGAGAATCCTTTCCCCATTGCTTGTTTTTGTCAGGTTTGTTGAAGACCAGATGGCTGTAGATGTGCAGTCTTATTTCTGAGATTTCCATTCTGTTTCATTGGTCTATGCATCTGTTCTTATATCAGTACTATGCTGTTTTGGTTACCGTAGCCTTGTAGTATAGTTTGAAGTCTGGTAGTGTGATGCCTCCAGCTTTGCTCTTTTTGCTTAGGATTGTGTTGACTATACGGGCTCCTTTTTTGTTCCATATGAATTTCAAAATAGTTTTTTCTAGTACTGTGAAGAATGTCAATGGTAGTTTAATGGGAATAGCATTGAATCTACGAATTGCCTTGGGTGTCACGGCCATTTTCAAGATATTGATTCTTCCTATCCATGAGCATGGAATGTTTTTCCATTTGTTTGTGTCCTCTCTGATTTCTTTGAGCAGTGGTTTGTAGTTCTCCTTGTAGAGGTCCTTCACTTCCCTTGTTAGCTGTATTCCTAGGTATTTTATTCTCTTTGTGGCAATTGTGAATGGGAGTTCATTTGTGACTTGGCTCTCTGCTTGTCTATTGTTGGTGTATAGGAATGCTTGTGATTTTTGCCCCTTGACTTTATGTCCTGAGAGTTTGCTGAAGTTGCTTATCAGCTTAAGAAGCTTTTGGGCTGAGATGATAGGGTTTTCTAGATATAGGATCATGTCATCCACAAACAGAGACACTTTGACTTCCTCTCTTCCTATTTGAATATACTTTATTTCTTTATCTTGCCTAATCGCCCTGGCCAGAACTTCCAATACTACGTTGAATAGGAGTGGTGAGAGAGGGCATCCTTGTCTTATGCCAGTTTTCAAGAGGAATGCTTCCAGCTTTTGCCCAATCAGTATGATATTGGCTCTGCATTTGTCATAAATGCTTCTTATTATTTTGAGGTAGATTCCATCAATACCTAGTTTATTAAGAGTTTTTAACATAAAGGGATGTTGAATTTTATGGAAGGCCTTTCTGCATCTATTGAGATAAGCATGTCGTTTTTGTCTTTAGTTCTGTTTATGTGATGAATTACATTTACTGATTTGTGATTGTTGAACTAGCCTTGCATCCCATGTATGAAGCCGACCTGATTGTGGTGGATAAACTTTTGATGTGCTGCTGGATTCAATTTGTCAGTATTTTATTGAGGATGTTTGCATTGAGGTTCATCAAGCATATTGGCTGGACGTTTTCCTTTTTAGTTGTGTCTCTGCCAGGTTTTAGTATCAGGATGATGCTGGCCCCATAAAATGAGTTAGGGAGGAGTCCCTCCTTTTTAATTGTTTGGAGTAGTTTCAGAAGAAATAGTACCAGTTCCCCTTTGTACCTCTGGAAAAATTCAGCTATATTCTGGTAGAATTTGTCTAGTCCTGGGCTTGTTGTTGTTGTTGTTGTTGGGCTATTTATTAATGTCTCAATTTCAGAACTTGTTAATGGTCTATTCAGGGATTCAACTTATTTCTGGTTCAGTCTTGGGAGGGTGTATGTGTCCAGGAATGTATCCTTTTTTTTTATATTTTCTAGTGTATTTGCATACAGGTATTTATAGTATTCTCTGATGGTTGTTTGTATTTCTGTGAGGTCAGTGGTGATATCCCCTTTATCATTTTTTATTGTGTCTATTTGGTTCTTCTCTCTTTTCTTCTTTATTAATCTAGCTGGAAGTCTATCCATTTTATTTATTTTTTCAAAAAAAAAACCAGCTCCTGAATTCACTAATTTTTTTTTATGGGTTTTTCTCTATCTCCTTCAGTTCCACTCTGACCTTGTTTATTTCTTGTCTTCTGCTAGCTGTGGGGTTTGTTTGCTCTTGATTCTCCAGCTCTTTTAGTTGTGATGTTAGGGTGTCAATTTGAGATCTTTCTAGCCTTTTGATATGAGCATTTAGTGCTATAAATTTCCCTCTTAACATTGATTTAACTGTATCCCAGAGATTCTGGTATGTTGTCTCTTTGTTCTCATTGGTTTCGAAGAACTTCTTGATTTGTCCCTTAATTTCGTTATTTACCCAGGAGTCATTCAGGAGCAGGTTGTTCAATTTCCATGTATTTGTGTGGTTTTGGGTGAGTTTCTTAATCTTGAGTTCTAATTTGATTGTGCTGTGGTCTAAGAGGCTGTTTGTTATGATTTCAGTTCTTTCGCATTTGCTGAGGAGTATTTTACTTCCAAATATGTGATCAATTTTAGAGTAAGTGCCATGTGGCACCAAGAAGAATGTACATTCTGTTGTTTTAGGGTGGAGAGTTCTGTATTTATCTATCAGTTTCACTTGATCCAGAGCTAAGTTCAAGTCCTGAATATCCTTGTTAATCTTTAGTCTTGATGATCTTCCTAATATTGATGGTGGGGTGTTAAACTCTCCCACTATTATTGCGTGGGAGTCAAAGTCTCTTTGTAGGTCTCTAAAAACTTGTTTTATGAATCTAGGTGCTCCTGTATTAGGTCCATTAATATTTAGAATAGTTAGCTCTTCTTGTTGAATTGAACCCTTTACCATCACGTAATGCTCTTCTTTGTCTTATTTGATCTTTGTTGTTTTAAAGTCTATTTCATCAGAAACTAGGATTGCAACCCCTGCTCTTTTCTACTTTCCATTTTCTTGGTAAATTTTCCTCCATCCCTTTATTTTGACTGTATGTGTGTCTTTGCACGTGAGATAGGTCTCTTCAATACAGCATATGATGCATCTTGGTTCTTCATCCAGCTTGCAATTCTGTCTTTTAATTGGGGCATTTAGCCCATTTATATTTAAGGTTAGTATTGTTATGTGCGAATTTGATCCTGTCATCGTGATGCTAGCTGGTTATTTTGCAGACTCGTTGATGTAGTTTCATCATCGTGTCATTGGTCTTTGTACTTCAGTGTTTTGTAGTGGCTGGTGATGGTTTTTGCAAGGTAGGCCTGGTGGTGATGAATTCCCTCAGCATTTGCTTGCTTGAAGAAGATTTTATTTCTCCTTTACTCGTGAAGCTTAGTTTGGCCAGATATGAAATTCTGATTTGGAAATTCTTTTCTTTAAGAATGTTGAATATTGGCACCCCATCTCTTCTGGCTTATAGGGTTTCTGCTGAGAGGTCTGCTCTTAGTCTGATGGGCTTCTCTTTTTAGGTGACCTGGCCTTTTTCTCTGGCTGCCCTTAACATTTTTCCTTCATTTCAACCTTGGAGAATCTGATGATTGTGTGTCTTGCGGTTGATATTCTCATGGAGTATCTTACTGGGGTTCTATAGATTTCCTGAATTTGAATGTTGACTTGTCTTGGAAGGTTGGGGAAGTTATCCTGGATGATATCCTGAAGTATGTTTTCCAACTTGGTTCCATGTTTTTTGTCTCTTTCAGGTACCCCAATCAGTCGTAGATTCAGTCTTTACATAATCCTGTAGTTCTCAGATGTTTTGTTCATTCCTTTTCATTCTTTTTTCTCTAATCTTGTCTGGCTATCTTATTTCAGGAAGATAGTCTTCAAGCTCTGAAATTCTTTCCTCCACTTGGTCTATTTGGCTATTGATACTTGTGGTTGCATTGTGAAGTTTTGTGTTGTGTTTTTCAGCTCCATCAGTTAATTTATGTTCCTCTCTCTAAACTGGTTATTCTGGTTCACAGCTACTGTAATATTTTATCATGGTTCTTAGCTTATTTGCATTGGGTTAGAACATGCTCCTTTAGCTCAGCAAAGTTCGTTATTACCCATTTTCCGAAGCCTACTTCTGTCAATTCATTCATCTCAGCCTCCACCCAGTACTGTGCCCTTGCTGGAGAGGTGTTGTGATCATTTGGAGGAGAAGAGGCACTCTGGCTTTTTGAGTTTTCAGTGGTTTTCATTGATTCCTTCTCATCTTCATGAATTTATCTAGCTTCGATCTTTGAGGCTGCTGCCCTTTGGATGGGGTTTTGTGGAGACCTTTTTGTTGTTGCTGTTGTTGTTGTTGCTTTCTGTTTATTTGTTTTTCTTTTAACAGTCAGGCCTCTCTTCTGTAGGGCTGCTGCAGTTTGCTGGAAATCCACTCCAGACCCTATTCACCTGGGTCCCTCCCACACCTAGAGATGTCACCAGTGGAGGCTGCAGAACAGCAAAGATGGCTGCCTCCTCTTTCCTCAGGGAGCTCTGTTCCAGAGGGGCACCAAACTGATCCCAGTGAGAACGCTCCTGTATAAGGTGTATGGCAACCCCTGTTGTGGAATTTCACCCAGTCAGGAGGCACAAAATCCAGGACTCACTTAACGAACCACTCTGGCTGCTCCTTAGCAGAGGGGGTGTGCTGCACTTGGGGGAGTCCCACTTGTCTGGACTCCCCAGATTCTTCAGAGCCAGCAGGGGGAAAGACAGTCTGCTGATCTGCTGAGAGTGTGGCACCCTCCCCGCAGGAGCTCCATCCCAGGGAGATCAGAATTCTGTCTGTAAACCCCTGGCTGGAGTAGCTGAAATTCCTGCAGGGAGGCCCCACCCAGTGAGGAGGGCTGGGTCACAGTCCAGCCTAAAGAGGCAGTCTGGCCATGATCTGCCACAGCCACTGTGCTGTGCTGTGGGGAATTCCTCCTGGGTCCAAACTGCTCAGTCTCCCCAAAAGAAGCAGGGGAATAATGGCAGACTGTAGCTGTAGTGATGGCCACCACTCCTTCCCCCAGGAATCTGGTAGTCTTAAGCAGTCTCCAGCCTAGTGGCTGTAGAGAATTTGCACAGCTCTGTGCTTGGCACCCAAGGCTCTGGTGGCATGGGCTCATGAGGGGGAATTCCTGATCTGTGGGTTGCACAGATTCATGGAAAAAGAGTGGTTTCCCAGGCGGGGTAGCACAATCACCCAATGCCTCCCTTGGCTGAGGGTGGGGGCTCCCCTTGCCCCATATGACTACCAGGTTGGCATGGCTCCACCCCGCTTTTCCTCGCTCTCCATGGGTTGCACCAACAGCATAGTCAGTCCCAGTATGCCTCAGTTGCTGGTTCAGGATTATTCCCTGTTTCCATTCTTCTTAGTGAGAGCCTCTGACTGCAGCTGTTTCTAGTAGGCCATCTTAGCCCCTATGCTCAAGAACCACTTTTCTAAATCAAACATTTACAGTTGTGTGAAAGGAAAATAAATCTTAGACCCCAAAATCACTAAACCAAAAGGAAACTCAAGCTGGAAACTACATCAGGCAAACCTGCCTCCCATTTTATTCCTAAATAAGATAGCTATAAAGATTTAAAAAAAAAAAAAAAGCTACATATCTCCCTCACAATTTGCCCGCAAAGTCCTGTGGGTCTCAAGACCTTCACCCCTAAAATAGTCCTGTTGAATTTCATCCTGGCGATGTAAACTGATAGCTTATCTTCACAGATGCAGGACAGAAAGTCATCCCTCTGCTCACCTGAGACAAATGCATATCTGATTGCTTCCTCTGCTCTATTGTTTATGTAAAAATACAGATTCACCGAGCCAGACCAAACTGTGTATTCAGTGAAAGGCTGATCAAGGACTCAAAAGAATGTGACCTGGCACTCAGCTGGCCCTGTCCCACCTTTCCAGATGGAACCAATGTACATATTACGCATATTGATTGATGTTTCATGTTTCTCTAAAATGTATTCAAGCAAGCTGTACCCCAGACACCCTGGGCACATGCCGTCAGAAACTCCTGGGACTGTGTCATGGGCATGTCCTTAACCTTGGCAAAATAAACTTTCTAAATTGATTGAGACTTCTCTCAGATATTCTGGGTTCGCAGGTGGTACTAACTATTCTCTTCTACCCACATCCTTCTGATTTCTTTGGCTACTTATCCGAGTGACCTTAGGTTCTCGGCTGACACATTCCCCGAGCAACACACCTCTCTATGGAGACATACAAAGCGTCAATAATAGGCAAATTCTCTTTGTGGAATTCTTGCCCTAGCATTTCACAGTGAGAGATGCCCTCCCGTACCTCCATTACAACAGAGGAATCTGGAGTTCTGTGGCTGCCCACCCAGTTATCATAGGGACCCTGGAAGAACTCAACTAGCTGTCTCCAAATATAGTGAAACCTGGCATGCCCAAGCCAGCCAAAGAGGGGAGACAGAAACATTTGAAGAACTGCTTAGAATATCTTGGGCTCTGCCAGGCATTTGATGTCTCCCATGATGTTTTTAAAACTATGCTTGAACATCACCCCCTACTTCTGTCTTTTCTATTCTCCAGCAAAACAAACCCTATATTCTTAGGAGATCCAGGGTTTTGTAGGCTTTATAAAGGTGGGCAGGCCATATGACCTTAAGGGGGCTCCATGTTCAGAGATGTGTTGAAAGTGGTTGTGTTGAATTTATACTCAAGTCTCTGCTGTGGCTGCCTCACAGTAGGCAGAGCATAACATTGCCTTCCCCTCTGATCTGGTTCCAGTGCCCTTGATTTTAAACTCAAGGCTTCCTTCCTTCACTCTGGACTCTGTAACAGGAAGTACAACAGTTCTTCAGTTACAGACCTCCATGCCACCCCTTCCAGGATGTGTGACTCCAGGAATAAACTTCCACTATTTTATCTGGATCCACTTCTCAAATTTTTCTGCCAAAATATCTCTGAGTGGATTACACAGAGAAACCCATGAGCAGAGTCTAAAACTACAACCATAACATGTCCCTAACTCGCATGTTTTATTGTTCACATGAATTTGGCTTTCTAGTCCATTTGCTTTCATAGAAAATTTTCATTGTAAATTATCTACCCACTGAGTAAAATTGAAGCTCTGGGAAGACATGCCATGATTATACTGGACTATGAATTCATACCTTTAGGGGGACTATGCATGGTTGAAAAAAATTAGATAAAGCATACAGTTGGTGTATAATAAATGCTGGTTGGTTAACATAGGTAATTTAGATGGCGGTCCAGAAATGGCCCCCCATGGTTGCCCTTATGCTGTCATGTCCATGGTGCATATCCTTCTATCAGGGGTCCATGAAACCCCTTCCAATCCACTAAGCCAGGGCCAGAGAAGAAGCCTGTTTGCTGTCCCTGTTCTAGGCCCTCATTGGTCACCACTACTTCTATGATCCAAGGCAGGGTTCCTATTTCCTGCCTTCTCCCATCTGCAAAATTAGGAGAATGGATTAATTTGTTCTTCTGGTTCCAAAGTTCTATCCTGTGCATAGAATAACCTTGTACAAGACTTCCAAGTTTTCTCCCTAGTAGGACTGCTTTAAAAATAGATAAGGATTATTTGTAATTAATTTCCAGCTACCTCTATGTAAATGAATATCTGCAAAATGCTTAACTCTCTCAGGTAAATGTTTTTTCTGAAGTATCAGTAGTCACTCATTTGCTGAAAAAATCTTTTCCCTTGGTCCCCGCAGGTGTAAATTCCTGCTCCAGTCACCTGTAGAAATTACCTCCAGTTCCAAACCCATGAAAATTATGCTAAGGAGATATCCCTCTACCTGCATTCGTGACACATATCAGCAGCAAGTCACGACTCTGACTTCAGAAAATTCATGATCAATTTCACACTCTATCTGTTGCTGAGGAGGATTCAATTCGTTTTAGGCAAAGCCCAAATGACGCTGCATTTTGTCTTTATTCCCCTGTTGCCGATGCAGGAGGATTTGGAAGAATAACATTTTAATGGCTTGGAAACTGTTCCCAACAGAATTATCAGAGAGAGGATTTTTCAAGGGTTTCATCACTAAATGACCAAACAAAGACACAGTGTCTGGCTACCACCCACATGACTTGACTGTGAGCCATGTTTTCATAATGATGCAGTGAGATTTAGACACACCTCTTTTATATGTGATAAAAGGAATATTAGCAAGGAAATAAAAAACTTACCTCAGAACTAAGAAGCCATCAGAAAGTAAACCCCACTTTGTGGTTTGTTCTTAATAACAATACGTGCACAAATGTCTTGGGCACATTGAGTGCGTAATACACATCACCTCATGTGACC
The DNA here is from genome assembly GCF_009828535.3 of Hylobates moloch. Taxonomy (NCBI): domain Eukaryota; kingdom Metazoa; phylum Chordata; class Mammalia; order Primates; family Hylobatidae; genus Hylobates; species Hylobates moloch. The sequence goes on from NW_026652276.1 coordinate 118,537,542, forward strand.
CTCATGCAAGCCCATTGGGATGAGTCCTATTATTGTCCTCAGTGTACAGAAGGGGAAACTACAGGCTTCAAGAGGCTGGCTAACTTGACCAGCCATCAAGATGAGAGATGGGGAGGAACCCCAGGTAAATAAGACTCCAAAGCCCCTGCTCTCTGCTGTTGATTCGAATTCAGCAAGTCTGAATTAAAAGGCTGAATTAAAGAAAAGGCTGAGGTATAGAAAGTACTATAGCAATGAAATGTTGCATTTCTCTACATATAAATGATTCGACTTTATTAAAGTATAAGATTGAAGTTTTCAGAAAGCTCTTTTAGAGAGATAAGGAGAATTTATTTGAATTAAACAGAACTGTGTTGGCTTTAAGGGCATTTACGAGAGCTTTTGTTTCTTTAATAGGTTACATATTCTGCCCCAGGGCTGTCTCCAGCTGACCAACATAGTAATGACATCCCCTTTTCTTGTTTAAAGGACCAGAGTTGATTTATTTAAAGCTTGGGTTGTCTCCATCAGCTTCTCTAGGGGAATGAAACTCTCCTCCACCCCTCTTCTCCCCGTACATCACATTTCCCTCTTGCCCATCTCAAAGAAGTGTGAACCGATTCACAACAGGATGCTCCTGGGAGCTTAGGACTGGCCCTCTCTGAGCAGGGCACTTGAGTAAGAGATGCATGGCAAATGTCTGTAACACTCTGAGGAACTGGCATTGAGGTTAGCATTGCAGAGACACACAAAGGCACAATCCCTTCCTGGAATAATCTGCGGCTGGGCCCAATTTTCCCACTCACACCTTTTGTGACATAATTTTACCTCTCATTCTGGACGGCTGTGGTAGAGTTGTTCATTTCTCCTCACAAACTCAGGGCTCCAGTCCCATAGAACGTTTGCTGTTCCCTGAAATCATGATGCTGATCCCCACCCCTTGCCTTTGTTGCCTCTTCTACCTGGGCTGGCTTTTCCATTGCCTCAACTCTGTTTCGTGGGAAAAAGCCAAGTCCCTCGGAAATGGCAGATCCAGTAGATTCTGGAAAAACGTAGCATCCACTCATGGGGAGTGGGAGAGACGTCCAAAGCACCCTCAGTAAATGAGTGCATATCACAGTTATTATTAATTTGCAAATGGTGTGCGGCACACAGGCAGTGTGGGTTTGCATTCCCTTTCTCTTCCAATAAGGAAAAAAATTGTGTGTCACACAGGGATTTTTTTTTTCCACACTGGAGGAGAAAGGGAATGTAGAGCCACATTATGGAGCCCCATCTCATAGAGGAGGCTCCGAGCACCAAGGAGACAGACCTGCCGCCCCAGAAGGCACGAGGTTCCCGGCTGCAGATCCACAGACTCGGTTGGCCTCACTGCCTTTACTGCATCTGCTGCCGCGGTTCCCCATCGTGTCAAGACCTAAAGCCCGACGACCACTGCCACCCCAGCCCTCTGCCATACTTAGCCACTCAGGTATTGTGCATCTCAGTCTCAACCGTGCTTTTAGAAAGAGGCACATCTTCTTAGAATCTTTCTTCCAAAAAGCCTTATGTCGCCGGTCAGTTCATAGAAGCCAGGCCATCCCCTGCACCCCTGGAAGCTGTGTTCCTGCACCCGTGCTGCCTTTTATATGAGCTTTACGGGCCTCTACGAGGTGACTAGGTCATGGGTGGGATTCACAGTCCCTCCTGAATGGGATCATAGCCCTTATAAAGGAGGCTACACAGAGTTTGCCCCCTTTGCTTTCCGCCGCAGGACGGAGGACACGGGGCTCACCCCAGGGAAGGGCAGCAACAGGCGCCCCTTGGAAGCAGCCCTCAGCGGACACCTGACCGAATCCCAGACTTTCCAACCTCCAGAAGGGCAAAAAAAAAAGTTTCTGTTGTTTGTAAACAACAGAGATTTTTCATAACAGTCCAAACAAACTAAAACATATATTAATAGTTTGAGGCTTATGCTATCATATCTGGAAGCACTGACTGCTGTATAATGTTATTTCTTTTGTCATTATGTAATGCAGCTGATGCAGGCATGTGTGATACAACTTAAAGGACGACAAAACCTTGGGGTCGGGGAGAGCATATAGTAGACTCTGCCCCCACCCTCATCCCTGCTGAGAGACTGAATATACAAATGACAATGGCCAGACCATTATAAAAATAGAATCTGACCCATATCCCCCAGCAACCTGCCCGGGAAGCCAGCCCCAGGGCTCTAGCAACCAGCCAAAAAAGCCGAATAATAGCCAGTGCAACAGTCAGTCCCAAACAGTGAGACCTCATTAATAACTGACAGCCTCCTTAATTTTTGCCCCCAGGTCCAACTTAGGACCAACCTGAGAAAGCCAAATTTGCCCAGGACGGCACCATGGGTTTTGGCTGGAGCACAGTATTGCTGTTTGCTGTGATGAGAAGTCTATAGAAGGATCTCTCTTCTCCAGGGCTACTCAGAGTGTGGTCTGCAGAATGGACGCTGGTCCAGGAACTCTTTGCTACTGTATTACACCTTCTTGGGTTGCTGCAAAGAAATACCTGAGGCAGGGTAACTTATTTAAAAAAGAGGTTTAATTGGCTCACAGTTCTGCAGGCTGTACAGGAAGCATGGTGCTGGTATCTGCTTCTGGTGTGGGTCTCAGGGAATTTACAATCGTGGCAGAAGGTGAAGGGGAAGCAGGCACATCCCATGGCAAAAAAGGGAGCAAGAGATAGAGGAGGTGCGACACACTTTTAAACAACCAGCTCTCACGTGAACTCACTCATCACCAAGGCGATGGTGCTAAGCCATTCGTGAGGGGTCCACCCGCATGATCCAATACCGCCCACCACGCCCCAGCTCCAACACAGGGGATTACATCTCAACGTGAGTTTTAGAGGGAAGAACATCCAAACCATCAGTTACCAAGCTGCAATTGAGATGAATATTGACAATGTTCAGAAACTTTCAGAGCAATTGTGGCATAGTTGTGGTAATTATGCCTATTGAATGTATGTTGAACCTAATAATTAGAAGCTGAGATTTATCATTTGCATCTTTTTTAGTAATTTATTTCTATTTTACTTTATAAAAGGATTAATCTGCAATGAATCAAAAATAAAAATCAAACTGATCTTTCTCTACAAAGAATTTGAGAACCCTTGTGGCTGTTTTCCTTATAAAAATGAATGAAGGCAAAGGTAGTGGATGACAGTGGGTTATCGATAGACACAATAGAAACTCCTTGCATTAATAAATAAATGTGTGAGTTGAGTGAGAAAATGAATAATTGTTTATCCAATACATATGAGGTCAGCATAATCTTGAGAGGTTAAGATACCTACCCCAAGATTCCCAGTGGAAGCTCAGGCGCTTTGTGCTATGGGTTTTTCTGCAATAAGACCAAAGCTTTTAGGAGCTAGAAAGTTAGTCACTGTAAAACATAAACCATAAGTAATTTGGCCAGCATACTTTATCAGTAAATTGCAGTGGAAAACTAAACAAGTAAAAGGTTTGAATTATGTTTCTGGAAATAAAATAGTAAAAGAAACAGAGATATCAAAGGTATTAGTATCACATTAGCACGTTAGGCTATTTCTAATTCAAAATAATTGTTTTAAGGGGAGCACTCTAGCTCCATATACTATAACGTACCAGGGCCGCTCCCTGTGGATCTGGGAAACACTCCCTCAGGATACGTCCTATTCAAAGGGCTGAACTGGCAAGAAAATATGTGTAGAAAGAGCGTTTGGAAAGTCCCATTGCTGTATCTGCCAATGTGCACAAGACTTTTACCAATCCTGTGTCCAGTTTCAGAATCTGCTTCCTTGTTATTGCCTTAGCCAAAAAAAAATTGACAAGAATAATAATGACAATTAGCATGCTGTGAGGAATACCCTGCTGAAAACGAACAGTGTCCAAGTAGCTGACTCAACGTTTGCATCAACAGGCCCCCACTCATGTGATCACTGCCATCTCAGGTTCACACCTGTTTCCACCGCGAAGCAAGCAGCACTTGTGGTCCCCTAAGCCTGGAGATCTCAATATTGTATCCGCCACGACATGTGATGACGCTTCCTTACAGGACCCCCTGCCTTGGGCAATATGAAGTTTTATGAAGCTATACACAATTCCAGATTCAGCTTCTGTAACTCAGGAGTATATCACGGGATGCAGGTTAATGATGGGATGTGATGGAGGGGCTATTCTAGTTGTTTGTTAGTAAATCATCCACAAACTTTGGTGCTTTACTAGCATCAAACTTTGCCACGCTTAACAAATGAGCACGACCCACCAGCATGTTACAGCTCTGGGATTGCAAACTGTTTCTTGATTCCTTATTGCTGTGGACTGAATTGCACTCCAACCCTATCCATCTGTTGAAGCCCTAATCCCTGAGGATACTGTGTATTTGGCAGTAGGGCCTTTAGGGAGGCAATTAAGGTTAATGAGGTCATCAAGGGGGGACCTGATTCAATAGCGCTGCAGTCCTTGTGAGAAAGGAAGAGACACAGAGCACTCTCTCTCACTGCAGGAACTCAGAGGAAAGGCCGTGGGAGGCCACAGTGGTGAGAAGGGGGCATCCCAGGCAAGGAAAGGAGCCCCACCAGAAACAGAATTTTCTGTCACCTTGACAGTGGGCTTCTAAGCCTCCAGAACTGTGAGAAGGTAAGTGTCTGTTGTTTAAGTGTGCCCACTTAGGGGGACTTTGTTGCAGCAGCCTCTGAGGAATGCGCACTGTTTGCTCCTGTCCTCTCACAACACAGAACACTTCTGTGACCAGGTGTGTGGAGTTTTCTCCTACACACCAAGCAATTATCCAGTGGACACCAAATGGATGTCCTACAATTCAATTCCATTCTATCTACCTGGAGACAGCATCAGATCCCACGGGAGAAGGACTCAGTCCCACAAGGCTGCCCCCCGGCCCCAACCCAGCTTCAGATGCCAATCACAAGGCCCAGGCTGTGACTTGTGCTTCTGACCAACATGCTACAAATTAGGGTTCCCATGACTGCCCTCATGGTTTCAATAATTTAGGAGGATGGCTCACAGAACTCAGAGAGACACTTAACTTATGTTTACTGATTTATTATAAAGGATAAAGATAACCGCTGGAATAAAGAGGTACATGGGGCAAGGTCTGGAAGGGTCCTGAGTGCGGAAACATTTGTCCTCGTGGAGTTGGAGTCCACTATCCTCTCGGTACAGGGATGCATTCTGTAATCCAGAAGCTCCTCAAACATCATTGTTCGAGAGTTTTTATTGACCTTAATCTCCAGCTCCCCTCACTTTCTGGAAGTTGGTCGATGGGGCTAAAAGTTCCAACCCTTTATTTTTCTGATCACTTGGTCCTTTGAGTGACTGGTCCCAGCCGGAGGCTAAATAGGGACCCCACCCCAAATCACCGCCTGAGCATTATGCCTTTGGCTAACACCTGAGTGTTAGCCAAAGGGGCTCATTATGAATAACAAGAGACACTCATCACTCAGGCAATTCCCAGAGTTCAAGGAGCTCTGGGATAGGAACCTGAGACAGAGACCAAACACACTTTTGATTATACCCCACAGCTGGAGCAGACTAATAGACTTATCTGTAATGATGGTGACACACTCATCAGGGCTTAGGGTGGGCATGGCACTACAGCAATGGAACCATAGTCTTCCAATCATTCATTTCGTAACCATGCATTCCTGGGCATATTGAGTATTGGGCTCTCTACAACATAAGGAAGACAGAAATTAAATAAAACTAGGAACTTTATCCTCAAGAAGCTTGCAGCCAGTGGGAGAGCCAGCTTAGGGAGCCGTCAACACATGCCAGTGTAGACAAGATATTGAAAGGTGATAAAGATGCAGGGGTCTCTGTAGACCTGAGTCTCAGCTGTGATGTTTGGCACTTGGAAGCAGAATGTAATTGAAATGTCTGGCTGTTCCACAAAGTATGGTTTTCTTAGTTTCACTTTAATTATATATGTGCCCTTCTGTCCCTAAAGGGCAGAGAAGCTAATTAATGTGTCACAAGGGTAAATCAGGTAAGACATACAGACATTGAAATGACTGTCATGAAGGAAGATATTGATACTCAGAGTTTCCTAGAAGCTGGAAGCACGACACGCTGTGCAGGTCACACAGGGAAGAACCAGGGTCTGCCAGGAGGCCAAAGGAGCTGGGGAAGTATGGGCAGGGGCCTTTGGTGTGGTTTCCACAGGAAGGAACTGGAAAAACAAGTGGCTTAGGATTGGCTACTTTGAAATTTTTCAACAGATTCTGAGGCATAGAATCTTTTTTTTTTTTTTTTTTGAGACGGAGTCTCGCTCTGTCACCCAAACTGGAGTGCAGTGGTGCAATCTCGGCTCACTGCAGCCTCCGCCTCCTGGGTTCAAGTGATTCTCGTGCCTCAGCCTCCTGAGTAGCTGAGACTACAAGCATGTGCCACCACACCTGGCTAAGTTTTGTATTTTTAGTAGAGATGAGGTTTCACCATGTTGCCCAGGCTGGTCTCGAACTCCTGACCTCAAGTGATCCACCCCGAGGCATAGACTTTTAATTGCCCTTAATTGCCTGGTACCTGACCTGGGGGATGAGGACAGGTACACAGTGGACCAGAGTGTAAGAGCTCAATAAAGGAGGCCTCCATAAAGAAGATAAGGGTTCTGGGCTGGTTGGTTTGCCTATGCAAGGGAGGAAGTCATTCCATCTAGCCCTGGGAAGGGCAGTCCCTCCAGAGTCACCAAGACCCCAGATATCAAAGTATCAAAAGTCTCAGAAAGAAAAGGGCCTGATTAATACAGACGGCCAGTGTCCTTGGTGTGGCTTACTGTCCATCACACCCCTGCTGGCAGAGCCTATCTACATTTCAGGAAACCGGCAGGGGAGAATATTCCCAAAAGCTTTTTCACATCTTGGAGGATGCAACTGTACACAGTGTCATGAAAAACAGATCCCATCAACTACATTCAAGAGCTATGAGATCATATTATTTCAGACAACTTTCAGCTAAGGAACCAGAGAGGAAACTTGGATGTCTGAAGCTCACAACCATCAATTTTGAAAATTTTTAGGGGATTTGGGAAGGATCTTCATTTCCTTCCAGTAGATTCCACAAAACTTCATTCTTCTCTCCGTTAACAGAGTTGCACCATCTGCCTCCTAAAAGGCTGCCATGGACCCTCCACTCTTCCAGCAACTTCATGTCTGTTTCTGGTATTTAATCCTCACAACCACCCATGAGGTGGAAGTCATGTGTATTTTACAGATGAGGAAATTGAAGGGAAAGGTTAAGTAATTTACCCAAGTTTACAAAGCTAGAAACCTGAGGCTCCAGGATCGGTCCCAGAGGGTCTGACTCTACCTTCCTACTTCACAGGGTCCGTCCCACTGTTCTGATTTGATAAGGGTGTGCTCGAGCTGACACGATTTCCTCCAAGTCTTTTTCCAATGGTTCTTTATAATGCATCATGGCCATAGTGGAAGAGGAGGACTCGAACCTGTCCTATTGATCTGCACCAGCTCAAGAAGCCACAGGGTTCCCTGTTCATTGTGTACTTTTATGCAGGACTGTGAGAGAATTCACCACTGGATAATAGCAATGAGCATCTACTTATCAAGTGTCAGGCAATGGGCTCTGTGAATAATATGCTCGTTTGCATGATAGCAGCAGGAGGCGGAGATCGTCTGGTCTAATGTCTAAGAACTCATCCTTATTTCTGGTTTCTGGATACAGTCCATGATACTCCTTGATGTTTCAACCCCACTCCTGTTTGAAGAGGGCATTTATATTTATTAAGTTATTCGTGTGTGCCAGGTGCTTTCCATATATCATCTCATTAAAGTTCAAATCACCTCTGTGAGAAAGGTTGCCTAAATAAGAATGGTTGAGGAGCTTGCCTAGGGTCACACAGCTCATAAAGGTCAGATGCTGGATTCTAACCTAAAAGGGTTGGAATTCTAACCTAGAAAGCCACATTCTTTCCACAGACAAGATCATAAGCTTTAGCTTGAGGTATACCTGGCTGTCCGGGGCTTGATGGCCTAACTTGTCCTTTTTGAATTTTGGTTTGCAGCTGCCCTGTGGGTCCCAGAGAGGTGTTAGTGGGCTGCCTTGGCTCTGACTGGCATTGTCGGTATAACACCACAGCTCCTTCCTCCTCAATTTCCAATACAGCATCCCTCGGTCACCTCTCATTGAAGGAAGATTATGTCAACTTCCAGGTTAAGTGAGGACTTACTGTCATCAAAGTTTGTGCTGGAAACAGTGTCCTGGAAGCCTGGGTGGGGACAGGGGAATGAGGAGTGGCCAAGATCTAGAGGAAGATACATGAACACACCGATAACATAATATCCCTTCAAAATGTCACTCCTAAAATATGAGTTCATTGGGGCCGGGCGCGGTGGCTCACGCTTGTAATCCCAGCACTTTGGGAGGCCGAGGCGGGCGGATCACGAGGACAGGAGATCGAGACCACGGTGAAACCCCGTCTCTACTAAAAATACAAAAAAAAATTAGCCGGGCGTGGTGGCGGGCGCCTGTAGTCCCAGCTACTCGGAGAGGCTGAGGCAGGAGAATGGCGTGAACCCGGGAGGCGGAGCTTGCAGTGAGCCGAGATTGCGCCACTGCACTCCAGCCTGGGCGACAGAGCAAGACTCCGTCTCAAAAAAAAATATATATATATATATATATGAGTTCATTGTGGGTAGGAAGAAAGCAAGATTTTACATTAGCATAAACTGCTGAAGTCCTCATCTGCAGAACACTGAACGCTTACACAGCTTCTGTCTCCAGGATTGCATGCCCTACTCGCCATGTTATGCTGGCTTGACCTGGGTTTCTGGGAAAGCAAAGGCTGAAGCCAATGTGCACATGGGACACTTGATCAGGGAGGACAAGCCCAGGCTGGCAGGAGTTGGGGAGAATAGGAGGGAAGTTCGATTGGGGGAGGACAAACAGGAGATGCATCCCCACATTGGCCACTACTCAGTATCAAGGGCCATCCTTTAAGTCTCACAGGCCACCCTCAGAGTGGCCAAGCACCACTTGGTCTCAGGAGAGTCAGTGCGGGTAGACAGGAGAGAGGAAGAGAGAAGAATTTAACCTGCCAACTCCCAGCCCCGGTAGTCAAAGTTCCTAACGTGGCAGTTAATATTTCAGACACATTCCACCTGTGTGTGTGGTGTGGCAGCACCCCGAGTTCGCAGCAGTAATCCATAAGGGCAGTAAGTCCTTGCCTTCCTTGTGAGTTCACTTGAGCCGGGTGGGAGCTGACCTTTTCATTTCTACAGGGCCCTTACTTTGTCCTGTCCCCCTGGGGACACATTTTCCCCTGGAACCATGCTTTTTAACCAAGCAGAGCCTGTGTTGACAGGGACAGAAAGCACAGACTCCAAAAAGGGTTCCTGGAAGTGATGCGGAGAAGGATCAATCCCACTTCCACCCCTGACTCCTCAGACGCACTTACTCTAGCTGTTGGGAATGTGGCACCATATGTTGGCCATTGACTGATCTTGGCTCAGTTTTCCACAGGCCATTCACTGTTCTCACAGGCCAGTTGCTTCTGTGTGGAAAGTACATGAAGTACATGTCAGAGCAGTGGATCCTGCGGTCACGTGCCTATTGTTGCGTGTATTTTGCTATTAAATTGATTCATTGGTGTCTTTGTCTGTTTGGGTTGCTATAACAAAACACCATTGACTAGGTGGCTTATAAACAATGGAAATTTATTTCTCATAGGTCTGGTGGCTGGGATATTTAAGGCCAAGGCACCGGTAGTTTCATTGTCAGGTGAGACCCTGCTTCCTGGTTCACAGCCTGTCTTCCTGCTGTGTCCACATGATGGAAGGGGCAAGGGAGCTCTCTGGGGTCTCCTTTCTAAGGCCACTGAGTCCATTTATGAAGGCTCTACCCTCATGACCTAATGACCTCTCCAATTCCCTGTCTCCACATCACCTTAGGATGAGGGTTTCAATGTGCGAATTTTCAGAGAAACCCAGACATTCAGTCTGCAGCACTTGGTAAATTCGTTTCCTGGGCCTTCCCAAACAAAGTTTCAAAAATTGGACGGTTTGTTACAACCAAAATGGATTTTTTCCCAAACCTGGGGCTAAAAACCTGAAATCCACCTCTTCATGGAGTTGGTTCCCCTTGTAGGTTTCGAGGGAGATTGTTCCAAGCCTGTCTCCTCTCTGGTGGTTTCAGCAATGCCTGGTATTTCTTGGCATGCAATCCCATCCCTCCAGTCTGCCATTGTCCTCCCATGGTCGTGTCCCTCTGTGTGTGTCTGTGCATCTTCCCCTTGTCTTATGAGGGTTCTAGTTAAGCTGGCCCACCCTCATCCAGTATGACCTCACCTTTACTTGATTATATTTAGGAAGGTTCTATTTCCAAGTAAGGTCGCATTCACAGATACCAGGGGTTAGGCCTTCAACATGTCTTTTGGGAGGGCACAACTCAACCTGAAGCACTTGGTCTGGAAGGAAGATCATGTAAAGGATTACTCAGTCAACCTTGAGCTGGTAATGCTGGCAGAGACAGTAGGGACTAGAAAGGCAGATTCACACCCACAGTGGGTATGGTGAACATAGATGGGTGCTCCTCCATGGTGGAAGGCGTCCAATGCCATCGACCTTTCGCCAAGTGACTAGTTGGTCTCCTCAAGGCATGGTACCATTGAAGGCCCCACATTGGCCCTTGCTGCTGACAAGTTGGGTGTTCTGCTGTAGCTGCAGCTGGTTGAGACTTTATGATGAAGAGTTCATGCCTTTGAGCTCACACAAAGCTACTCACGTTGCTGTCATGGCATCCACATCATGGGAAGCCATAGGGCAGCAAGCATGCATAGGAGAGATACTGGCTGGCATGGCAGTAGGAACAGTCCTGTCCAGCTGTGGTTCAGCAGCTCTTCTGGTGGCATCAACACACAGCACAAAGATGTGCATGCTGTGTGTTCAGATCCACAGTTGTACCACACAGCCCCTGCCCAGCTTTCCTTGTCCCCAGTCTTCCAGTCTTGTCCCTTCCCAGTCCTGTCCAACTCATTTCTTTTCCAAGACCCAGGAGTCCACGCATATCTGTACCTTAGGCCTTCTGTCTTACTGTATGAAGCAAATAATGAGTTCTGCCCACCTGGAGGACTTTCCTTCATCCCTGTCAGGGCTGCAATGTGGCAGTCACCCATTTCACCTACCAGCAGCACATGGCACCAGCCTGCCTTCAACCTCGGCCAGTTTAGGAAAATGCCACAGAGATGAAGCCAAGAAATAAATCACTGACTTCTGTTCCTTCCTCCTCTGATCTCTAGCAGGTGTGAACCAAAGTGTATTTCCGGGGGAAGGATAGTCTATTAATGTGGCCCATACTGTCCAGCCTCCTGGAGCACAGAGCAGTGGACAAACAGAGCTGAGTGTATCTTGGGGGCAAATGGAACACTCTATGCATATAAAAAACACTCGCATGTACTCCATAAATATGTAAAACATTATGTATCAATAAAAGAAACAAATCTAGCTCAAACAGTAAACACTCCTGCCACTCCTGAAACTGACATTTCCTTAAGAGGACATCCAACTGTGACCTAAACACAATGCATCCTGTTCCCTTCCAGAAGCTGAGGTGTCCAAACTCACAGAGGGTCCCTTTGACAGCTGGTAATGGCTCCCAGAGTCTCTTCCTGGAAGGCACATTGAGCCTGGCAGGCACCCAAGGGGGCACGAATCTGACCTCTCTGGGGATTGCTGTCAGCTGCTGCAGATGGAAGGTGCTGCCTATGCGGCATCTCACCACGGAGCTCCCATTCCTCAGCAACCCCCCATACCTGCTGGCCAAACTGGGGGAATTGAGACATGAGGGACTTTGACCTGAATCCTAAGTAAAATTACTCCAAAATCTTTGAAAATTTGAAACAACAAATCATCCCATCTCCAAAAAAAGAAAAACACAAAAAAACAAACAAAAAAAACCTACCCTTTGAAGCTCAGTCTCTTTCTGTCTCCCTACACAGGAAGGTGACATAGCAGGTTCCTTACAGTCAGGGAGAAATTGGAATGGAGAGATGGGGACTTGGTTAGGCTATCCTCCGTGCTGGTGGAGACAGCTGTGTGTCTGTGTCCTGTCTCTCCAGTAGTCGGGGGAGACACTGCCCCACTAGTTTGCCCTCGGCTGGAGCCACCCTGGGTATTGAACACTAAAGCATAAATAAGGCTCAGAAAGAATTGTTAGCTTGGGGCACAGTAGGCTTTCTTTCCCAAAGATGGCTGTAACAATATTTGTCACCCCAATGCTGTCTTATTGTGTGAGTGACTTGGGCACTCCTTGCAGTGAGGGTGCATCTGTGTCTCCGCCCCTTGCATCTGAGGATGCTTGTTGCTGTGTCCACCAATAGCATGAGACAGAAGTGATGAGCTGACCTTCAAGGCTTGGTCAGAGAAGTTCTTGCAGCTCTCTGGGGACCCCTGCTCCCTGGACTGCCCTTCTCTGCCCATTCCCACTCAGGACCAGAATACCACACTCTGAGAATCTGGGCCACACAAAGGGGCCACAGGTAGGTGCTCTGGTCTCAGAGGAGTGCCCCCCACCCCCCACCTCAGCCATTCTGGCACAGGCTGTGGACAGTGAGTGAGGAAGCCACCTGGAAAGGGGCCCGCAGCCCTGGCTGTCTGCCTCGTCCCAGGCATTCCACTCTTCCCAGCTAGCCCCAGTCACCAGGGAGCAGAGAAAGGCCTTCCCAGGCCCTGATTCCCGACCCATGGATTCCTGAGCATAAGGAAGTGACTATCTTATGCCATTGACTTTGGGGTGGTTTGCATGGAGCAACTGTGGGCTCCTTTCCAGGTGGCTTCCTCACTCACTGTCCACAGCCTGTGCTGGAATGGCTGAGGTTCGGGTGGGCAGGGGGCGATCCTCTGAGACCAGAGCACCTACCTGTGGCCCCTTTGTGTGTCTCAGATTCTCGGAGTGTGGCATCCTGATCCTGAGTGGGAATGGCCAGAGAAGGGCACTCTAGGGAGCAGAGGTCCCCTCTCTTTGCAGCAACAAGTCAGGTCTTGTAGAAGCCCCTCTCCAGCTCCAGTTGTTTCTGATATCCCTGGGGTGCTTGTAGGTGGTCAAGATGAAGTCAGAGTGTGAGGTGCCTGAACTGGGAACTCATCCCTGTGTTCAAGATACCTGTGGTGGCAGCAGGTGCCATCAATGGCATGGCCTGCAAAGGCAACTGGAGCTCTGGGGCTCGAGGGTGCCATGGAGGAGGACTGTCATGCCTCTCACCTGGGAGAAGCTATCACTGCCTGGAAGATGCAGGCTGACCTGCTCAGAGCCTGCAGGAGTCCATAGGAACCAGCTCCCAGGGCAGCCAACTTTGTCAGCTTTGTCACTGGAGACAAAGGGGGTGGCAAAAAAGAGAGACGGGAGCCAAGTTCTAATTCAGACAGGTACCTCCGCAGATCTACAGGATCTCCAAGGCTGCTTAGTCCTGGCTTCGTTCCAGCCCTGGCCAGGATCGTTTAACTAGAATTCATTTTCTAAGCACCCCAGAGATACAAAAATGAAAGGAGAGGGTTTGTAAAGGACCTAACTTGCCATATTGGAAAGGGGACCTAAAGTCACTGGCTTATCAGGCTGCATTTGCATTCATGGCCTGGTCAAACCTGGTCCTGTGGGCCACGGCTGCATGAGCGGAACACTGGACCTCTATGTGGAAGGTCAGGCTATGGACTCAGCTCTGCAACGGAGCAGTCTTGTGCCTATGCACTAGCCCATCATGCCATGATACCACTCAGCACAGACAAGGATGCCTAAATGTAAGTTGGAGCGCAGCATTTTCAAAGGCTTGCTGTGAGGAGTCCTACCTCTGGCAAACCCACTCAGTGAGTTTGGGCTGCACCTGTCCTCTGAGCGGCAGCCTCAGACCTGCAGTGATTCGCAGCTCTATGTGCTATCACGAGCTGCCCCGGCCTCTGGAGAAGACTCCATTCTGCTGTCCAGCCTGCCTCAAAGGCTGAGGATGGGGGAGGTAAAGGAGCATGCTCAGTAGGCAAATCAGATTCTTTCTCTAGGAAAATTTGAACTAAGGTATAAGGGGGCTCAGGACAGCTTTTGATGCTAGCAGTAGCTGGAAGCTGTCAGTCCTTTGGGGCTGTGTGCACTGATGAGGAAGAGGAGAGCTCTGCTGCAGAGTGAGGCTGGAGGCTATCACAGAGCGAGCACGCAGAGCAGAGAGACTAGAGGAAGTAGCCCCGAGGACAGTGCAAGAGCTGCGAAAACCACTGCTCCTGGCTCCTGATGGATTTTCACTCCCAGTTCCTGCAACTGGGAAAGGCCTGGAGACCCCCACCTGGGCTTCATCAGATAGTCACCTTATTGAGCTTGAGGGGCTTCTGTTTCTTGTGACCATCACTGTCTCCCTCAGACACCCATGTGTCAGAACACTCAGAAACTTCTAGGCTGGGCTTCCTGATGTGTCCCAAGAATGTGCAAACCTTATTTGCTCATTGTAGGAGGCTGGATCACAGACAGGAGGACCTGAGGTGGTGTTTGTCTGCCGAGAGGATACAGCATTATTCTCTGGGCCCTGCCATTTACTTGGTGACGACAATCTTCAGAGAAATACCTGGGCTCGAGATATCAGCAACCTTTCCTAAATCACCCCCAGGATGTTTGCTAAATATAAGGAAACCTGGCAGAACAAGTTCTCCCCATAACCCAACAATCAGTCCTTCAGGCCTGGAATCATCCTTGAGCCACGGCTCGCCATTTCCCAGTTCTTTGCTCAGTATGGGAAAACAAAAGAGCACCCAGACACCCCAAAATGCAAAGTGGCAAACTAGCTAAGTTCCCGGGGTGAAAACAGCCATAGGGATAGAAGGAGATGACTGGCCTCAGTGCTGGGCAGCTCAGGGGTGTATTTTGTCATGACTGAAGGGGACTGAGAGGAGTGTGTGTGACATGGAGGGACGTGGCATCTGCTGGTGACCTGCTGTGTGCAGGAATTGTGCTTGGCACTCTGTCATTCCTGCAAATCCTCACCATACCCTGATGACGTAGGTACTACAGGAACCCCAGTTCTGAAGGTCATCTAAAACGAGAGGCAGCCAGGATATGAACCCATGTCTGTCTGCCCCAGAGCCTGTGTCTGTCCTCCTGGGCCACACTGCCTCTATCTGCCAATGGAGTGCACCCAGTCCTCACTTAGCTGTCTTGCAAGCTCCTGGGGCCAGTCAGAGCAGGGGCAACCTTCGAAAGCCTCTGCTTCCCACCTGCCTGAAGTCAAGCCTCTTGGGCCGTGGACAGAGAAGGCAAGTGTGCCCTGCCTGGACCTATGCTGGGGGCAGACAAATGTCCCAGCCCTGCAGGTGCCCTTGCTTCCTGTCTATCCCCTACCTCTAGGGCTCACGCTGAGCCTGACCTCTGCCCAGGACTGGCCCTTTGTTTCATCTTCACTGTTTCCACCTCTCCATCTTCCTTTTCTTCTCTCAAACATTTATTTAGCAACAGGTAATATAGCAGCAACTGTCCTCTGAGGATATGGAGGTGAACCGCCATTATCTAAAATCAGAAGATGAAACTGACAAGAAATAGACAAAGTACAGTATAGACAAAAGAGCCAGGGGATGTGGTATAGTGTTCATGGCTGCCTTGGGCTAATCTAGAACACAACCTGTGTATTACAGAAGAATCTCCTGGTGGGGAGGAAGCCTGGTTAAAGAAATTCAGATTCCTTGGCCCCACCCAGACCCTCTGCTTCAATACCTCTGAAAACTTGGGAGTGTGTGGCAGCTTTACAAATACCGGAAGGACTTACCATAGGGTAGAAGGACTGGACTAGAGATTGCAATGGAACCAGGCTCTGTGGGCAGAAGGAGAAGCAGTCCTTCAACCCAGAGAGGAAAATGCAAACCCAGGCTGGACAGCCACGGTATCAGTCCAGGGGCCCTGGGGAGTGGAGCCACCGCCACCGTGAGCATGGTGGAAATGCAGCTTGCCTTATTGGAGTTAAGTCTTACCCACGTGCTGGGGAGTAAAGATCTGGAAGGGGAGCCACCAACCAGCCTGCCTTAGACATGGTGTGAGTAGCCACATGGGAGCACGTCAGGAAAGCCAGGAGGCCAATAGCATGTCCAGCCAGCAAAGTGACTGCAGCAGGGAGCTCAGGGAGAAGCTTTTGAGGAGCTGATGCCTCTGGTGGCAGCTGCCCCTCTGGGTCTGAATAGGTATCTGGTTGTTAGCCTGGGGCACTCTTGGCCAGCAGTGGCTGAAGGCAGGAAGAAGAGCTGGGTGCAGAGCATAGTGTGCGGGTGGGAGACACGGAGCATCCTGCATCTGTCTGTCGCCACGTCTGAGCAAGATGGCCTTCTCAGAGTCATGGCAGCCGCTTCACTCCTGCCTCTCACATATCTCACAAGTTCCTCTTTTGTTCACCCTTACCCAAAACTATCCTACTAGGGCAAGAGATTCTAGGAAACATTGTTGCAGCCTGGCCAAGTGTCCAGGGCCCATCCAGCACTCCCACTGGTGGGTTTGCAAGGGTGCAAGGACTGGCAGGAGAATTGGATTGGGAAGACAAATGAGTCAGCCTGAAGCTCTGAGCCTGACTCCAGTGAGGACCCACTTTCCTTTCAGAAATTCCTGCCTGGTGGTCCTAAGGGGTGGAATTTAAGTGAGCCACACACATGCACCCACACACACATGCACACAGACACAAATATAGAGACACACTCACACAGAGACACACATAAATACATACACACACAGACATACATATACTCACATATACACAGGCAGAGACACACACACAGACACAAACACAGAGACACACATAAACACATGCACACAGAGACATACATATACTCACATATACACAGGCAAAGACATGCACACAGACACAAACACAGAGACACACACAGTCACACATAAAGACATACCCAGAAACACACAGATAAACACACACATTTATATACACACACACATAAAGAGACACACATACACACAAAAACATACACTCAGACTTGCACACAGACATACAGAAACACACTCATACATAAAGACACACAGATAAACACATACACACATACACAGACACACAGAGATACATACATAAGTAACACAGACTTACACTCACACATACAAATCAGCACACAGACACACACACACACAAACACACACAGACTCACAGACACACTAAAGACACACACACCCATAGCCATACACACACTCACACACACAGATATACAGACTCAGACATACACACATATACACGGACACAGACACAGTTACACACACAGACACAGACATACACACAGAGACACACATAGACACATACAGACAGACACATACAGACACACATGGATGCACACACTCACACAGACACACAGGCCAACACACTCACATGCATGCCTCTGCTGCCTCCCTGGCCCCTGATCTTGGAACTCCACAGCCCCGGCCTCCTGGCTCCAGTGCCTGTCTCCCTTGTCCTCCTGTTTCCCAACTTCAGGAATCCCACCCAAGAACCTCCTTTGCCCTGCTTTCCACCTGGAGAAGGTCTAGTTCCCTACCACACCCAGCTGGAATATTAGCTCCTGCACAAGACTTCCCTCAGCCACAGCTAGCAGAGCAGTCAGTGGCTCCCTGCCAGCACGGACACACTTCAGATGCACCGCCATTAGATCACAACACACAATCTCAGCCTTCATGAAACTCTTCCACCCACCTTTGGCCACCACTCTCTGAAGGAAAAATTCACTGTATTCATCTCACCCAAGAGAGACATAGTACGTCATTCGGTAAACATAGATAAGTGGGTACTTTTCAGGTGATGCTTCTTCCATAGTCCTGTACATTTTAATCAGTTGATTTTAATGTCAGTCAATTATTAATAGCTGGAGTTGTTGGTGAAAGTTACTCCCTGGGAAGGAGTCATGGTGAGATGTTCACGGCTGGAAGCCTCCCCCGTGACCAGACTTTCCACCCCACCTGCTCTCTGGGGTGGGAAGCTGGGGTGGAGGCAGATGGAACCACACATATAGACCAGAAAGTGGCAAGCGGCAAGCACTTGATTGAAACCTGCTTCTGCTCTGCTTCCCACCCCCCGCCCGAAAGGGAAGCCTCCCTTCGGTTTTCCATAAGGAGTGTCTGTGTTTCGTCACCAGACAACTCTTACTCATTGAAGGGTGCGTAGGAGTTGGCAGGAAAAACTCCACTATGAAATTTCCTAGCTTCGTAAGGAAAATGCCTCCTCTATGAACAGAGGCTCTAGTTTAGAGCCTGAAAGAGGCAATGCCAGATTTTAAGAGTAACCTCTGGTTAAATCAAAATAGAATAGGGAATGAACATTTTTTTAGCTTACAACAGACCAGACCTTAGGAATTTTAGCAAATGTTGTGTAAGTTAATTTTAATAACCTTATAAATGGCCACAGTTGAGGAAGCCAAGGCCCAGGGATGTTAAATAACTTTTCTCAGGATGGCCAGGGAGAGCACAGTTCCTTTCATTCTCTACATCCCATGGCGGCTTCAAAGGCTTTCAGACAAAATTGTATGCTTGCACAGTATAGGATGCCCAGCAGTGACCTTCTCTTTGCTACAGAATTGGACTTAACTTGCTTAACAGAACAAATGAGAATTTTTTGAAATAATTTCTAGAAACAAAATTCTTTTTTCATTTTTTGAGACATAGTTTCATTCTGTCGCCCAGGCTAGAGATGCAATCATTGCTCACTGCAGCCTTAATGTCTTGGGCTCAAGCAATCCTCCCCTCTTGGCCTCCCAAAGTGCTGGAATTACAGGCATAAGCCACCATGCCTGGCACAGGAACAGAACTCTCAAGTGACATATTCTTGGGTTTTGCTGTCTTTCAGGTCTCAGGGACATTGACTATAAATAGAGAAGCCATTCATGAAGCAAAATGACCAAGGAAGATGCCTGGTAATTTAAATTCTTCTTGGGAAGAATGTAACAGTGTTAATTTTTTCACTTATTCTTTTCCTTCTTGCCTACCATATTTTTTTCAACTTTGAGTAAAAATGTAATAAGTTGTATTGCAATTTTTAACAAGCGTCACCCACATCAATATTGAAGGGTCAGTTGCTTCACAAATTTACCAAACAATACTCTTCACCAAAACACTATTGTGGGAAAGGGACCACCTCAACCAAGAGCCCCTCAAAACCAAATCCCCAGTGGGTTACATCACCCCATAACCTCTTCTTACTCATCTTCTTCATATCCACTTGTCCTTTTACAATGTTCCACTATACTTGTTGGTATAAAGATCAGTAATCCATGGTTCCAGACTTTGAGGGGCTTGTGAGAGAAAGACATGGCGTGCTGTGGACCAACACAGTTGAGGTACAAGTGTCCCTGGAGCACAGAAAGGGAGGAACTACATCTCCCCAGGGGAGTTCCAGAAGTTGCCACAGACTGTGACCTGGGCTTTGAAGGGTGAGTAGGAGTTGGCAGGGGAAGGAGAGGAGGAGAATGTGGAAGGACTGGGAGCAGTCATGGCCTGAGGGGAGACAGGGCCCCTTGACACAGAGATGGCATCTATGGCCATGCAACTCGGAAGGTCTCCTGGGCAGGCTGTGTTGGCCAGAGAAGAGCAATGGGCTCCATGGATCCTGGGTCACTTCAACAGTCAGCAACCACACAGGAGAGAGGGCCTCCAGACTGAAACCTACCAACTGTGGGAATGTGAGGCTGAGGTCAAGTAAAATCAGAACGTGAAGAAGTGAGAAGGGCACTGGGTGGGTTATCCACATGGAGGCTGTGATCACCAAGGCCTGGGACAGGGGTAGAGGACGAGAGGAAGACAGGGAGCTGGCCCTGAAGTCCTCAGGATGAGGAAGAAGGAGGGTGGGTAACAAGAAGGAGCATGGAGGCATGAGGGGCTAGGGGTTTTAGAGAAAAGGGGGAGAAGTGGTTGAGAGACAGAAAGTAGAGCAAGGAGGACACAGCCCCTACCACTAGGCGCAGGCTATGTTGAGTATGAGAAAAGAAAAGGCATTGCTCATGTGGGCTTCAGAGAAAGCAGAGACCTTGGGGGACAGAGAAGTTTCTGTTAGGACAGGGAGGGGATATGCAGAGAACAGGTTGAAGACAGAAGGGCATCACTGTTGGACCTGGAATTCCAGGGGTACAGTGGGAGGCCAAGGACATGCATGGGGAGCAGGGCTGGAGGATGTTGGACACCCTGCAGGGCTTGTGTTTCTGCAGGTGGCTGAGGAAGACAGGGATGGGGATGCTGGAGGATCGGTCCTGATTATGTCTTCAGGGAAAGAGGGAAATATTAAGTCCAGATGGCATGGGGCCATTCTTTCCTGCAGGGCCCCATCCTTTCACAGAGGGCTGTTCTCCCAGGCAATGAGATGCTTCTGGCACCACCAGGCTCTGCTCTCTACCAGCACAGGTGGGTCACAATAGCCAGGGGTGAGCTGTGCAGTGGAGTGGCTCTGCAGGAGCCCAAGACTCGAGGGGAGGATGAAGGCTTTTGGGATGAGGCGTTGTCTGTGCTGTATCTTCAATGTATCAGAAGGTGTTAACCAGGTGAAGAGGGTTGCAGGCAAAGGGAAGAATGCCTGCAAAAACCCAAATTCCTGAAATGCCACTCTACGATCAGTTTGACCTCACCAGCTCATGTGTGGAGAGGCGAGTGATGCATCTGGGATGCCAAGGTGAGAAGTGGTCACCTAATAATATAAGGCCCAGGGAGTTCCAAAACAGGGTTGAGAACAAGATGAACAACTCACACATCCAGTTTCTCTTTCACCATTTTCTTCCCTGTAGAGTCACGTCGCATCTAAGCCCCAATGGGGAACTTATTCATTCTTGGCCTGCACCTGGCAGGACTGATGAGACTTAAAGGAGATAATTATGTGTTGCTATGGACTGAATGTTTCTGTCCTCCACCCCCTAAAATATGCTGATGCCCTAACCCCAATGTGATGGTATGCAGAGATGGGGTCTTTGGATGAGGTCATGAGAGTGTAGCCCCTATGATGAGATCAGCACCCTTATAAGAGGCAGAAGAGTCCAAAGCACACTTTTTTTCTCTCTCTCTCTCTCTTTCTCACTCTTTCCTCCCACCATATAAGCACCTAGCAAGAAGGTGGCCATCTACAATGAGAGCCCTCACCAAACACTAGATCTACCAGCAGCTTGATCTTGGATTTCCCAGCCTCCAAAACTATAGTAAATACATTTCTTGTTTAAGCCACCCAGTCTATGGCGTTTTGTTATAGCAGCCCAAATTGACAAAGACGTGTGAATGTTCTTTGTAAACCATAAAATGCTATGCATATGTTTATTATTCATGGTTGGGTGTTTGAGTCATTTCCAGCTTGTAAATACTATATTATAAAGATTCCTGTGCAAATAGATTTTGGGTTATTTTTGAGGTCTATTTTCCACAGCATGATTGCCGGGCCAAAGAGTGTGGTCTCTTTTATGGTTAGTGTTTTAGCTCCTACTTTATGGCTCTGTTTTCTTACATTATCTCAATTGATGCCAAGTTGAATTTCAGCATATTGGTTTATCTTATGTTTACTATAAAAGTCATTTGAGGAAGGAGAGCAGGAAAAGTTGTTTGCTTTTTTTTTAACCTGTAACACAAGTTCATAGAATGAGGGCTGAATATTCTGATTTGGATGAGCTTTCTCTAGAAACAATGCCACAAATGCATCCAGATGAATGTAACCATATTTACAATCCATTTAGACTCATTTAGAGCTCAGTACCTTCCTAGCTAGGTCACTTTGAACAAATTATTTAACTTCTCTAAGCCCCAGTCTCCTCATTAGAAAATGGAAAAAAAACCTACTTCTTTGAGATCATTTTGAGGTGCTTTTTGATAAGATATTTTGTTGAGTTCTTAGACTGTTACTTGGCCCATAATAAGACTGCTGTAACAACTTGCTGAGGTTTTAGATTGGACTACATGAAGTCATCATTTTTATACATTTAATGTCAAACATCAGAGAGTTCAAATAGCTCAGCCCGTTTTTTTTTTTCAACAAGAAGAAAGAGTTTAACTTTTCTTTCAGCAGCTCTTTGATATCATCAGAGACCCAGGCTCTTTCAAAATCACTACTCCACTATCCATAATTCTTTTTTTGCTTTTATTATTATTTGTAATCAGCATATTATAATTGTACATATTTGCATTGTACAGTGTGATATTTTGACACATGTATACAATGCATAATGATCAAATGAGGGTAACTAAAATATCCAACGCCTCAAGCACTTATCATTTCCTTGTGTTGAAAACAGAAAATCTGCTCTTTTAGCTACTTAGAAATATTCAATAAATTGCTGTTAGTCACAGTCATCCTACAGTGCTATACAACACTAGAACTGATTTCTCCTATCTAGCTGTAACTTTGTATTCATTAACTGAACTTTGTCAGCCTGTTTTTATTAATCCCAAAATAATCATCATTTTTGTTGTCACCCACAGTCCATCTTCCCCTCCTCTTTGGCTAAGCGCACCTGAGGCTACGGAATACTCTCCAAAGACCCTTAGGCAACCAACTGAAGGGCATTGACTACAAATTCTGAAGCCTTCCTGACACCGATCTTCCTGAGAATGAGTCTAAAGTCAAAGCCCTTGGCCCACATCCATTGCCCCCATCCTCTCACAATGACATTCTCTCACCTTAAAAATTGAGAATTGCATACCCCAAGGTGTCAAATCCCCCAGAACACCAAGTAAGAGGCAATCCAGAATTCTGGTGGCAGAAATCCTGCTTTGATCAAGACACTAAAAGTCCTTGAATCCACCCAAAACAAGGGCTATCTTTGAGATAAAAGTTAACCTTGTATCTAATAACTATTGATCAACATTTAAAATGTCCATTGATTTGAGCAGTTGTGTACTAATACTAACTGTATGGATAACTCAATTCAAAAGAAAAATTTTTTAAACATTTATGGTCACCAAAATTTTTTTAAATTTCTATTATACACATTCCCAACATTAAAGATGAACTTGCTATGTTTGTTTGTTTTTGTAATAGATAATGGTGGGTATCAAATTATTTGGGTATTTGTATTCCATTTGTGTGTAGGCTGTTTTTTTTTGTTTTTTTTTTTTGAGACAGAGTTTCACTCTTGTTGCCCAGGCTGTGCAATGGCATGATCTCGGCTCACTGCAACCTCCACCCACTGGGTTCAATCAATTCTCCTGCCTCAGCCTCCCAAGTAGCTGGGATTACAGTTATGCACTACCACATCCAGCTAATTTTGTATTTTTTTTAGTAGAGACAGGGTTTCTCCATGTCGGTCAGGCTAGTCCCAAACTCCTGACTGTCAGGGAACCTGCCCCGATAGTCATGTAGGTTCTTTTCTATTTTCCCTAAGCGTTGGCTGGTTTGAGAAATAAAGGGACAGAGTACAGAAGAGAGAAATTTTAAAGCTGGGCATCCGGGGGAGACATCACA
This sequence comes from Hylobates moloch, assembly GCF_009828535.3. Classification (NCBI taxonomy): domain Eukaryota; kingdom Metazoa; phylum Chordata; class Mammalia; order Primates; family Hylobatidae; genus Hylobates; species Hylobates moloch. Next base: position 118,560,911 of record NW_026652276.1, read on the forward strand.
TGTCAGCAGGTTCCATGATGCCCCACAAGCTGCAAAACCAGCAAGTTTTTATTAGGGATTTTCAAAAGGGGAGGGAGTGTACGAATAGGGTGTGGGTCACAGAGATCATGTATTTCACAAGGTAATAGAATATCACAAGGCAAGTGGAGGCAGGGCGAGATCACAGGACCACAGGACCGGGGCAAAATTAAAATTGCTAATGAAGTTTCAGGCACCACTGTCACTGATAACATCTTATCAGGAGACAGGGTTTTGAGAGCAACCAGTCTGACCAAAATTTATTAGGCGGGAATTTCCTCTTCCTAATAAGCCTGGGAGAACTATGGGAGACTAGGGTTTATTTCACCCCTACAGTCTCGACCATAGAAGACGACCACACCCAAGGGGGATGTCTATAGACCCACCCCCAGGCGCATTTTCTCTTTCCCAGGGATGTTCCTTGCTGAGAAAAAGAATTCAGTGATATTTCTCCCATTTGCTTTTGAAAGAAGAGAAATATGGTTCTGTTCCACCCGGCTCACCAGCGGTCAGAGTTTAAGGTTATCTCTCTTGTTCCCTAAACATTACTGTTATCCTGTTCTTTTTCCAAGGTGCCTAGATTTCATATTGTTTAAACACACATGCTCTACAATTTGTGCAGTTAACGCAATTATCACAGGGTCCTGAGGTGACATACATCCTCCTCAGCTTATGACGTGACAGGATTAAGAGATTAAAGTAAAGACAGGCATAGGAAAGCACAAGGGTATTGATTGGGGAAGTGATAAGTGTCCATGAAATCTTCACAATTTATGTTTAGAGATTGCAGTAAAGACAGGCATAAGAAATTATACAAGTATTAATTTGGGGAACTAATAAATGTCCATGAAATCTTCACAATCCATGTTCTTCCGACATGGCTTCAGTTGGTCCCTCTCTTTGGGGTCCCTGACTTCCCGCAACACCTGATCTCAGGTGATCTGCCCGCCTCAGCCTCCCAAGGGCTGGGATTACAGGCATGAGCCACCGTGCCCAGCCATTGTAGGCTGTTCTTGAATTGCTATAAAGAAATACCAGAGGTTGGGTAATTTGTAAAGAAAAAAGGTTTATTTGGCTCCTGGTTCTGCAGGCTATACAGGAAGCATGGCACGGGCATCTGCTCAGCTTCTGGGAAGGCTTCAGAAAGCTTCCAATCACGCCAGAAGGTAAAGGGGGAGCAGGCATCTCACATGGCAGGAGCGGGAGCAAGGGAGAACGATGGGGAAGATGCCACACACTTTTAAACAACCAAATCGTGTGAGAAATCAGTATCACGAGGCGAGCACCAAGGGGATGGTGCTATACTATTTGTGAGAAATCCACCATCATGATCCAATCACCTCCCACCAGGCCCCACCTCCAACACTGGGGATTACATCTCAACATGAGATTTGGCTGAGACAAATATCCAAACCATATCACCACTGTTACATTTTAAAGGAGAAATATAATTATTTTTATTTAAAATGTCCATGTTCACATATTAGCATAAAGGGCATCCTTTGCCACTGCTTAAACTTACCAAAAATTTTAGATGTTGACTTAAAAACACACACAAAAGATATATACTTTTTCAAAATTCATTTTGAGGGTAAAAAATATGAAGGACCATTGTCCTAGAGAAACTTGGCCAAAGGTGGGGACAGAGAGGAGGCAAAGGTGTCCTTTCCTTCCTCCGAGATGTGCCCTGGCAGAAGCCACTGCTGGTTTGGAGGGAAGAAGTCCAGTGAGAATTCAGCAATGGGATGAGTGATACCTTGTCTCCCAGGCTGGGGAGGGGAGCCATGAGCTCCCCCAGAGCAAATGGGCAGAGAGAATTCTGGAATTCCATTAAGCAGCAGATAAGAAAAACAGGGAACTTTGTCCCCCTTCTACCAAGCACTCACAACCAGGGCTGTCTTCTCTTCCTTTCCGCATTTCCCCCAGCCTCCCCAGATGCCCTGGCTTAGAGAGATCTGCTCTCATGAGCCCACACTGTTTCTCAAGCTCTCCAAAGTTTCCAGGCATCCTGTACCCACAGAAAAAAGCCTCCACCTCTTTGTTGAAATTCGAGGTCATTGGAGACTGCTTAGCTTTCACCACCCAAACAGATTTCACTTGCCTTCTTGCTCCTGACCATGCTCACATCGTTCCTCACACTGCAGCGTCCTACCTGGGAAAAGCCCTGCAGGCCCAGTGAGAACATTCTCCTTTCCACAAAGCTGTCTGGATGCCCAGCTAACTGGAGTTCAGAGTCAGGCCCCAGAGAGTCTTAAAAATGCATGATCTGGCTTTCTCCGCCATCGTGGTGTGGGTGGGTGACTCCATTTCTAGCCATTTCTTCTCACAAGACTTTCAAGGTCAAGCGATTCCTGGCCAAGAAACAAAAGCAAAATTGTCCCATTTCCCAATGGATTCAGATGAAAACTGGTGATAAGTCAGGTGCAACTCCAAGAGGAGACAAGCTGGGTCTGTAAGGAATTGCACATGAGATCGCACACGTATTTATGCTGCATCAAGGTCATCATCGCCATGTCAAGCTGAAAATGTCACCACTATCTGGACGCTTGGACATGTTTTACTGGGAATATATTTTTTCTCTTTGTTTATATGTTCTGCACTAGTCAGATGGGTTCATTAATAAATTTGTGAGAACTTTCATCAAAAAAAAAAGTATGCATATCTGCAGGACCTGGGGAAGATGGGGACTGTCACATGAGGAGCAGGGCAGGGTGTGTGGGCTCAGGAGAGGGGTTAGAGGCAGTGCCTTAGGTGGCTCTCTGGTCAGTACTTTGAGGCCATATCTAAGGGATTCCCAAGGCATTGCTGTTGGGAAGGATGAGACGAGAGGAGTTTGTGACAGCCACTTAGCCTCCTCCAAACTTTCTCCCCAGAAACCATTCTTATAGGTCTCACATCCTCAGACCCCAGCAAGTTCAAAGAGTTCAGCCTATTATTGTTAATCTGATGATAACCACCACAGTTGTTCTCACCACAACTTGATTATCTTCATTCCACTTCGCTAAGCGCATTCTGCTTACCAAGAAAACAAAGGCACTGACCTTCCCCTGGCCCCTCTTTCCACAGTCTAATGCAGGCCCTTCCCTCTGTCCCTTCCCCATCAGTTTCAGAGAAACAGGTGCGCTGCCCTGTCCGTTGGGACCTGCAGCCCTGCCTTCCCAATACATCTCTCCCACAGTCCTTCTGTTCTTCCTCGGTTTGCCTTTATATTTAACATTTTCCTGCCTACTCTCTTCCCTTTTTATAATGAAAAACCCTCTGAAGTCTCTCCCATTCTTTGGAAAACAAACAAAACAACCCTTTAATTCCCAATTCCCCATCTACCAACTGTATCTCTCCTTCCCTTCTCAGCCACACCTCCAGAAGTTCCCATCTTTAGGGGCTGGCTTTGCCTCCTATCCTTTCCTCTGCCCACTGTTTCTCTGGAACTGCTGGTCAGGAGCCATCAGCAGCCTCCACACACCCCCACAGGAATTGTCCTCCTGGGATTCCCACGCTGGCCTTTCGGGGACAGCTCACATGCCCCTCCTCTCCACAGCAAGACTGCCTGTCTTACTCACCGCCCTACTCCTGGGCCAGTCACAGTGCCTGAAACTATCCCAAAATATCTGTTGAGTGAATCCAGGAATGAGTGAATATGCTCCACAGCCTCTTTCTCGAGACTTCTTCTCTCAGTTTCCCCAATGTCCTTTATTTCTGGTTTTCTCTGGCCTTTTCTTCCCAGGATCCTGTGGTAAATCCCTCCTCCCCACGCTCAAGCATCTCTGGGTCTCCTTTCTAGGCCGGACAGTGGCACACGCAGGGACTGTGCAACCAGACAGAGGGGCGAATCAGCTCCCAGATGCAGTAGCCATGATCACTTGGGCAAGTTACGAAGCCACTCTGAGACTGCGTCCTTCCCACAAAAATGAAGGTAATCATACCCATCACAGAAGATTGTGGTAAGAAAATGAACTAGTGATGATAAGTGCTTAGTACAATGCCAGGCAGGTTGTGAAGTCAATAGATGATAATGATGATGATGGTGACAACAGTGTCCCTAGACGATCTCCTGCACTCCTGACATTTTATTTTATTTTGTTTATTTTTGAGACAAAGTCTCACTCTGTGATCCAGGCTGGAGTGCAGTGGTGCCATCTCGGTTCACTGCAACCTCTGCCTCCTGAATTAAAGTGATTCTCCTGCCTCAGCCTCCGGAGTAGCTGGGATTACAGGCATACGCCACCACGCCCACCTAATTTTTGTATTTTTAGTAGAGACGGGGTTTCACCATGTTGGCCAGGCTGGTCTTGAACTCCTGACTTCAGGTGATCCACCCACCTCAGCCTCCCAAAGTGCCGAGATTACAGGCATGAGCCACTACACCCCACCCACTCCTAACATTGTAGCTACTGCCTCTGATCTGACAGCTCCCAAATATGTACCATTAGTCCTGACTTCTCGGCTGAGCTCCAGACCTACGTTCAAAATTCATAGGATAGAACTTGTTTTCCTTCTCAAAACTTGCTCTTCATCCTACACTGCCATTCTCAGTGAATTGTACCACAATCTACTCAATTCATTGCCAGAGTGAGTAGTAAGAAAAAAAGAAACAAAAAAAAACAGAAAGCAGATTTAGTTCACTTATTGAATAACAGATTCAAATAGCTATAAAAGACATTTTAGAGACAACTGGGAAAATTTTCATATGAACCGAATGTTCGATTATATTTAGGAATTATTGTCAATCTTCTTTCTCATCGTGGTAGGATAGTGAATATAAGAGGTGCCCTTTTTCCTGGAAGATGTAGGCTGAAGTGTTCAAGGATAGAGCACCTTGATATCTACAATTTACTTTTGAATTGCTCTGAAAAAAAAGTACACATATACATATACACACATACATATACCCTGCATATTCTTACACACATGCACACATACACAAATATATACAGATATATACATATATTCTAATATACACACATATGAATGAATAAAGAAAATATGGCAAATTGTTAAAAATTGTTGTTTCTGTGTGGTAAATATACAAGTGTTCATTGTAGTATAATTTCAACTTTTCGATATGTTTGAAATTTGTTATAATAAAAAGTTGGGATAAAAAGCAGAAAGGAACTGTTTGAAATGAACACCTGTGCTGTGGTTGACATATGTCCCCAGTAGACTGGAAATTTTTTCATCATTCTAGGTATTACAATTTTAATCAAGCAGCTGAGGATCAGATTGGCCATTTTGGCAACCACATGATTAAATCTTGCTTACCTACTGTGATCTAAACCCTAACTCTATTTTTATGCTCATGTTCTGTTCTGTAATCCCACCCACGCCAGCCTGTACAAGGACAGTGGGGTGGGGACTGTAGCCCAATAACAGTTGTTCACTTTGAATGATTCTTTTCAGATTTGTGTTACATACGTTTTTTGATATTTGTAACTTCCTTATCTTTCTCCAAATCATTGGGGGAAAAGGTGAAAAGAAGGTCAGATTTGGGGATATAGACCTTGCCGTAGTCCTAGAAACTTCATTCCAGGATTATCCTTTAGTTCTGAAACCCAAAAATCTACCGGATCGTATTTCTGCTCAGAGCATCTCTCCAACTTCTCCATAGAATCTCTCTCTCTTTGTTGTTTTTGAGAATTGCAATGATACTGTTCATTTTCGGTTTCATAGCACCACTTATGTTCTCTAGGATTCCTTCCAGATCACCCACAGAATTTCGATGTTGTCAGTTTCAAGGTCTCTTAGTCCCTGGGGATTATGTCAGGAGACTTGGATGGATTTAGAGCACTTATATCAGGGACCCCAAATTCAGATGTCTACAGGAGCCAAGCAGGGGTGGTGGGTGGGAAGGAGACAGTGAGGAACTGGTGACACCCATTGAAAGTTAGCAGCACCCATCCAATTTTGCCATCCAGGAAGAAGTGTCCAACGTTGCCAAATTGCCTAACTTTGCAAGAAACACCAGAAATGCCAAGGTTTTTTGGTTTTGTTTTGAAAGAAGAAACGTGGATTTTAAAATATTTGGTTTCCAGTTTAAACTTGCAATTCCATGCAGGTCCCACAAAACTCATCACAGGGATGCATCCTGAGAGCAGCTGCTTTGGAGGAAGGTTCTCCCCGACCTGCTTGTGCTTCCATGGGATTCATCTTCCCCACACCATGGTGCTGGAATGTTCTGCTTGACTTAGGGCCAAAGAGTTGTCTTATTTTTTGTTGTTGTCATCTGGTTTTTTTGTGTGTGTCATTTTCGCCATCTGTCCTGATTGCCCTACAGGCCACAAGCCACAGGCCTGCTTCATCCTTGTTCTTCTCTCCTAGCTCTTTTTGTTGCCTTAGAAGTTTCTGTAACCCCAGTACACATCAGGCCTTAGTCTTCCTAGTGCTATTGTCATAAACTCACATGTCTCTCCTATTCCCCGGAGAATAGGATGCCATTTCTCTCCGTTTTATTCATGTGCTATTTAAATCTGAGCTTACCGGAGAGTTCCTTGGGCTGCCTTTCTGTTTTCTTTTATTGTGTGCCCTGTCCCTGACCTTTTAAGTGATTCTGACTCAAGCACAAGCCCGCCAGGAGCCAGTAGGTGACGGCATTCGAGGCAACAGCTCAGGCCCAGCCCCTCCACCCACCTCCCTTCCATTCTAAAACTGGCTGCTTCTTGTCTCTATTTCCACCTGAATTCTGAACTCTTATCACCTAGACCCTGGCGTGTATGTCTGGCCCCTTCAACTTATCCATCCTTCCCTATTTGAAAGTGGGCTGTCTGTGATAGACTTGGTCTTGGCTCATTCCTTTAGTGTCTGATGTGTTTGGAAGTAACTTCATACGGTCTTCCTGTTCCCAGAAGACATCAAATCCTGACCCACTCCAAGTTCCACCTGTAAGACAAGCCTCATCTCTTCCTTCTCTGCTCTGCCTGCACAGAGGAGCTGGTGGACTCATCTTATATAACCTCTCCTTTGCCTTCTTCACAGGGAACATAAGAATGAACCCCTTAGCGAGCACTTCTCAAGTGCCAAGCACATGCCTAAGTACTTTACCTGGATTGCCTCACTCAATCCCAAGCTCGGCCCTACGAGAGAAGAACCCTCACTTCTCCATTATGGGTAAGGAAATGGAGTCCCAGAGAAATGCAGTAACTTGTCTGAGGTCACACGGAGAGGACCCTGCTGAACTGAAATTTGAACCTAACTCTTGGCTCCTGTGCCATTTTTCTCTCACTGACAAAAGCTGGCTGTGGTGGCAAAATACAACCAACCAGCCAAGAGACCAACCTAGATACTTGGACACCAGGCTCTTGGCCCTAAAATGAACTCCAGACTCTTGCATGTGCACACACACAGGCACACACATGTACTTCTTAGAATGTCAAAGGAGCCAGGAAGAATTCTCCATATTGGAGCCCTTGAGAAACAGCTCAGGAAAGAAGGCACCGATGGCAATGAAGTCTGATTTTCAGTATGAACTCATTCTATAAACATTGACTAAGCGTCAGTGACACGTCCGGCTTTGAGCCGACAATGGGAACAAAGCAGTCAAAAGAGACACTCAGGCCTTGCCTTCGTGAAGCTGTCTTCCCCGTGCACTGAACAAGCTGTTAGGAAATTTCCTTCACACGCACTCACTCACATCCGCTGCACATACTCCATTCAGAGAGACCGCCTCTGGTCACAGACATCGAGGCAGAGGGAGACCACTTTAGTTCTTATTCCAACTGGATCCCTACCAAGTAGCTCCATTTTCATGGTTCTTTTTAATGATGTCCAAGAATCTTATAACCCACGTGAGATTATGTTTTTATTGTCTTTTATGGTCTTACTTCTATGATATCGCCACATTCAATTTTGCAGTTTCTTTCTTTTAAATGTGTGCTCAGGGATCTCTGGCAGGCCTTCTATTTCTTTCATTTATTCCCAACCCTGGTCCATGAGCGCACATTGAATTGTTAGTTTCCTGATACCTCATTCATATGATGATTACTTTTACAGTTTTCCAGTAAATAGCTCCTGTTACTTTTGCCTGGGATCTGCTTCCTGCTGTCATACAGACCATTTAGCACAGGTATGGGGCTTGTATAACCTTCACCTACTTGGTTGCAATGCGCTTGGCTGCAGTTAGGCTTGAGGTCTTTCCATCTGCGGTTGGACGGGCTAATAGGGCAGGTCGGGGATGGTAGCCTTTCTCTTCTCAGAACATTCATTTATTTCATTCATTCGATTTTTGTTTGCTGACTATGTGCCAGGACTACTGGGGATACAGCACTAAAAGTAGACAAAAGGTCAAATATTCCTACCCTCATGGAGTTTATTTTCAAGGCAGAAGAAATCACAAAAACAAAATGAGCAAGAGATATATGAATAATATATAGAGTGTGTTAGCTCTATACAGTTGATGATTCCGGGTTAGCTGAGGATAAGTGCCATGATAAAAAATATAATAGAGCAGAAAATGGCGAGGGAGGGCTACTGAGAAGGTGGCATCTGAGTGGAGACCAGGGCAGGAAGGGGGTGACCATGCCATCATCCATGTGGGAAGTTAGAGGATGAGGAAAGAGTACACGTAGAGGCCAAGTTGTGGGCACCTACCTGGCATATGCAGGCATAGCAATGTGGAGAGGGATAGGAGATGGAGTCAGAGGGGTCAAGGGGTGTAAGATCGAGGAGAGACTTATGAGTCATTGTAAAGACTTTGGTTTCCACTCAGGATAAAGGGAAATCATCAGAGAGTTTTTAGTGGACAAGGGACATGCTACAACGTAACAGGCCCACTCAGGTTGCTGTGCAGAGAACAGCCTAGACATGAACCAGGGTGGGAGGGAGCCAGCACTCTTACCCCATCTGTGGGTTCCTTCTGTGCCTTCTGCCACAGACACCTGTAAACTGGCACCTGTGATGGAGTCCCACCCACCCGGAGGTCTCTCCTGTCAATCTCTCACTGCTGGGATTTCTAGGCCAACTCCCTTCTCTTTCTCTGAGCTTGAACCTCCTGGTGCTGGGCAGACCTGTCCCTAAACAAAGCTGTGACCAGGGTCTATGGTGCACCACAGGGTCTACTTGTCCTTAGATGGGATGGAGGGAATTTGAACATGTACCTTATGCCAGCTTCAGCACATTCCAGGCATCTGACATATGCCATCTGATTTAATCTTCACAAAAACCTATAAAATAATCACTACAGAACAGTTGGTGATTCAGGGTGGATTTTGGTATGCAAATTCCACCTCTGGACCGTCTTGTCCTCTTGGGGTCTCACTGGTCTGAAACAAGGCATAGTGAATGATTAACTTGATTGTAGAAGTTTGGCCTCCCTTGAAAGCCAATGGGACTTCACATATAAGTTTTCAGCTTAGAGCTCAGGAGCTGATAGACTCAAGATGACCCATTTGGTCACAGGCTAAGCTAAGCCTTACCTCAGGGAGCTGACCACAGGATAAAGATGGAGCCACTGATGAGTGGAAACTTGAACCCATTAAAAATGTGCCCGAAAGCATGGCAGCATGTCATTTTCATTCTTCTCTTACTTAGGAGGCATGAGCAGATAGAAGGAGAAGCAGCTAGATTCACCTCTTGCTGGATTATTTGGGGTGAAGTGGGAGAGAGTGAGGTCAGGTTGGAGGAACATGGCTGTGATGGCTTAAACTCCCATCCAGTCTAGGATAGCCTGGCCCTTCTCTTTGAGATGCTCAATTTTTGAGTTTATGTGGAGGGAGAAAGGGAGATTTCTATTGTTCCTACCCCCCATCCTTCAGGCAGCATTCACTGAAGGTCAGGACAATATGTGTCACCTGCTGGCTGATTCCTAGAGGTCTGGAGGGTCAGTCACAGCCCGATGAACTCTTCCAGCAATGGAGAGACATTATCAGAGATCTCGGTTCTAGGCTCTGATCTCCCTCGCAGGGAAGAATGATCATGGATCATGACAGTGTAAGCATTCTGAATAAGCACTGGGAGGTGGGGCATGAGTTCACCCACAGGGTCTTGAGGTCACTGTTAAAGGCTAAATTGTGTCCCCCAAAATTAATATGTTGGAGTCCTAATCCCCAAGACCTCAGAATGTGATTGAATTATGGTAGCATGAGGCCATTAGGGTGGGCCTTAATCCAATCTGACTGGTGTACTCATAAAGAGAGAGGTTGGGACACAGACACACTCAGAGGGAAGACCATACGAGGACACAGAGAGAAGGCAAGCCAAGGAGAGAGGCCTCAGGAGAAACCAATCCTGCCTGCACCTTGATCTTGGATTTCCAGCCTCCAGGACTACAGGACAATACATTTCTGTGGTTGAAGTCCCCCAGCTGTGGTGCTTTGTTATGTGACCAGAGCAAACAAACCCAGGCACCTTGATGCCAATGCTGGAGAATTTGGATTTCTGAGTAGCAGCCTGGCTCTAATGCCCCAAAAGAGATAAAATCTCATATCAACATGACTCAGCTATAGGGTTGTATTTATGAGTGAATGGAGTTGTGAATATCTTTGCTCCAATTTTGTTCCTATGGTCTTGATTCTACTGCTTAATCCTATCAGCCCTGGTTTTCTCCTCTCAACCACCATGTCACACTCCTGTCCTCTCCAGCACTGCAACTCCAGATTGTTCTCTCAGTCCCCCATCACTGGACGTTACACACACCATGCCATGTTTTTTCCAGAATGTGGAGATGTACCCAGCATAAGAAAATGCCTCATTTTTATTCCATGGCTTTGGCAGAATATCTTTATCTGGTCTTCTTCTTCCACTCTCTATCATTACTGATTTGAATCCTCTTTACTCTATTGGAATCTGCACTTCCCTGTTTTCTGACTGTGTCCATATGGTCAGAATGGAAGCCCTGATCCACTCCTGATTCTGTACCCATGCCAGACATCACTGAGCAACCTGGCATCCCCAGCCATTAAGCTGATTCAGGCATGAAAATCGTTCTCGATGGTGACTCGAGGCAGCCTCTGCCAACAGATTAGAATAGTTAAGAAAAGGGAAAACTTCTCACCTTCTGTGATCAGTATGTGGGAAGAGGGCGAGTATTCAAGAATCTTCTTCTACTTTAGCTGGGAGCGCAGAACAGACACACACAAATGCATGCGCACACTCACACACTCACATGCAATGGGGAGACTTCCCTCAGCAAAAAGATGTAGGCGTCCTGTCTACTGGTCACTGCATGTGTCCACTCACCTTACACACTTCTCCATTGTGTCTGGATGGTTGAGTGAAATTCTTCTCCTCCATGGCTCCCTTCAGTAATTCCCTAATTTCCTCAGTAAAGCCTCCATTCCTTCTCCAGCTCTGTCGGCACTTAGCATTGAGATTTCCTAATGGAAACCACTCTCTTCTGTTGGACTCTCAGGGTGTAATTAACAGTCTGGGACTTCAGTTCCCTTGCTTTCCTTAGGATGAAGGCCAAGCCATTGCCAAAAATGCTGTCACCGTCAGTGCAGCTCCTCCTGGAAGAGAGCATAGGGGGGAGTTGTTTCATGTTGACTGTCTCCTGTATATTTATTGACTGAAACATTTGAGCTGTTGCTCTTCACATTTGTAATTTTAGATCACAGATGCCTAGCATGTTTAATCATACAGCAAAGCTCACATTAATGAGGAAAATGTCACATATATTGTTATCCACCATAAAAGCTGTGAAAAAATATCTCTGCCATCTGCAGTGTGCCTTCTGCTGCTGCCTCTAAGAATTTTACTAGTAACAATACAAAATTAACAGCAGGGCAAACAGTTAAAAATGGAAACTTGTTGAACTTCCTCCTTGCTCTACAAAACCAGATAGAAGTACAGACCACCTCTCAAAGTCATGTTGGGATACCTCGCCTGGGTTCCTGCAGCAATCCGCTACTGGATCTCCTGGCAGCCAGCACCCTCCAAATACATCTTTAATGTTTCTGCCAGAATGATTTTCTAAATCTGAGATCTGGAATATCAACCACTACTTAGAAATGTGGTGATGCCTCTGCGGTCCCGCCATGCCAGCCAGAACACACTGTGACCCAGTCCCATCCTGTCCTTCGGCTTCCCTCCCACCAGCCCCCTCTCATACCCCACCTTCCAGCCAGCCCACATTGCCAGTGACTAACTGGGCCCACCATGCCCTCTCCAGCCTCCACGCAGTCTCTGACTACAGCATTTTCCCCGTCCTGTGCATGGCAGTTCCTATGCATCCTGTAACATCTGCCTCAAATGTCCGCTCCTCTGGGAAGCCTTCTGTGACCTGTGCAGAAAGAATCCATTGGTCCTCGTGTCCACGAAGTGGTTCGTGACTTCCTCCATCTGGAGGACTTCTCACGGGGAATCCTCATGCTCTGTTTACCAGTGTCGTCTTCTTCCACTCTGAGCTCCTTTATCACAAGGACAGTATTTCAACCACTGTTGCCTCCCAGCCCAACACAGCCATGGCTGCTTTTGCAACTGATTGGATGCTACAGAATCACTGTGAATGGGGCAAGACGGGTGAGAATTCTTACCCAGGAACGTGTTCTTTTGACTTTGGCAACACAAAACCTTGCCATTATGCAGGCCGTGTTTATTTCCAGGGTTTCTCTCTGTACTTTAGCCCTTTCTCCTACCAAAAGAAATAACAGCCCTGTCAGTCATGGGGCAATTGATAGTGATAAAAATTCTCCTTTTAGACAGTGAGTTCACTTGTTCTTAAGTCATTCTTTGCCACAAACTGCAGGCTCATTATACGAGGAAAATGTGGTATCTCTGAGAAGCCACACTCTTAGAAGTTTATAATTTACCTCAACTGATGACTAAGGTCTAGAGGTTTTTACTGCTTATTTGAGTGTGGTTTGGGTGGAGAAGTGATGATAAACAAAGCTTTGTCTTACTCACTGGAGCTGGTCTGGAAACCACGGAGCAATACCTGTTCTTTGGGAAGGCACCTACTGCTTGCTTGGGGGTGTGGAGAGGAAAGGAGCAGTCCTCTTAAACTTAATCTCTGCTCTGAGCAGGTGCTCACTGGCCGGGATACTCCACCCCCCAATTCCTGTGCCTCATGCCCTGTCTCCCTCTGAGTTTCAGCCAAGACTTGCAGTTGCAAAAGACTATTCCACCTGACATGGCTTTGGGCAAGAAAAATGGAATTCTGGGCAGGATATTGGGTGATCTCCACAAACCCAAAGAAAGGACACACGTGCAGACTTCAGATAGAAGTGAAATTCAGAAACAGGGAGCAGGAAATGCAAGTCGGGCTGGCTTTTGCTCCCTGCAGTCTCTCCACACCCTCATTGGTTAAATACAACCATTCCTGAAGCCTCCAGTTCACAGTCCTCTGTTCAGACTGACCAGATTCTCTCCACCCTATTTCTGAATTTCCAGTGCAAATGTGTTCCAGAATTTCTCCCAGGAATCCACATTGGACAGAAGATAGGTGAATGTCATATGCGCAGAGCCCATTCCCACAATGGGAAAAAGTGTAGGCTTCACAGACACCCTCAACGCTGATGGCAACCCCCTGCTATCCTTTCCTTTCCACACACCATGTGAACAGACCTCCCTCAGCACCCGTAGAAGGAACCAACCCTGCCAACCTGACACCTGGATCTTCGACTTCTCACCTCCAGAACTGCGAGACAATACATTTCTCTTGTTTGAGCCACATGGCTTGTTATGGCAGCCCCGTTTGAAGGGCACCATGCTGCCCTTCAAAAAGAGGAGACAGACAAGCTGGGTGGGGCAAAGGAGATTTCCCCAACACTGAAGGAGATCAGAATGGCTTGGCCATCATTGCTGAGGCCATGACTTACCTTTAACATGGATGGCCCCTTAAGTGGAGTATGAGGCAATTCAATTGAAGAGATTTTAAGAGTACATATGTCTATACCTATATCTGTATTTATACAGTGCTCATTAGCCAATGTGACTAGTGGCTACCATATTGGACAGCACAGATACAGAACATTTTCATCATCACAGAAGGTTCTGCTGTACAATAATGCTCATGAGAAGCAAATGATGTGAAAGTCATGAGACTACGGCTCTAGAGCCCTGGCTGGGTTCCAATCCTCCTCCTCCTCCTCCTCCTCCTCTCCAATTTCGTGTGTGTGTGTGTGTGTGTGTGTGTGTGTGATCATACCCACGCTTACCATGGAAGTCACTTAGGAACAGAGAACCTCAAGGTCAAACTACTCTTTGCCAAGGCTTGAAATTCATGGCTGTTTTTAAGAATACTTATTTACTTGATCATTTTTATTGTTGATCTTTTAATCTACTTTTCCTAAATTTCATCTTGTTTTTTTTTAATTTTAGACAGTTTTCTTTCTGTTTGGCAAAACTATTGGTTGGACACTTTTGTTGAATTTCTTCTTTGTTCAGAAATCAACAAAAAAACCCCTCAGGTTCAGAACTTCTTTTCTGTTGAGCATGTGCAATTCAGGGGTTGAAAAAGAGAAGGGCTCTGTCTTTAACACTATGGAGCTGGGCTGTCCAATATGGTAGCCAATGGTCACATGTAGCTATTTAGGTTTAGGTTTAAACTAGTTTAAATTAAGTATGGAAGTCCCCAGTCACACTGATAAGTGCTCAGTAGCCACATGTGACTAGTGGCTACCATACTGGACAGCACAGATATAGAAGATTTATATCTTCACAGAAGTTTCTGCTGGACAGTACTGCTCATGAGAAGCAAATGATGTGGAAGACCTAGAGCCCTGGCTGGGTTTCCATCCTTGTCTCCCATTTCCTGATCATTCATCTTAGGCAAAACATTTGATAGTTTTCACTTTTTTTCCCTCTTCCTACTAAAAGAGAAGGAAAACTAGCTTGCTTACATAATGGATGTAGTTTGTGAAATAAAAGATATGTATACAATTTAGTGCAAAAAATATTTATAGAACAATTACCAAGCATCATGGTAAGTCTGCAGACCAAACACATATAACACACTCTGCTAGCCTCGTGGAGCTTGCAGTCAAATAAGAGAAAAATGAGGCCAAAGATAATTATAATACAAGCAATAACAAATATGCACAAGATATTGAAATTGGACAAAATGATACAAAGGTGGATTGATTAATTTGAGGGCAGTGCAGACATTTGCAGGAAGACCTCATATAGGAAGTGTTTCTGAAAGAGAAAGTTTGGAAGATGAATTGGAGTTTGTTAAGTTGCACCTGAGTTTTGTGTATGGCCCGTATACAATAAAATTCGGGTCTTTCCGGGTGCTGTGGCTCACGCCTGTAATCCCAGCACTTTGGGAGGCTGAGGCGGGTGAATCACGAGGTCAGGAGTTCAAGACCATCCTGTCCAAGATGGTGGAACCCCATATCTACTAAAACTACAAAAATTAGCCAGGTGTGGTGGTGGGCGCCTGTAATCCCAGCTACTCGAGAGCCTGAGGCAGAGAATTGCTTGAACCTGGGAGGTAGAGGTTGCAGTGAGCCGAGATCGTGCCACTGCATTCCAGCCTGGGTGACAGAGCGAGACTTTATCTCAAAAATAAATAAATAAATAAAAATAAAATCCAGGTCTCTTCTTTCCTCCTCCATTTCTTTCCTCCTCCATTTCTTTCCTCCTCCATTTCTTTCCTCCTCCATTTTCTTTACTGTGATCACAGCTCTACATCAGAAGTGTTCAAACTTTGGGCCGGGTGCAGTGGCTCACGCCTGTAATCCCAGCACTTAGGGAAGCCGAGGAAGGCAGATCTCCTGAGGTCAGAAGTTTGAGACCAGCCTGACCAACATGGTGAAACCCTGTCTCTACTAAAAATACAGTTAGCCGGGTGAGGTGGCACATGCCTGTAATCCTTGCTATTCAGAAGGCTGAGGCAGGAGAATTGCTTGAACATGGGAGGCAGAGGTTGCAGTGAGCCAAGATCATGCCATTACACTCCAGCCTGGGCAACAAGAGTGAAACTCCATCTCAAAAAACAAAAAAAGTGTTCAAACTTTGTAGCCGACCTGAAGAACACACTATTCAAACAGAGTCTTATGTGAAAGCACAATATGTAAAATGTATAAATGCACTGTAGGGTTCCACTTTGGGCCAACGTAGAGTAACAGGTATCACATTTATCCTCTTGATGAAAATAATAACAACAACAATAAAACAAGTTAAAAACACCATCAGCTTTCAAGATACTAGACATCACCTGATGCAGGACAGTGATCACCATGAGGCAGGAAGCAAAGCATGCAAGCCTTAACATTGCCCCTCTCTTGAAAGAGCTTCCAGGTAACAGTGCAGAGGGAGGAACCCACGTGCCTGAAGACTCCATAATTTGATGAGACAGAGCTGAGAGGTTGTATGGTTTCATTTACGTGAGATGTCCAGAAGAGGCAGACCCATGGAGCCTGAAAGTAGACAACTAGTTCCACGGGCTGGGAGGAGAGGCAAGTGAGGAGCGACTGTTAATGGCATTTCTTTTTGGAGTGATAAAAATGTTGTGGACCTAGACAGTGGTTAGGGTTGCATAACTTTGTGAATACACTAAAAAATTAACTGCATTGTACACTCAATAAGGGTGAATTTTATAGTATGTGAATTGTATCTCAGTAAAACACTTACAAGATACAGTATTAAAGGCCAGGGAGAAATGAAAGTATATTTTACAGCTATTAAATCACCAAGGATGTATTCTGTTATTCTGTTTCTTTGTTGTTTTTATTTTATCCTCTTTAGTAGACATCACTGCTGTTCATCAATTATTTCCAGTATTTTTCACTTCCGGGGGTATGCTAGGCTTGTACCTCTCTGCCCCTGTATTAGTCAGCTCAGGCTTCCAGAATAGAATACCACAGACTTTGTGTGCCTTGAACAACAGAAATTTATTTCCTCACAGTTCTGGAGGCTGGAAGTCTAAGATCAACAAGATGCAGGTAGTGTCATTTCTGGTGAGGGCCGTCTTCCTGGCTTATAGATGGCTGCCTTCTCACTATGTCCTCACATCCCTTTCCTCTGTCCACACACTCCTGGGGGCCCTTCTTCTAAGGCATAATAACCTGTCCGGAGTAATGCAGCCTCCATAATAAACATCGTTATCTTGCTTTAGTTTCTTCATGTTTATAATTTTTAAAAATCATATAACATTTCAAAGAGTTAAGGTTTCACTTAAAAAAAAAAGACCCCATTGTGGAACACACAGATTGTTTCCCATATTTCTCTATTAAATAATCAGACTGCAAAAAACTTATGAAACTGTCTTTAAAAAAACTTTTTTTAATTCCCTAGGTTACATCCACAAGTGAGATTATTAGATCAAAAATCCTACAATTTTATGGATGTTGATTTGTATAACCTTTTACTCTATTACTTGTAATATATAAATGTACCTATTCCACTATATCTTTATGATCATTAGGTTGTAGTATTGTTTTCACCTTATTAAAGTGATATACAGATAATCCCCAGCTTATGATGGTTCAACTTAGGTTTTTAACTTTATAATGGTGCAAAGGTAATACACATGTAGTAGAAACTGTACTTTGAGTACTTATACAGCCATTCTTAATTTCTCTTTCAGTACAGTACTCAATAAATCACATAAGATATTCTCCACTTTTTGTAATAGGCTTTGGATTAGATGGTTTTGCCCAGGTATAGGCTAATGTAAGTGTTCCGAGCATGTTTTAGTCTCAGCTACGATGCTCAGTAGGTTAGGTGTATTAAATGCATTTTCAACTCACTATATTTTCAACTTATCATGGGTTTATTGCGAAGTAGGTCCGTTGTAAGTTGAGGAGCATCTGTATTGATACTTAGATTTGTGCAAAAATTCATTAAAAATCTGTGTAATTTTGCATAAAGCATAAATCAAGGGTGATTACTAGATTCTAAAAAGTAGTCTTCTGAAGTGCTTTTAAAGTGTGATTTGTTTCAATCAGCATAATGGGTGTGTCTAGGTCAAGTGTGAGAATTATATTTTGGTGTCCATCGAAGTAGGTGGGGTGTAAATTCTATGAAGGGCCGGACTGGCAGAAAGATGTGGTCCTCATGCTAGGTACTTCATACAGTCATATGCACAATGAGCTTAAAAAGCAATTGGAGTGTCTTGGTCCAGGTAGGTGGAACATTGAAGAGTGTCAGGCAGAGCTGGATGGGAGGTGCTGTCATACAGGCAGGGCTCTCTCTCAAGATCAGCTCTGCCTCCTGTTGTATTGGCTTCTTCTGAAGGCAAGTTCTCCCATGAAGTGGGAAAGATGGCCACCACCAGCTTCCCAGTTTAGCAGTACAGGGAAAGTGAAACTCTCCTTCCCAACGTACACATAGCCACCTCAAGGGAGGCCCTCCTGGCCCTGTGGAAACATATACCCTTCATATCAGTCCTTCCTCCTGTGGCCAACTGGGGGTGGTGTGCTGATGGACATCCTAGGACCACAAGGAATGGGGAGATGAGTTCTTCCAGGGAAGGGGGATCCTGGGCAGACCAAACAATGAAAGTCCCCCGTGTCATGCATCCTCATACAATCCTATGGCTGAATTAATAACTGAATTAAGGGAAATTCCAGATCAGCCCGAAGCATCCTGTAGCATCAGAGGACATGCTTTAAAAAATAGGAACACATCAAAAGGACATAGGAGTCATCCTGAAACAGCACCCAATGGCCAAAGCTGGAACAATCCATGAGTCTGTGCCAATATAAGTAAACGTGTGAATAAGCAAATACATAGGGAAGAAGAGACAAATCTTTCTCACAGAAGCACCACAAGTGATACAGGGGAGCACTGATGCAGCCACTTCTCCAGGAGGTGGGGCTTCATTGCTCTCCTAGTGAGTTTGGACTGGACCTGGTGACTCACTTCCTCTAGAAGGGTATGGAAAGCGAAAAATAGCAACTTCACGATGGAGTAATCTGGCGGACGCCACCACAACCAAGAGCTCAAGGTTAACATCACCAGAGATGAGTCACGGTGAGGTCATGTGCCCCTGAGGCGAGGCAATGAGAAGGGCACTTCACCCCATGGCACTCACCCCCAAAACATAACCCCAATCGATCACAGAAAACATCAGCCGAACTCAAAGCGATGCACATCATCCAGAATGCCTGATCAGCACTCCTCCAAAGGGTGATGGTCTTGAAAAAGAAACAAAGTCCCAGAAACAGGCATAGATGGGAGGAGATTAAGGAGACAGCCTAAATGTACTGTGGGACCCCGGGTGGAATCCTGGAACAGAAAAGAGGCATGAGTGAAAAAAACTGGTGAAATACAAAAAAAGTCTGGAGTTTAGTTAGTAGTATTGTGCCAGTGTTAATTTCATAGTTGTGACAAACATGCTGCAGATATGTAAGACGTTAACAATTACAGGAAACTGGATGGAGAGTATAGGGAAACTCCCTGTATTATCTTTACAGCTTTTCTCTAAATCTAAAATTATTCCAAAATAAAAAGTTTGAGAAATTAACAGTGATTACCCATTCCATACTAGGCACTGATTTAAGGGCTATGCATATATTAACTTTTAAAAATCTTAACAATAACATTGAAGTATCTGCTATTATGATTACCATGCTAATTTTATGGACGAGGCTACCAAATCTGAGAGGTTTAGCGACTATCTGTAGTCACATGGTTCTGAGTGTGTGATTAGCACCTAGGCAGTTTGGTTCTAAAGCCTGTAATCTGCAATCTTTAACTCTACATAACAAACTTCCAAGGAAGAGTTAATATCTGCACATTGTTTTTCCTCCTGAACACCCTTACCTTAGGAGAAAAACCTGTTCTGGTCTGCACAGCTCACAGGGGGGTTCCCCTCCACTTATTGCCTTTGCATACACCTTTCTAAGAGACAGGCTTTCAGATTGCAAGTGTTCCTAATCCCTAATACCCAGGCCCCACAATACTGGCAATTTCCAGAAAAGAAATGCAAGCAGCTTAGAAAAGAGAATTGAGATAGAAAGAACCAACAAAAGGGAAATAAAATTTAGTGGGGGAAAGTATGAAAAGCAGTGCAAACTTGATTCCCTCACCAGAGTAACTCAAGGATTGAGAAGAAATGGCTTGCCGCCTTAGGTGTCGGTTACAGACCCCAAATCACCCACGAGAAAAGTACAGTGGGCCTTCAGCCTCCTGCTTTCGCTCACGAAAAGCACCTGTTTTCTGCTCTGATAGAGATCAGTGAATACCAGCCACTGAATGACTCTCACGTGATATGCCTTGTGCTGTTAGTTAAAGCTTGTGCTCCTGAATTCTCACAATATTGTGCGTTTTATGGCCCCGTAGAGCAGGGGTCTCAGCCCAAACATATTCACCACCTGATTTCATAGGGCCCATGAGCTAAGAACAGTTGTTATGTGACTAAATGGTTGAAAAATACATCTATGAAGACTATTGTGTGGCACATGAAAATTAGACCGAATTCAAACTTCAGTGTTCATAACTGAAGTTTTATAAACACAGCCTTGCCCATTTATTTACATATTGTCTACGACTGCTTTCACACCGGAGAGTGTGACCATATGGCTTGCAAAGCCTGAAATATTTACTATCTAGCCCCTTGCAGAAAACATTAGTTGAGACCTGGTATAGATAAAGAAACTGTGGCCTGGAGAAATTGAAAAAACTCATCTATAAGGATGCAAAAGAAACTGTTGTCTGGATGAGCCCTGGGGCATAGGTGCTCATTACGGGGCAGGCAGGGAAGCAGGTGTGGGTGAGAAGGCTGGGCGTTTGCATCGTACCCTTCTGTGCTGAGGGTTACTCTACAGTGAGCACGGACTGCTTTGATCTTCAGGGGCCGCAAGTGGTGAGGCATCCTTCAAACCCAGACAGCTTGGCAAAGCCTGCCCACTGAGTAAATAGGACTCATCCCAAGACATGAGGTTGAGGACAGTCATTCAGTTTGAATTTTTCCAGATCCTGGGTCATTTTGGAATATGACTGGGAGAATAAAAACTCCAGAAAGGCAATAAACTGATAGAATCGTAAAGGCAATAAACTGATAGAATTGTAAAGTGAAGTAAATCTTAAATTCTTTTAAATAAGTGAAAAGCAACCAAATAAGTCTCAATATATTTTCCCTCCAATAGTTAAAACACAAATTTAATGCCAAAATAAATGCACATGAATAGCCAAAACTTCCTTAAGACCTCGAATTCTTAACGCTCCAGGACTGAACTTATATTCCATGTGGTATCCCAAGGACAAGGTGTGTAAGAGGCATGAAAGAAGGCTTGGAAAAGCAAGCAAAATGTGCCCACGAATTACAGACCAGTGTCTTGATAGTAGAGGTTTCCTGGATTCGGGAGGTCCCCTCCTCAAGGCCATGGTACAGGAAACTGACTGCTCATTCATTCAACAAATATTAGGTAAGAGTCTGCTCTGTTCTAGCAGCTGCTCATAAGGCAAGACTGAGACAGGCAAGGTCCCTGCTCTTCTGAAACTTACATTCTAGAGGAGGAGAAAGGGAATAAATAAGAAAACAAAATTTAAGACATCATTTCAGGCAGGAGTGAGTCCATGAAGCAAGCGAGCAGAGTGATAGGACAAAGATGAGGTGTCAGGTGCACTTAGGCTGAGTGGCCCAGGAAGGCTGTCTGGGCAGAGCCCTGAAGAAGAAGATGTCAGCTGTTTGGAGACCAGGGTAGGATCATTACAGACAGAGGGAGAAGGCAAGAGAAAGGCTCAAGGGGAGAAAGAGTAAGGCCTACTCAAGAAATAGGAAATACACATGGAGTAGTATCAATGGGGAGGGTGCCTGAGAGGGTGTTGGGAGGCGAGGGAGAAGCCATACAAGTGGGCCTCGGAAGCAAGAACAAAGAGGTCAGTTTTCATTCTGGGTAAGATGGTGTGGTGGGTTGAACTGTGTCCCCCAAAGATAGGTTCAAGCCCTAACCTCTGGTGCCTGTGAATGTGACCTTATTTGAAGATAGGGTCTTTGCGAATGTAATCAAGATAAAATGAGGTCATACTGGAAACAGAGGGGCCTTAAATCCAATAATGGGTGTTCTTATAAGAAGAGGGAGGACTGGGAGGCCGAGGCAGGTGGATCACAAAGTCAGGAGTTCGAGACCAGCCTGGCCAATATGGTGAAACCCCCATCTCTACTAAAAATACAAAAATTAGCCAGGTGTGGTGACGCACACCTGTAGTCCCAGCTGCTCGGGAGGCTGAGGCAGGAGAATTGCTTGAACCCAGGAGGTGGAGGTTGCAGTGAGCTGATATTGCACCATGGCACCCCAGTTTGGGTGATAGAGCGAGACTCTGTCTCAAAAGAAAAAAGAAGAGGGGGGGACACACCAGATACACACAGGGAGAATGACAGAGACAGAGATTGAATGATGCAGCTACAGGCCAAGGAGCACAGTGGATGGAAGGGCAGGGTAGATTCTCCCCGGGAGCCTTTGGAGGGAGCATGGCCCTTCTGATACCTTGATTTTGGACTTCCAGCCTCTGAAACCGTGAGAGAATAAAGTTCTGTTTTTTTAAGCTTCTCAGTTTGTGGCACCTCATCATGGGAGCCCTAAGAAACTAACACAGATGGAAAGCCACCACAGGGCTTTACAGAATGGCATGATCTTAAACCATAACAGGTGTTGTGGCTGTCGTGCTGAGAATGGAATCAAAGAGGCGGTGAAGGGGGTGATGGTCAGGGTCAACTCACAGGTCAGAAGTGGCAGCAACCCTTGTCAGGAGCTGGGCTCCCACGGCACAGCCAAAATTCTGTAAAGGCTGTCAGGCACGATGCAGTCACACATGGATGCATCCACCTACATTCTTGAGGACCAAAAATTATAGAACCCAGATTAAGGCAGGAAATTGCAAATACTGGCCCTGACATACGCAAAGCTCCCGGGAGAAGAGTTTCTTCGGGGCAGATGCCATGGTTTTCCATCGTTTTGCGTCTCCACCAATTTTTACAGAGGGTTAAGTGCATAGTCTACTTAGTCACTAGTTACTCTCGTGCATACTTGCCCACTCATGCATACTCCAGTAAAGGCCTGCTGAGTGCTTCTGGATGGGTTGAAGAGAAAAGGTGGAGGACCGAGTCCTAGAAGCAGATCTCTTACACGTGCCACCAAGACTCCATTTTCTTTCTCTTTCATGTTCTCCTTCAACCTTGCTAGAATTCATCTATTGCACATATTTAAAAAGTAACTATATTTTATCCTGAAATAGAGTGGTTGTCAAGAATATATGGGCTTATTCTGCCTCTTACTTGGGATGAGAAAATTTTGACTCTTTTACTTGGAATCAGTGACGATAAAGACCAACTAACAATGACTGGACTATGTTTTAATGAACTAATCAGGGATTCCATCGCAATGAAAATTAAGGCCATCTGGTTAGTTTCACAGGGGTGAACAGTAGATGTTCCCATCAGGTCTTGGTATCCATTTCCCTTTAATAGCAGATTTTAAAAAGCTACTCTCGTGGTCATGATGGAGAGATTTACAGATGTTTCAATGAAACTCTTCGCTGGAATTTATGTAGCAACGTACATATTGACTTTGTGTCACTGAGAATACCAAGATTTATTATTCTTGAAGATAAGTAATAACCTTGACTTTGCCTTGGTCAATATTTATCTCATGAGTCGATAAATCTCCTGCAATAAATTTCAACTAAATCCTAAACTTTCTGGTACTGGACTGTATTCTCTGCTCTTTTTCTTAGGGAACCAGTGGTCAAACCTGTGGAAATATTCCCAGACGTACGTTATTTTTAGTGAATTCAGTCTGGTTATGACGGCGGACTTTTATCCAAATAACTTAATGTGGGTGGGAAAATTACAGACTCTGAATCTTTTTGTCTTCTTTTCAATAGTTATGACCAATGAATCTCCTCCCCAGTCCAGCTTTTTCTAAAGCTGATCCCAAGTGCTAACATCAGACACCAGCCTGATCAGGCTGAAGGAAAAGCCTGTCTGCAAATAAAGGCGATATATGACACCGGCCATTTGTGTGCCTGTCACTGCAGGCATTATCTGAGCTCCCCTTTTATATTTTAGCAGTGCATGATCTCATACTAACTTTCCATAGGCTCAAAATACTTTTTTGGTGTTGGCCGGTCAAATAGTTTGTCACTGTCTAAAGCTACAGTGTGCCCTGTGAGCAACCAAAGAGAGTTGTTCTCATCTGGCTGAAAGTGAGACGATGGTTCTGTCCCCAGATGACTCAGCTTCTGCAGCCGGAAAGGACCTTTCCCTACGATGACGTTCCAGGCAATCCCCTCTCCTCCACATTCTCCACGTGGAGCACGTACCACAGTTTGTCAGCGTGCACATAACAACACGGCTGGCAGTGTGTTGTCTCCTTCCTTCTCCTTCAGGGAGCACACGCATAGGAGTGACCACTTTCCACATGATTTTTGGAACTTACCAGGTTACTGAAGCCCAAAGGAGCTGATTCACAGAGAAGATTCCTTGGCGTGACTCTCCTCATGGCCCACCCACTGTGTCTTCTGCTTCGAAGAGGCCCATTCTAATGTGTTGGCAGATGAATCTGCAGATAAAGATAGGCTTTAATAGCCAGTAGCTCTGCACCTTACCACCTGAGATTTTCCATCTAATGATAATTTCAGGAAGAATATTTTTCAGCCGTCCTACATCCACATTTTCGTCCATCAGAAGGCTTTGTTTTTTTCTGTTTCTGTGTTTCATTTTTCTTGGAGCCAGGTTTATTTGATTTTATTTATTTGTTTGTTTTGCCAGAATTGCTAGAGAAGCTAGGGTTACTGATGAACTTTTCTGGAAAATCTAAAACACACACTTAGATTATATCAAAATGATCTCAACCAACTAATCAATCATTGATCATGGAGAGATATCCCCCAGATGTGAGGATGTTTCTTTTCTAATGTTGACGTTGAGGGAGAGTAGCAAATAAAAGCAAAGATTCTAGAGCCAGACTGCCTATATGTGGATCCAGTCTCTCCCACTTACCAGCTGTGTGACTTTGGGCAAAGTTACTGTCTCTTTGTGCTTGTTTCCTCATGAGTAAAACTGGGATCATTGTAGGACTATGCATTAATTGATAATTAATTTAGTTAATATTTTAAAAGTATATAGAATAGTGCCTGGCACCTAGTAAGTGCTATATTAAGTGTTTGATAAATACCTACAGTGACATCTTGCCAACAGTAATGACTTTTATTTATTAAATACCTACTCTCATGCAGCCACTTCATGCACTTTATTACATCTAATCCTTATAACCATTCTCCAAGGCATATCATTTTGAAGATGAACCACCAGATTCGAGAGGTCAGATGGTTTGTCTGAGGTGACAGAGCAGGTAGTAAGAGCTGGGATTGGAATTTGGGCCTTTTGAGCCTAAAAACTGATTGCATGTTCATTATAGCATTGCCCCTGATAAGATTTAAAAGTCACTTTTACTGAGTACTTATTATGTATCTACCAATTTCACATGTGTTGCTTCAAGGAATGCAACAACCCCTCTGGGTTTGCTTGCTTCTGTTTTCAGGCAAAGAACTGGGGCTCAGGGAATGAAGGTACCTATGTGAGTAGTAGACCCAGGATTTGAACGCAGGTCTTTTGAGCCAAAGTTATGCACTTTCCACATATTCCCAAAACCACAAGGATTCACATTTGTTGAACATGTACTCTGAATAGCTTCCATGTTGTTATCCTCCCACATTCCAGCTTTTCAATTAGAAAATCGTCAAGCCTATGGAGAAATTGAAAGAATAGAACAATGAATATCTAAATAACCTTCAACTAGTTTCAACAATTACTTTTATAACAAGAGGTTTCAAACATACAGAAAAGTTGCAAAGAAATATTAAATGAGACCAAGAAGGTCATGTTTCAATGATAAAGGGTACAACATGCACTAAGATCTAACTGCGATAAATATGTACACACTTAATAACAGCATCAGGCTGGGCGTGGTGGCTCACGCCTGTAATCCCAGCACTTTGGGAGGCTGAGGCGGGTGGATCACAAGGTCAGGAGATTGAGACCATCCTGGCTAACACGGTGAAACCCTGTCTCTACTAAAAATACAAAAAAAAATTAGCCAGGAGTAGTGGCGGGCGCCTGTAGTCCCAGCTACTCTGGAGGCTGAGGCGGGAGAATGGCTTGAACCCGGGAAGTGGAGCTTGCAGTGAGCCGAGATCGTGCCACTGCCTTCCAGCCTGGGCGACAGAGCGAGACTCCATCTCAAAAAAATAAATAAATAAAAATAAAAAATAACAGCATCAAAATCCATGAAGTAACTACCACAGGCGCATTATGAGAACAAACAGAAACACATCAGGTATGAGACTTCATTTCTCTCACCTGTGAAAGATCAACTAAGGATGCAAAACATATGTAAGACTGAAACAAGGAGAGATGCTTAAAAAAGCATTGGGAGCCTGGTGGAGGGCAGGGGAAGTCCTAATCCAGAGTGGCCGAGTGGGACAGTAATGAGCGAGTAAGCTTGGAAAGATGAGTATTCCAATCAAAGGGAGTGCTTAAGGACTGTACCTATTGCCTGAGAGAAGGCAATAAACTCCAAACTACTAACTGACAACATGAAAACACCAGCCCTTGGAGAAACTCCTCTCCTGCCTAAGTACAAACAGATTCCCTTTCCCTCAACAAAGTGGCTTCTGCTTAAATAGTCAGGGTCAGATGTCTTCAGAAGTCAGGTAGATAAATGTGTAAAGGACAAGGGAGCAGTTGACCGTCACTAAAGAACACAGCTCTGCCTAAAGACTGTGTGGGCATTTGTTAAGCAAAGTGTAAGTCAAACAGTACACACCTGGGGACAATATTCTTTTCCAAGGGCCACAGCTTTTGTCCCCTGATGTGTACTTCAGTATTTTTTTTTTTTTTTTACTTCTCTGGCCAAGGTCTGAGACAGAGATTATTTGAGATAGTTTACTGAATTGGGTAGAGAAAGAGATGTTTAAGGAGTGTAAGGTGTAGAGGTGTAATTGTATAAGGGATGTGCCAATCCCTGAACTGGGTAAGGGTCCATGAGCAGAAATTCCAGGCATCTCTAGCTCCCCATAAATCCAATAAAGAGTTTTGTTTGTGTGTTCTAAAGTATAACCTATGGCCATTAGACACACCCAAATAAAATTTAAGTACAAAATATTTTATTCTATTTCAATGAATGTTATGATTTCTAAGTGCCTTGGTACCCATCGCCTTCTCTAAGCCTAACACACTCAAGATGTGAATTATCTGCTTCATAATTCAGTCCAGATGTCAGCATCATGGCTGGGAGGAGAGTACGATGGAGACTGAATCCTCCACCAAATATAATTCAACCTTTGGTCCTACTGGTGTGCGTGAGCGAATGGACTAGTGGGGAAGTATGCCACAAGAGGCTGCGAATCTTTGGAGGAAACCTGGCATGCGGCCACCACAAAGACAACAGCAGAAGGTGTATACACAGCTGAGCTCATGGCATTTTTCTCGGCTACCTGTGGTCTATGTAGTGCATACAAGTGACTCAAAAGTTCCCGGGTACCCGAGTAACATAATATTCAAATGCTAAAAGTATTATTGTAACGACAGAGGCCTGAGGTCACGATAAAGGTCACTACTAATAAGGACTCAAAATTGAGGAAAAGGATTTCAGCTTCTGGCCAAGATAGAATAACAGGAACCAGATTTACCCTCCCGTATGAAACAGTTTAAAAACTAGACAAGATCCATGGAACAACAGCAGACTTCTTGTCGGAAGTATGCAAACCAGAAACATTGAAACAACATCTTTAAAAAAGAAAAAAACTCTTCATAGAATTCCATATCTAATAATTTATTTTCAGAAATAAAGGCAAATAAAAACATTTTCAGGCACTAAAAAGCTTCCAAACCATTCATCACCAGCAGAATCAAAGTAAAGATGGAAATCTGTATTTATAGAAAGGAATGAAGAGCATCAGGAATGATAGGTAGGCAAATATAAAATAACTTTTTCACGATTTAAAAAAAATTTTTAAAACATAATTGACTATTTAAACCAAAACAAATAAAAACGTTTTATGAGGTCTACAATATGGAGTAAAAGGTATGACAACTACAGCCCAGAGGCCAAGAGGGAGAAAGAACGTCCGTGCTGTAAGGTTTGGATCGTCTGTGTGAAGCAGTGTAGTATTACATCACGTCACATGTCTCCATACTGTGCAAAGATGCTGGACTTGGAGTTGAGGAAACATCTGAAATCATGGTTGCCTGTGGAATGTGGAGAGACTGTGGGAAAATCAGGTAAATCCTCTGAGCCTCAGCTTTTTTCTTTTTTAAAATTGTAAATTGACAATTTATAATTCTATATAATTATGGGGTAAAGAGTGATGTTATAATGTATGAATACAATGTGGAATAATTAAATCAAGCTAGTGGCTGGGTGCGGTGGCTCACTCCTGTAATCCCAGCACTTTGGGATGCCAAAGCAGGCAGATACCTGAGGTCAGGAGTTTGAGATCAGCTTGACCAACATGGTGAAACCCAGTCTCTACTAAAAATACAAACAAAGTAGGCAGGCGTGGTGGCCGGCACCTGTAATCTCAGCTACTTGGGAGGCTGAGGCAGGAGAATCGCTTGAACCCAGGAGATGGAGATTGCAGTAAGCCAAGATCACAGCACTGCACTCCAGCCTGGGTGACAGAACAAGACTCAGTCTCAAAACAAAAAAGAAGAAAAAAAAAAAAGCTAGTTAACATATCCATCACCTCAAATACTAAACATTTTTTTGTGCTAAGAACATTTGAAATTTACTTTCAGTAATTTGGAAATGTACAAAACTCTATTATTAATATATTCACCATGCTCTGCAATAGAACTCAAAAAAGGAGAAAAAATATTCTTCCTGTTTATCTGAGATTTTGTACCCATTGATCATTATCTTTCCCCGTTCTCCCCACCCCAGTCCCCGTAACCACCATCCTAGTCTCTGCTTCTTTAAGTTCAGTTGTTTTAGATTCCACATATAAGTGAGAACATGCGGTGTTTGTCTTTCTGTGGCTGACTTATTTCATTTAGCACAATGTTTTCCAATTCCATCTATATTGTCACAAATGACAGAATTTACCCCTTTTTTTAAAAGCTAAATAGTATTCCACTGTGTGTATATGTACCACATTTTCTTTATCTATTCATCTGTTAATGGCCACTTAGATTGATTCCATAACTTGTCTATTGCAAACAGTGCTGTAGCAAACATGGGGGTGCAGACATCTGTTCCACAAACTGACTTCAAATCTTTTAGGTAAATACCCAGAAGCAAGATTGCCAAATCATATAGCAATTCTATTTTTAGTTATTTGAGGGACCTCCATACTGTTTCCCATAATGGCTGTACTAATTTACATTCCCACCAACAGTGTAGGAGGGGTCCATTCCTCCACGTCCTTGTCAACACTTATTATTATCTTTCACCTTTTTGACATTCTGACAGGTGTGAGAGTGTATCTTATTGTGGTTTTAATATGCATTTCCCTAATGATTGGCCATGTTGAGCATTTTTTCATTATCTGTTGGCCATTTGTATGTCTTCTTTTGAGAAATGTCTATTTAGGTCCCTTGCCTATTTTTTTTTTAATTTTCTTGTTATTGAGTTGCTTGCACTCCGTATATATATTGGATATTAACTCCTTATCAGATGTATGGCTTGCAAATATTTTCTCCCAATCAGTAGGTTGTCTCCGTATACTGTTGTTTCCTTTGCTGTGTAGAAGCTTTTCAGTGTGATCTAAACCCATTTGTTTATTTATGCTTACGTTGCCCATACTTTGGGAGTTAACTCCAAACACTCATTTCAAAGACCAGTGTTGTACAGTTTTTCCCCTATGTCTTCTAGTAGTTTTAGTCTCTGGTCTTATGTTTAAGTCTTTAGTCCATTTTGAGCTGGTTTTTGTATATGGGGTGAGATTCCGTGAAAACTGGAATTCCACATGCAGAAGAATAATTTGAGACTCTGTCTCAAAAAAAAAAAAGGCTCTTTTGCTCCAATTTTTAAAGCAACAGAAATCTCTACCAATGTTACAACTTTCAGATATAAAAATCATGAATAAAATGAGAATTCTTCTGCATGTGGAATTCCAGTTTTCATGGAATGAATGAGTTT
The DNA here is from genome assembly GCF_009828535.3 of Hylobates moloch. Lineage (NCBI taxonomy): Eukaryota > Metazoa > Chordata > Mammalia > Primates > Hylobatidae > Hylobates > Hylobates moloch. The sequence continues at coordinate 118,590,886 of NW_026652276.1, forward strand.
TTCTGCATGTGGAATTCCAGTTTTCACAACATCACCACTTATTAAAGAGGCTGTCCTTTTCCTATTGCATATTTTCATGGAAAGTTTTTCAAAAGTCTATTGACTACACATGCATGAGTTCATTTCTGGACTTGCTATTCTGTTCCACTGGTCAATGTATATATTTTTTGCCAGTACCATGCTGTGTTAATTACTATAGCTTTGTAGTATAGCTTGAGATCAGGTAGTGTGATACCTTCAGCTTTGTTCTTTTTGCTCATGATTGCCTTGGTATTTAGGGTTTTTTGTAGTTCCATATGAATTTCAGGATTTTTTAAAATTTCTATAAAAATAATTTTTGACGTGGCTACTCTGTATTAGTCTGTTCTCATGCTGCTAATAAAGACATACCCGAGACTCACAGTTCCACATGGCCGGGGAGGCCTCATAATCATGGTGGAAGAGCAAGGGAGGTCTTACATGGCAGCAGGCAAGAGAGGGCTTGTGCAGGGGAACTCCGCTTTATAAATCATCAGATTCTGTGAGACTTATTCACTATCACAAGAACAGCATGGGAAAGACCCACCCCTATGATTCAATTGCCTCCCACTGGGTCCCCCCATGACATATAGTAATTGTGGGAGCTACAGTTCAAGATGCGATTTCAGTGGGGACACAGTCAAATCATATGATACTTAACGTATAGTCCATGAAGCATTTAAAACATTTCCATTGGCCTGGTGCGGTGGCTTATGCCTGTAATCCCAACACTTTGGGAGGCCGAGGCAGGCGGATCACCTGAGGTCGGGAGTTCAAGACCAGCCTGACCAACATGGAGAAACTCCATCTCTACTAAAAATACAAAAAAATTAGCCAGGCGTGGTGGCACATGCCCGTAATCCCAGCTACTCAGGAGGCTGAGGCAGGAGAATCGTTTGAACCCAGCAGGCGGAGGTTGCAGTGAGCCGAGATCACACCATTGCACTCTGGCCTGGGCAACAAGAGCAAAACTCCGTCTCAAATAAATAAATAAAATAAAACATTTCCATCTCAGGCCCTACCTCAAATCTACTGAATCAGAATTTTCATTTTAACAGGTTTCCCACATGACTCATAGGTACTGTCAATCAAGGAAAATGACCAAGAAAGTCTCAATCATTTTAGGAGGTTTATCTGTCAAAGTTAAGGATGTGCTGGAAGACATGTCTATGCCTTTCTCTAAAGATGGCTTTGAGAGCTTCAATATTTAAATGGGAAAGGGTGGGATATTGAGAAATATACAATTTTCATGTGAGAAGTCAGTAGGGGAAAATAGTCATTCAGGCCTTTGTCTGGCTCAGTGAATCTGCATTTTTACATAAGATAATGGAAACAATAGGGCAGAGGAAACAATCAGATATGCATTTGTCTCAGGTGGGCAGAGGGATGTCTTTGAGTTCTGTCCTATGTCTCTGCACCTGTGAAGATAAGCTATCAGTTTACGTTGCCATGGTGAACTCTAACAGATACGCTTTAGGGTAAAGCTCTTGGGGCCGGCAGGAAATTTCTTCGTGGCAAAATGTGAGGGAGGTATGTAGCCTTTCCTCTTTGTAGTCATCTTATTTGGGAACCAAAATTTCCTCTTTGTAGTCATCTTATTCAGGAGCCAAAATGGGAGGCAGGTGTGCATGACCCAGTTCCCAGCTTGACTTTTCCCTTTTGCTGAGTGAGTTTGAGGTCCCAAGATTTATTTTCCTTTCACAGTACCATAAAGATTGAGAATCAATGCAATAAGACTCAGTTGACATAGCATATAAACAGGCACTTTTTAAAACTAAACACTGTATTAATATGTTTTGTAATAACCAAGAAAATAGAAACTGGGCATTTCTCATTTATCATTACGATTGTATATGCAAGAATTTTTCACTTTATTTTCAGCTTGAGATAATAGGCAGTTTTAAAATGAAAATTATAAAGCCTCAGGATTAATATGTTCATTGCTATTAAGAAAGTCTGGGGGCCAGGCGTGGTGGCTCACAACTGTAATCCCAGAACTTTGGGAGGCCGAGGTGGGTGGATCACATGAGGTCAGGAGTTCAAGACCAGCCTGGCCATCATGGTGAAACCCCGTCTCTACTAAAAACACACAAAAAGTGTAAACAGGCATGGTGGTGGGTGCCTGTAATCCCAGCTACTCTGGAGACTGAGGCAGGAGAATGGCTTCAATTTGGGAGGCAGAGATTGCAGTGAGCCGAGATGGTGCCATTGCACTCCAGCCTGGGCGACAGAGTGAAACTGTGACTCAAAAAAAAAAAAAAAAAAGGTGTCTGTTTTGTTCCAATTTTTTAAAGGAACAGAAATATTTACCAATGTTTTACCTTTCAAATATAAAAGTCATGAATAAAATGAGGATTCAATCAACTACATCCTTGTTTCCTCAAGTTGGCTGATAATAAGAATAACTGCACTCTGTTGGTTTTATTCTTAAGTGTGAGTTACTTTAGTTTGAAACTGCTGTGGATTAGGGAGGGTGGAGTACAAGTAGTGTTAACCATGGGGAAGAGAAGACTCCTTGGCTATGGCCAGAGCAGGGCCTTCCTACACCTGGAGGGAGCAGAGCAGAAGCTCCCTGCTGCTCCTGAGCTCAGAGACAGCAGTGGCTTCTCTGTGCAGGATGCTGAGTTCACTTCACGGGCTTTGTGAATTCTACAAGGCTACAGTTGATATGTAAGGCTGCCTATTTCTTTTTGTAGCATAAGACAGGAGGGGAACCCTGTGCTCCAGGAGGTTGCTGCTTCTTTTCTCATTTTGGAGGATGAACAAGTGGCCTCTGGTCACCTAACAGTATAGGCCTCAGGACCTGATGTCATCTTGGTTCCCTGCCAAGGCTGGGAGTTTCCTGGAATGTGGGCAGGGTCCGGGCCTTGGAGTTCCCATTACTGCATGCTACATGATGCATGGACAGGCAACCTGGGTCTGGTAAGCTTGCTGAAAGTTGGCCCTTTGGGACTGGATTTTCATTTGGGTTATCTTCTCAGGACCCTGGCTATGATTCCCTTGCCTCTGGAGGGGTGGGGGAGGTAGGGAAAATTCCACAGTTTAGGGTAGGGATAAAAAATCTACTTATAACTATTGCCCCAGGTAAATGGCCTGCTTGAGTTTCTGATTCAGTAATCTGGGTCTGGGGCTTGCACTGAGAAATTGCTTTTCCAAGGAGTTCTCAAGTAATCTTGATCCTGCTGGTTGGAAAATCTCACTTTGAAAACAACTGATCTAGGAAGTGATTAATAGTTTATAAAGCCCTTTCATGCATTCTACTGTGACTGAGTACCCCCGTTTTTCTAAGAGATTATTTAATTATACTTTTCTTCTTTTCTTGTTTCTGGTTCCCCACTTCCTCACCTTTCCGAAATGCAAATCTATAGCTCTTACCCCCGCTCCCCGCCTCCATCACCAGACTCTCCCTAAGGCGGCAAGTTCATCTAACTATGGGCTTCAAGGTGGAACTCCTGAGAGTTAACAGTTGATTTACAAAACAAAGTATCCCCACTAGGGAGCTCTCACCCTATAGGAGGTTGCCTTGAGGGATAACAGCCTGCCCACGAATGCGCCAGCAGTCACTGGTGGCACTGGAGCTGGCATGCAGAGCTCTCTGCCCTTGTTAACTTCCTCCCCTGCCTTTTAAAAGTGGTCGCTTTCTGCTCCAAAAGTGAAGTGGCACATTTAAAGGCAGGATGCCTGTGCCTCTTCCCTAAGCTAGTTTCAAAATAAATCACTTTCTTTATACCAGACTCTGCATGCGGTAAGCAACTAACCTGCTATTCTGTTACACTGTCTCATTGAATCCAGGTAACTAAAAAAGTATTAAGTTAAAATGGACTGGATTTCAGTAGTGCTGTGAATAATTCTGGGAATACTATAAGATAGAGGGAAGGGTGAGAGTTTTGAATAGCTAATGTTTACTGAGCACTGCTTTGTTCCAGGCGCTGGGGAAACACTGGTTCGGAGAAGTTAGATAATTTGCCTGAGACTGACCAGTTGGAAATAAGAACAATTTGAACCCCGGAAGTCTGGCTCCCAGGTCCATGACCACCTTCACACCCTGGTGTTGCCTTTATTACAAATGACAAAAAAATACTTGCTACTCCAAAAGTACTGGTGATAATTAAGCTTAAATACCAGATCCTGGCACAGTCCAGCGGCCTGTAGTTTTAAAGAACAGTTTCTTTTAGTTTCAAAAAACAGAGGCTCTCTCAAATTTACCTTGGGTAAAGCAAGAAACGTGTAAACTAAATCTCAGAAGTTGCAGAAAGCAAATGAGCTTCATCAACCAATTCTCTCTCTCTCTCATTGTAGGCTCTTCCTTGTGGTACCTTAGCAAATCTCCATTTTCTTCTATTCTTTGGGTTTCCACCGCTTATCATGTGATCTCATGACATTGCGTTGTCTGATACCCTCACTGTAAACTAGGTCAGTCTCACCCTATTTCCCAAATAGATGCTCTAAGGCAAGAATTAGAGAGATTGGGGGATTATTTCAATCTTGGCCATCTTGCTGGTCATTCACTGGCCTCTGAATTGGCTACCTTGGCTCTGGTGACTATCAATGGCCTAATTAGCTATGGTGGTCTCATTGTATAAATCACAGCAGAGTGCAATAAGTTTGCTCATTAAATGAATTATTTCGACTTTGAAATAAAAATGTTTTGAGATATCACATATACCCTATTACAGTGAAGGCATACTTATTTCCACTAAGCCATTTGCTGGGTGCAACCATGTTTTGTGCTATTTCTGCAGAGCTCAGTGTGGGGAAGGCTGCCAGGGACTCTCCCGAGGTCCAGAACAAGGGACCAAGGTCATAGCTGCCCTCCATAGCTGCTGCCACACAAACCCATTTCCTCAGGGACTGGGACAAATTGCACGGCACACCCACTATTTGTCTAGGAGTGAAAACGTAGTTTATGCAAATATCAAATGCAGTCTTAATCAATGGAATCTGGACCAGGAAATCTACCTGGAGCACTGAGGAGGTAGCAATGCTGCAGGGAGACGCTGTCCTGGAAAGTCACAGATGTGTGTCAACTGTTGTCTCCCGTCCTCACAAGCAACTACAGAACCCAACAAAGTCACAGGCCTGGGGAAGTGGTCAAATTTTTCACACATCAGGACATCTCTGGCACTAAGGTAACCGTTTTGAACCAATATCATGACTACGGTTCATTTTGAAGCATTTGAGCCCCTCCTTAAAGCCAGACAGGTGTCAGTGCTGGTGTAAAAGGAGAGTGGGATTGAATCTGGGCCCCCAGAGCCCTGTTAGATGGGGAAGACGGACATTAAACAGCCCAGCTATGTCTGGGATGACTTCTGGGTCTTGGTCTTTCTACACCAGTTGTTCTCAAAGGCCAGCGTGCCAGAACTGGTTAGGACACAGATCCCTGGAGCGCCCCCCAAAGATCTGATTTTGCAGGTCTGGGTAGGGCCCAGGAATTCACATTTCTACTAAGTTTGCAAGAGGCGTGGATGCTGCTGGGCTGAGGACAACACTTTGAGGAACAGCTCTACTCAGCGTAGCCTGGGGCAGGTTATTCTGCCTCCTGCTCAGGCATGCAGGTGCAGTCAGTTGTGGCACCACTGACTGCAAGAAGAAAGGAGTCCAGGATGACAAGCTCCATGTGGGACATTCCATGCTTGAAGTGTGTGCAGGGGGCCCGGGGGAAAATGTCTGGAAGGTGGTTGCAAACGCGAGTCTGGAGCTCAGGGAGTAGGCTGAATTGCAGCCATCAGTGCATCAGTGGAAAGAAGTTGGCATGACTCAAGAAGAGTTACAGGGTTCGACAAGGAGGACTTATTCTCATGGTCAACCCCTCCCTCCCCTACACACACCCTGGCCATTTGTCTTCAGCACTCCGCATTTATGGCATTCCCTGGAGCACTGACAGGACCCAGATCGTGGGGACCTGTCAGGCACGTGCTTCCTGAAAGTTCTCTTTGTAAGTCTTGCCTCAGTTCGTGGCCTGGTCTGGCCCTGCAGGTGTCCCTCCTGGAGGTTCCAGGCCAGCCCTGGCACTCTGCCTAGAATTCCTCAGCCTTGGTTCCTGGGCAGTAAAAATGCTGGGATGGAACGAGGGGACCTGGGGGCAGGTAAGTGGTAGAACCTAGAGAAACAGGGAGGAAGAGGAGGAGGGACAGAGGATGCAGCTGGACAGAATGCAAGTCCTGTTTCTGCAGAGGGAAGAGGCCAGCTTCTGACGTGGCTGAAGAACTCAATCTGAGGCCTCTTCCAGGAGGATGCTTCAAGGCTCTTTTGATCAAGGATGACCACTGGAGGCCAACACACACTAGACCACAGGTCTTGGTTTAGGTGGAGGGGAAGTAAATAATCCCATTACTCTTCAAGCCTAGGAAATTCTGAAAAGCAGCTAAAAAAAGCAAAAGGTGACCTGTGGCCAGGGTTGGAAGCCACCACTGCAAGAGGACATGCATGGAGCAGTGAGCTGGGGATGCTGTGGACTGAACTGTATCCCCTAAAATCCATAAGTTGAAGCCCAAACCCCAATGTGACTGTATTTGAAGATAGGGTCTAGAAGGTGGTAATTAAGGTGAAAGAAGGTCATATGAGTAGGCCCTAATCCAACCTAACTAGTGTCCTTATAAGAGGAGATTGGGACACGGACACTCAGTGGGCAGACCCTGTGAGAACAGAGGTGCATGGGCTTGGGAGAAACTAGTCCTGCCCATACTTTGGGCAGGCTTTTTTCTCGGACTTTGGCTTCCAGAAGCATGAGAAAATAAGTGTCCATTGTTTAAGCCCCTCAGTCTAGGATATGTTCTTATGGGAGCCTGAGCTGGCTAAGATGCTGCATGGGAGAGACTCCAGGTGGGTCAGTGAAGACCACATTTGTAGGTGGTGCCGTGTGGGGATCACCGCTTGAGAGCAAGCCTTGAGGCTTTTGTCACTGCTGCAAGATCCATGACAGGAAGTCTCAGACCAGAAAGAGGGTGGTTTATGACCTGTGAATGTGATTGGTCTCCCCTAAATTCAGGCTGTTAGGGGAGGCTGCCCATTGATGAGACTGCAGCTGATCCAGGGTGTAGCAGTTAAGCTCGCAGAGAAATGCCTGTGACAGAAAACCCCAATATATATGTCATAGAGGCGGGGTACCCAGACATCTGTGGATTAGTTCTCACCAGTGTTCGCAGTACTGGACCGGACAAGCCTCAGCAGGCCTGCCAGGGCCGCGCTCCTTCCAGGGGAAGCTGCTATGCCCACAGACCTGCTGCTCGGGCAGCTGTGCTTCCCTGTGGTTGCGTGGCTCTTTCATGGTCTCACCCCTACTGCAAGGGTGCAAGGAAGGAGATGTGACCGGGTGGCATGTGGATGCCAGGCCACCCAGCCCAATCCCCCTTCTTCGACGAATGGGCTCACTCTTCCAGCTGCTGCCACTGTGGGTGGCCAGCCGTGCCCAGTGGAGTCCCTCTGCAAGGCGTGCCTACACTCAGGTGCCCTTGCTGGGGGGCAGCCGCATCCAATGGCTGACTGACAGGGGAGTGGTCATCATGAGAACCCCACCTCTTTGCCCCAATTTAGGAGATGCCAGCACAGAGCTGCCCACAGGGTCAGCTGAGACTTCTGTGACAGTGTTGCCATTCAACACCATCTTCAACTCTTACTTTGTTCCTTCCCTCCCACAGGTGATCCCAAGAACACCCTCCAGTGACTGTCCTGTGCACTGATCTCCACCTCTAAGTTGGCTTCTCTCATCTCACAGCAGCCCGTCTATGGGCCGACCCTATAACCAGACTTATAACCAGAGGTTTAGGGGGCCAGTAGAGGCCCATTTCACTTCTATTTTTACAGGCACCTGGTATAGAAAAATGAATAAAAAAAAAAAGCGCTATATCAGGATTACAAAATTTGTGGTACATTTTCAATGTTTATATTAAATATGTTAAAACTTAAAAAAGTAGACAAATGTAGCATGATCTTGCTATGCATGAGATAATTATAAGGTTTAATAAAAGATATGCATTCACAGTGACCACATACAGAAATGAGACCTGGTTTAAAGTAGTCTGTTTAAAGTAGTATGTTTAGTGTAAAGCAGCATGTATCTTCTTTCAAACTTTCCAGGTTTCGTATGAAGTTTCATGCACGTGTGTTGTAAGGTGTTAAGGCAACAGCTCCCAAAGCACACTAAGTCACACGTCTGCACCCACGGGCATCACTCTCCCAAACTGGCCAACATAACCCTAGCAAATAAGACGCAGCAGGAGCACGGAGAGCCCCTGGCCACCAGGACTTGCCCTCTCCACCTCCCTGAGACAATGTCCTGCAAGTGCAGGACGAAATCCCTCGGAGGAACACAGCGGCTGTTCCGGCTCAGGACCCCCGGCCTGCACACTCAGGCAGGCGGCCCCGGCCCCAGCCCCAGGGCAGGAAGGATCCCAGGGGAGGCCAGCAGAAGCACCGTGCTGTTAGGCCCAGTCTAAATCACTGGTCTAGAAAATTGTGAACAAATTAGATGGTGGTGGTTTTCAGTCACTAAGTTTTGGGCGTGGTTTGTAAAATCCCATTTGGAGGTCAAGTTTCAGTTGACCCTTGAACACTGGGGCTAGGAGCACTGACCCCTGTGCAGTCAAAAATTCACATATAACTTTTGACTCCCCACCAACTTAACTACGAATAGCTGTTGGCCAGAAGACTTACCGACCACATGAGCAGTTGATGCACACATATTTCATTACATGTGTCATATTCTGTATTCTAACACTAAAGTAAGCTAGAGAGAAAAAGAATAACATTAAAAAGGCCGGGCGCAGTGGCTCATGCCTGTAATCCCAGCACTTTGGGAGGCCGAGCTGGGTGGATCACCTGAGGTCAGGAGTTCGAGACCAGCCTGGCCAACTTGGCAAAACACTGTCTCTACTAAATATACAAAAATGAGCCGGGCATGGTGTCGCTCGCCTGTCATCCCAGCTACTTGAGAGGCTGAGACAGGAAAATTGCTCGAACCTGGGAGGCAGAGGTTATAGTGAACCAAGATCACGCTATTGCACTCCAGCCTGGGCAACAGAGCGAGACTCCATCTCAAAAAAAGTAAATAAATAAAAATTTTAAAAAATTAAAAAATAAAGTTAGAGAAAAGAAAATATTATAAAACTTATAAGCAAGAGAAAATGTATTTACTCTTCGATAAGTGGAAGCGGATCATCGTAAAGTTCTTCAGCTTCGTCTTCACCTTGAGGCTAAGGAAGAGGAAGAGGAGGGGTTGTTCTTGGTGCCTCAGGAGTGGCAGAGGAGAATGAAAACCCATGCCTAAGTGGACCCACGCAGTTCAAACCCATGTGGCCAAAGGGTCGACTGTCAACTAAATTTGGTTCCTTTCATGACATAGCCCTCCTGCCCCATCATAGGCCCTACCTGTGCCCTGGCCTTGTGTGAAATCAGACTTAGACTAAGGAGACAGCCAGTTGAAGAATATGGACTATGGAATCTGACAGACTGAGCTTGCTGAAGGTGGAAATCAACACTGCAAGGAAATTGGCCAGTTAGTGCCGCAGGAACCACAGCGTCCTCATGAAAGCCAGTGATGAGCGGCAGACCACAGGGAGCAGGTGCCGGCCAGCAGACCTGGACGCAGGAGGAGAGAAGGGGGCAAGGAGTAGTGGCACCTACCAGCAACAGCGACCTCCCTGCACTCACCAGCAACAATGACCCCCCTAGAACAGCTGCTGCCCATCCTCCCAGAAAGATTCCCCTTAATGAGCCCTTTCTGTTCAGGTAGCTGGAATAAATCCTTTCTTCCTCCACTCTAATAAAAGAAGAAAAGGAAACAGCAATGTTCTAGTGAGATATGTAAAGGATTTGAAAAAAAAAAATGGCTTGCCCAGGGGCATTTCTTGTGGTGCTATTCATAGCAGCAGAAAAACTGGAAAGGGGCCAAGTGCCCCACAGACATGCAGGTGGAGGGTGTCGATTCATAGAAAGGGGTGCCTGGAGGCAGCTGAAACCAAAACAGAATGCGAAACTCACTTCTGGCTGTTGAGATGGAAACATGTACATCATATTTATTGGGAAGTGGCAAAAGGTTATCCAAATAGTTGACATTTCATGTATTTTTAACTCTTCCTGTGAAGTTGTGAATATAAGGGAAATTTAAATTAAATGATAGCTCTTCTTTCACAGATGGCTATAAAATGAGATGTTTTCAGTGCCAGGCAGCCTTGCTTTCTCTTTCTCTTTCTTTGGTGTATATCCACCAAAGTCGAGTTCCCCCATCTGGCTCTAGCTGGATGATGCCACGAGGGCTGAATGGTGGACCAGAGGATATGTGTGGTGAGTCCCTGTCAGCTGAGATTAGGGTGCCCAGCTCAAAACTCACCTTGCAGGCAGCCCTGCCCAGCCCTTCAAAGGACCTGTCAACACATCAGGGTGGGAACAGGCACAGGATGTCCTGTCCCATGCACAGAGTCCATTCCTTGGACACTGCCATCGACTGACCAGGCTGTCATTCTGAGTCTCTTCTTCCCCAGAGAAGAAAGTAACTGAGGGCCATCCCCGGTCAGGCCATTCTCCTGGCGGGATGAGCCTGACGAACCATGGGCCTGGGAGTCGGGAGGACCCCAAGCATGTATCTATGGCTCACCTGGAGGGATGGTCCCCAGAGTTTATTGCTGGTGGCACCACAGATCATTCCATTACATACATACAAATTTACTCCTAAGAAGCCACCCTATGGAGTAGGTGCTGTTATTTCCCCATCTTACAGATGAGAAAAGGAGGCAGAATAGGGGTCTCACCAGTGGTCGAGCAGGAACTGAACCTACTCCAGATATTACTAAGTTCCTCCAGGTGATGGAGGAAGTATAATCCCTGCTGACTGGGTCTTACCATGAGCCGCTATCTTGCTAGGCACTTCAGACCCATGGTCTAGTTGATTTCGCCCATAGTATATGATCCCTGCATGATACCTGAGAATACTGAAGCTTGCAGTCATTGGGTGGCCAGCCTATGACCCATGGCAAGTAAGGGGTGACCCCCAAATCTGTCCTCTTTACTGTGATAGGATTTCTCAGTAGCCCTTCTGGAAGGATGTTTGTGCTTCATGACATATTCCCGAAAGACCCTAACTTGAACATTCAGTTATAGCTCTGACTCTGGGGTTGTGGGCGGGTCCCTGAGTAGTGTCTCTTTTGGGGCTATGAAGGCATTTTAGCATCAAGTGTTGGAGAGTTCTGCTTAAGACTTTAGACAATTGATTAAGATGCTAGGAATGAATGAGGATGACCCTGTCCCTAAAATGCTTCAGAAAGCAAAGTGTTAACTATGTAGAGATTTTTTTTTCCAAAACAACACAAATAGAGCAGAGCAGAATGGTAAGTGTATCTTCCAAAACACCCATGCTGTTTCAGGCCAGAGTCTCTGGTGGGAACTATAGGGTAGGGTGAATGGTCCACAGTCTCAGTGGAGGATTTGCACCCTTTTCCAGCCCCCACTCAGAGTTTGTGGCTTCCTGATGCACCTTCCCTGGCTGGGGACACCTCCTCCCTAGAAAAGAGTAGGTTAAATAGTCAAGCAGCCCTGCCTTTTTCATGAATATTGGTATACCTGATGCTGTGATGGCAGAAGGAACAGAGGCTTCTGTGCAGAAAGACAACTCCATGATACTGCTCCTCTTTATACAGTGGTTACCCCATGTTATCATAGTGAACAATCATATTAGTCATGATGCTTTAAGCTGCAAGTAAAAACAGTAGTCCATGAGCCAGGTGTCAGGGCATGTGTCTGTAGTCTCAGTTATTCAGGTGGCTGAGGTGGGAGGATTGCTTGATCCTAGGAGTTCAAGAATAGCGGGGGCAACACAGCAAGACCCTGTCTCAAAACAAAAAACAAAAAACAGTAAGGATGTTTATTGACTCTCGGAATGTGAAGTCCAGGGTGGGATGGTCTGTGATGACCTCAGATGCCCATGTTTCCTCTGCTCCCCTACGTTGAAGCCCACAGGGTCAGCTTCCTCCTCAGTGGACTATCCTTAGAGCCAGGGAGGCTGCCAGTGCACCTGAGGTTCCACACTTTCTCATTCATAGCTCGTGTCCTACGTAAGAAAGGAACGGAAACTCCTCTTCTAGACACCCCCAGTAAACTTCCTCCCCCTCACTCTTCTTTGGCCTGATTGGTTCCCAGGCCCATTCCTAAGCCAACCACTATATCTCTGGGACACAGGGATGGATGACTCTGATTGCCAGCCATGGTAGAGAAGAGGCAAGCTGGCTGTCCTCACTGTGCCATGCCTGACTTACTGACTCATAGCTGGGCAAACAAAATAAAATGATGTTTGTTTTATGCCACTCTATTGGGGTGGTTTATTATGCTGCATTATATTTTAACTCATTACAGACAAAAGTAAGATATAAAAATCCACTAAAACAACACTATTAGGTAAGAATTATCATCCTGACTCCACGGCTGAGGAAGTTGAGTTAGGGAGTCTGTGTAATTTATCCACAGTCCCATAACTAACAAGAAGCAAAGTTAGAATTTGAATCCGGGTCAAATTCCTGGTTCCAAAACATATGTCCTTAACTAGAACTGAATGAATATGGAGCCTGCAACCGAATGCTCTACCAGGGCATTGTGACAAACTTCCTCCACGGGTGATGGCCTCTATACAAAAAGTTCTCATGGAGTTTTGCAGACATGCAGACATGGAGGCTCTGAGAGACAGAGCAGCTGCTAACTGCTGCCCTCACCGACTGGTCTCTCAGAGCCCCAGCTGGAACCCCGGACTCTTGTCGACTCAGACACTTAGGGCCCCTGGGCAGTTTGGAAAGTCTGTGCATCCCTCCCTGGGAAGAGTCTTTCTGGTATACATCTGCTCTCGTCATCGTGCAGGCCCCCAAAGAGTCTGTCCCAGCCTCTCAGAGTCCTGTTGCAGAAGCCTTTGTAAGGCCATCAATGCCAACATCTTGACTGCCTCTGGACTGCTTTGCACCTACCTGCAATGCTGCAGGTAGTCAGCATTTAATCAGTGTCTGTTAACTGAATGAGTTATCACTGATGGTCTTTAGGACTTCCCTTCCTTTCCCTTCCTTCCCTTTCCCTTTCCCTTTCCCTTTCCCTTGCCCTTTCCCCTTCCCTTTCCCTTTCCCTCCCCTCCCTTCCCCCCTCCCCTCTCCTCCCCTCTCCTCCCCTCTCCTCCCCTCCTCTTCCTTTTCTTTTTCAGGGACTCTCACTCTGTTGCCCAGGCTGGAGTGCAGTGGTGCGATCTCGGCTCACTGCAGCCTCTGCCTCCTGGGTTTAAGCAATTCTTGTGTCTCAGCCTCCCGAGTAGCTGGGATTACAGGCGCTTGCCACCATACTCAGCTAATTTTTGTATTTTTAGAAGAGATGGGGTTTCGCCATGTTGGCCTGGCGGTGTGCAACTCCTGACCTCAAATGATCCACCCACCTCAGCCTCCTCAAATGCCGGGATTACAGGCATGAGCCACAGCACCTGGCCTAGTACAAGCATTCTGAGTTGCATTACTTCCTTCCCCCTTATTCCTCCTCTCCTCCCTCAAAGATTCCCTGCAGACACTGGCATTCCTCTCCTAAGGGAATACTGAAGGAGTGTCACAGGGGTGCTTGGGGACTCAGGTCCTCTACAGACTTGTTTCCTAGTTTTTGTAGTGGGGCGCCAACTTTTACTGTGAACAATCTTGATCTCCTAACTGACTTCCTGCTGGATGGAAGCCCTATCTTGTTCTTTCCCAGGGACTGAATATCTGCCATTGGACTTCCATCTGTGAGCAGACCTTGCTAGCTCCTTCTATCCACCAGGTGTCTCATCACCATGAGGTCACTCATCTGCAGGACATCTACCTCTTTTGCACTTTTTGGATATATTGTCTGGCTGCGTCGTCACTGACCCAGCTCCACCCACTCTAGGGTTGGCTCTTCCCACCGCCCATTTCTGGAGCCGCCTGTCATGGTACCATCCCCACTCTGTGGGTGTCTCTGGTCTCCAGGAGGTCAGAATTCCCAAGCTAGCATCAGAGCCAAGTAAGTCAAACTCTCTATCAGTAGGAGGGTAAGGAGGGTGGGTAGGTGTGAGGTTAAAATCCCTAACTTGAATAAATAAAAGACTTTAATATCTTCCTCCCATGACCCTCCCCTTCCTCCACCTTGGATTCAGGGACACATGCTTAAATAGAAATGAGATCACATTTTAGGATCCAAAAATAAACGAGAACACCTTTCCTAAAGAGGGAGAACTTTATGATACTGAAATCTAATTGCAGATTTTTGCACAAAAGACATCCCATTAGGTCATACATTTAAATAACTGGTTACATGGAAAATAATCAAATGACAAGAAATGACAGTAGAGACAGCCAGGAATAGTGGGAAGAAGGTAGAAGGGAGTGAGAGTCAGACAAAGGGGGCTTCAAATGCCAGCCCTGCCAATGATTTGCTAAGTGACCTTGAGAAGCCATGTAGCTTCCCTGAGTCTGCTTCCTTGACTATAAAACTAAGAAAACAATATTTGCCTCAAATTTATTATGAGGATTAACTGAAATATGTATATAAAGTGCCTGGTACAGTGTCTAATGTAAGGTACACATTAAACATGTATCACCCGTTTATGCTGAAGCAGGCACTTAGGGATGGTGCTTGTTTTGAGAATGAAGAGGGAGGAGAAGAAAGAGGAGGAGAAGATAATAACTAAGGGAAGAAGAAGAAAAAATACTGTTTCTCCTGGAAAAATCTGTCACATACAGTCACTCAATCTTTAAATCTGATGAGTCCTAAAAAATAATGACCCTGGGCTACACTTACATATAAATGAATGAAAAGGACTCTCTGAAAATTATTGTAAAATATAATTCTCTCCTATGCAATTGAACATCCAGACTTGGCTAACAGAAGTGCAAGCCCAAAGTGAATGCAAACACTCACGTGATCGCCTTTCACCTGGACAGGGTTCCTCACTGCTGTAAGTACCCATTGTGGGATATCTATCAGGTTCATCTCCAGGATTAGCTGTTCTATTTTCTGTGTAGTCTCGTACCTCATGCAGGCAGATTAATCCTCTTAAAGAATGTATGCTGACTAACTGAAGCAGCTTCTGGCTTTAACATCTTAAACATTAACTTTAAGGTGCTGTCTCAAAAACATACATTCACTTGCCCTCACACACCGTGCAGGTTATGCTAATACTAAATCCCCAGTAGCTCTAAATAATTTTTACCAATTAAACATTTTTATTCTTATTTTGGATTCTCCTACTAGCTCTGGAACTTTGGTTATTAAAATCATGAAGTGTATTGGGATGGAGATATATTTTATTAAGTAAAGTTTGTGCTACATTCATGGTTAATTAACTTCTAATGGGGTTAAGGTGCTGAAATGATTTTTTTTAAGTGGCTGGAAAGGAGCTCATGTTTTAGAGATATAACTAGGTTTGGATGCCTAGGGATCTAGAATTGCATGTCATCCCTAGGATCCTAATTCCCAGGCTGCATTTATTTAGGAAGCTCCTTCTAAACTAGAGGGGCTCTCAGCTCTTCATTGCCAAAAAGGTCATCTGCTATTGGCCATGTCCTTTTGGTGGTCCATTTACCAGCCACTCCCATCCCTGATCCTTCTTTCTTGCTGGTAGAAGCTGCCCCCACAATACAGAAGTTAAAGATACGTGATGCTCACATTCTCACCTTCCTTCCCGCTAGGGCACGGGCCTGAGACCACGTTCTAGATCCTGAAATGTGAGAAGAAATCTCCTAGTGGATTCTGGCAAGAGGCAAGGAAGGAGAATGTCCCCTTTGTGCCCTTGGACACAGTTATCAGGGGAACTGATGCCTGGAACTGCATCTGCATTGTGATCTTGACACTACTGGGGCAAGCATTAGGCAAAGCCACGGCCCTGAGAATGACGAGGACAGAAATCCTGGACAAGGCTGGTAAGCTCTGCTCTGTTCCCTGCAGCCCATAGCATCCTAATGGGTGCAGTGTTGTTTCAACTAAGAGGGAGACGTCTCAGCAAGAGTGCCTGGGGGAGGGTGCTGAGCTTGCTCCATGAAGGAATCTTCCTGCAGCAACATGGCCATGCGCTCTCCCTGCGCTGTGCCTCCCTCCCTCTGTGCCGGGCACTGTGCTCACTGCCACAGTCTCATCTAAGCCCAGGGCCACCAGAAGGGCAGAGACTTGCTGTGATACATATGTCCTATACTCACCCCAATCTGTTCATTATTGTCCCTCCCCTCTGTCACAGCCCAACATCATCCTCACCTACCAGTCTCCCAACTGGTCTGTTGGCTCCACTGTAGCTGGATCGAGCATTCTAAAACAAAACTGGGATCACCTAATGACTTCAAATCACCCAGTGGGACAAGCAGACATCCATATGCCACAAGAAAGAAACTTCACCCTTGTTTCACATGGTCTACAAAAATCAGTTACAATTGAATTATATCTCTAAATGTAAGAGCCAAAACTATACAACTTCTGGAAGAAAACATAAAAGAAAATCACTGCAGTATTGGTCTGGGAAAGAATTTCTTAGATAGGATACAAAAAACAATCCAGGAAAGGACAAATTGATAATTTAACTTACAAAACAAAAAACTTCTGCTGGCCGGGCGAGGTGGCTCATGCCTGTAATTTCAGCACTTTCTGAGGCCAAGGCAGGCGGATCACGAGGTCAGGAGATTGAGACTATCCCGGCTAACACGGTGAAACCCCGTCTCTACTAAAAATACAAGAAACTAGCCAGGTGTGGTGGCGGGCACCTGTAGTCCCAACTACTCAGGAGGCTGAAGCAGGAGAATGGTGTGAACCTGGGAGGCGGAGCTTGCAGTGAGCCGAGACAGCGCCACTCCAGCCTAGGCAACAGTGCGAGACTCTGTCTCGAAAAAAATTACAAAATAAAAAAACTTCTGCTATTTGAAAGGTACTATTTAAAAAATGAAAAGAATGGGAGAAAATACTTGCAAAACACATCTCTACTAAAGGATTGATAATATAAATAACTCTCAGCACTCAATGATAAGAAAAAAAACCAAAAAGACGGGCACATGATTTGAATAGACACTATACAAAACACTGTATATGCACAGCAAATAAGCACATGAAGAAGTGCTCAACATTATTAGCCATGAAGGAAATGCAAATTAAAATCAGAATGAGATACCACTACACAACATTAGAAGCTGCCCCCACAATATCAGGATGGCAGAAATGAAAAAGACAAACAACAGCAAGTATTGGGCAAGATGTAGAGCAATTGGAACTCTTACACATTTTTGGTGCAGACACAAATAATATACTTACTTTGAAAATAGTTTGGCAGTTCCTGGTAAACATATACTGAGATATGACCTAGCAGTCTCTCTTTTAGTTATTTACCCAAGAGAAATGACAACTTACATTTCCAGAAAAACCTTTACCCAAATACTCATAGCAGTTTTATTCATAATTGCCCAAAACTGGTACTAGCCTAAATTTTCACCAGCCAGAGAATGGCTGAACAAGTGGATGTACACCTACCCTAATTAAAGTATCATGCTATCCAGTCACTAAACATGGATGATTCACAAGGACATTATGCCAAGTTACCTACTGCGTGATTCCATTCAGACGACAATCTTGAGAGCAACATGGCTGGGCGTGGTGACTCACACCTGTAATCCTAGCACTTTGGGAGGCTGAGGAGGGAGGATTGCTTTGAGGCCAAGAGTTCAAGACCAGCCTGGTAACACAGGGAGATCCCCATCTTTCCAAAAAAAAAAAAAAAAAAAAGAAAGAAAAAGAAAAGAAAAGCAAAACCTAAGAACTGGAAGAGGATCAGTCGCCTGGAGTAGGGAGAGGGACTGACAAGGAGCATGAGAAAACTTTTTAGGGTGAAAACTATTTGTATTAATGTCTTTACTGGTTCCATAACTATATACCTTTCCAAACTCCACAAAATGTACATTAAAAAATGATATATTTTCTGGTCAGCAAATTATACCTAAGTCACCAGCCTGAATAAACATCCTTCTGTGAGCCTCTGTTCTGGTTGTAACGACATTTTGATCCAAGCAACTTCAGAAAAGGAGAGTTGATACTAAGACAATATAAGGAAAATGGGGCCAGGTGTGGTGGCTCACACCTGTAATCTCAGCACTTTGGGAGGCCGAGGCAGGTGGATCACCTGAGGTTGGTAGTTCAAGACCAGCCTGACCAACATGGTGAAACCCTGTCTGTACTACAAATATAAAAAATTAGCTGGGCATAGTGGCGCATGCCTATAATCCCAGCTACTCGGGAGGCTGAGATATGAGAACTGCTTGAACCTGGGAGGTGGAGGTTGCAGTGAGCTGAGATTGCGCCACTGCAGTCTGGCCTAGGGGACAGAGCCAGACTCTGTCCCTACCCCTTCCAACCCCCCACCAAAACCAAACCAAAACAAATAAACGATGACGGAAAATGGAATTCTATGGACGTTCAAAACAAGAGCTGTACCAGCCTGGACCCAGAGAGACGGGAGGCACGACGGCATCTGTTTGGGTCTTTGTACTTTACACCATCCTTATGCTGAGCCCAACTCGCCGTTCCTCACCTGGTCTCCATTGTGCAGATCCCACCAGTACTTCAGGTTCAGAATCCCAGGTGCAGGCTTCTGATTGGTTGGGTCATCCTTCCGCCCACTGGCCAACCTACCTACAGAATGGAAATCTCTGGGCCAAGTGTCATCCCTGACCAATTTAATTGGTACTTAGGAATCAAGGAAAACCAGGGTTGTGGGGAACCTCTAGACAGAGCAGTGCTAGCTGAGGGGAACTGTGCTGGTAGGCCCCATAACAGACATATCTGGTGCTCTCATCACCATATATGAATAAGCCTATGCTTGACAAATAAGTATAGTTAAATATAAATCTGACAAATAAGTCCCTTCTTACCCCTCCAGCTTGTTGTGTTGTCAAAACTCTAACCCCAGACCCAGCAGCAACATTCTGTGACTAAATGCAACTACTTGGTACTGCACCCTGAGGGAGCCAAGGTCTTTCATGGGTTTGGACTGAGAGACACGCCTGTCCCTCAACCCCAAAGGCCTTTTCCTTAGTTCTCTTTGCCTAACTTACCATCTTTGATGTTCCAGGGTGCCATGGGGGCATGGCAACCACAGGAAGCCTTCCTTGAATGCTGCCAGGCTCCCCACCTCTAGGCTCCAGGGTGGCCTGTCTGTCTCGTTTAGGAGTGTTTGGAATACTGGTGTGGATGTAGATCGTGCATCGTGCAGGAGTCTATTAAAAATGGGCCGGACGTGTTGGCTCACACCTGTAATCCCAGCACTTTGGGAGGCCGAGGTGGGCGGATCATGAGGTCAGGAGATAGAGACCATCCTGGCTAACACGGTGAAACCCCGTCTCTACTGAAACAATACAAAACAATTAGCTGGGCGTGGTGGCAGGCGCCTGTAGTCCCAGCTACTCGGGAGGCTGAGGCAGGAGAATGGTGTGAACCCGGGAGGCGGAGCTTGCAGTGAGCTGAGATCACGCCACTGCACTCCAGCCTGGGTGACAAAGCGAGACTCCGTCTCAAAAAAAAAAAAAAAAAAAAATGCAGATCCACCCTGGAGGCGTGAACTCTCCAGAGCTTGGGTGGGCCCAGGGATTTGTAGTGCAAGCAGGCTCCTCAGGTATTCTGGGGCAGGCACTATGATTATATTATGACTGTAGACTACCCTCTACCCCTTGCAGGGGTGGGCAGGCAGCTGCTTTCCAGACACGTGCTCGCATGTCCGCATGGGCCACATGGGATGGTGGCCGGGCCGTGTGACTAGCAGTGGCTCATGAGAGCAGAGGCAAGGGCCACTGCTGCTCAAAGCAGTTAGCTGTCAGGGTGCCATTCACCTTGACTACTTTCCCTTTGCCAAGATTACTGGCAACGTTTGAGACAGTGCCCAGGTCTCAGAGGCTCCTGAGAAATTAATTCACAGGACACTATTCCCCAGTACTGACTATTCACTTAGTGCCCTCTCTGTCCCAGGCACTCCCCCTGCTGGAAGGACACTAGTGAAGGGGCACAGAGTTGCCACAGTCACCATGCTTACAGTCAACAGGGGAAGACAGATGTTAATCAATTCATTACTAATTAAAAATTAGAGTCTATCAGATTCTCTACTTTCAGCTGAAGGAGGCGTCTAGCTCATGTTTAGATAATTGAATTTCTCACTATCATGGAATCCTGTGTCCTGACACCTAATTCCAGCTTATACGTTTCCCCTTGGGGAAGTGCTTGAACTACAAGCCTCCCTGCCTTGCCCAGTAGGCTGAGCTCTCCAGGATAACGTATAGGCTGCATGGCTAGATTCCACTGTGGCTGCCACCCTGTTAAGAGGGAGCATTGTGCGTGGGCAGGGGCATTTGGAGTTTGGGGGAAGGGAAGGCTATAAGATACAATCTGTATATAGGATTGGCTCATCCAGGATCACTGCACAGAGGACAGCTGCAGCTTCTGCAGCCACAAGAGTGACAAGTTCATGAACTTGCATCAGAAAGTGTCTCTGAACGGGTTATGCCCACTGATGTCTACAGAGAGCCAGGAAATATAGGGATTGAGGGCCTGTCCTGGGAATTCTAGAGACCTATGCTAGCAGGAAAACACTTGAGGACATTTATCTTGATCACTTCACTGTGAATAGTAATGTCTGAAAATCCATACATTTTGAGACAACTAAATGCAATACCTGACTCTAGACCTCAATGGTGGATCTTGTAACAGAGGGAAAGAAATACTATGGAAGACATCATCGGATCAACTGACTATACCGGAATATGGACCTAGATTGGATACAAGTATTTTATCAATATACATTAACAAATTTGGTGACTATTGTGGTTATGTACATAATATCTCTACTCTTAGGAAAGATACATCAATGTATTTAGGGGTAAAGGGGCCATGGTGTATGAAATTTACCCACGAGTGATTCCGAAAGAACATATGTCTATGTATCAAGGAACTTTTGAAACCTCTATCAAAGCCTCCTTGCCTATCAGGCTACCTGACTGGTGTAGGCATGGATTGCTGTTTGGACCTTCAGGAAAAGCTAGAAGGTTCAAAGCTGATGCATTTGTGAGAAGCTGGCTCAAACTGAGTTTTCTGTTCTAAAATTTTCTTTTGAGTCCTTTCTCTGCAACAGGAGTCCTCTGTGTTCCTTTCTTCCAGGAATCTAAAATCCTTTGACATCATCCTCTCTTGATTTTCATCTTCTGTTTCTGAGCTTGGACCAATAGGCAAAAATTTTAGGAAGGTCTGTTTCAGTTACAGGGAAGGATGACCTTTCCATGAGTAACACCTGTCTAAGGTGGAATAACTCCTGCTAGAAGCGGGTGCCTACAAGGGGCTTTGGCACAATACCGTACATGGCTTCCAATCCTTGCTCTGCACTTACCAGCTACTTGACTTTCAGCAAGTCACTTAACCTCTCCAAGATTCAGTTTCCCAGTCCGTACAGTGGGACTCTAACAGTAACACCCAGAGCGCCACAGTGGGGGTTACATGCAAGGATTCATGAAGGTTTTGCACAAAGTGCATGCTCTATGAAGGCAAGATGATGTTGTAGCTGCGTTTAGAACACCAAGACCCAGGAAAAGACATAATTATCGTTATGCTATGTGTATTATAGTTTTGACTCGGTAGAGATATTAAGAATCACACTAATGACAATGGCTTCCGTCAATTGGGGGGTAGGGGAGTCTTTTTCGCAGTCACTTTATGTTCCCAGTAGGACCTCATTTAATCCCCAGGACACCAACCCTCGGGTGGGCGTTATTAGCCCATTGTAAAGGTAAGGACACCAGGCCTGGCAGCATTAAGAAAAAATGAAGGGCCTCTCACTCCACCCGCACTCCGATACTCATACGCAGATAGGGCAAACTGAGGCTCAGAGAGGTGAGGCAACGGACCTGGCTGGCTGTGAGCAAACCCAGGTTTCCTTTTCCCAGGCCGGGTGCCTTCAGCCCACGACAGAGTCCGGGGCAGCCCCAGCTCTTCCGTCCCGTCCTGCTGCGCCTAGGATAAAGGATCTGGACTGCGCAGTTAATACTTCGTGCGTTTCAAACAGTTCGCTTATAAATTGTCTTTCCGGACAGGTCCAATTTGTCCTTTCACTGGCGAAGCCGCCTGAGCCGCGGCGGTCATGGTCCCGCGCCCGAGTCCCGAGGAGGGCAGGAGGAGGGAACCCGCTCAGTAGCCCGGGGCAGGAGCCTCCGGGAGCATCTGGCCCCCGGCCGTCCGGCCCGCGCCCCCGCGCCACGCCCTGCGCCCAGGCCCGGGCTCCTCCCGCGCTGGCGGCCGCCGAGCGGTCCGGGCGGCGGCGGCGGGAGGAGGAGCAGGAAAAGTAGCCGGGGGAGGAGGCGGAGGCGGAGGCGGCGGCGGCGGCGGCAGAGGCGGAGAGGGCGGGCGGGGCCGGGCGAGTTTAAAGCCCATCGAGGGGGTGGGGAGGCCGGGAGGAGGCAGAGAGGGAAGGGAGCTGCGGCCGGGCGGGCTCGGCGCTCGGAGACCCGGTGGAGCCCAAAGTTTCCGCTCAGCCCCTGGGTGGCGGCAGCCCCGGCGGCGCGGGGCGCCCGGGATAGTCTTGCGCGCCGGCCTCGCCCCGGGGGGACCCGCGTCCGCCGCCGGCCACGCCGAGTGTCGCCAGCAGCCACGCGGAGGCGGCGGGGAGCCGCGCGCGGCAGGTACGGAGTTGGGCGGGGAGCGCGGCGGCAAGTTACTTTGTGGTTGGCGTCCCCGCGGGGCCCGGGACGGCCAGGCGGGTCCCCGCGGCGTCATTGTCTGAGCATTGGGCGGCCGCGGCCAGGGACGCCGGGCCCCGCGGAGGCGCGGCGGGCGGAAGGGCGTCGCCTCCGGGCTGGGGGCTCCGGCGCCCCAGGCCCGCAGCGGGCGGTGCTCGGAGGCGGGACTGGGGCTGCGGGCGCGCGGCGGAGGCGGAGGCAGCCGGGCGCCCCGCCGGGCTCTCCGCGCTGCGTTCCCGACCCCTGGGGGGAGGTGTGGAGTCCAAGCGGTGCATTCTTGAACCATCTTGTCAGACGCCGGCGGCTCGCGGGCTGTGGCGGGGGCTGCGGTCAAGGCCGCGCTCCTGGGGGCCGCCGCCTGGGAGAGTGGGCGCCCAGGCGTCTCTGCAGCCCCGGGTGCTCCGGCTGCGCGACCGGGCCGCGGCGCGCGCGCCCGGGCGTCCGGGACAGTGGTGCCAGACACTCCCAAGTCCCGAGCCGGCCCAGCCTCGGACGGAGGACCTTTCTTTTTGGTTCTGTTGGTGACCCGTTAGCCGCCGCTGGGGCCTAACACCAAGTTGAGGGCTCGCGGATTAGCCGCCCGCCAGCCGTGGAAATGTGATAAGAGCGGTACCGTTTGCAGAAGGAAATTTCTGATGCAACTCTTCGCCTTTGCTGATTGCCTCTCCAAACGCCTGCCAGACGACTGCCCTGGAGCATGTGCGTTATGGAAATTAGGGTATCCTTTACTTTTTATTGTGTGCGTCTTTTCTTGGGATTGGAAGAAACGCGAACTTTTTATGGTTTGCTTTCACCGAAACGTTGGGTAATGTAAGAGAGCCACAGGTGATTTTTACGGGGTCCTGGATCTTTACAATGCGTTTGAAAGAATATTTTCTTGCAAACTTGGTGCCCAGTTTCATTCAAGAGATGGGGAGGAGGGGGGAAAGACCAAAACAAGGAACGCTCGTGAGTAAATATGCGTTATTGCACAACTTGCTCGTTGCTGCTGTTTAAAAGGCCAGGCCTAGAACACTTTGTTTCTGAAAATGCTGATTCAGCCGTTTGCAGCCCCCGAGTTTCAGAAATGGTGGTCTATTTAAAGTTTCAAGCAGTTTTACCAAGAACACATGTTGTTAGCGCAGCAACCGGAGTTGACTAGGGTTTACAACACAATGCTGGCAATATTTTAACGAACTGACCCCGAGTTTCCAGGAGGAAAGAGAATCAGGAGTTTCTACAGCAGTGGGACTTCTGGCTGTGACAGCGGTGAAGTGAAGTGTCTTTTAGGAGAGTATTTTAAGTAAAAGCACTGAAAACCAACTGTGTTTCCAGGAATGATTCTAGATGTCTAGGTTTTTCTCTTAAAAATCAAAACTCTAGGATCACTGCACGTAATATTTGAGTTTTACTGGGAGCAGTTGAAAGAGAAGGGCAACACAGGCCAATCCCCAGATTACAGGGAGGGAATTTGAGGACAGAGTTACACGCCCAGCAGGCATTGCTTCTGTAACTGAGAAGTGTAGCGACTGATACTTCTGTAGCATTTCACAGTTTACAAGGCACTTTCAAAAGCCTTGTTGCTTTTAATCCCCTCTACAACCTCCTGATCCCCATTTTACAGGTCTGAAAACCAAGGCTCAGGAGGTTAATTGGCATGCCCGAGGTCATACGGTCAGCAAGTGACAAAGCTGTAACTAGAACCTAAGCTTTGGATCATTTTAGTCTTGTGTTTTATTTGCAAAAGTACATCCACTTCTGTAAGGGAAATGGCATGGGTCAGGTATGTATAGCCTGCCAGTCACACACTCGGAGAATGATGATTGCCTGGTCTGGGGGCTCCCAGCCTTCAAGGTTAATGCCATGTTACCAGAGCATTCTAGATATTTCCTTTTAGTTCACTCACTTTTTACATTTAAATACACATTTATTTTGGGAAGAAATTTTGATATCCATGAAGTCATGAGTTTTGATGTAGTAGTTATGTTTACTGTAATTAAAATAGAGAAGCTGTGTACCCCTAAAGTCATCTATTGCATGTTATCTGTCGTCTGGTCACTTTTGGGGCAGCGTTGGCCCACTCAAAATGCTTTTCATTTATGGATCAGGAACCCAGAACTGGGCAGGTTCATGCCAGCTACTTGTCCAGAGCTTTGTATGGTGATGGCCACCAGGATTGGGACCAAGGACAGCCCTGGCCCAGTTTCAAGGGCTATGTCTGTGTCTACTCAGCCTCCAGTAGGAGAAGAGAGCAGAGTCAGACTCGAAGAGTTAGCTCAGAACTTCATTTTGGTGATCTCTCCGGGTACAGACTATATAATGTGTAGAAATCAAACTCCAGCTTGAACAAAGTCATCTATTGTGCCTTCAGCTTCATCTTAGAGCGGTAGAAATTCTTGATTGGTGTATCTGGTAAAACCTAATGCTTTAAAGGTGGCATAATTTAAGGAATGGAACCTATTTCCTTGGAATTCTGTCTGACTCGTAACTGCAAGGGGAAGAGAAACCTACGGGATGGTAGAATGTATTTGAGCTTGTATCTAGGGTTAGGTTGCCAGCCTGTCAGAGCTCAGAGCTAACTGCAGGGGATTTTGGTCCTGCTCCCTGGAGGGGAAGCCTGTGCCTTTGCACGTTTGCTCCGTAATCCCCGCGTCTGTTTCTCAGTTTATTAAACCAATGTGGCATTGTATGGCTCGTGAGGAGAACATATTTGCCTTGTCCTTCATTTAAGTAATCAGTCCTTCAAAGTTTAAATAAACTTTTTTTTTTTTCCTGGTAGTGGAGACTTTTCTTTTAACCTGTGCTATTTTATTTTTTATATAACGTAGAAGTACAGAAGTATGGGAGATTATGGAAGAAATTAAGGTCGTCCAACTACTTGGTGGGTGAGAGTTGGCAGACAGGTACTTTGGAGTTCTAGGGACCACTTTCAGAGTTTGCATACTGTTAGGGGTATAACTGGTCTGATCCATTCAGCCACTGGCTGGTATTTAATTTGCGTGAATACTTTAGCTGCACACTTTTAGGGAGCTGTATCTGTTTTCACTCCTTCTTCCTCTTGGCTGGGACACCTTTGCATTGGACTCCCACCCCCAGCCTGGACCACTTCTGAACTGATCTCTGAGAAATGAGCTTTCCTGCACTTTTGTCTTCCGGAGGCTTTTGTCCATGCTCCTGGTGATCACAGGGCCAGTTAACTGCAGGGAGATAAAAGCAGTCAAAGCTTAAAACCACCCGCTTACTCGTGGAAAGGCAGGCTGATGGCTCTTCTTTAATAATGGATTGAAAAATGGTGTGATTGTCCTTTGAGATGGCAACAGAAAAAGCCATTTCCTGGGGTTATCAACAATAATCTCAGAGGTAGAAATGAGTGGTTCTGATTTTTTCGCTTTTAGGATATAGTGACTCTAAGGAGATTTTTTCTTTTCCCCTGTATTAGATTATTCATATTTTTGAACCATCTACTTTACGTAATATGGATTTTTGGGGAGATTCTTCTTGTCTTTTCAGATGCCTAATTTGAGGAGCTTATTATTTGGGCTGGACCCAGCAACAGAGTGGACTTTTTGTTGTTAACATCAAGCCTGAGAATGGGTGCTGGGGAGGAATAACTCCTCCCACCATATCGCTTCTTTTCTGCTCTGTTTGACCAGGGCAGCAGGCACACTGCCTCAGTTGACTCCTGGTTGTACTACTTACTAGTTTGGCCAGCCTGAACAAGTGAACCAACCTGATCCGTTAAAATGGAAGCCATAGGCGTGTTTATCCCCACGGCTTGTTGGGAAGGTAGCACGAGGTGTGATGTGTGTGATTGGCACTGTGCAGAGCTCATGCAGTCTTTGTGGCGATGTCTGTAGGCACTTTGCCGTCAGCCTTGTCTTAGAGCAGTTTGTGGACTTGATATCCTGCTTGCTATTAATTTATAAGGTTGGTTAGAAAGGGGACTTGGCTTTTGTATTTTTGTCTTCCAGTGCTTTGTACATGCTAGTTGCACAAAATCTTGTTTGAATTTATCTGAATGTTCTTTGAGCCACAGTCAGTGCTCAGAAGAATCCTTTTGTTGACTGTGTTTAGCATGACAGTTTGAACTCCTCACAGGTAGAATTTTAAGAGCAAAGATAGCTGGTGTACTGCAGACTTCACTTGGCTGCAAACCATTTGAACCAGATAATAGTGAATAGCAGGTGTCAAAAACTGGTTTCCTTCAACCAGGAGCAAAAGTTGTGAAGACCCCTGCAGTGCGCAAGCTCTGATGGGCAGCAGCATTGGGTGTGGGGACAGATCTCTGGTCTCCAGTTCTGTGGAGCCGGTGGCATTTGTCTTCAGGCCCCCGTGGTTGGTGTCTGGACTCTTACAGAGGCACTTATCCCAGCTGGGACTGAAATGACTGTGGACCGCTTATCCTGATCAGGCTGATGTGCCCCTGGGATGTGGCTCCGAGCTCTATCTAGGGCTGTGCTAGTGGGCAGTCCTGCTTCTCCCTGACGTTCTTGAAAGGTTTTGAATTAGGTAAATGGAACTGGGCATGAACAGCGGCAGTCTTGCCTATTAACATGGATTTCCTAAAGTACTTAGCACTTTGGCGTGTGTTGGTCCTCATCATTGTGTCATTAAGGTCACTAGATCTAATGTGGGGTTGGGGGCTGGGATCCTCATGTGCTGGGTCAGTGCAGGTTGGGGAATGCTGTCTGTCTGGTCCTGTCTGTGAGCTGTCAGGGGTCTCACTCTGGGAGCTCCGAGGGGACGTCTGAGCAATAGAGGACCATGAGGGATAGCTGAAGACCCGCTTTCTACCTTCTCTTGTCCTTTCACATGGGAGTCAAGGGGCAGGAACCTCCAAGGCTTCTCACTGCAAGCTACCTGGGCCCCACTGAGACGGCAGCTCCCCACTTCTCTGATGTGCAGGGCCTTTAGTTCACTTACTTGATTTTTAACTTTAATCCCTGTGAGTATTTAGGCAGTGGCTTCCAGCCTTTTGTAAGTGAAGAATCCCCTTTAGTACAAAAACCTTGATAATACTACATATCTCATAGTAATAATTTTTTGATTCCCTGCTTTGAGAAGCTACCATGAATTGAGTAACTTTTAAATTCAGAAGTTTGTACCATAGTGTCCTGCCCAGGGACAGTGCCTGGTGCTGAGCCTGGGGCCCTGCTTGAGATCGCTGTTCCTAGACGGTCTTCACATCCTGTGGGAAGTTGAGTTGGCTGGGTCATGTTCAGTGCCCTCCAATTGTCCCTTATGGGTTGATTTAAGCCAGAGGGCACCTCGCCCGCCCATCTTTTCACCCTGGCCACACCACCCTGGCCCAGGACAGGCTGCAGGGTTGTTACATGAGCCTCCAGGTGTCTGTTCTAGGGTACTGCCCTCTCTCTTCTGAAGAAAATCGCGTGCATCTCACAGAATCCCCTCCAGAGAGGAGAACATTGAGTGTCTTGGTCTGCGATCCTAGTGAGGTGATGGAGTGATGCAGAAGGGATAAGGCAGGAGGGCTTCCTAGCGTCATTGTCGCCTCATCTCTCCATCACAGGCCTCCCTGGCCTTCTCCCCACCTGGGCCTGCAGGGCAGTGAGTGGACACATGCTGTCCCTGTCCTGACCCACCGTCCCTGCCCGGGGCGCTGTCCCCTTGCTGTCCTTGTCTGTCCATATCACACAGTGTTTCTGTCCTCTTCATCTGAAGGGTCACCTGGTTTCCTAATTCCTCAACACCCAGAGCAAACTATTTTAAAATTTAGTTTGATTTTTAAAATCAGAGTGATATGTAGACATAGTTTAAAGATGAAATAATTCCCCAGAAGTAACTTATCAGCAGATTTTTTTCTGTACATACCTCCATATTTCCAAAGAGGTCTAGACAATAGACTGCGATTACTGGCAACCTCCTCCTCCTCCTCCTCCTGCTCTCCACAGCCCCGTTTTTCATGTGATTCTTTGATTTCAAACTCCATGGAAGGTGAGGATGGTGCCCTTTGCTCCATCCCCACCCTACACTCACTCTTCTCGTCTCCCCATTGTCTCTTCTGGTCCATTTGGCTCCATCAGTATGCAGTGTTGGGATGTTCCCCTAATGCTGCTCATAGCTGAGCCATGTAGTATACTGTGATAACTGTGATTTTCTCCTAGGACATTTTGTTTTCTCCTGGAGTTGTTTTTGCCTAGTTTTTAAAATGTACTTATCATTCTCCCCTCCAAACTTACAGAGTTGTGTGAATCTCCTTTCCAAGGCCTAAGGTGATCTGCAGTTTTATCTTTGGAAGCAGTTCCTCATGTGCCTTTTGGCCTGCAGCAGGCTGGGTTGCTCTGAAGCTCCCTGCACAGCTGTTATCTTGGAGTCTTTCTTCTCCATTGTCCCAGGAATGCCCCTTTGCCTTTCTCTTGGATCTCATGACTTTTCTTCTTGGTTTATTTCCAAAATTTGAGGGAGTACTTTCTATAGAAGCTTCCAAAAAGTGGTGCACAAGATGTCAACTTTTTGAGACCTTGCATGTCTGGGAAAATGTCCCTCTTCTACTCTCACAGTTTACGGATTTCTAAATTAGTTTTCCCTAAAAAATTTAGAGGCTTCCATTGCCTTTAGGCAGAATGGGGTTGAGAAAGAAGCTCTTCTGATTCATGATTCTGTGTATGAAAGAGTACCAGAGTGGTTTTTTGTTTTGTTTTGTCATGTCTGGACGCTTGTAGTATTCTCTGTGCCTTTGTTCCAAAGTTCCTTGAAGATGCGTCTTGTTGGGTCTACACTTTGTGTGTGGGGTATGTTGAGGGCTCATTCAAGCTGGAATCTCAGATCTTTCTGGTCTTGGACATGTTTTTGAATTCTTTCATTTCTTTTCTTCCATTTTCCTCTTCTCTCTTTCTAGGTTGGCAGATATTTGGTTTTTAGCCACCTGGATTGGTTCTCTGTATTTTTGATGTAATAGTTTGTGTCTGTTGTGTTGTTTTTAGGTTTTGGGATGTGTCCTCAATTTGACCTTTTAACCTTTTGATTGGATTTTGTTTCTATTTTCATTTTGAATTTCTTAGGATCTCTCTCTGTGTGTGTGTGTATATATATATATATATATGTATATTTATATTCTTTTTAAAAAACAGACTTTAGAGCAGTTTTAGGTTTACAGCAAAACTGAATGGAAAGTCCATAGACTTCCTGCATACCCTCTGCCCCACACACACACAGCCTCTCCCACTACTGGGAATCCTGTACATTTGTTACAGTTGACTATTGACACATTATTGACATTCAAAGTGAGTATTCTTTTTTTAATGGCATAATATTCTTATTTCATAGATACATCTATCTCATTTGTAGATATTAATTTTTAAAAACTTTTTCTGTATTGTTTCTTCTCTCCCATTTGTAAATGGTTTACTTTTAATTTTTCTGCTTGTTTGTGTCCAGCTTACCTGGAAAGCAGAGCCTATGGCAAAACCTTGTGTGCTTCTGTTGTAGGAGGGTGTGCCAGTCTGGAGGAGGGAGGCTGGAAGGAGGGAACCTGGGCACAGGGTGAGGCGGGGTGCCCACTCGGGCAGTGCCTGGAATTGAGTAAAGCCAGTGGTTCCACATGTGGGGCTGGCTTGTGTCACGAGCTCCCAGTCCTCCAGACAGTGCTGGGAAGGGGTTGAGGTGGAGGATGTATCTCCTGTCAGTGCCCATCACCATGGGCCAGGGTTGCATCTGGGCTACATGCCTGCGGGTGCTGGGTGTACAGGCTCTTCAGAGCCCTAGTAGGAGGAGGCTGTGCTGCAGGACATAGGGGTACCATCAGATGCGGCTCAACAGAGCTGTGGACAGGGCCCAGGGAGGTGAGGCATAGGAAGTGTTTGTCCCATGCAGTTTGGCCCCATCTTTCACCTTAGAGGCTTTGCTTAGCTGTCTGGGGCCGTTTTTTGTCCACCCACTTTCAAAAGGACATTGCTCAGAAGCCGACAGCCCTGTGTGAGTGGGCACTTAACTGTGGCCACTGTGGATGGACCCTGGTTGCTTGTTGTAGGGCTCATGCTTTTGGGTCTCTTCTCAGCTCTGCAGGAGCCTCTTTTAGTTCTGTTGGAGGTGCTGCTCCGGGAGCTGCTGGGGATGGTGGTGGGATTCATATGGCAGCTAGCATGTGATACACCAAATCTTTCTGGGACTAAAGGCATGGCTGTGTCTGCTGACCCTGGTCCAGAGACCTGTGTCCCTGCTTCCAGAAAAGAAGTCACCTAGCTGATGGAGCTGGGGAGAGGACCTAGGATGAAATGGGGCCCAGCTGTTCCTGACACTTCCAATTAATCTTCTTGTTTTGGACTCTACATTTCCCATTTCCAGTGGTGAATGGTAGTTCTCATTCCTGAGACTTTCTGGACTTCCACTGAGTATATCATCAGGCTTCATCTCCACTTTCCAGCTTAGCCTTCATCTCTTTTGCCTTTGCTGTCAGTTACTTCTTGACCACTGGCTTTTATGCCTTTTCAAATATTCTGTTCTTGTTCTAGTAAAGCAAAATGTGTGTGCTGTCAGCCATTCAGTGAAGGTCTGGCTTTTCAAGATTCCTTGTCCATCATTAGATCATTTCTCTCTTGCTCTTCCCACATCCAGGAACAGCTGCTTCGAACTGGGACCTCTGGCATTTTGTAATAGAGGGGAGTGTGGCAGGGAAGCCCTCTGTCCTGCACAACCTGTTGTTCTAGCCCAGGAGACTGCAGGGTGCGTGGGATGTTCAGGCAAAGGAGTTCACCATCCAGGCTGGGAGCTGCTGGGCAGGGAGGCAGAGGAACACCCGAGCCACCTTTGTGGGGCTGACTGCAGAGGTGGATGAAGCCACTGTGTCAGACCGCAGAAAAGTCTCATATCTGGAGTCTGGAAGGAACGCCGAGTTCTCCCAGTCAGTAACCTGCTCTGGACTTTGGATGAGTTACATAATTGCTCCACACTTTGGTTTCTTCCCGAATCTCAGGGTTTGATTCTGTGCTTCCATTTCCCATTCTGTGCCTCGCGATGTTCACTCTGTGACATCTTCACTAAGGGGTGCGCAGTTAGAGTTAAAAGCGCTAACACCTTCAATGTTTCTTGCAGTAGCCAGGCCATATGTGGTCAGCCCGGACTGTGAGAAAAGAAAGCCTTGTGTTACCCTTTGTGTTGTTTTGAAAACTGCTCTTGGCTGCTCTCAGAACCAGCCTTAACTCTGCTTTTGTTTGATCGACTTAAACGTATTGGAATTTTGTGGTCATGACCACCATGGAACCTCTCCTTTCGGGGTGCCTGTCTGCAGTTTCTCCAGCCTCCTCCTCCAGTGACCTTCAGGGGCCTGACCTGGCTTCCGAGCAGTTGGACTAGGGTAGCTTTTCCACTCTTTGAACCCCAGGCTGAGAAGGGGTTTTCCCAGCGCCCTGCCCCTTAGCGTGTGTGAATGCAGTATAGAATCTCAGTTTCAGAATCCATTGTCCACTGTTGACTGTTAACGTTCTTACTGCCGTCTACAGTGTCCAGCTTTTCCTACCATTTTCTCTGCTAGAGGGGAGTAGAAAATCTGCTTACTGCTTACTGTGGCCTTGTAAACGGCAGTGAGTATCTCCAAACCTGTTTTGCTTCCATCGTTGCAGGCTTGTGTGTATGTCTGTGGTGTGTGTGTGTGCGGGGGTGGGGGAGTATGTGTGTGTGTGGTATGTGGGGGTGTGTGTGGTGTATGTGTGTGGTGTGTATGTATGTGTGTGTTGTGTATGTATGTATGTGAGTGGGTGGGTGTGTGGGATGTGTGTGAGGTGTGTGTGGGGTGTGTGTGTGTGTGTGTGGTTTGTGGGGTGTGTATATGTGTGAAGTGACTAGCACATAGCAGATGCTTGGTATGTATAGGATCTGTTCTTTCCCTTGCTGACTCTCAGTTTAAATGGGACCCTACTTTGTCCTCGATGTACGGTAACGTTATGCCTGTGGCTTCCAGAAAGAGCCTGTCCCTTCCTGGTTCTTGCTCTGACATTTTGGGGAGAGGGGTGAGACGACAGTGATCCTGGAAGAGTAGAACTGGCCGGCCCTGCAGGTGGAAGGTTGCTCGAGCAGGCGGCATCTCTAGCTTGCCGCGGCCGCGATGTCCCCCGCCCGGCTGCGAATGCGGCGTAGCGGGTAGACATGGAGGGCTTTCGGCATCGTCAGAGTGGCCAGTGTGCGCGTCCTTGCCCATCAGGCGGGGGGGCTGTGGGGGAGGAGAGGAAGCAGTGGAGGGAACAAGGGGTTCTTCAGGGTTGCCATGAGAACCAGGGATCCGGGGATTGGGCAGCAGAGGGCCCCCGCCGGGCGTTGGGGCGTGGCCGCGTCACATGGGTTTGGTCCTGGGATTCCTGTTGTGCTCCAGGACCGGGCGCTGCGCCGTCGTCCTCCCGCTCCTCGGGAGCGCCCGGTCCCTCGGAGGCTTAGTATTGCAGCCGGGCGGCAGCCGGCTCCGCGGAGGGGCCTCCGGGCACCTGCGCGGTGATGGCGCTGGGAGCCCCCGGGCACGCTCGGGCGGTGGCGCGGCATCCCACCCTCGCCCAGATGGCGTCCCCAGAGGCGGCGTTGGCCCGCTTTTCGTGCTAGCGCGTTCGCCTGGCGCGCAGTGGCCCCGAGGCCCCGGGTCGGTTTTCTGCGCCGCAGTCCCCTGGCCGGGGCGGAGCCGTGGAGGACCAGCCCGGCCCGGCTGCGAGCGCTGTCCATGCGGAGCGCTGTCCACGCGCCGGGCACTGCGGGGGCCGGGCCCCGAAGCCCTACCCGGGCCGGCGGCGCGCACGCAGCGACCCCGTGCGGCCAGTGCTGCCGCCCGCTCTCCAGGTACTCAGGTGGGCTCCGCCGCGGGCGCTGGGCGGTGGGCGATGGGCGGTGGGCAGTGGGCGCGTGCCGGGGCGGCGGGCGGGTCGGCCTGCGCAGGCTGCAGAGGCCCCGGCCGCGGCGGGCAGGGCCCAGGAGGGAGGCGAGGAGGTCTTGCCGCGCGGCCCCCTGCCCGCCTGCCGCGGGCTCGCTGCAGTCCGAGATCCCGAGCTTCGTTGCCGCCAGCCATAGGACAGTATTATGTAACCATTTTTAATCTTACTTGTTTAATATTATGTAACAAGTAATAACTGTACCCACGGAAACCCGTGACGACGATTCGAGCGAACCTCGCCCGCTCCTTCCTCGCCAGGCGGTGGGCAGCGGGTGTGGGAACCGGCTTGGGAAATGAGCGGATCTGGGCATCCGGGCTACTGCACCGGCTTTTTCTGTGAAAAACATAATACCAGAGCCTGCCTGGACTTCTCTTAAACCTGGATGGCATATAGTCCGGTATAAAAGCCTTGGGTAAACACATATCGTCAACGTTGCCTCTTTCTCCATGAAAACCTCCTTTTCCCTGGAAGGTGCATATCAGACAATTAATGCGAATTGAGCAGTGAAGATGTGAGCATGGGGTTCGTGTTCTTGATGGAGTTCAAAAAATTGTGCATATGAACACGTAGGACGTCCTAGCCCTTGCTCTTTAGAAAAACAATCGGATCACCTGTTCCACACGCCAGTCGCCTCCTTGGTCGGCTGCCATTTGTCTGTTGATGGCACAGTCCCTGCCAGGGTGCTGGGGGGACCTCGTCTGTGGAGCCGGCACACAGGTGGCTATGGGCGGGGGAGACTGCAGTCTAAACCCGCAAAGCTCTCCTTCCTAGCCCAGTGAGGGGAAGCGTGGGTGTCTTTCCTCATTGTTCTTTTTAAGTCTGAAAGGCAGCGACTGCAGTGATTATGACGTGCTGGCGGCCAGGGCCTCTGGTGCTGCCTGGAGTCTCCTGCGTGTCTCTGCTCCTTTGATGTCAGCATCGGGGGTGGGAGCAGGGCCCACGCATTCCCCCTTTGGCCTGGGTGGGAACAGGGGAGGTGGTGGGCAGGGCTAGAAGGGCTTACTGGGATTTTCGTTCTCTCTGTCACTCCAGAGAAAGGTGGTAAAGAACACTTGTTTCAGTTTGAGGTGCTCGGCAGCCACGCGCTGAAGGACGGTTTTTAATTGTAGGGTGGGGAGTGAGTGCAGTGTGGTTCAGTCCCCTCCCCGTCTTGTGCTACCTGCTCTTGTACCTGGACCTGTGAATCAGGGATAATAGTTACTATCTTGTAGGACTGAGAATGGTGCATACTAACTGCTGAGGAACATGGTGAATGGAGTTATGGTAATTGCACGATTGGCATGAAGGGGTGAGAGAAGTTCCAGATTGGTCGATTAAGATGTGAGTTATTTTTAGTGTCTCCTAAGGATTTCCATCACCAGTTGCTCCTCCAGCCATCATGTAATTACCACCCCAGAACTGGGCTTCCAAACTTCCAGAGAACACTGCATCTTTCGAATTTTGGAGGTTAGGCTCCAAAATTTGCATATTTAGGCCACAGCCTAAATTCACTGACACTTGTGTTCCCACAAAAGCCAGGCAGCGTCTTGGAGTATGTACTTATGACTTAGTAAGAATGTCTTAGGAAACTCGCTTGGACTAGAATGGTTTTACCTTTCTTTCAGACTTGGGAGGCTGCATTCTGATAATTCTCAGGAGGAAGAATGTATAGGAGAGACCAGGGTTTTTAAGGTGTGACCTCTGAACCACCTACATCAGAGCTGACCGCCTCTCGATGCATATCCCCAGGCCTCAGTTGTGAGCTATGAAACTGACTTTCTGGGCTTGGGATGTGGAATTCTTTGTCTTTGTGAAGCATGCCAGGTGATCCTTACAGGTATAAAGTTTGAGAACTGATGTGGTGTTCTGGGCCTTGTAACTACTGGGGCTTCTGGTGATTCAGTTAGAAAGTTAGCAGCTCCTGTCTGAAGGGTCAAGGGCAGAATGAGGGGAGGCCTTGAGGCAGTGTGAGCCCTGTGGACCCTAGGAGGTCTGGGAGCACATGTCAAAAGAGGCCTTTATGTGGGCCTTTTGCTTCTGTCAGATTAAACAAATTACTTGGCACATCTGGTAGTGGGCATGGCCATGCATCACGTGCAGAACTGGTGTGATGGACCATATTTTCTCATATTTCACAGAATTCACTGGCTGGGCATGATCCACAAAGTCCTAACCCATCCCAAACCCTGGAACGCTTTCCATGACGGTTTATTCTGATTTGTTCAGGAGACATATTTCTCTTCGGTTTTCATGTGGAATGGGCTTTGTTCCTCTCACGGCCGGCAGAGGTTAAATTAAAGGGGCCAGAAAATGCTGAGCTGTGACTAGGATGGGGTTGCCAGTAGGCATTTATTGGCTCCATTTGCTTCTTTCTTTCCTTCTTTTCTCTGCCTCCTTGGTCAGGGGGTCCAGGACTATCTCTCCAGGGGCATTTCTGGTTTGTGGAGACTTGCCTGCAGGCACCTGGAAGAGTCTGGGCCAAACTCTGGATGCCTCAGGCTCAAATCTCATATTAGTGAGGGAAGAAAATCTAAATGTGTAAATGGTACCTGTAAGTCACCTACAAATAATTTTTTTCCTTTCCTGTGCTGGGTCTGGGAGCCAGCTTCTGAGTGTTGTCAAGGTAGTCCTGGTGGCTTGAGACTGGTGATGTGCCGTTGCCAACAGTGGCCGTGCAATTCTGAGCAGTTGTTCAGCACTCAAGTGGGATGAGAATGGCAAGGAGTGCTCTGGGTGGCTTTTGACAAGGGACCCCGCCTGTCATTCACTCAACAGGTGTTTGAGGAGCCAGTCTGTCTCCGTCATCTGTTCCTGCCTTACTTAGATGGAAAATAATGAAATCTGTGTAGGAAGGGAGGGTGAGTAGAGGGATGGCCTGGGTTGACTGAACAATAAAATAGTGATGTTAATATATTTTACTTATTTATTTTCTTAAAGAGGGCTGGCACGTTTCAGTTCTGATATGAGTTAAATATTAACAATGTCTGAAAATACCGCAACTTAAACTTTAATATGCACGGGAATCTCCTGGGGCTGATGATAAAATATAGCTTCTAATTTAGTTGGTCTGGGGTGGGACCTGAGGTTTTGGGTTTCTGACCAGCTCCCAGATGTTGTGCTTGCAGTTGGTCAGTGGCCCACACTTTGTGCAGTAAGGTCTTAATACATTTCCCCCTGTGTTCACTTTAGTGTCTTTTTCTCTAGAAATTCTCTGAAGAGGACACTTTACCTGGTAAGAACTATTATTAATAATACTATTACTTAATCTAAGAATTTTTGTACCAAGAATTTTCTAGTGATTAGCCCTACATTGTTATAAATGACATTGTTAAATGTGTCCATACTTTATTCCAGGGGCAAATATTTGTACAGTGTCCTGCTTTGACATTTGTTTGGATTCCTATGGATTTCATTTAGTGGTTTCTCTTTTGTTTATCATGATAGAACACTTTTAGAAAGGTTTGAAACCTTTTGAATCTTGAGCGGGTTTGGAAGCCCCACCTGCCTTCTTTTAAGAATGTAGGAATTGTATCTGCTTTGAGCTTGTGCACGCTAACACCCCACTTCTTCCAAGGTCCTTGCTCAGTGCCTTCATGTCTCAGCATCACAGCCTGGAACCTGGAAGGCCTCCAGGCCATAGAGAGAAGCAATAAAGATGTCCCAGTGGAGCTTCTGGCTGGGGCCCTTGCCTGTTCTGTCAGCGTGAGCCCGACCCTACCCTTGGAGGTAGGATTGGGTTGTCCCATTATTTCCCTGTCAGGATAGGTGATATTAAAGCAGCTTTTGTCTTGCTTGCACTATGAGTCTGTTCTGTGTATAAGGCTCCACTGTGTGGATCACCTCTGCTTAATGCCACCTTTTGAAAAATTCTACCACCAAAGTTCTTCCTTGGATAGTGAAGACATTTTTGAATGTTTGTATTTGTGCCTGCCCTAGTTGGTCAGTAAATGCATTGATGGGCTCCATGGGACTTTGGACCCATTCCTTTGTCATCTTTCATTAACAGTCTTCCTAGGCTGGTGGTGATGTTGGGCAACTTAATGCTTCCTGAAGGTTTTAGATACTACAGGAGCTAATAATTTATTGCCAAATAAGTGAGGAAACTTTGGATTAGATAAAGTTGGTTTCTTTATGGCACAACATTTCAGAAAATTTTGTGTGCCACAATGTATTATGGCACTTTAAGAGGAAGATGGCTAGACTATGGTGGTTCCAAATTTTGGGGGGTCAGGGGGTGGAGCTAGAACCCCTCTCGTGCTGATTATTTCATTGGGCTAGTTTTTTCTTTCTTTAGTTCCGGGATACATGTGTAGAATGTGCAGGTTTGCTACATAGGTATACGTGTACCATGGTGGTTTGCTGCACCTATCAACCTGTCACCTAGATTTTAAGCCCCCCAAGCATTAGCCGTTTGTCCTGATGTTTTCCCTCCACTCAGTCCCTCTCCCCTCCCTGACAGGCCCTGGTGTGTGTTATTCCCCTCCCTGTGTCCATGTGCTCTCACTGTTTAGCTCCCACTTATGAGTGAGAAGATGTAGTGTTTGGTTTTCTGTTCCTGTGTTAGTTTGTTGAGGATGATGGCTTCCGTCTTCATCCACATCCCTGCAAAGGACATGATCTCATTCCTTTTTGTGGCTGCATAGTATTCCACGGTGTATATGTACCACATTTTCTTTATCCAGTCTATCATTAATGGGCATTTTGGTTGGTTCCATGTCTTTGCTTTTGTAAGTAGTGCTGCAATAAACATACGTGTGCATGTATCTTTATGGGCTAGTTTTTTCATAGAGTCCTCTGTTTAAAAAAAAAAAGCTATATTGAGGTATAATTCACATACCATACAATTTACTCATTTAAATTTGAAGTATATAATTCAATTATAATTAGTATATTTACAGATATGTGCAATGGCGTGTGTGTGTGTGTGTGTGTGTGTGTGTGTGTATACACATTGCTGTGGTCTGAATGTATCACCCAAAATTCATGTGTTGAAACCTAATGGCCAACGTGATGTTATTAAGATGTGGGGCCTTTAGGAGGTGTTTAAGTCATAAGGGTGGACATAGATGGGATTAGGGCCCTCTTAAAAGGGCCTGAGGGGTAATGGGTTTGCTCTCTTCTGCTCTTCCACCATATGAGGATACA
Source organism: Hylobates moloch (assembly GCF_009828535.3). Taxonomy (NCBI): domain Eukaryota; kingdom Metazoa; phylum Chordata; class Mammalia; order Primates; family Hylobatidae; genus Hylobates; species Hylobates moloch. Next base: position 118,629,578 of record NW_026652276.1, read on the forward strand.
GCATTTGTTCCCCGCTGAAGGGTGTGGCAACAATGCACCATCTTGGAAGCAGAGAGAGGCCCTCACTAGACACTGAACCCCAGTGCCTTGATCTTGGACTTCCTTTCCTCCAGAACCATGAGAAATAAATTTCCATTATTTATAAATTACCTAGCCTGTGGATTTTGTTATAGCAGCACAGACAGACAGAAATTGATACTGAGAGTGGGGTGTTGTTACAGCAAATACTTTAAAGAAAAGTGGAATTAGGTAATGGGTAGAGGATGGAACAGTTTGGAAGTGTTTGCTAGAAAAAGCCTAGATTTCTGTGAACAGAGCATTAAGAATGATTCTGGTGAGGGCCCAGAAGAAGAGGAGAGCCGTAGAGATAACCTATGTCCTCTTAGAAATTTCTAAGTGGCTGTGATCAGAATGCTGGTAGAATTATAGACAGTAAAGCCCATTCTGCTGTGGTCGTATATGGAAATGAATATCTTATTGGAAACTGGAGGAAAGACAGTCCTCGCTACAAAGGGGCAAAGAACTTGGCTGAATTGTGCCCGTACTCTAGGGCTTTGGGGAAGGCAGAATTTAAGAGTGACAACCTAGGATATTTGGTGGGAGAAATCCCTGAGCATAGTGTTCAGTATGCTGCATGACTTCTCTTAATCGCTTACAGTAAAATGTGAGAGAAATGAATTGAAAATGGAATTTATAATCCAAAGGGAAGCAGAGGCTGGGCACTATGGCTCATGCCTGTAATCCCAGCACTTTGGGAGGACAAGGTGAAAGGATTGCTTAAGCTCAGGAGTTCAAGACCAGCCTGGGCAATATAATGAGACCTTATCTCTACTAAAAATAAAAAAAAATTAGCGGAGTGTGTTGGTGTGCACTTAGCCCCAGCTACTCAAGGGGACTGAAGTGGGAAGATTGCTTGAGCCTGGGAGGTCAAGGCTACAGTGAGCCATGATTCTGCTGCTGCACTCTAGCCTGGGTGACAGAATGACACCCTGTTTCAAAAAAAAAAGGAAGCAGAATTTAAGGATATGGAAAATTTTTAGCTTGCCCAGGTTGTAAAAACATGTTTGGGAGAAAACACTAAGGGTGTGGCCAAGTGACCTTTTGATAAGGAGATTAGTAGGGCTAGAAGGAAGCCAGATGATAATGGAAGAATGATCATGAAGGCGTTTCAGAGATTATCAGTGCTGCCCCTCCCATCAGAGGCCCAGAGTACCAAGGCCCAGGGAACAGAACTATGTCAAAGGAGAGGCCTTGGGTGTCTGCAGGACCTCAGCATTCACTGCCCGGCATCACATCTCTGCTTTCTGCATTACAGTGCAGCCCTCCTTGGATATCCCAGCTGTAGCTCAAGGGGGCTCAAGTGCAGCTAGTTCCATTGCTCTGGAAGGCACAGGCCATAAGCCTAGGTGGCATCCACATGGTGCTAAGTCTGCAAGTATGCAGGGTGCAAGAGCTGTGAATGCATGGCTACCTTCACCTAGATTTGAAAGGATGCCTCAGAGAGCGTTGGGCTCAGACAGAGAATTGCTGCAGGATTGGTCTGCTGCAGAGACTTCCTGCTAGGATAATGCCTAATGGAGCCATAGGGGCAGGAGTGCCAAAAAGAGCCCCCACTAGGGCAATGTCCAGCAGAGTCTTGAGGCTGGGGGCACACCAGCAAGCTCCCATAAGGACAGTGCCTAATGGAGCTGTGGGGATGGGGCTGCCCTTGAGAGCCTGTAACTGTAGAGTTACCAGTGTGTAGTGCCAGCCTGGGAGAGCGGCAGGTACCCAACTGCAACCTGTGAGAGCTGCTGTGAGGGCTGTGCCCAGCAGTTGGCGGCAGGGCTGCCCAGGTCCCTGGGAAACCAACTCCTGCCCCACTGTGTCTGGAAGGCAGGACATGGACCCAAAGATTTATTCTCCAGCCTTACCATTGATTTAATGTTTGTCCTGTTTGGTTTTGGATTTGGTTGGGAAATGTTACCTCTTTTTTCTTTCCTATTTCTCCCTTTTGTAATGGGAATGTCTGTTCTTTGTCTGTCCCACTTTTTTTTTTTTTTTTTTTTTTTTGGAGACAGGATCTCGCTGTGTCATTCAGGCTGGAGTACAGTGGTGTGATCTCGGCTCACTGCAACCTCTGCCTCCTGGGCTCAAGCTGTCTTCCCACTTCAGCCTGCTGAGTAGCTGGGACTACAGGTGTGTGCCATCACACCCAGCTAGTTTTTTTGTTGTTGTTGTTGTTTTTGGTATTAAAGATGGGGTTTTGCCATGTTGCCCAGGCTGGTCTCAAACTCCTGGGCTCAAGAAGTCCGGCCGCCTCAACCTCCGACAGTGCTGAGATTACAGGAGTGAGCCACTGCTGAAGTCTGAAGTACTTTGCCTCAGGTTGAAACACATCTTTGAGTCTCACATGTCTGATTTAGATGAAATTTTAGACTTCAGACTTTTGATCCTGGCGTGAGATAAGACGTTGGGGCTATTGGGATGGAATGAATGTATTTTGTGTGTGAGAAGGACATAAATTTGGGGGACTTTGGGTGGAATGCCATGGTTTGAATGTTTGTGTCTCCTTATGGCCTTATCACGTCCCCAATGCAACTGTATTAAGAGGTATGGCTTTTGGGAAGTGATAAGGTCATGAGGGCTCCACTCCCATGAATGGATTCTTGCCCCCATCAAAGGGCTGGAGAGAACTAGCTAGGATCCCCTGTTTGCACTTCTGCATTCTGCCATGTGAGGGCACAGCAAGAAGGCCCTCACCAGACACTGAATGCTGGCACCTTGATCTTGAACTTCCCAGCTTCTAGAACTGTGAGAAATAGATTTTATTTTTTGTAAGTTATCCAGTCTCAAGTATTTTGTTATAATTGCAGAAATGAATAAACACACACACATACATTGTATATACAGTGTTCAATTAATATATTCACAGGTATGTGCAACCACCACCATAGTCAATTTTAGAACAAAAAGAGACCCTGGACCCTTTAGCTATCATACCCCCACTTCCTGTCATTCCATTGCTCCCCCCTGCTTTCCCAACCCTAAGGAACTCTACTTTCTGTCTACATAGATTTCCCTGTCCGGGACATTTCGTGTGAATGGAATTGTCTCTGGTTTTTGTGAGTGTCTTCTTTCACTTAGCATAATGTTTTCATGGTTAATCTATGTTGTAGCATGCATTAGTACTTCATTCCTTTTTATGGCTGAATAATATTCCCTTGTATGTGTAGTCCCAGCTACTCGGGAGGTTGAGGCAGGAGAATGGCGTGAACCTGGGAGGCGGAGCTTGCAGTGAGCGGAGATTGCACTACTGCACTCCAGCCTGGGTCTCAAAATAAATAAATAAACAAACAAACAAATTCCCTTGTATGTATATACTACTTTTTGTTTATTCAACTGTTGATGGACATTTATGTTTCTACCTTTTGGGTATTGTGAATAATGCTTCTGTACACATTGGTGTATAAGTATCTTTGAGTACTTGCTCTCCATGTTTTTGTATATATGTCTAGATTATAATTGCTTCATTATATGGTAATTCTCTGCTTAGCTTTTTGAGGAACTGCCAAACTGTTTTCTAGAGCAGCTGCACCATTTTATGTTCCCAATAATAACGTACAAGGGTTTCAATTTCTCCACATTCTTGCCAACACTTGGCATTTTTCATCTCCTCTCCTCTCCTCTCCCCTCCCCTCCCCTCTCCTTTCCTTTTCCCTTTCCCTTTCTCTTTCCTTATCCCTTCCCTTTCACTTCCCCTTCCTATTCCCCTTCCCTTTCCCCTTCCCCTTCCCTTCCTTATAGCTGTCCTAATAGCTGTTACATCGTTTGGCTGTGTCCCACATCTCATCTTGAATTGTAGCTCCCATAATTCCCACATGCTGTGGGAGGGACCTGGTGGGAGGTAATTGAATCATGGGGTTGGGTCTTTCCCATGCTGTTCTAGTGATAGTGAATAAGTCTCATGAGATCTGATGGTTTTATAAAGGGGAGTTTCTCTGCACAAGTTCTCTTCTCTTGTCTGCCACCATGTGAGACATGCCTTTCACCTTCTGTCATGATTTTGAGGCCTCCTCAGCCACGTGGAACTGTGAGTCCGTTAAACTTCTTTCTTTTGTAAATTGCCCAGTTCTGTGGTATGTCTTTATCAGCAGCATGAAAACGGACTAATACAAGGCATCAGATGATAGCTCATTGTGGTTTTGATTTGCTTTTTGTTGTTGAGTTGTAGGAATTTATATATTCTAGATATTAATACGCTATCAGTTATATGATAAGCAACCGTTCTGTCCCTTTCTGCAGGCTGTCTTTTCACTGTCTTCATAGTGTCCTATGATGTACAAAGTTTTTAATTTTTGATGAAGTTCATTTATTTTATTCTTTTGTTGCCTGTGCTATTGGTGTCATATCTGAGTAGTCATTGTCAAATCCAATGTCCATATAAAGATTTTTGTGTATGTTTTCCTCCAAGAGTTTAACAGAGATAATTTTATTTCTTCCTTTCCAATTTGGATGGCTTTCATTTATTTTTCTTACTTAATTGCTCTGGCTAGAGCTTCCAATACTGTGTTAAGTAGAAGTGACAAAAGCAAGAATTCTGTCTTGTTTCCACTCTTTGAGCAAAAGCTTTCACTATTTCGCCATTGAGTATGATGTTTGCTGTGGAATTTATAACAGACATTAACAGATATTTAATTCCCTTGCGTTGGTGGAATGTTTTGGGAATGATTCTGTGTTCTTTTGACTGTCCTGGGACTCTTGGATCCAGAATGCAGTCTAGAAGCCCAGAACGAGGTGGCTGGGGAGTTGGGAGACACAAGTAACATGATTTCGTTCTATGTTATAGTGTGGCGTCAGTTCACCTTTCTTTCCAGACCTGGTGGCCATTTTGTAGTCTTGAGGGTTGCAGCAAATGCCTTAGGTTTTGAGTGGTCTTTCAGAGGCAAGGGGGGTTCTTATACCAAGGTTCTCACAACTTTACTCCCTTTTTGTCTCAAAATGATTGAGACCATAGTGTGGTGGTGATGTTGAAGGAGGTCACCTGAATAGATCTGCATCCCCATCACAATTTCACTTCGCCTCTCGTACTTCAGTACCAGGTTTAGGGGACACATGTGCCATTCAAGTGAGGTTGGCTTTGTAATGACTTTTCAGGGTGGATTTTGGCTTCCTACAGGTAAGAACTTTCTACCTTTGTAATATCCTGACTCATGAGTTGAAACAACAGATATGATGAAGGCCCATGCCCCATTTAGAAGAGTAAGTCTCATGTTGCCAGGTCAGAAATAGATCCTCTTTCCTCCTGTTAAGCGTTGTGCTGAATTCTGAGAGTGGTAATCCCGCAGCAGGCAGAGAGAGGAGGACGTTGCCCTGAAGCTGTGGGGAGGCCTGGGGTTCATTCCTACTGGGCTGCGGGTTCTGGTCTCTTCTACCAATTTAAACAAAATGGCACAGATAGCTAAGAGCAGTATCAGTTGAGAGTAGCACGAATCTTGGGCGCTGATGTGTGCTGTTTAGTTTTGGCCCCTGTTTTAACACAAGGAGAGGGCAGATGGTGAAGCTCTGGCCACCTGTGAGTGTTGGCAACCCCAGGGGGGCAGTCCGTCCTGCTGGATGTACTTTGAACTGGAAATACTGGACATATGACATTTTCCTTCTGACTCTTGCCATTCGTGTGGCTTATGCAGGAGGCAGGGGAGGAACATTCTAAATGACCTAGAGCTGTGCATCTTGCCAGAATCAACAAGCAGGACAAGGCTTTGGGGAGAACAGTTGAGCCACTTTTCAAAGGCAATGACCCTCTGGGACCCCCTACTTCGAACTGACCCTGGAGGAGTAGACTGGTGGAGTAGACTGGAATAGAATGTCCTGCTGATTGTGTGGAGCAGGCTGAGTTGCACATGGTTTCTGGCCAGTGGTGTTCATTTGTGTGGCCAGGTCTCAAACTCAATATTGTTTTTAAGAAAATCTTTCTGAATGAAGAAGTCTCCATGGACTCTTACTCCATAAAAGCTAAGATTCATTGCAGAGTTTCATTGGGCAGCAGTTCCATGTCTGGGGTGGAGGTTTGGTTTCTGTCAGACTGTTCCATAGGGCACATTGAAGTCCTGGGTGCTGGGCAGGGCTGAGATTCCCAGGGGGGCACCCCAAGGGCTGGGTCCTAGGTCGCCTTGACACTGTTAAAAATTACTGAAGGCCCCAAAGGGCTGTGGTTATGTGGCTGTATATATTGAATTTTACTATTTCAGGAATTGACAGGCATTTAAAAAATATTTGTTTCTCCATGTAAAAAGAATATTAACCCATTATATGTAAACATAACATCTTTTATGGAAAACTGTATTTTCAAAAACAAAAAAAAATGAGAAGAGTGGCATTGTTTTGTACTTTTTAAATCCCTTTAATGTCTGCTTTAAGAGAAGGTAGTTGGATCCCCCCATCCCCCTGCCATCTGCAATCAGTCACATACCATTTGGCCTCTAGAAAACTCCGCCGTGCATTTGTGAGGGAATGCAAGGGACAAGGACACATCATATCTTACTATCTTGAAGATAATTTTGGCTTCACTGCTCCTGGAGGTCTTGCCATAGGGGTGAGGTCACTCATACCTGGGTACCATGTGAGAGGCTACCACAGGTGGAAGCACAGGTGTGGGGATTTAGGCAGAGACCTTGGAGGCCAGGGGCTGCAACACCCCGTCACTGAATTCAGATAGAGAGGTGCTTGGGAACCACCAGTTCCGCTGGTTGCTTTCTTATGTCTGTTGTTTGAATCAGAAACTCAGCAGCTTAGGCCTCAGAGAGATCTTGAGGATACTTGGTCCATAACTATTATGTGCCAAATGAGGGAACTTAGTTCTTCAGTCTTCTGGAAAAATTTTATCCCTTTTTGTGTTAAACCGTGGATGCAGCTTGAAAGTGGTAATGCTAGATGCTGCATACCACCTTGATGGAACTAGATGAAGTGATTAGCTTCAGTTGCCTGAGTCTAGAGAGCCTGGGACCAGGCAGGGCAGCAACATTTGAGGGACTCTTGGGAAACTTGGCACAGCTTGAATGTGGGGGCTGTGATGCACAAGCACAGGCAGCTGTCTCTCTGTCTCTTCCCCCAGTGTTTGTTGAGCCAATGTGATGTGTCCTGTGTTGGCTGCCCAGGTATATACGACAGTTTCTATCCTCAGGTCTTCTTTACTGGGGGGCAGACTAAAGGTTTGTAAAAGAAACTGTGATACCAACATCATTCGATGATCCACTCGAGAGTGCCTTGGAACAAAGGAGTGTTAATCAACAGCGACCGGAGAATAAGAAGGGTGGCTTTTTTTTACCTAACATGTAAAGGAGCTGAGGAGAGAAGGGTGTTGCAGAGAAAGCAGGAATCTGCATTCTCTTCCTCCCCACTGCTGTTGCAGGCTGACAGTCTTTGAGTACACACACAGATGTGGCTGTGTTGTGCCCTATCAGAGGCCCTGTGAGTCCCACCACCTCCTGAAGCACAAAGGTCCTTAGTGTGGTGCTCAGAGACCCCTGAACCATGGGGTACAGGGTGCACAAAACTGGCCATGAGCTGACTTTGTGGAAGGACAGCCTTGGAGGGAGGGTGAGACATTCATGACCATGGACCCATTTTCCTCTGTCAGGAAGGATGGGGGAAGTGAGGAGGACCTGATCTATATTTGCCAAGAGAAGCTAAGCAGGTGGTTTTGGCGGCTATGAAGGACAGGTTCTTTCTTGGGTCCCAGGACTCTCTTTCCTCCTGGGAAACCCAACCTCCTGTGTGGCTCCATGGCTCTGGTCAGATTCCTGACTACTTAGCATCACAACAGTGGAGGACAATGGGATTCTAAAAAGATTTAGAGGAAACTTCGTAATATTAACAGGAGACAGTTTGAAATTCGATTGTTGTGACTCTTTTAATGGCTCAAATTGCGGAGAGGAGGATAGCTCGTGTAATGAAATGCTAAGAGTGGATTTTGATGGTGGAGTGAAGGAAGTTTGAATTAGCTTTGATTAGAACACAGCCTCATCATGGGGACTCCATTCTCATGGGGCGTAGTGGATGCTTTAAGATGGATTCCCCTGAGTTCAGAGGTGGGCATCAGAGTGATTTGCCTGCATACCAGTCGTGTCTGTGGTCCTGGGTAGCTTTCTGTTCATCAGCCCAGTGAATGGGGCTCCACTTTTCTCCCTTTCGCTTTGCCTCTGGTCCAAGAAGCAAACTTCCTGAAATAGAAGAGGAGGAGCTGTTCTTTGGACAATGATTTGAGAATAGCTAGAACTAAAGTTACCAACTGTGGAGGGCGGTTCCCTGTGGGCCTCATCAACAGCTGAGGGCCCCCTTTCAGACACCTGTGAACAAGCTCCTCCAGAATCCTTGCATGCAGCTTTTGCAGAACTGATAAAAGCAATGGTCGGTCATGCTTGCCACAAGCTGCTTCTGTTGAGATCATCATTCTACGATCTTGACCAATGGGTGAAGTTTGGTTGCACTTTTGGCATCTTGCATTCACAGACCTATGGAAACCAGATTAGGGAGCATGTTGGAGGTGGCTCTGTAAGTGACAATGCTAAGATTGAGAACATAGTGATCACATGGTAAGTGTGTACTGAGTGAATTAATGAAAGAATACTGAATTTCAGGACTAAGGGGAAACATAGAAACAGGTGATTATAAAGGAAGTGAAAACAGAACTCCCAGCTGACCACAATGAACCTGGGGGTTTATGAAGGCCTTATAAGGGCAATTGAAGTCTTAATTTGGGGATTGAAGGAGGTAGCGATGGAGTCTTAAAGTTTTCTACCCAAATTACAAGAGCCAGGTAAAAAGAGAATTAGTGCAGAATCTGATATTTGAGCTTCCTGCATCGATTTTTCTAAATTATTTGCCAAATTACAGGTTATTTACTTCCTTTAGCTAAAGCACCACTCAGGGTTCGCCTTTGTCATTGCACAGTTTGTCCCCAGGTCATGGGAGCTGAGGCTGTGTCTAGGTGGCTGCAGGCCTGAGAGGTAGGTGTCAATGATGGGGTGGAGCTGGGGGTGTTGGGAGAGGTTTGAGCGGACCCAGCTGGGCAGCACCATAGGGCTGCTGGGTAGGTATTTTTGGGAAGCAGAATGCTGAGCTCTCACTCAGAACCCCAGTGTAGGAGGCAGATGATTACCTGAGGCCCTCTGCACAGAGAAGGAACCAGCTTTGGAGAGCATCATGGGTTTCTGCTGCCTCCTCAACTCGTCTCCCCAGTTCCAGGAAGGCAGAACAGGTCATTGAGAGGCACAGCTTGGGCTTCTGGATTGCAACACAGGAGCAAAGTGGTAGATGGGTCACGTCTGTGAACGAGGTGTGAGCAGCCCAGTGTAGGACACAGTCAGGGTCCCCAATGTGGTGGGCCTAGTGGCTCACTGCTGGGTCTGATTTAAGAAAGATACCTGGATAGGACGATGTAAGAACTGTCTCTGGGTCCCCAAGGATGGGTTGGGAGCTGAACTGTACCCACAGCTGGCCAGGAGCCACAGGGACTCTTGTAGGTATGGAGGGTATGGCATGGGGGCTACCATACTGTGACTCAAGAGTGCGATGGGTGGATGTGGGCCTCAAAGTGGGCCAGCTCTGCCCAGACCAGAGCATTCTGCTTCCTGTGGAGCATCCCTGGAGTCCTTGTGACCGTGTGGCCAGAGAGCATGGTCTTGGGGCAGGCAGATGACAAGAGGCCGTACCAGGATGGAAGTCGTCTGCATTTGGAGGCAGGAAACAACGCAGGACTCTCCCTGCAGTTGGTAAGCGTACTCCTAAGGTGTCCCGTGCTTGCCTGCACCTGCCTGCCCTATACCTTCAGGATCCAGGTGTCCTTTTGGAACTGGAGGATCAGGAGCCAGAGGGGCCGGCAGTCTGGTACTCCTGCCTTGGGCGTCTGGGCGGGCATTCTGGTACTCCTGCCTTGGACTTCCTGGCGGCCAGGCAGCGGGTACCTGGGAGGATGTTGCACTGGTCTGTGCAGGAGACCAAGAGAACTAAATACAGGAGATCATGCACACTCATTAAAAAAGAATACTGCAGAAAAGTTAGATTACATTGCTTAGATAAAGTCATTTTTAATATGTCCACACCCTGTGTCAGTTTTCAATCTTGTGCGACCTGCCTGCTGTATGATAATGATGCATTTCAGAGCCATTAATCATTGTTTACCAACCGTTCCTGTTTGTAGGAACCCTATGTTTCTATTGTCTGCAAAATTCTTGATTTTCTGAGTTGAGGATTGGTTTTCCTTATACATGTTTATATAGACATTACCCTGAAAACCTAGAACACGCAGTAGTTAGTTACTGAATATACTAATGATACAGAGAATGAAAAGATGTCATCATCTTTAGAATAGAATGCCAGGCCCTAGTGGGCTCTGGGGTGTGTGCTGGTGATGGGCTAATGTTGATAACTGGCTGTTTGGGGGTGGTAATGAAGCGTCCAAAGCACATTGACTGTTTCCCCACAGCTTTCTTCATTGAGGAGAGGAGAAATCTTAATCAACTGTGCACGCCTCTTCACTCCAAACTATTACTCCTCGCACAGTTGTAACGATTAGGATTACATTATGTTTCCTCCACAAGCAAGAATGTCTTTCCTCTTTACTTTTGAGTGTATCTTTTTTTCTTTAACTCCCCCCTTTTTTTTAAAACTACTTTAACTTTTTTTAAAACTCCTTTAAGGGAAGAAGAAAAGGAAAAGAAAGGAAGAAAAAGAAAAGAAAATAGAAGGGCAAAGTCTTTCCGTATTTCCAGAAGCTGCCTGTATGGAAAAGGGCCTCTGCAGTTAATATTCATGTGACTTGGCCTCAAGCACTTAATAGCCTCATTGTGTTTAGGTATAGAGCAGTGATTTCTCTGGAATTCCTAGAAAGGGAGGGGGAGCCCTCCACAAGGGCAGAGGGGGATCACAAGGGACCATGAGTATAGGTTTTTGTGTGAGGAGAAGCATATAGGACCCTTGGCCTGAAACTGGATGAAAACATTCTTAGATAAATTTTAAAGTTGCATGAGTAATTTGTGATCTTTAATTTAAACAGTCGAACCCAGAAGTCTGTAGTGAGTGAAATTCTCACTTCACTTCTCATGGCCCTCCTTCGAGGCTGGTGTTCAGGGTTCTTTTGGCTCCTTTCGCTCTGTGGAATTAACTAATTACTTTTTTATTGATGCATAATAGATAAACATAGTTTCAAGGTACATGAGATAATTTAATGCATCATGTAATTCGTAAAGGTCAAATCAGTGTACTTGATATACCCACCACCTTAAATATTTGTCTTAACTTTAGAAACATTCAAATTCTTCTCTTCTTGCTATTTTGAAGTGTACAATAGATTATTGTAGATGGTAGTCACCTTATTGATTTATTTAATTAAGTGTACTTATTTCAAGAATGAGCAGAAATAAGGCCTAGTATTACATAAATCAATAAGGTGACCATATATTTGTACCCATTAATCAACTTTTTTTTAATCCTCCGTACCCCCCTACTCTTCCCTGTCTCTGGTAACCACCAATCTACTCTCTTTCTTCATTAGATCCACTTTATAGCTTGCACATGAGTGAGAACATGTCATATGTCTTTCTATACCTGTCTTCCATGTTAATGCATGCTGTTGCAAATGATAGAATTTCACTCCTTTTTTATGGTTGAATAGCACTCCACTGTGTGTATGTACCACCTTTTTGAAATGAGTTCATTGTTGTTGGACACTTAGATGGATTTCATATCTTGGCTATTGTGAATAATGCTGCAATAAACACGGGAGTGCAGATGTCTTTTTGATACAGATCCTTTCTTTTGGGTATATACCCAGCAGTGGAATTGCTGGATCGTATGATAGTTCTATTTTTAGTTTTCTGAGGAACCTCCATATTGTTCTCCATAGGGTCTGCACTAAGGGGTCCCTTTTGGTACATTCTCCCCAGTATCCATTATTCCCTTTTTGATAATAGTCATTTTAACTGGGGTGAGATGATATCTTTTTGTGGTTTTGATCTGTATTTCCCTGATAAATATTAGTGTTGAGCATTTTTTGGATACACCTGTTGGCTCTTTGTATGTCTTCTTTTAGAGATGTCTGTTCACATGTTTTTGCCCATTTTTAAATCGGGTTACTTGTTTTTTTGCTATGGAATTGTTTGAACTCCTTATACATTCTGGTTATTAATCTCTTGTCAGATGAGTAGTTTGCAAATAGTTTCTCTCATTTTCTCTGTTTGGAATTCCTGGGTGCAGACACCCACAGATATACTGCTTTCTCCTTTTTACGGCAGTGTTGCTTATTCCTGGTGCTTAGCTCTTTGCCTCCTTTATTAAATACTTGCCTTCTGTCAGTGCTGTGTGAAGCACTCTGTGGGAATTGGATCATTTCATCCTTGCATGAAGTTGGGACTGTTTTGTTCTCAGTTTACAGTTGAGGAAATTGAGGCAGAGAGTGGCTGAGCGCTTGTGCAGGCTGCCCCCACCCCAGCTGGGGGAGGCTGAGTTCTGAGCCACTTTCACAGCTGCCTCCCACAGACCAGAGCTCATGTCCCCGTGGCTCCTTTAGAGCTTTTGTGTGCCTTCCAATGCTGCTTCCCATGCTGGAGGAGTACTGTGCTCTACTATATTTAAGTCGGCTCCTGTCCAGGCATTTTTTCCATAAGTTCAGCAAAGATTTGAGCCACTTGGCCCTGTGCTAAGAGATGGGATACAGCAGTAATCAGGACAGGCCTCAGAGCTACCTCTTCTTGGGGAAAGGGACACAAAAAAAGTTGGCAGGAAGAAGAACAGCACTAGCAAGCCTGATGTGTTCTGCAGAAGAGGCAGCCAAGGGCTGAGCTATAGACCCGTGTGGAGAGGGTCTGGAGAGGGTCTGGAGTGGGCCAGGTGGCCTAATCCCTCAGGGTGGACAGGGACAGGACAGGGTGGATGGGGAGCCTTGATGCTCTGAGGAGGCTACCAGGAGGGGAAGGTGGAAGGCAGCTGGGGCCACAAGTGTTTGAAAAAATTCCAAATACAAGGCAGAGAGCATGCAAAGGCCATGAGGGAGGATAGAGTCTGAGAACCTGGAGGAGGCCAGGCTGGTGAGCGAGGTGACTCCAGCATGGGACAGCAGTGTCTGGGCAGCCTGGAGAGGAGGCAGGAGCTACATGGGTCAGGCCTGGTAGCTGTCGCTGAGAAGTTGGGTGCATTTGAAGTACAGAGGGAAATGGTGTCACCTCATGGGCTCCCCAGAGCTAGGGCAGGTTGAGTGGGAAGCAGTGAGGATGCTTAGAGACAGGGCAGCTGAGTCCCAGTTCAGATAAGGGGCAAAGGCCTGGAGTTGGCAGCAGAGATGGAAGGGAGTGGACGACTCTCAGATGCTTCTGCAGCCAGTGAGCTGGGCTAGCGGATTACATGGATAGAAGGCAGAAGAGAAAGTTAGGAATGGAGAACTCTTGTTTCTGCCTTATGCAGTTTGGTGGGTGCCATGGACTGGGGGAGAGGAGGGATTTGGGCAGCCACATTTAGGTTGCTTCCAGTTTTTCTGTATTAAAGTGTGTAGTAAACATTCCGTGTGTGTCTATGTGTGTATGTATACGTGTGTATGCATGTGAGTCTTTCTGTAGGATAAGCTATTCCAAGTAGGATGCCTGTGCCTAAGACTAAAGTCTGAAAGCTGCTTCCCCCACTCCAGCGGGCCTTCCCATGCCTGTACAGTGTGATCCCACCTCCGGTTTAGGGGAGCCCTGTTGCTGTTCAGGCCGTCCTCAACTCTGGGTAGTCCCAGTCCTTTTAATTTTCAGCTATTGATTATAGCCCGTGTGTTTGTCTATGTCTCCCTGGCTCCTTGTGAAGTTTAGCATGTTTCACATGTCTGTTTTGCAAATTGTTTGCTGCTATCCTCTCCCCGTTTTTATGTTGGGCTGCTTATATCCTATCTCTTATTTCAGTAAAGAAGAGATTAAATGCAGATTGTTGGCTGCGTGGTAATGGAAATATTTTGTCCCAAGGCTTTTTTTTTTTTTTTTGGAGACGGAGTCTTGCTCTGTCGCCCAGGCTGGAGTGCAGTGGTGTGATCTCTGCTGACTGCAAGCTCCGCCTCCCAGGTTCACGCCATTCTCCTGCCTCAGCCTCCTGAGTAGCTGGGACTACAGGTGCCCACCACCATGGTTGGCTAATTTTTTTGTATTTTTAGTAGAGATGGGGTTTTACCGTGTTAGCCAGGATTGTCTCGATCTCCTGACCAGCCTCCCAAAGTGCAGGGATTACAGGCGTGAGCCACTGCGCCCCGCCGGCTTTTTGCCTGTCTTTTGATTTGTCTATAGGGTCTTTTGCTGAACAGAAGTTAGTTTTTCCTTCATGGCTTCTAGGTTGAGAATCTTGCTTATGAAGATCTTCCTCACTCAGATTTTATAACATTTTTCTTCTGTACTATCTCTTAGTAGTTTAGTAGTTCTTGTAATGTTTAAGGCACATATGGGAGGTGAGGATATGACTGTGGGATCTTACTGAGCATAAGTTGCCAGCTATCCATGATCTTATTTTTAATTTATGTGTCATCATTCACCTCTGGCTGCATTCTCTTACTTTTATTCTGTAAATGGACATGTCTGTTCCTGTATCTGTAAATCAGCAAGCTGAGTTCCTTGAAGACAGGGCCTTCCTTGGTATGATACTGCTTTAACTCACTGATGTGGAGGTGGAGTGGCTGTCAGCAATGTGAGGGCTTCCCTTTAAAGGAGGTGGTGCATTTGTAACCCTTCTGATCTTCTTTTGGCTTCCTCAAAAATTTTTTATTTTCTTCAAAGGATCTTGCATATATTCTTAAGTGTGTTGTTTTGGTTGCTTCTGCGAATTAAATCATTTTCACCATTAGACTTCCTAAGTGTCTTGGAGCTGCTGCGCAGAAGGGCTGGGGAGGGTTTGTAGTTTGCTCTGGGATCGCAATCTTACTAAACGTTCAGATCGGTTCTAATTATTTTTCAGTGCATGGTCTTAAATTTCATCTGTAAATAGTGACGGTGTATTAGTCTGTTCTTGCACTACTATAAAAGAATACTTGAAACTGGGTAATTCATGAAGAAAAGAGGTTTAATTCACTCCTGATTCTGCAGGCTGGACAGGAAGCACGGCAGCATCTGCTCTGCTTCTGAGGCATCCTCAAGAAACCTACAATCAAGGTGGAAGGTGTCGCGGGAAGCAGACATGTTTTATGTGGCTGGAGGAAGAGGAAGAGAAGTGGGGGGAGGTGCCCCACACTTAACCAGGTCTCTTGAGAACTCCATCACAACAGCACCACGAGGCTGGTGCTAAACCATTCATGAAGGACCCACCACCACAGTCCAGTCACCTTCCACCAGGCTCCACCTCCAACACTGGGGGTTACAATTTGACATGAGATTTGGTGGGGACACAGAACCAAACCATATCAGGCAGTTTTTAAAACTCTTTTTCGATTCAACATTTACACCTTGTTTCTGTTTCTTACTTCACTGTGTTTTCTAGACCCCTAGAACAGTTACGCCTGATACTGCCATTGTGAGCTTTCTGGCCCTAATGTTAATGGGGATGTCATTTGTGCTTCTTCATTACGTGTGCCACTTGCCTGCTGGAAGTTTTGGATAGATGCCTTTTATCAGGTTAAGGGGGTTCCTTATTTATACCTCATCACTAAAATCTTTAATTCCTGGCATGCAGGGGATTTTAAAAGAAATTCTGTTATCTTCTGCGCTTTGGATTTCAGGCTCACTCTAGTAGATTTTCTTTTCCCTAAAAGGAAATGATAAAATCTGTTCCAGCAAGTGATTGAAAGAATCAAAATGAAGAGAAACTTTACAATTATTGTAAAAGTTTTCTGTTTTTTTCCTATGGTACAAATGATATTTTATTAAAATCACAAACTGTGTGGCAGGGATTCATACATCCAGGTATCTGTTGACTTGCATCTTCGCTCTGCCATTGATTAACTGTGTGGCCTTGGCATATAATTACCATCTCCTAGCCTTGGTTTCTGTTAAAATGGGGTAACAGTGCTGCCTCAAAGGATTGATATCTAGTTATTCTTAATTAAAACCCACCTATCTTTGCATGTTGTGTTTTGTGTCTCACATGCCTTTACTTCCTTCAATTTGATCTTCAAAAAGCCCTCCCGTGAGAGATTGTAAAGCATTTGGTAAGATTCTGACAGGTAATAGGTTGTCAATCAAGGGCGGCTGCCATTGCCCTGAGTACAGTTATCATAGCTGTCACCACCATCTTGGGTGGCATCATCTGGAGAGTCAGGAATGGCTGTGAGCCCTGGGATTCTAGTCCCAGGGATCCTGTATGCTCAATTGTGGAGTAAAGAGATGTGCCCACTCTTGTTTCAGTGTAGCTTATGTAGCACGTGGTGCCATGATAAAAATACTCATGTTCGTATTTGCAGATTTGACTCTTCTGGATGAACAGTAGCATGTATTTTTGTGCCAAGTACACACTATTTTAACTACTTTTGCTTTAGCGTGCATTTTACTAGATGATGAGTAATTCTTCCTTAATGCTCTATGATTGACCATCTTACCACTTATTTTATTTTGTTAGTTTTAGGATTATTCCACTGGTTCTAAGAAAAAAACTGCTTGAATTTAGATAGATAACATACTACATTTCATTTATAAAGTTGTTTTGGATATTTATATTACTTTTAAGAGAATTAATCCTTATGATGTTTAATCTTTCCATTTAGGAACTTAGCATGTTTCCATTCATTTAGGTCTTTTTATATCTCCTAAGTAAGTGCTATGGTATTTTATGGTTTGTATAGTATTATTCTTAGGGCTAACCTAAAATATGCGTACCTATGTATATAAACTATTGTGAGTGTGGTCTTTTCTGTAGGTGTTTTGCTCAGTTGCTGTTCTGTGCATGTGTGCATGTGTATTTATCCTGCCTCTGACCGCTCTGCTGGCCTTTGGCTAGTTTTAGAGCAGTGTGCTGCCTCTTTCAGGTAGGCAGCCTCTGACCTCCCTGTGCTTCTGGTCTGCATGGCCGTAGGGGGAAGCACGCTCTCTGGCTAACCCATCTTTGTGCTTGCTCGGCTGGTGGCTCCTGGAGGCCCCACACTGAGGATTATTGGGCCTGTTGGTCCTGCCTGACCCTGAAATTGAGACCTAGGTGGAGTCTGGGCCTGTTTACACATTTTGGCTAAGTTTTGTTGGTTTCAGTGATGGTGGCAGTTCAGAAGCTGCTCCTGGGGTGTCCGCGCTCTGCCCCCTGGCCATTCACTGTCTCTGTGGCCCTCTCCTGGTGTCTGCTGGTGGACAGGTTAGTGAGGGAAGAAGGGCCTTCCTAGGATTGGACAGATGAATGGGTCCCTGGCAGTTGAGTTGCTGCTGAGCCTTTCTGTATGTTTGGTGATTTGAAAGTACAGCTGCCCTCCTATTCCACAGCTTGTGCGTCTGTGGGTTGCACATCCTTGGATTCAACTAACCATGGATAAAAATATTCAATCCCCCCCCAAACAATCAAATATAACAATAAAACAATAAAATAATTCAAATAAAAACAATACAGCATAAACAATATAGCATTTACATCGTGTCAAGTATTGTAATTAATCTAGAAATGTTTTAAAGTGAATGGAAGTGTGTAGGTCATATCCAAATACTACGCCATTTTATACCAGGGACTGGAGCATCCTCTGATGGATTTTGGTGTCTCTGGTGTCCTGGAACCGATCTGCCATAGGTGCCGAGGGATGATGTTGGCAGTGAGGTGGGATGGTTTCTGTTTTCGCTTCCATCTGCTGCCGGCTTCTCTGGGCCTCCTGTTCCATCATCTTCGCCAGGAAAGGAGCTGTGGCTGCTGGATTTGCATTACTGAATGAAGAGGCCAGAAGATACACCTGATAAAAGTGGTGTGAAGTTTGGCATTTCTTTTTTTTTTTTTTTTTTTTTTTTTTTGAGGCAGAGTCTCACTCCGTCACCCAGGCTGTAGTGCATTGGTGTGATCTCGGCTCATGGCAGCCTCGACTTCCTGGGCTCAAGCGATCCTCCCACCTAAGCCTCCTAAGTAGCTGGGACTACAGTCACCCACCACCACACCTAGTTAATTTTTTAAAAAAGATTTTTATTTGTAGAAACAGGGTCACGCTATATTGCCATAACTGGTCTTGAACTCCTGCGCTCAAGCAATCCTCTAGCCTTGGCTTCCCAAAGTGTTGGGTTTACAGGCATGAGCCACTGTGCCTGGCCTGTATTTCATAGTTAATTGTTGTTTCAGCTTTAAGCTGTCCATAGGTCCTGGCAATAGCATTCTGAAATTTTATAATTACTTTTTAGAAATGTTCCTTTTAATTCCATTCTATTTACATATTTCTCAATTTGTCTTCATAACCACCCTCTTACTCTGGGAAAACACAGTCATCTCTGAGTCTCTGATAATCGGTACAATATGGAGTTTAATTTTTTTTTTAACTAGAAGTATTCTGTCCCCTTCTGAGAAGGCCTAGACTTCACTCCGGAGCTCTCTGACTGAACAGGCTGAATACCCTCGTCATGAAAGTTAGGATTTGTTGAGTGTCTAAATAGTCACTGTTATTACTCTAAATATTTAGTGTGAGAAAGCTAGACAGAAGGAAAACTTTATATTAGCTCAGGAATTTTTGGAAGATATCAAAGATACTAAACAGAAATCAAGAGGCCCTTTGTTTCTGGGATATTTTGGAAGTAAGTTAAGACATTATTTATTTTTCCCCAGGTTAGTGTATTCTTTAAGATCTCAAGTTTAAGTCGTATCTAACTGGAAACTGCATAAGAAATCTCTCCTGACTGTTAGGGAAATAGCTGAGTGAGCCCTTTAGACTCTGTAATTTCTGTCCAGTGGTCCGGGTCAGCGTGTGAAGCGTGCTGGTCTACTCTTGGGGTGTTGGTGGTCTGGGTGTCGGTGCCAGATGAGGCCACTGTAAACAGAGCCGAGAGGTTGTGTTTGCAGCAGGCTTTCCCCTGTGTGTTGATGGGCGGGCACTGAGGTTATTGAGGAGGTATTGTATCTTACTAACTCTTCAATTTATCAGGTTCGAAGATCATGTTGTCTTTGTTTTGTCAACTGTAAAGACTAATATCAACTTCCTAGAAAATAGACAAAAATGGATGAAGTGGTGATGGGTTTGATAGGACAAGTATATTTCACTTTGCCTCAGTGATGTATTTAATTTATCGTGCCCATGAGAAAAAGCAAACCTTTCAAGCACATGTCTTACATTTGAAGCCACATGCCTGAAGATGCATTGGGAAGTGGTCCTGGGCATTTGAATCAGAATCGAGGAAAAGAATAGGCTTTCTAGAGATGGGACACACATCAGGATATGAGAATTAGCAGTGATTCATATGCTGTTGTGACGGTGACTGTAAGTCCATTTCCCAGTGTTCCCATTGCCATGTCACAGACCCTCATACCCGTTTGCCCATGCACCCTTTTTTCTTATCTTGTAGTCACTTAAACTACTAGAACTTAGAAATATTCTAGTCGACATAATCATCTCGATACTTTCCAAACTTCCAAATTCTTTGAAAGGGGTAAAGCAGATACCCTTAATAAAATGCTTTTGCATAGGCAGTTGATGTTCAACTTTGATCAGTCTCATAATCATATATCACATATCACCCCTTTTGGTCCTAAAAAGACCAGCATCCCCTTTAAACATTAGCAAGCTTCATAGCTTGCAGGTGGCTGGTGTGTTTCACACCTGAAAATGGGAGAATTATTTGGCGTGTTGTAGTTAATGATGACTATACATTTGTTTAACGTTTGCTATACGTTGGACCCTGTCCTAAGCCTTTACATGCATTAGCTCATTTAATCCTAATAAAAGCTCCGTGAGATACTATTTTCATGCTGATTTTATAGCTGGGAACACTGAGCCCCAGTGACTCAATAATTTGCCCAGACATCAGCCGCTAAGGGGTGGCATCTGGAGATGAACCAAGACTCTCTGGTGCCTGGATTCTTAGCAGGCATGTTCAGCAGGACCTGTTTCAAAAAACAGCCATTTGACTGGTCTTCTTAAATCTGGGCCCAGGACTTCTTGATGTCAGATAAGAGGCAGGGGCAGGTTTCATTTTCACCATTTAACAATTAGGAAAATGTAGCTTCTGACTCTTTCATGGAGGGATCTGTTGAGATCACCCACGTTGCAGGCAGGGGACCTCCTCCAGCACAACAGCGATAGGAGGCTCCTGGATGGCACCCTTGCTGCGTGCCAGTCACACTGCTAAGTCATTCTCTGTGTATTTCACTTAAACATGTTGAAATCCAGCGGCATTCCAATGCAGTGTATTAAAATCCTCAGTGAGGTGGGTTTCATCCCCATGAGATGAATCTCTGCAGTGAGACTAGAGCCTGGGAAGACCAGGGAGTTGCCCAGGTCACTATAAAGTCTCCTCCGGTAGGGGTTTCAATTGGTCTCCACCCTCTTCTCCATGCCTAGAACCCACCTGTGAACTAAGAGCTCCGTGCCTTGAGCTCTCAGTTCATAGGACTTGAATGATGAATCAAAGGTCAGAGCCAGAATTGGAACCCCAGGTCTGCCTGCTCTGCACCCCTCTCGTGGAACACATGTGCGCCAATGCAGAGTGCCCAGCGGGGTCTCTGCTGAGAACAGTACCAGGCATTGTGGGCTGGGGCTGGGTCTGACATGGAGGCGGGTTCCTGCTGGGTGGGCCAAAGGTTGTAGCCTGGGAGGACCCTGACCTGGGCCTGAAGTGAATTCTAGGTAACTTTGCCTTGCAAGAGGGCAAAGGTCTGTGTGCTTCATACCCCCTCCTGCCTTGGAGGCAGCATGCTTTGGAGACGCAGAGATGTGTAGGCAGTGAGCGGAGAGCCCAGGGCATCTTCCCTCTGTCCTCTGTCTCTGGGCATCACATGACAACTAGAAACCTACATCTTACGTAGTCATGTCCTTGTTTTGTTCCTCAGAACACTCTTAAATGATCTTCTTGGAAAAAAATATTCTTTCATGTCTGTTTTAAAAGTTTTATTCTTGGGCTCAGAGTATAAGTTCATTTGTATAAATTCTACGGAAGTTCAGTGATGGCCCATTTGACTTTCCAGCTTTGGCGCTGACCACGATGCTGAGCAGGAAGCAGCAGCTGCGGGCCCAGTGACTGGCGGCTCAGTGACCAGCAGCCCAGTGACCGGCAGCCAGGTCCTCACCTGGGTCCTCTCAGTGAAGCCAGGGTGGCCACCCCAGCAGACAGTGCTACAGAGCCAACTCCTGACAGGTAAGCCCTATGCGTGACACTAGAGTCACTTGTGCCTTTCTTTGCAGGAGAGTCGCCTGTTCAGTATTAAGGTGGTCAGTGAATGCGTGTCACTGTAGGTAGAGGCCTGATACTGGAGCCTTTATTCCAAGGTTCCTAAAGAGAGTCTCCCGTCTCTGTCCCCTCTCTCCCTCTCCTCCTTGGCTCGGCTCTGCCTGGAAACACCGGGCTGAGTCGGGTAGGGACGGGAGGGCCTGGGCTGCAGCAGAGCCGGGCTGCGCACACTCCTCTTGTGGACATGCCTCTGGGCCTCACTGGTCTCCCTGTGCCCTTCTATATGGTGGGGGTGATGCTGCCTGCCTCCTGGGTCACTCTGGGCACCCCTCGTGAGCCTCAGGAGTTGGTAGATGTTGTTCTGAAGGTGGGCTAGAACACAGTGTGGGAGGGTCTTGACCTGTGCCTTGTTGCTGATGTGTGTGTTAGTGTGCCCCTGCCTCAGTCGGCGCTGAGATTGGGGACCCTGTAGCTAACAGAGGACTGGGGCAGTGTTGGCGCCCCTGCCTTCCCTCGGCATGTCAGCCTCAGGTGGCCCTTTCTGGGAATGGACCTCCTCTTTGTCCTGGTTGGCCCTGGGTATGGGATTCTTACAGTGCCGTTGGCAGGTCTGAGATGGTAGCTGGAGATGCAGGAAGAGACCTGAGGCCAGAACAGCTTCAGCACACAGACCTGCCGGAGCCTTTGCCTGCAGAGTGGAGGATGCTGTTAGCTCGGGCTTCCCCGCAGTATCCCACAGACTGGCTGGCTACACAACAGAAGTTTGTTTTCTTACAGTTCTGGAGGCTGGAAGTCTGAGGTCAAGGTGACAGCTGAGTTGGTTCCTCCTGAGGCCTCTCTCCTGGGCTTGCAGATGGCTGTCTTCTCACGGCATCCTCACCTGCTCTTCCCTCTGGACCTGTCTGTGTTTTAATCTCCTCCTCCTTTAAGGACACCACTTGTATTGGATTAGGGCCCACCTTTGTGACCCGGTTTTAACTTAGTGACCTCTGTAAAGACTCTGTTTCCAAATACAGTCACATTCTGAAGTGCTGGGGGTTAGGGCTTAACATAGGAATGTTTGGGAATGCAGTTCAGCCCAGGTCAAAGGCCTGAAGGGAGGCTGGGGGACCTGGGTCCTGCCGGTCACCTTCCCTCATATCCACACCCTTGGTAGCAAGTTTCTGGGCTTTTTCCAAATGTCTGCCTTATGTTAGCTTTGTGTTAGATGCTGAATGACATTTTACACATCCCCTTCTAAATTCAAAAGGTGCGCATGTGGACATTTTCCTTCTCTCCAGACAGCTCACAGTGCTGTTGCTTTTTTTCTGAGAGTCTGTGCCCCTGCATAGAGAGGGTCCTGGCGCCAGTGAGGAGGGGGAGCTGGAGCCTCCTGCAGCTCCCGCCCTGGTCATGCATGAACCGTGACCTCCCCCAACTGCCACTGCCTTGCCAGGGAAGTGGGCTGTGCTGTTGGGATGGATTGTCTTTTGTAAAACAGGTCCTTCACCCTCCTCCTCACAGCATAGTTGAGTGAAGGTAGCAGACCTCCCTATCTCAGAATGGGTCAGAGAAAAAGCCACCGCTCTGTGGCCAGTGGTAGCTCTATAGACCCTTCCATGCCTGAGACCCAGGGCGGGGCTCTAGGGCAGCTGGGTCCCTCGTCTTGCCTCTTGACTGCTCATTGCAGACGATGTGCAGTTCCTGAACCATCAGGCAAGTGTGAGAGCTGCAGGAAGGCAGCCCTGCGAAGCTGAATCAGGGAGCGCCGTGCTCACGGGCAGGCGGTCGCCCTCCTCGGACCCGTCTGCCCCTTTGCATTGCCCAAGATCCTTCATTGGTGACATAGATTCGTTGTGAGTGATGCTGAGATTCCTTGAGATTTGGGACGAGTTTTCTTTCTGGCAAGGCTTTACAGTGTTGAAGGGACACATCTGAAAAAGGCAAAAAGCCATCTCTCACCAGTCCCAGCGCCCACTTCCTGGATCACCTGACAGCCTTGCGCTTCCTACCTTTTCTTACTGGTCATGTAACTCAAAGGGAAATCTCCTTCCCAGCCTCTGCGTTCCAATTACCTGATTATGGACTGCTTGGCATGGACATGGCATTGAAACAAAACTTCGTTTCCCACTTAGTCTTTGTGTTTTTGGCTTGAAATCTGGTGATC